>NC_057940.1:15482838-16162838 GCF_018555375.3 Anguilla rostrata | reverse complement strand
CACGCGTTCTGCTCTTAAAGGGCCGGTTGGAGGGTCGGAATGTGTCTTCTGTAGCCAGCCCCCGGCACGTTTCCTCCACACCTCTCTCTGCACGATTTCAGCGGTGACATCACAGGAAAGCTATGTCCCCTCTCACAGCAAACAGCAATTATGCAGAGAGGGAGAAAACAAAGGAGATGTGTTGAGTCGTCCGTGTCCTGGGTCGTTTAAGAGTCGACCAAAGCGGTGTTTTGGTCTCTCGCATCTGGAAGGCATTTCATTACCACATCAATGGCGTGAACGCTAGACCTCTGACATCAGAACAACAAAAGCTGGTGTAAATCACTAGCTTCAGGCGATGTCCACCTGCTGGCAGTGGAAGCGGAGGACCTGCATCCATTTCACAGCACCAAGAACTGATTAATGTGCTGTGCGATTCTTTCAAAAAGTAATTCACATTCACATTCACACACTAAAAAAATAAGGTTGGAATGTTATAGGTCAGAGGTCAAAGGGTTATACCTCCTGTGGTGCACATGCTAAGCATGCCCAATTAAGCTTCTTTTTTTAAAACAACGTTGGTCGGGAAGATGATTTTATATAGTTTAGCATCACAAGTGAAGGTTTCCTCTTCATTTAGATTAAACCTTCACTAAGGGCTTAGTCTTAAGGAAAAAAATCCACATGATAGATGAATATGTCAGTTTAATGTTTTGTTTCCCATTAACTGATACTCAAGATATGGAGTCTTCGTGGGGGGGGGGGGGGGGAATGATAAGCTTTGTTGGGTAATATCAATCAGCTTCAGAGGATGAAACATATTAACAGTCCAGCTGGTCAGATCATTTCGTCACACTTTCTTCAAAGTACTGGGCTTTCCTGTCTGTGACCATTTTATAATCCCTATGAACACCAGGTCTATGAGTTTGTGTTGGAACTGAAACCGTTCAGCTTGGGGTTAGTCTACTTTCTATGGTCATCCATCATAAATTAGTTGATGTGGTTCTTTAGCGGGGGAGCAAATTAGAAGATGTCAGCAAACGATACAGTTGGATCAACAATTCTTGTTAAAACGCTTTTCACCAAGCCCATGGAGTCAATGGGAGACGTTACAGTGACTTGGTTCGTTTTTTTCTACAGTCTATGTGCTTTACACTTTAAAAACAAATGCTTATCTTGATTGGCAATTTATTATTATATTGGTGAGGAAAGCCTAGAGAAAGGAAAATGGCACAGAACCTTTGCACACTATGTGCAAAAATGCTACGTAATTTCATGTAGTAGGCATGTACTGTAATGCCAAGCTCCCAGAATGAGAGATAGATTTTGCATATCCAACTCCCATCAAAATTTACTAAAAACAAGATCAACATCCTTCGGGCAAGACATAACCGTTTTTGAGCTATGGGAAGAAAAGGGAGACAAGCTAGATGTTTTATGACTTCTTATTTGCTTTCAAGAACTAGTTGAGCTTTTTGCCATGGTAACCAGTTTTTGTGATGCCGGCATGATTCAGATAAAAAGGGAGAAAGGAAAAAAACACGGCCAAACAATCGTTTGTCTTTTCATGGCAACAGGGGCCAAAACCATGCGTGCGCAATGGCGTCACACTGCTGGTCCTATTTTTACAGAGCGTGAGCCATCGTCTTGTGTGTCTGGGATTACTCACTCTTCCTTTAACAGCTGTCCTAGGAGTTACCGTGGTGACACCCAGCGGGACCGCTGCCGGTCGGGGGAGGCGCGGGCGCTCAGATTACCGACGCACACAGTCCGGTCTGAGTCACAGAATCCTCGCCGATTTGCATTGTGCGAAGGCTGCTTCCCAGGCTTCTTTCGGGATATTTGACTGCGCACTGTTTAACGCTGTTGGCTAGAAGACAAAGTGTACAGCATCCACATGAAAGCTTCACATCTGTGTAAACTTGCTAGCTATCACAGCTACTTAAATGAATTCAGTTCATTCAACATCACAGTACTGTGCTGCCTATCGAATTCTTTCTTTCCTTCTTTCTTTTTGTCACTTTCCGTTCTGCTCATTAATCTTCGTCTCGCGTTTTAACAATACTTCCACTGAGACCTGATATTTTTCTTGGCCAGAGATAGTCCTGTATTGAAGAAAATAGCAACCTTAAGCCAATAAAAATGTGTTCTGTTGAATTGATTATTCTTTCTGCCAAACCACTCGATCAGTTATTTTAGATTTTTTGGCAGTTTTCAAGTATTTCAGTTTCTCCTAAGTGATATTGGTAATATAGTGGTTACCTGTTGCACCAGATTCTATCATATCATTGTATTTTCTAAATATAAAATAATGATGTATTTTAAAAATATGAGTAAGTATGGTGATCATGAGAAAGAGCTCGTATTATTTGGTTTTTGGAAAAACACGAGTGGCCTCTCTGTGGAAACAGAAGCACTTTTGGACACTGAATAAATAAACAGCACCCTCTTTTTGCTGAGACCAACAGTGCTGACTTTACCACATTCATACAAAGAGAACTACTACAGGCTCGCATTGTCCAAGGAAAAGAGTAGTCGGTCTATGCTGTGAATACTGGTCCCTCTGCTGGTCATTGGCTGAAATTACCCTTCAATTTTCATTTGGACAATTTATATAGACGTAATTTCGTCCTCAAACAACATTTTCCCCCTGCATTTCATCTTCTACTCAGTAAGATATGAAAACAAGCCTATTTATTAAAATGTGTTTCTAAAAGTCAGGTTCAAAAGCATATGGAATTTAGACTGGAGAAGCCATTAATCCCATATAAGGTTGTTAATAGACAATTATCACTGGGATTCATTCTGTTTGTCAGTGTTTCTATCCTAATCTTAAAGAATATGATTAATTATTGTATTCAAGAAATGCAGACGAGCTTGCATTCAGGGGATTCACCATTTCATCCACAGAGACAGGTTATCTGCCCAGACCAGAACATCAGCTGAACACTGTTACAACCTCCTGTACAATAATCAATCACTGAAACAAGTATCAATCAAAAAGTTAAATAAATAAAGCAGAAATATCAGGGTTGCTGGGCAATCCAAGAGAGGCCAGACGCCCAAGGGATTTTCTCCCCAGCAATCCATCATGTTGAATGCGCGTGTATCAGAACTGAACGTCCCTGTCTGCGAGTCAGCCATGCGGCTGCGTTTCTGCGAAGCCCGTCCATCCCGGCGTGCACGTCAAAGCCCCAAATTAGAACCCTGCGGCTCACAGACCGCCACCGCGGCGTTCCGACCCTCCGGATCTTTTTAACCCGCTCTCCTGGATGGGGGGATGGGGGATGGGGGGATGGGGGGTGGGTGGGCAGATTGGAGGAAAACACGGTGGGGTAAAAAGGCAGCCGGCAACGCTCCTGGCACACGAGCGGCGCTTTGCATACAGCTGTCAGAACGAGCGCTGCACACAACGAGCCGCTCTTCTCCTTTCTTCTCTTCTGCTCGCTTACGGAGAAGGCTCTCCTGTGCAGCGAGAGACGGAGAGAGAGAGAGAAAGAGAGAATGAGCGTGTGTGTGTGCGAGTGTGTAAACCTTCCTGCCCCGTGCGCATTCCTTTCCGAGGAGCCGGGGCTGCTCGTCGCTGGCCCTTTAATCACGGCTGACAGCCACGCAGCTGCATCAGAGAAGCCGGCATTCCGGCGCAGGGGCCATGGCTGCGTCTGGCTCACAACGCCGCTGAGTTCAGTCAGGGGCCCCTGCTTAGCTGTTCCCTTTCATGCTCCTGCAGCCTGAGCGAGAGAGACAGAGAGAGAGAGGGGCTTGAGGTGATATTCAGCGTACCCATTAAAATGTCAGCCCCCATTTTGTTTTGCCTGGAAAAAGTCCTTTGTTTCAAGCGAAACTAAAACAAGGCTTGAACGGCGATGGAAATTGTGCATTAAGTAGCAGAAGTGACCCGCAAGAGCACAAGCTGGTCCGCATTTTTGTGGTTTTGTAAAAACAAACTGTAGTTAATTGTCTGTATGAAAGGTGTGCCAGAGGCAAAGGAACACTGATTGGAACAATTCTAAGCCTATTCTTTATCAAGGTGAAGCAATCCATTTTGTTCCAGTTCTTTAACAATGAACACAGGGTTCTGCTTGTTTTCCATAAAGTGTAGGTATATCATACTTGTGTTGCATTGTTACCCATAGCGACTGTACTATGCACAAACCCAAATTTTGTTTTACATATTATTACCTGGAGATGCGATGTTAAAAACACACATATTGGTTATTCCTTCAATATTTCTTTGAATGAAATGTGAAGTGCCACACATTACATTACTGGCATTAAGCAGACACTATCATCCAGAGTAACTTTTACACAGCATCCATTTATACTGCTGGATATGTACTGAAGCAATGAAGGTAAGTACCTTTCTCTAAGGCAGAACCATAGCATTCTAGCAGGAAATCAAACCTGCAAACTTTGGATTGGAAGCCCATTTCCTTAATCATTATAGTACGGAGTACAGTGCCACCCAGTGTACAGTGTACACTGAAAGTACCAGGTGTTCTAAAACAGGCTATTTTAAAAATAAAGTGGGGCTTTTGTGATATTGAGATAAGATTTTTCCATAAGCGATCAACTTATGATTGTGGTTTCCCCATTACACAAGAGGGTTCTGTTCTGGTGGTTGGCTGGGCTAACTGCTCCCCCTATGGTGCTTAAGTGATGCTGCATATTATTATGCAGATAGCTTGCAGGAGACACAGAGGTCAGCGGGACAGCACAGTTCAAGGTGAGTAATTATTTGGGTGAGCAGATGGGGAATATTTTATGATTACCACACTGGAATTACATTTTCCTTCCCTGTGGACTCGGTGGAAAAGTTGCAGGGCAAGCTTTTTCTTGTGATCAATTATCAGCTCCCGTCCATAGAAATGAGTAATTGAAGAAATTCACTTTTTAATGACCATGCAGTCTTAACACAAATAGGGCAGAGTGGTTTTCCAACTTAATAATTTATGTCCCAGAATGCCAAGCTGAAATTTCCCAAATGATAAAAGGGGGAAGGCGCTGCCAGACTCGGAAACCATGTTGTACTTCTCCTCTAACACGTCACCGCTGTTAGACCTCTCATTTAATGTGCATTCCACAGGGGGCCCGCTCTGAGCTCTTCTGCTGCAAGAAGCAACCTTTTCGCTGAATGTGATTTGTGAGCAGCCTGGAGGGGGCGTGTGTCAGCGTGTGCCCTGTGCTCTCTGTCGGGGCCTGAGGGTGCTCAGAGGAGATGGAGGAGCAGATGTCCTGAGCCATCTGTGCCATGCAGCACGGGAAGAACAGGGCCCAACTTTGAGTCGCCCTCCGAAAGATGTTTCTGCAGCTGCCGCAGTCACGAGGAGGGCTGCGCAGCTCCCTCTGCTAAGTAGCTGTGGAGCCACGCCCAGTTGATAATCACAGCCACAACAAATCAACAAAACAAACAAAACCATCACTACTAAAAATGCATTACACTTAATTGAAGATTCCAACACAGTGCAGCACAAATACACCTTACTCTCTGAGGGTAGTAGATCACAAAACCCGCTACGAATGTCTACTGTCACAATGTGGAGGTCAGCATGCTCAATATTGCAGTACCTCTCTATCTGATTGTGCAGTTCTAGATGCTTCCAGAAGAGGGCCCTAGTTAAACACGATGAAATAGGTTCTACTCAAGGAAGATGTATATTCTTTCTTTTCATGTAGTAGTGTAGTGTGCATTCATGTATGGAGTAAATCTGAGAAAATATTTGAACTATAGAAACATAAACATACTTGTAGTCAAAATTATATAAATGACAGAAATTAATTTCAAGCCAATATTGTCAAATATATTTTAAAAATTATATATATTATATTACATCATAGTAAAGAGGTGTTAAAATGCCAATTGCATTATTTTCATTTTATCATATTTCTCAAAAGGCAAAGATGATCATTAATATCTTAAAGCGAGATCAAATGTAGGCACAATTACATGTGATTCACCATTGCTCTAACACAGCAACACAGCTGTGTAAACGGGTTACATAATGAGCAAGATTTATTGTTGTACAGTAGCATTGCAAGCATAGCAATCTAAAAGCCTATGGCAGTCTGTGAGGTAAATCATTGATGATGTGGAGACAAATTACTCTTTTCAATGCAGGCATAGAAGCAATAGCAGAAAGTGGTTTCCAAAAACTATAGTCAAGGAGCAATAGTCTGTGTCGTTTATGGGTGCTAGGAACCCAGGAGAAATGAACGCAGGTTGAAATTTCATATCAGAAACTGAGAGTATAGCCTTGAGAGAGATACATTATCCACCTGTATACCAATAGCTGTGCACTCTTGGAGAATCTTTCCAATATTGTTGGAGCAAAGACATTACAATGCAATTATACAAACCATGACTGACATAATTTCTGCTGTGCAGCTATTGATAAATGTCTTTTGAGTCACACACAGCTCTGCAGGATTACCTTACAGTACAGTTTTTGTTCTGTTTTCCAGGCATCCCTGTCCATGGTGTCTGACAATGCATAGTTTACATACTGCTGGTTTATATACTCCAAGATTTGACTTATGCAACAAGCCCATATGAGAGTGATGGCAACCTTTTGTGCAAATGAAATTATGTCTATTACTATTTAGTAATTTTTTGAGAATATATAGATCTGTGGAAATAATTAAATATTTATTTATTACATTTTGCTTCATCAACACCTTTAACTATACATCCATTTGGGTAGAACGTACATCAAGGGTACTCCAGCTGTGCCTCACCTAGGATATAAACCCAAACCACCTCTCCACACTTTACACTAGATATAAAAACTGAGGACAGAGAGGCTGTAGTTCCTCCAGCAGCCAGGAGTTTATAACAGGGCACTTAATAAATAACCTTCTGTTTGATGGGCAGAGAACAACACGATAGCATTCACCAAAGGTGCAGGCAGTCTAGAGCTAACCATCCATGTGATCTACGTGTCAAACACACCCCAGGATAAGGAGGGGTCTAAAGTGATTTTCGGCTGTGGTCCAAAGGGTTAATGTGTCAAGCGCTTTCTGTAAATTTGCCACTGCTACTGCAGATTCCGGCACAGCGGGATGAACCTCTGAGCAGACAATGTCTGGCATTCAGCCTGTTCTGTGCCACCCAGCATCTGCTTCAACCAGCTGGTGGGGCGGCCATCCCAGCTATTCACCGCCAGACAGTAGCTGTGCCAGCATGTCTCCCATAGTGCCTTGCAAAGCGATACTGTCAAGTGTCTATCCGCATCAACATTTAAATGTATCAGAAAAAATAGGATTATAGCATTATTAGATAAAGAGATATCGCCTTGCAAAGAGACATTGTACCCTAACAAGGAGAAAACACTCCGAGAATAAAGACTATATATATTTTTTTTTTTGAAACATTCTCTCAAAGTTTCATGTTAGCCATTTTCTAAATTGATAGTACATTATTCCATAGTTGACTACTCCGTTATCGCTGCTTACAGTAGCAATTTTACACTATTATAGTTGTCTTGGTGATATTGTACACTGCTTAATAAATGTTTAAGAAAAACTTAAAAAATCAAAGGCCTACATTAACAAGACAGAAAAGGATTACACACAATCACTTATACATTATAATACACATGCATGCATCCATGCAAGCACACCCACGCACACACACAGAGTTAATCAAGCTTCAGCAGTGGGAAAAGTGTGATGGTTTTATGACATGTTTTTATAGAGATGGCAGCGGATTCAAATGTGAAAGGCTGGTTAATCTTTCCCAGTTTCCCCAGTGCGCAGCATGAGGTCCGTGAAGGAGAGGACTTTGCTCACAGTCAGGGGGTTTCTGCAAGCAAGTCTACTAAAACTGCTCCGTGTGTCAAATAGGAATATGGGAAGCGGTCGACTTCTCTGAAGGTGAGCGTTTCATCTGTTGGTTGGCTCATTTTGACACTACATATATTAAGAACTACTCATGCACCTGAGTGCTTCAGGTATGTTCATCTATGTTTTAAATGTATGCACAGAAGGGTTTGTGTCTTATCCTACCAATAAGTCTTGATGGTTGTGAGCCTATGTACGTTTTATTTAATACTGTTTTTTGAAGATTTTCTGAGCAATTTCATTGTCTTTATAGTACAATAAGGGGTACACATACAATTACAATAGCATGACTGTAGTTGCTGTATTTCTATCTGTTCTATAATCTTCATTAGTAACATTGTTCCCATCTATTTGATATTCTTTGACCGTGTTAAAATAATTTATATTATTCTTTGAGTTCAGATTAATTTCATCAGCCCACTAATTCAATTTAAGACAATTAATTGCATATACTTCTCCTGTATCAGCTACACACATCACTAATGCTGGTACTTATTGAATTGCCTGCTCTTTTGCTTAAATCTAAAAATCTAATTACAAAGCCAAGATGCTGATGTTAGGAAGAGTGAATGTTAAGGTCACACGGGAGTGATAAACATTAACAGGATCATGTGAGAGAGAGGGAGAGAGAGAGAGAGATGGTGCACATAGGTTGAGCACTGATCCTATGTCTGCCTCCACATGACATTCAAGTCCTCCAATTAAGACAAAGAGCTGAGCTGAATAAAATGCAAAATGTTGGAGTAAAATGAAACAACCTGTTCCTTTGATATTCTGAATTGTCTTTTGCTGTCATTTACATAGGTTTTATTATAGGGTTTCTTTTTTTCCTTAGAAAATTGAAGTAAAGTCTTGCTTATTGTGTGACAGAATGTTTACAGGCTAAACAGAAAGTAAAGTGCCTGACCTCCGTGCATACAGTATCTGCGCTATAAATCTGTGAAAAGTGTGTGCTTTTCCTGTTGATAAACATCTTCTCACACTTTCCCTGTGCAGTTAAGTAACTGAGAATAAAAATATCAGGGAAACATGAGCCCTTGCCGTGTCTCCCACAGAAAGAGGACAAAATGTCTTCATCAAAAGGGCTCCTCCCCCTGGGGTCTTAATGTTTCTTCATCCCCCCCCCTCCCCCCCCCCCCCAGGCCAGGTCTGATCTGCATCCAGCAGCGTTGCTTCTGACAACCTGAGTGCCATCACCATGATGGAGATGAGGACCACAATGAGGAGAGCCCAGTCCCTGAAGAACCTCTCCACGGGTCACAATGAGTGGTGGGGGGCCAGGGGGACGGGAATCGGGACAGGACGGTGGGACCGGAGGAAGTCTGTCTCTCAGCTTGTAGACCAGTGAGTACAAGTATGGAGCTGTTCATTCAAAAACGTTTTACTAGTACATCATCAACCGAAAATAAAGCACATCTGCACCAGATGTAAGTACGACTTCCAGGTTAGTTATACATCAGTTATGCGTACATATGTAATTATATTAGCTTCACATGGTGTATGATTTTGTGTATGTTTTGGCAGGTATCAGAGTTCCCTAGAACTCCGGAGCATTGGCACAGAGGAACACAAGCAAAAGGTTCAGTTGACCGCTTACTTGAAACTTTACATTGAGTAGCCTTAATTCCCATGTTATTACAGTTTAATAAAAAGACTATTTAATACTATTGCTGATATTTAAATACAGTACACATTGCTACAGAGTATTTACAACCAAAGATTCTGTTGCTGGCTGTATTTTATGTATTTCATTTTGAATTGGAAATTCATTGGCCATTCATATGCGTTAGCTAGCCAATTAATTAACTTTCTTTCACAGAATTGAATACTTCAGAACATGTAATATACAATACAGTTTTTGTCACTGTAAGTATTACAGGGTCAAAGTACACAGGTATTAGGGCCACATAATGTAAAGTGGAACTGATGGTCTTTTAGGAAAATACTGCGTAAAATACTGTGAAATGCTTATTCCTTTGTTCCATTCCCAATGTAGTTCACCCCTCCCAAAGACCCAAAATCCACAGGCAGCAAAGTAGACACCCTCCTGAGGAGGTATGAGAGCAGAGAGTGGGCCAGGCAGTCAGCCCGTGATGGAGGGGGTCCTGCTCTGTCCCGAAGTCGCTCTATGGACTACCTGCCTCCACACAAACCCACGGGTACTGAAGCCATGAGGGCGCTGTTCGAGTCCAAAGCCGCCCTGCAGCACAACTTCTCCAGCACCCCCTGGCTCAACCCCAACCCCAACACCAACAACAGGCTGCTAACTGTGGGGGGCACCAGGGGCACACAAAAACAAACACAGAGCGCCCCTCCCACTCCAGCCAGAAAGGAGACCACTCACCAGGTGAGGGGGTTTGCAGACATATTCCCCTTGTGTGTCTCTTCCATGTAGAACGAATGCATGAGAGCCAAGAATTGTTAGTTTTGGGATGTAAGTAATATCAAGAGTTTAATATATTGTGCAAAAAAATTCCATGGTAAGTCATTCTTGACAAAAATATCAGCTAAATTTCTATAATTGTAAGCTCTCTAAGCACTGATTTTTTAAAATGCATGGCTCATGTATTTTGCAGAAGACCCTTTCCTTTAATTAAAATCAGCGCTTGCTGTTCTCTCCTGTTTGCGATAAGTAACTCCAGGAAAATTCAGTATGTGTTTATGAATATGTATGAGCAGGCTGGCCTGGAACATGTTTTTGTTCTGAATGAATGGGAGTGGCACAGTTTATTCACTATGTAGCAGAATTACCACAAGATGTACCGAGATCTCAGCGATAATAAATATTCATAAGTCCACACCTCCACCAGAGCTAGAAATGGTTGCTATGAGACGGTAAGCTAAGCCAATTGATCATACCTTGTGTAGTGGATATTGGAATTCAGTAAGCAGAGATGCCATAATCCCACAGAAAGGAAGCATTAGACAGTAATATGTCAAATCCATGTGATTCATGGCACTGTGAGATAGGTAGTTTATTACAGCATGTGGCTTTGAGCGTCTTACTCTGCCTGAAACTGTTATCTTGATTGCCAGCGGGTGAACACCGTTCAGCAAGAGCGAAGGAAGACAATTAGCGGTGTCTCTGTGACCCCTGACAAAACACCTAGTCTACCGAATGGTGAGTTTATTACTTTTTTGAGATTATGGAATGAAATATTATCATTATCATTACGGCACACAAATGATTTCAGCTGTATCTCTTATTAGCCAATTTCACCATAACCCGGTAAAATTAGATTTAGCAAATTTGCTTATAAATCCACTATCGTACAGGTCAGAACATTATTAACTTTATCAATCACTAAGCAACGGAAAATAATTTTCTACTTCACCTTTTTTGCAATTGGATTTTTTTTTAACTAGACATTATTTCTCAACACTGGCGATGTATTGAGTTTGTTTGTGTAGTTGATAAGACGCTGCCTTGGCTGTGACCTTTGCAAGGTCACTAAATCCTGGGCCGCAGCTTCATGCTTGAATGTTTCCAAGCCCTTCTGTCGCTACGACATATAGACACTCTAAATAAACGTATAACTACAGAAGTATTTCTGCAGTATTTAATGGGAACCTATTTGTACGCACCTAATTACTTCTTGCGGCTCAATTTCACATTACATTTTGAAGAGGGGAGATTGATAATTTGTCAAAAGTTTTTCCCCTTTTATCTCAAATTACAATTAAGCTCAGATGGTATGCCACAGATAGTGAATGCAGCCTCTGCAATGGAATTTTGGAAGATCAAAGAGCGCACGAATATGACACCGTCGCGGCCACCCCTCGCCACAGCACTCAGACGGCAGGACAGTTGTTAGCTGGCATCTGAGGCACCCCCCAACCCCCTCCCCTTCCTGAGCGGTATCTGAGACACCCCCCATTCCCCCCCCGACGTTCAGACACATCCATCAACGACCACTTTCTTCATCTCGCTATGGCCACCAGTGAGCTTGGGGGACTGTAGAATAAGTTCTCCTGAAGAGGCTGAGAAGTGGACCGTCCAGCCCCTTCCGCACGCTTTCATGGGCGGGTCATCATTTGCCCACGGCAAAAGAACGCAATAGCTGACCATTCCCAAGGCGTTAAAAATATTCCCAAGGTAATCCAAACATTGTGTTACTCTGGAATTCTGTCAGAGGACAGAAACCCATTAAGCCAACAGTAGCTCCAGTTTCCTGACCTAGAACCGAGGGAAACTGCCAGGATAAAATTAGTCCAACAGCGCACAGCCGAACAAGCCTCTATGCGTATAGTTCTCATGCCAAAAGACACACAGCTGGTCCCGTTTTGGTAAGTGACACAGTCACAAGGCCCGAGGATATGATGGGGTAACTCCACAGACTGTCATATTCTGTTCATATTATGCACAACTCTTTGACCTGCAGTGTCAGCAAGGTGGCTGCGGCTCAGTGGTTTATGGGAGTAGGATTAACCTTCGGCCCCGAAGGCTCAACATCTTCATCACCTTGCACACATTTAGGCCCATTTGGGGGTGGGGGTGGGGGGGCGGGGGGGTCTGTGACAGTACATGTCATAGTAAAACTTTACACTTGGTTCCAAATATAATATTTACCGAAATTAACAACAAGAAATATTCAGGAGCACCAATAAAAATGATATCAAACACATTTCCTGTTTAAGTAATTACATGTTGTGTTCATGACTTACAGTTATACATTGAAAACAGTAACCCAGATATAATAAAACTAGTATTTCCAAAATGAAAAATATATCTCAAATTCCTTCGGGACATTCATTGAAGTAAAATTTCATTTAAAGTAAATTTGACCTTAAGGGCTAACCTTTTTAAGAGTAGCCAATCAAAAAAGGACAAGAAATTTAATGATTTTATTGAAAGTAATGAGTAGAAATACAATTTGAATAAAATTTGAATTCGTTTTTTTATTTATTTTGATTATGGCTTTTTCAGTAGGGCTACTATTACGTCTCACCTTATGATATGACACACCTCAAAGTCAAATTATTTTTACATTATTATTATTACAGTATTTAGCTCTCTTGCTCTTTGGCATTGCTCATCCGTCTCTTCCAGTACTTGTATGCTCATATGAGCGAGCATTATTATTAATAGACTGGGCGCGTTAAGGATTCACTAAACGTTTTCTGACTGACAAGCAATCCAAAAGAGAACCTGAGCAGAGCAAGAGGGGTGACGTAGGGGCGTTTCGCTTGCAAAACACCTGATGATGTCATCAAGTGGGCAGTCCCGCTGACACAAACAGGTGGTGACATAGCGGTGGAAATGAGGAAAGGGGGCATTCCCCCCGCCTCTTTCCCCATACTTCTCCAGTGACTTCCAGAAGTAGTGATTGACTCAGCCTGGTGGAATACTGGTCGTTGCCCATTCCAAAAATAGCGGTCTGGCTTCATCCGCGCGGCCTGGCCGGGGCTGATAAAAATCAGCTGTCACTCGAGCAGGGCCAGTGAGAAGCACAGTGACACTGACAGAGAGTGAGAGCAGAGCAGAGCAGAGCAGAGCAAAGCAGTGCAGAGCAGAAGTTCCAGCCTACGGAGCAGCAACACAGACCCCAGCCGTGAAACGGGACCGGTGCACCGCCACACAAACCAGGCTTTATAATTTACACGGGCGGAGAAGACCCCGGGAAAGAGATTCAGATATCTTTAACCTGCTGCGTGAGTATTGAATTATGTTGCAGCATGCATATCATCTTCAGTGAATGAGTGTTTAAATTTTGTATTCTGCGCTAGTGGCTGGCTTGTTTTAAAAAATGATAAAAGTGTTAAAAGCAATGACAATTATGAATGACACTTATGAATGAGGCAGGGTGCTCCAGAATAGTGATGCGGTAAGATGGCCGGTGTTTGAAAAGTATGAGTGATAAAGTCTATCCGCTGCCATTTAACAGTATGATATACAGTATAGCAACCAATTGGTGGATGTGAATCTCTCAGGTTATATTAGTTATCTTGCAAAAGAATATAGACAAGAAAGATTGTGTACATTTATAATAATAAAGCTGCAGTTGTGCAGTAGCTTCAATTTTTCAGGTCCGATATAAAAAGCACACATAGTAATAGCTTATAACATACCATTTGTGGTTTCAACTGAACTGTATATGAAGTCTTGATAAAGGTACGAAAATACAACAACAAAATGTAAATAATAATGTCCTTTAGCTTTAAATAATCTTTGTTAATCTACAGACTTGTCTTTGACTGAACTAATGCTTACAATATCAGAAACAGACCAACATGCTTTAAATATCGCAACCTGAACTGAGTAAAATTGTTATTTGTTCTCACAGATATATCATTTTTAAGTACATTCACACAGCACTTGTTCTAGTGATACGTACTCTAGTTTATATGCGTTATAAATCTATAGGACTTCATTTTTTACATGTCCACACACCCCTTACATGACTTTGAGAAGGTACTTGTTTCAGGCCCCCTTTTCAATGCCTGGATCAGTTTGGTCCTCTCATCTTTTAATCTTGCAAGCTTGTAAAGTGTCCAAGGTCAAAGGTCAATCCTGCCCAATCACTGTTCTCTCAGTGAGGTGATGACACACATTCAAGACAGCTCTCCAACTCTTTTTAACTTTTTTCTATTGATGTTAATGGTGTTTTAAACCAAATTGATTAGAATGATCCTTTCTGGAGAGAGGATATGATTTTCACACAGATTTATTTTCACAGATTGTTTGGCAATGCAACAGTCTGTAAATCAGGCCATGCGGTTGTATTATCTACCTGCTTATGCCAGTTCAAAGAACCCGATCACGTCCGCTATTGGCAGTGTGCCTTTATAATATCACTGAGTTGATACGAGGTCTTCCCCTGTGAAGTCAAAGAGACAAACATTTGTAATTGATCGTAAATTTAACCTAGACTGAGACACTGCAGTAATGTGGATTCTGACAAAACAGCTGAAAGCTTTTTAAAACACCAACTGCATCTCCCAGCCATTTGAGCAGCTGTCGGCGAGCTTAAAGATCTTCGCATTTCTGAGCTTCTAATAGCTCTGCCCCTCATTCCCAAGGCCTGACAAAGGCAGACAATAGCCAAGGCTGAAAATCCACCGGATCCCTCTTTATGTGCATTTTACAGTTCAAGAATGGTTTGGCCTCGTTAACAAACTGGAAAACTGGTCTGGATGCAACCTCTATGAATCAAGCTACATGCAAGAGTATTTTTGGCCAAACCTAATTGTTGACTCTCATCTCACAAAAAAACATAGATTTGATTGCTTTTTTTTTCACTTTCGAGCAACGTTTCTATGTGTTTTATGTGGCTGTGCGCAAAAAAGCTATGATATTCAATTATGTGCTTATGTGTGTTAGAAAGAGGTACCGGCCAAAGAACAAAGTCTGAGATATGGTGTTATGGATGCAATTAACTTTATACTCAGCAGTAAAAGCTGACAGTTCACTCAAGTCCTATACTGTATTATGCTGAAAATATGTCATATATTAAACAAAAATTACATTTTACTGAGCAAGAACAAGTTTTTAATTTCTTGTATTTGCGTTGTAAAAATGGCAAGACTGATGAGTACCATGAATGGGTACGCAGTGTTAAAGGCGATCTGTATCTCCAGTTTCGGTGAAGAATACGCAGTGTGGTAAACATGTCTGCGTGCGCCAAAGAGCTATGTGGTGAAATCACTCCACCAAGATCCCAAGCTCTGTCAGGCTTAAGCAGGGCTGTGCGTGCTCATTCTGCACGGTCACCGAGCTGTGAAAACGTTTTAATGCCGAAAACGTGCGCGTGGCGCCAGCTTCCTGGTGGTCCTTTGTCTAGCGAGTGCTTACGATGTGAAAAACAGCATAGCTCCAGCCGGGCCATCGGGCCTGCGTAAGGCTGGAGGCTTGTTGTTTATGTCAGCTCTGGAGTTCTAAAGGTCTGAGGGCAAAGAATGCTGATGTTCATAAAACAGCTTTATATATATTATTTATTTATTATATATATATATTTTTTATTTTTTTTATTTTTTTTGCTTGACACATGGAATATATTTAAACATCATTACATACACCCGTTTGCTGTTGAAGGCTTTATCTGTGCCATTGTCATTTTTGGCACTTGCATTCCATCAAATGCTCGATTTCTGCATTGAGACATTTAGAATTTACCAACAGAGACTTCATCAGAACTATATATATATACATATAATCTGTCAAATGGTTATTTTTGTGACAGAAATACTGAAATATTAAAAATTCATAGACAATTAATTAAGACGTGCATAATTGTATGATTACATTTTTCGGACAAAGACACATTTTTGCTTTGACGATTATGAAGTTACTTGAGTCAGAATTTTGCCCCCCCTTTCCCCATCTTTCAAAAAGACTTTGTACTCTAAAATGCATTGCACCTAATTATAAAGCACACATAAAGTAACATGGAACTGAATTTATTTTTAAAAAGTTTTATAAATATTTATCATATTTTCGTGGATGAACTGCATCATGTGGCATAAACACCTGACGTCTACTTGGGGGGTGGGCTGACCTAGATGCTGTAGAAATGTTGTTCCTCCTTTAGAAAAGTCAAGCATTTGCTAAAATGGCTACATGTAATGTATAAAAGAAAGTGAATGCTTCTAATGAGGATCAGAAACAGTCGTATACAGCAGCCCCCCTCCACTCCCCACCCCACCCCACTGACAATGACAGGAAAGGGCGCTCCCTCTGCCCATTGAGCCTGCTCCAGTGCCGATGGCCTCAGAGGTAAGCCACAGGCACATTGTTGGCTGACAATCCGGAGCGGGCTCCAGCTGAGCTTGCAGCTCTTTTCTGTGTTATTTGGCCAGCCGGCAGATTGTTGGCATGGCTGCGCAGCCGGAAGGGGGGATATCAGCCGCTGGTTTAGCTCAGGGTCCCGCAGAGCTACAGTGTACAGCAGCTTCACTGATCTGAGATCAAAGAGGAAATGATGCACTCTAACCTTAGCTCTGGTTACCAAAGAATTATGCACAAATACACTAAAAATACCATGTCGGGATATGAACTATCATTGGTTTTTGCCAGTCAAGGCTGGAGATAGATTGAATCTGTTCCCTGATATGAAATTATGTTAGTGTGTTCGATATTATTTTTTTTGTTTAGTTTCACTTTTTTTGCTTTGCCAGTTAGTGAATGACTGTGCTTGCATGAATTAGCTTCAATCATGGTAGTATAATCAAAGATAGATGTTCCTGGGTGTTATTTCTGAATTCTACCCTCAGTAAAAATGCAAAAGATGTAGTTGTTTCCTGAGAATGACTTAAAGGAAAGTCAGTGTTTCAGATAGTAAAGGCCAGTCATACATGCATTTCAGGGTTCACACTTGATTGCAGTCACACCCTTCAATGACTGAGACAGCATAGTTTCCACAGGAATTTGAGGTACAACAACAGTAAATAGATAAGGGTCATACAAGTGCCCTGCTGCTATTTATACACCGCTATCTGGGCTTGTCTTAACAGACACCAGACACACATTTCTGAATGCCACGGCCAGTCATGGCACAGGGCAAGGACCATTACTGCCTTATCACTCTCTTCCGAACGGGGTCAGGGAATTCTCAGCAAAAGGCACGTATAGAAATTCCCACAGTGTCATGCCGTGATACTGCCCAAAATATCTGTGCTAGAGAACATTTTTGTGACAGGGACAGACAATCCTTTCAGGCACTACGTATCATTTCTCTAATGATCAATGCTTAATGGGACCTGTTATCTGGTATACAATAATCCATTTAAAATCAGACAGAATGTAACGGTTATTTTTTTAAATGCTTAGAAAATTACATCTGGTTAAATAACATCCAGTCCAAAGGACATGATATCTCAGGCTCCTTCATAAAGGGAGGCCAAAGACACAGGCCAAAGTCCTGCAGAACAATACCTTACCATGTATATTTTATCATTTTTAAACATGTCCTCCCTGACAGGTTTCATGGAGTTAAACAGATAACTGAGGTATGCTTCATAGCATGAGGTAGCAACAGAATACACAATGTTCACATTGTATTTTCTTCATTATTAGTGAATGCTTATCAGCTGCCCAATCTTTGCACAAGGATGAAAGGATATTGTCCAGGTCAGAATCAAAGAAAAGCTTTCATAACATTACACACACTAAGTTGCTTTTTTCATTCTCTACTGTAGGGAAGAAGAGACCATCACAGCCAGACCTGAGGGAAAAATCTGCCATCACACAACTAGAAAGATCCTCTTCGGTGAAAGCCAGATCTGCTTTCTTTCTCTCAAAGGCGGCAGCTGCTGACTCCACAGTCAGTCCCATAAAACAAGTAAATACCTGTCATTCCAACCAGTCCTCCGGCGCAACCTTTGACCTTGGTGTCAGGGGTCAGGTTGTGAGGACCCTGGTGTTCAAATGGCCTTTTTGGGGTTGAAGGGGACAGATTGTTAAGGGCAATGTCAAATATACAGTCAGCATTCTGGTATTGAGGCCTCTACACCTAAATTATCATAGTCTGACATTTCTTAACTTGGATGGAGGCATGGTTCTCTGGTTTATTTATTCACTTATTTTTTATTCAGTTAATTAAATTAATGATTACATTTCAGAGAAACATAACACTTTGAAAACATGTTTAAAATTGAAAGCAACCACTGGATAATGAGCTGCTATCTGTTTTTTTTCTGCAGGAAATGTTCATGTTCATAAATAGCACCAGTTTGTATGTTAAAGGCAGCGGGTGACTGATCATTAAATTTACACACTTTAATTAAACTCTTAATTAAATGTTTGATAATCACATCAATCTTAAAATTGAAAATGAATGTATTAATTATCCAGTGATTTCTGTTAGATCTAAATTTTTAATTCACTTTCATGTCACTTCTTTATAACAGGGCGGTGTAATACAGGACAGTCCCATTTCTTCTGGAAAGAAAGCAAAACCAAGCAAGGTATGACCAGAGTTGTTGAATTGTTAAATAAATTCTGTGTGCAGTGCAACTGACTAACCACCACCAGGACATAACAACACCAAGATGATAAGCATCTGGAGCATGCATTTTAGTGCTTTAAGGTTTTTACAAGTATTTAGTGTGACAAACACGCCTGCCACAGGCCACCGAAGTGGCTTTCTTTGGGGCCCTCCAGCACAGAGACACAGGGAGATGATGTTAAAACAGTCCACATTTATTCTACGAGGGTTTGGCAAGATGGTATAGCCAAATGAGCAGATGTTAAACCCTGTCATGACAGAGAGCTCCCTGGTGTGGGTGGGGATGGCAGATTTAACCTGTGCGCAGTGATTACCTCACTACGCACAGGTGCAGCCACTCCTGTTCCTGGGTCCAATTAGCCTGGCCAATTATCTAATTCTTCACCAATTATCCAATTGGCCAGGTCTAATTAGCTTGACCCAGGGCAGGTGTGGCTGCTTAAACCAGCCATCCCCACACCACATTTAGTTTAGGTAAATAAATCAGACTGAATGTGGAAAACTTGTCTTGGTGGATGATGGAGGAAAAAATGAATGAATTAATGAAACATTTATATAGCACTTTTCCGAACGCTCAAAATGCTTTACAGTGATGACTGGGTACTCACCTCACCCACCACCAATGTGTAGCACCCACCTGGGTGATGCACGGCAGTCAATTTGCACCAGAACGCCCACCACACATTAGCTAAGTCTGAAAGGGAGAGAACATTTTTTAGCCAATTAAATCAGGGGATGATTAGGTGGCAAGTTTGAGAGAGCCAGGTTGGGAATTTAGCCAGGACACCGGGGAACCCCCTACTCTTTGCGACAAGTGTCATGGGGTCTTTAATGACCACAGTGAGTCAGGACCTCGGTTTAACGTCTCATCCGAAAGACGGCATATCCTACAGCACTGAGGGCACTGTCCTATTCATCGGTCTACTGAACTGGAAAAACAGGGAAACCATGTAGACACAGTATTTATGGAAAGAAAGAAAGAAAGAAAACAAGAAAGAGTTAAACCAATTTCAGTAGTTCAAAATTAATTTCAGATGGTAATTTTAGCACCTTGTAAACAAATTTTTAAAGAGTTGGCCAGGATAGGCGGTAGCAACACATAAAAAGTAATGGGCCAATGAACAATTTTGTGATTTCAGGAACAAAAATGAATTCCAGCTTTTGGCATGTCAGTGTTACATTACAAAAACAAAATCAGATTATCCTGAACTAGAATAAGAATAAGAATAAGATAATCTGGTTTACCATTATACCATTGGTTGCAATATCATTAAAATGCAGTACCATTAAATACCTTTTCTCATGTAAAAAACATGGATGCAGCTGAACACACAAGTAGCAATAGGATCCTCCGTGTCTCAATCTTATTATGTCTCAGATATTTCATATCTTCCCTTAAGTCTTCACCTGAATAAGAAATCAAATCACAGATGACAAAAGAGCATAAATTCAATCTCAGAATCAAAGTGCAATTGAATCACATAAACACGGGATACTAACCAGTGTGGAGTTCAGCTAACCTTGCTTGGAGTGAAGATGGTTTGCAGTGGCTCATACTCTGTGATGTCTTCGCAACTCACACAAAGGTACAGTGGCTCAATTGTCTTGTGCATGTCTATCTAACATTGTATATTTAAAACAAATATTGCACTAATTTTACTCGTTATTTTAATGGAAGATGAAAAAATAATACGAGGAATCCCTTCTGTTTTCACCTAAGATGGCTGACAAAACCCAACACATAAAGGTTTCACATGGACCTGGTGAGGAGGATGAGCTCCCACCTCCCCCCCCTCCCCTGTCCAGACCTCACCTGGAAGGCTCACCTGCCACAGGGGACCAAGGTCAATCATCACTGCCTATCCCTCCACCAAAGGAAACATTCTCATCATTCTACCAACAGCGGCAGAAAAGCGAGCTGAAAAGGCTGTTTAAACACATTCACCCTGAGCTGGGGAAAAAGATGGAAAATGTTGTGGATGAGGAGCTGGTGGAAGTGCTGAATTCAGAAAATGCACAGTCGGCAGCAGATGCAGGGTATCAGGGCGAGGTCCAATCCATGAAGTGGATCTTCGAGAATTGGACCCTGGACAACATCGGGGATCCTCACACTACTAAAAAACTACTGGAGGAAGAAGGTCTCCAAGTGGGTGATGTGAGAGGTGCTTCGTCCATGTTTGAACACCGTGAGTTAGACAGCGCTCAGTTTTCCACCTCCACTTCAAGGAGAGGCCAAGTCAAAGGAGATGTCCACACGGCAACGTGGCTGTTTGAAACGCAGCCTTTAGACTCTCTTAACAAAATCACCCCAGAGGAAGGAGAGCTGGTGGAAGCTGTGCTGAAGGAACCTATCCCCAGAGGGGACGTTAGAGGTGCAAGACTTCTGTTTGAGTCGAAGCCCCTTGACGCCCTCGGCCGCTGCAACTCTATCGAGGACCACAGCTTCCTCAAGCTGAAGTCAGAGATTCAGGAACAGAAAGGTGACATTCAGAAGACAGTAAAGCTCTTCCAAGCGGAGCCCTGCTGTGCCCTCCAGGACAGCAGAGGAAACATTCATGAGATTAAGTCCATCTGTCGTGAAGAAATCCAGACCAGTAATGTCAGAACAGCCCGCTGGCTGTTTGAGACACAACCCCTGGATGTCATAAATAAGGATATGTCTGGGGTGAAAATCATTCGCGGGATCTCATTGGAGGAGGCTCAGAAAGGTGGGGTTGACTGCAAGAGATGGATGTTTGAAACACAAACCTTAGATGCCATTCATGAGAGTATCCAGGAAGATCAATTCAAGGGGACTGTAGAGGTTGTTGAAGCAGCCGACGTTGGGAGCAAGCGACAGCTTTTTGAAACGCAGCCTTTGGATGCACTAAAAGGGGAGTCCTCAGGAGAGGCTCAATCCAAGGAGGAGATCATTGGAGGAAACGTAAGATCCAGCCTTTGGCTGTTCGAAACCCAGCCCATGGAGACTCTGAAGGAAAACTATGAGGTTGGGCGTCTGCAGAAAGTTACTGTTTCTGAGGATGAAAAGGGAATGGTGAAAAACAAAAAGCACACATTTGAGACCTGTACCTTAGATACAATCAACAAAGAAGAAGCTGAGGGAGAATCCAAAAGTGAAACCCAAGAGATACTAAGGGGTGATGTTAAAGTCTACAAGAACCTCTTTGAAACAATTCCACTTGGCACTATTTCACACCCTGAGAATGTGCAAGTTGAAAACCCTTATGACATCACAGCTGGGGATGTAAAAGGCAACAGAACTTTATTTGAGGCCATACCTCTGTATGCTATCAAAGACTGGTCTGGGAACTTTCACAAGGTCACAACCGTGAGCAGAGAGGAATCAATCAACGGAAATGTCCAAAACTACAAATGGATGTTTGAAACCCGACCTCTGGACCAGTTTGATGATGGAAAGGAAAATGTGGAAGTCATTAAAGGCATCACCAGACAGGAGGAACAAGCTGGTGATGTCAAGACAGCAAAATGGCTTTTTGAAACTCAGCCTCTTGACTGCATCCATTCCAAGGTCGACCAGGCAGAACAGCATTCATCTGTGCAGAGGAAAGAATCACAAGGGGGGGATGTAAAGACATGTAAGTGGTTATTTGAGACGCAGCCTATGGACATATTATATGAAAAATCTGAAAAGAAATCAGAAGAAGAAATAATACCAAAATCTGATGTGAAATCCCACACATGGCTTTTTGAGACACAACCTCTAGACAGCATAAAAGATGGTGAGGAGCATCATTTGAAACTGTGCAGCACCTTTCAGGATGAGAATAAGAGCGATGTGAATGTGAAAACAGTGAAGCACCTTTTTGAGACAGAGACTTTGGACAGCCTGTCAATGACAGCAGATGCAGACCAAGATGTCCTGTATGTCAGCAAAGTTGACGTCCAGTCCGGGGATGTTTCTCGAGTCAAAGAAATTTTTGAGTCAAAGTCACTTGATGAAATAGGCCTGTCATCTGTGAATGTTTCAGAGGCTGAGGATCAGGGTGATAACATCCAGGCAGGCTCTGTTCACAAATTTACTTGGCTTTTTGAGAACAATCCAATTGACAGCCTGAAAGATCAGGAGGATGGCACCACAAGCAAATGCACTGTCGATGATGTGGAAGGTGGGGATGTTGGCAGTAAAAAGTTTATATTTGAGACTTTCTCTCTAGATAAGATCCAGGATAAGGACAAGCTTCTCGAGCACTCCTCTGTCTGCGTGGAACAGCCTGTGAGTACGAGTAACGGAAATGTAAAATCCAGTACAATGCTGTTTGAATCCCAGCCTCTGTATGCCATCAGAGACAAAGATGGGCAGTTCCATGAAGTTACCACTGTCAAAAAAGAGGAGGTCATGAGTGGAGATGTCAGAGGAGCTCGGTGGATGTTTGAAACAAAACCTCTTGACACCATCAAGCCACAGGAGGAGATTTTTGTTATACGAGCAGTGACCCAAGAGGACGTTCTGAAGGGTGATGTGAAATCGGCCAGATGGAGGTTTGAAACGCAACCGCTGGATTCCCTCATGAGTCGAGAGACACCCGTGGTTAAAACGGTGGAGGACATTCAAAAAGGTGACGTCCAGCTGAACAAACAGCATTTTGAATCTCAAGCAACTGCTAAAAATAAGTATGTGAGAATGGTGAGCGTCACAGATGTCCAGCAAGGTGATGTCAGAACATCCACTTGGCTATTTGAGAATCAACCCATTGACTCCCTCAAGGGGGAACTTCTGGAGACAACCCCTGTGCACAGAGAGGACGTTCAAAAAGGGGATGTGAAGAGAAGCACCTGGCTATTTGAAACGCAGCCACTGGACACAATCAAGGATGCTGATCCCACTGTTGACAGCACTGTTCAAGAGGAACTTCCACAGGCAGATGTGAAGAGCACAACCTGGCTGTTCGAATCAACTCCCCTTGACATAATAAGTTTTCAATGCAAGGAACAGTCAGTCATCTGTGAAAGCGTGAAGGAGACTTTATGCCACCTCTCTGCTTTCAATGCCATTCATTCACATGGAATCGTGATTGAAGCCAATGAGTCCCGAAGTGTGAAAATGGCTAAATACCATTATACAAGCAGTGAGGGAGCACAAATCCAAAAGGAGGAGATAGTTGAGGGGAATATCAAGAATATTATGTTGCAGTTATTATACAGAACAAACCTGGCACCACAGGTAATGCTCCTTAAAGAAGATGAAAAAGGACATGTGAAGGCCACCAAACTAGAGATGCCAACCCAGCAAACGGCATCTAGTGCAAAGCAAGACAAAGAAAGCAAAATGGAAAGTGTAGCTCAAGTTATTGAGAGTATTCTCAGTCAAGATATGTCTTTGAAAAAAGGAATTGTGATACAAGAAACTGAAAGTGGTTATGCTGAGATGACAATCTACTCACTTTATGTTCACACTGAAAATACAGAAGAGAGCTCTGAAGTAATTAAAGGAGATGTGAAGTCCACCATTGGCACCCTATTAGCTACTGCCCAAGACCAGAGGACCCTTGCATCATTTCAACCAGAGCAAAGTGAGAAAGGAAATGTCAACCTGTACAGGAGCTGCATTGAGAAAGGTGACCTACAATATCTAAAAAGCCTTCAGGTGGAACCATCTGAGGATGAGCTTGACTCTGCCCCAAAAGATCAGATTGAGATTGTGCAGGGAGATGTAAAGGAAGCAAAGAGAAACCTTAACCAGCTCAAGGATCAAGTAGAGAGAACAGTCCTGGATGTTGTACCTGGGGACGTGAAGAATGCCAAAAAGGTCTTCTCTGAAGGCTCAATTGATCAGTCTATTTGCGTGCAGAAAGAGGAGATCGTTCCTGGAGATGTTTTCTCTGCAAAGCAGTCTCTTGGTCAAGTCATCAACCAACCATTTGTAGTTGAAAAGGAGGAGATAGTGTCAGGGGACGTTAAGGCTACTATGCAGTCTCTGGAGAAAGCCAAACAGCAAAGTATGCGGGTGGAGCGTGAAGTCATTAGTCCGGGAACCATCTACGACCTGGACGTTACGTCACACGAAACCTCTGCAGAAGAAACAAACAAAGCCCAACAGCATGTCACTGTAACAAAGGAAGAAATTGTGTCTGGTGATGTCAAGGCAGCAAAAAAGTCTCTGGAGAGAGCAAGAAAATACAGCAACCATGTGGAACGTGAAGTTGTAGTTCCAGGAAAAATTTACGATCTGAATGTTCGATCCCAGGAAGAATCTTCCTTAACAGAAGGGCAACAGAGGACCCAGACAGAAGAGGCCTCTTGTGAAAAACTAGAAATGGGGAAATCATGCCAAGAGAAATCCACTGAGGTTAGACCAAATGAACAAAGACCCAACCTTCAAGCAGCTACGCAGAACCTCTGTCAGACCTCAAGAGGAGTTAAGGTAATTCGACAGGAAACACAAGAGAAGCAACACATAGTTGTGCAAGGAAAGCAACAAGTTGTTTCTCAGGAACACTCAACGCAAAAGAAGCAGGTAGTTTCTCAGAAGACTACAGGAGCCCAGCAAGCGAGGAGCCAGCAAACATCAGTGCAGTTCACTCAAAAGAAAGCAACCACTCATGCCTCAACATCAAAGCAGTCTACATCATCTTCAAGGAGCCAGCAGGTCACATCAGCTAATCAAAAGGTCAGTGATTCTGAGAAGACTCAAGGAACTGATGAGAAATGTGAAGGTTTCCAGAAAAGTGAAGTTGCAAGGGGTGCAGATATAAATGTTAAATCAGGCGACATGCAGCCAGCCTTCTCTCTTGTAAATCCTGTTGTAAAGTCAGAGAGTGATTCACAGAGTTCAGAAGCACAGGCAGAAGCAGAGATTGTTGTGAGAGGAGATGTCAAGGCTGCTATAAGATCTCTGCAAAGTGCTTCCACAGAACACAGACTGGTAGAAAAAGAAGACATTGTAAGAGGCAACATGCAGGCAGCTCTTGATTCCCTGGAGAAGTCGAGTGTTAATGTTTCCAGGGGCGACTTTAAAGCAGCAATGATATACAGGAATGCAGGACAGAAAAAGAAAAAAAGTTCAGACAATGTTTGCAAGCAGGCTGATGTAAAGTCTGTATGTCCATGTGACACTGAGTTATCTCCTTCAGTTTCAGTGACTTATGGAGAGCAGCCAGCCACCCCAGCACTGAATTTGACACCGGTAGCAGATTCCTGTCCAGATGACATCTCAGAGAAACTACCCATTTCCTCTGCTTTGACAAGTAAACCCAAGAGCCCACCACCACTTCCTGCCAAAGCATGTGAAAAGCCTGTGGCTCAAAGGCCAGCCCTTCCACCGAAACCCCATCGCTCAAAGACAACCTCTGATGATGTCACAGGATGTGCACCTGTTTCACCAAATATGCCTGAGCAACTCAGAGAAAGCCAACAAACTCCAGTAATACCCCCTAAGGCAAGACGCCTGGGAAGACCACTATCTCCCCCACCACTGCCTGCAAAACCTGCATCTAATCAAGAACTGTCCAAGGACTTGCCGCAGGATGCTACAGAATCTAAACATATACCAGTAAACTGTGACCAGGCACAAAAGCATCATTTTGGAAATATCATTGGAAAAAAAGAGCATCAACCCATCAAGAAAGAGACAATTCAGAACACTGAGACAAGTAATCTAAGTACCAAACAGCTTAAGAAAGAAGCTAAATGTACAGAGGCTAAAACAGACAGGCAGGAAGAGTATATCAATAATTACTCATCAACTCCAACTTGTGCTGAAGTGGAGAGGGAGAAACTGAAGCAACATCAGAAGACACATGGATCCGAAGAGATCCATGCATGCGTGGACTCTGAGAATGGTGAAAGCAGTAATGAGATCCATATAGATTTTCAGGCAGCTCTTCAGAATTTTGGAGGGAGGAAAAAAGGCGTTGTGGTCACTAACCCGGTCCTACCCAAGAAAATTAGTGTGGTTCATGCAGAGGACAATAATGAAAGAAGGCAAATGGCTAAGAAAGACACCTGCAGTAGGCAAACATATGTCAAAGACCAAGAAAGCCTTCACTTGGACAGACTAAAAAATAGCAGTGCTGATCAAAAAATCCTTTCTTCTCACTCTGAAACACATACCCCTTCCACAGACAACAGTCATAGTAATTATAACAACCACGAGGTACAAGAGAATAAAGTAATTCTCAGGGAGAAAAAAACAAAAAGAGAGACAGATGATGAACGTAGGCAAAGACTATCAGTCCATAAGGATGAAATTATGAGAGGTAACGTGAAGGCGGCAATGGAGATTTTCGAAAATCTGAGGAAGAGAGAGGAGCTAAAGATAATTCTTTCAAAAGTAGAGGAAATAGAAGGAGAGACGAGCAAAGTTGATGTGCGATCTTTGAAAAATTTATTTGAGAATGTGCCAGCTTGGATTGTTGCTCCTGGCAAAAATGCAAATGGGGGGAAGCCCAAAGGGGAAAAGAATGTTGAAAGGACTGACTCAATGAAAGATTATTCAGAAAATACTTCCTCCATGGAGGTTGTATTTGGAGATCTTGAAAGAGCAAGTGTAGAAATAATGAATTTGAAAGAGCAAACGTTGGCTAGGCTTATGGATATAGAGGAAGCCATAAAAAAGGCCTTGTATTCTGTCTCAAATTTAAAATCAGAGTCTGATATTGCTGGGTTATCTGGACTGTTCAATGAATCACTGAGAAGTGAGCAAAGTCCTGCCACACCAAAGAACATAAGGAAGATCAGTATAGTTTCCAGCAGAACCAAAACGGAACAAGGAAGGGAGGCATCAGGAACAAATGCAAAGCAAACAACCGGCTTGTCAGGAAAATCAGAGGAAGTACAAAAGCCAGGACTACAAGCATGCACATCCAAACCACAAGCAGTTTCTCCCTCTTCTCCTTGCTTCATCTCCATTCAATCTGCTGCCAGAAAACCTGTTGAATCTCCCAAAACACAGTGGTCTCATTCAACTGCCACTCATCAGGGGACAGCTGAGAGGACACAACATTGCCACAGCACTTTTGAAATTAATGGCAACCTTGGCCAGCCTTCGGCTCATAAGGAATCAGAGGCTGACGTCAACAATGCTCTTCGTCCCAAGCGTAAAGTTAGCGTGCTAGAGGTACAAACAATGCCAGAGGCTACTGGAATTGTGGGCACCAAGACTGTCAGTGAAAAATACGAAGAGACCGATTGCTTTGGCAACAAGTTTGTCTCCTCCAAGACTTCAACCATTGTTACTAAGCAATCTGAAACAAAGACTTCCTCTACATTTGAAGTAGTTGCCAACCCAACCAGATATGAAGTAATGACATCACCTCTTATCCGGAGACCCGTTCACACTTTCACAGAAAATCCTCAATTCACAGGCAAAGAGGAAGGAAGAGTTTTTGTCACATTTGGCCACCCAAAGACAGGGAAGCATTAATATCATATTCAGTGTAATGCTCATTCAATGCTGCAGGAGTTGCTGGGTGATTCCTTTATGTTTTCCTCAATCATAGATCTAATGCTATATATCTTCTGTTGTGCTTATCATGTAATATAGATGTTTCAACCTGTGATTTGTTCTTTTGTTTTTATTATGTTGTTAGTATAGTATTGTGTATAACTATTTTATTTACGATTGCCTTTGTACAATTTCATAACTTTTTCTTTAATAATTACTGCACATGCAATTTACTAGATTCTTTTGTTTTCTATATCAGAGGTAAATTGTTAGTTAATTACAATTTCTAAACAAAATAATTTGAAATGTATATTGTTGTAAGCCAGAAATTAAATAAAGACTTTGTGCAAATAATAAAAAGTGACTGTTTCATGACACAAAATATTATCGTGTTCAGAATTCATCCAGTTGTACCCCTCCACCACAAAAAATCTCCCACCCATCTCAATGTTACTGTTCACACTTCAATTGTCATATTTTGTTATTGTGTATGCTGTAAAAATATTAAAGGTCACTATCATGGCATTGAGAATCACTTATATAGCATATGCTTCAAGGTCTCAGTGTCCCAAGCAGCATATTCAATATCTGAATATTCAAACAATGAAACAAGTGTTGAATCATGGGTTCAATATCTATTCCTGAAATTCAGCAGTAAAGATACACTTTGCCAAAAAAGATACCCTTTGTCACGAATGACTTATAAAGGCATTAATGGTTACAATTACAAGTGTTAACATAAATATTATAAAGTCATTTTGATTGTTGATGTCATTTAATAGTTTCTAATAGTGATGATGTCATTATGACAGTTCCAGCTGCCTCCAAAGGAACTGTGCTCTGCTTGTTTGGCGCCAGTTTACCCAATGGAGAAAATGGTGGCTGACAAATTAATCCTCCACTACAACTGCTTTTGCTGTAAACACTGCAATAAAAAGCTGAGGTGAGATATGTGGTGCTGTAATAATAATCAAAAATACAAATTCTTCACCCACACTGATGGCAAAAAAATAATCACACAAAGAACAAATCACACTATAATAAATCATGAAATGCATAGTCCAACTCAAAGACTTGATTTGCTCCTAGCTTTTGCTCCTAGCTCCTAGTTGTTTGTGGGAAACTGTTAGTTTTTACTCTGCTTTCTTTCATACTGTAGTATATTAAACAATGAAATTAGTTTTAATGGACTTTCAAATCCTTAATCAACCTTCCAACAATATGATCATGAATCATACGAGTTCAAATTTCCATATGTTTCATATTTTTTCTCTCGTCTCTGCTTTATCACAGAATTCAGAACTATGCAGCACTTTATGGGGAGTTCTACTGCCTGTTTCATTATCAGCAGCTTTTCAAAAGAAAAGGGAATTATGACGAGGGATTTGGTCACAAACAGCACAAGGACCGCTGGCTTCCAAAGGCAACAGAGAAAGAAGCTGATGACACAAGCAAGGATGAGGGTCCCAAAAGGGATGTCAAGGCCAGGGAGGTCATTTTGGAACCCCCTGCTGGTATGTTCATGCCATCACCTGATAAAAAATTCCAAGTACCGAAAACTGAGAAAGGTTCAGATGCCTGGAACAAATTGAGAATCAGTTGGCCGCCAGAAAAGAAGGGCCCTGGTATGCATTCAGTGCCACAGGAATGTAAGGAGACAAAGAGACTGAATGATCTGATCAGAGAGAAAAAGACTGAATTCTCACAAAGCAAACATGGTTCAGAGAAGGATCTAAAAAGCCCAGGCAGAAACAGTTTAAAGTCAAGAGAGCTTGAAGTGGACACAACAGGTCCTTCCTCTTCGAAAGTGAAAAACAAGGCCCGCTCTCCTTTTGTAGCATTAAGGGAAAAGGCCAACATAGAATCATTAAGTCCAGCTCCTACATCTTCAGATGCTTCTCAACCATGGAAGGTCTCATCAAAGATTGCTCTTTTCCAAGAAGGTACACCAACGAAGTTTAAACCTCCTTATACACCTCCTAAAGTCACTGAAAAATCACCAAAAACCACTTCCACCGCAAGAACAAATTCAGTCACTCCTGGCTCCATTTCTAATGAGGCAAGCACTTCCTCTGCTAAAATTAAAAAATCTGTTCGATTTACATCAAGCATAGATGCTGAGAAGGAACATACAGTGACAACTGGTGCAGGTATGGCACCTAAAGATAATGACAACACATCTAACAGAGGCAACCCTGAAGCTGAATTTAATCATGATGAGATGGATAATTTGACAGAATTTACCTTGGAAGAGGATACTAAGGATTCTCCATTAAAGGCAAAGGTAGGGGACCCTGACAAATTTCATAATCCTCATGCAAAGTCACAAAATGGCAGGAGAGAAGTGAATTTTGGAAGCAAAGAACATTTGGATTTTTCTCAAACAGATGCACCAGAAGAAACAGGCATGAACATAAAGAAAGAGATTCCACCCACCTCTGTTATTTCAGAGCTGCCTGAGGCTTCCATCCCAGTAGTGGCTGGCGTTCATGGAGGCCTGATGAAACAGGCTAAGGGTAGTGATGGTATTGATAGTGCACAAATACATGAGAAATTGATCGAAGAAGGAAAAGAAATTACTAATATGCAACAATGTGTGGAGGAACAAGATGGCAAAAAAGTAGATTTGGAGAAGCTGGATCCTGAATCTAGCACGTCTTCAAAGGACACACAGTTGAATCCAATAGAGACAGGAAGTGACAAACAGGAAGGGGACACAGACACTCTAGAAGCCAATGTTAATCAAGGGAAGGTATCCAAAATGGCTGAGGACAACCTGAAGGTCTCAGAGAAACCAAATTCCCAAGGTCCCTCTAACAAACCAAATGGAAAGACACATATTCGAAAGGAGTCATGGTCTAAAATGTCAGGTAAAAGCCCTATATCCAAGCTCTTTTCTTCTGGTGGGAAAACAGACAAGAAGGAACCTGTGGAGGGCAAGAAACCAGAGGCTAAGCCAAGATCCATCCTGGGCAAATTTTTCCAGTCATCACCAGAGAAAGGGAAAGACCCAAAGAATGCTCAGGGAATTAATGCCGACTCATCAGGTAGGAAGTCAGATGTGACCAATGAGAATGCTTCAGAGGTTTTCAGGGATGAAGATAATCTGCTAATCAAAGGTGGAAAAAAATGCAATGATGATATGCATGATCCATCACTCCCAGTCAAAGCTGAAGAAACCAGCACCACGGACATAGCAGAGTCTCCAAATCCAGATGCCTACAGTCAAGGGGAAGCAATGGATTCAGCTGCTCCATCTGCACAAGACAGCAGTGAAGGTAATGTCAAACCTCCAGGCCCTGGTATAACTATATTTGGTGAAGTACACCCCAGTAACACCATTGCCATGAATGAAACCAGCCATAGTCCAATAAACATTAGTATTTCTGACCCTATTCTGCCCCAATGTGAGCCTAGTGTTCACATCACTAATGAAGGCAGTCCTGGCATTCTTGAAACAGGGATCATGGATGTGTTTGCCTCACGTGAAGAGCCAGTCTACCAATCACAAATCAAAAATGGTGATGGGAAGGGAAATCTGCTATTTTCAGATCCCAGCACACCCATTAGCTTTGATCTTAACCAATCAGGATACTTACCACCCCATATACCTACAGATGCCATTGTAAATCCAACTGGTGTGGAGCTACTGGCATCAGACACAGACTTCATTAACAGTAGCACTGTCTTAAGCCCTGTAGATAACAGTCAGACCCTCAATCCATTTGGTCCAAATGAACCAAAACCGGATGTCAATGAAAGTATGCTTGATAGGTCACAGTTAGATACCAGTCACTCTGCAATTAATCCTGGAGAAAATCAGCTTGATGTATTTGGTATCAACAGTGGATTTGTGGTTCCTAATCAAGCATCTGTTCAACCAGTCAATGAATCACAAGCAGAACATGTCAGCTTTGACATATTTGGTCCTGACAGCGAAATCCAAGATCTTTCGAGCCCTACCAATGTGTTTGATAAAGATTTAGATGGTTTAGATGCCTTTTCAGCTCCACTGTCTTCGACTCTTTTAAAAGACCCATTTGGGACAAATGAATTTTCAGACAGTGGAAACAACCCAGCTATGATAGCATCTCCTGGACATTCCAACATCTTTGATGACTTCTTGGGGTTGGGCCAATCAACTGTGGCTAGTCCGATTAAGTCCGATCATGAAAGTCTGTTTGCTGATGATATATTTGCATCTGATTCCATTGGTACCCCATTATCCATCCCAAGCGTGGCAGCTCCAAATTTGGATGGGATGGCACAAATGGGTTCAGGTAGTACAGACACAGTAGCATCAATGGAAAGCATGAATGACAAGTGGATGGAGGATCTGCTGGGTTAACGGCACGTTTGCAGCCCTGCTCCTATCTGATAATATGGCCATTTGAGAGTTCATATATATGAACTCTCATATGGCCATATTATCAGATATGAGCAGTAATATATATATATATATATATATATATATATATATATATATATATATATAAAGGCCCCAGTTAAGGGAGTATTCTACACAAAAAAAAGTTTTAATAATTGAAATTAAGTTTGCACTAAGCCTTTTCTTAAATATGGTGATCGATTTATTGATTTTTTCCTATAAAAATCCATATAAAAGCTAAGAAAGCACAGGTAGACCAATACAGACTGATTATACTGAGTGTATTTCCCTGGACTCATACGACTAAACTTTCAAATATATATGCACAGAATGTTTCATAACCGCTGGATTAGCTTTGGAACCTAAATTCCTATGCCTGTCAGGTATTTAAGCTCAAGTAAAAACCCATGATTTTAAGATTGCAAATTTTAACATATACATTTGAAATTGATTGCAACATGAAAATGAATGTAAACGTTAAAATAAAAATTAATTACTTGTGCCGTACAGTTTTCCAGCCCTTTGTTACCTTGCAAACTTTGTAATTGTTGCAAACCTGGGATATAGTATCAGTGTATAAAACAAGACACTGACATCTAGTGGATAGGCATAGGAATTAAACCATCCTCTTCCTCCTGATTTCCTATTATCCCAATGGAGAAATTATTGTAGAAAGAAATCAAAGACACTGTCAATGGCAGATCACATATTCCATGGGTTAAGATAGACTGATGTACACATGTATTAATAGCAAACCAGCAGGAAAAAAGCCATGTAAACAAATGAAACTACCGTCTTAACTCTACCTTTAAAAAATGTGTTAAAACTAAGAGTTTACACTTGCCTTTTAAAAGATGAAACCATATTGAATTCCTAACATACAGTAAGCAGAGAATTTATTTACAGTTTCATTGTTATATTTTAAACTTTCAAATTTTTTAAAAAGTTTTGCAAATTCACTGATTAAACAATATATTTCAATAAAGAAATGCAAGTAAATCATGTAAATAAGGAGAAAGAGTGAAACAGTCAAACCATTAATTATTTTTTTATTTTAAAAAACACTTGTTTTTTATAATTATGTCTTTTTATCATTCTTGATTTCAGTTCTTTTTGTTAGATGCATGTGAATTACATCACATGTTGTATTACTGACAGTACATTTGTACATTAAAAGTGTGATTCAAGTTTGAACTATTTGTCATTTTTAATAACATACAGTATGTTATGTGGCATTACGTGGTTTGTACGTTATTACATCAATCTTTCATGTGTGCTCACACACGTCACATGTATGTTGAGCGGCGATCATGCGAGAAGATACAAAAGATCAAGATTTGCTTCAAGATACATCCCTGTAAACAAACGCATTCTGCACCACAACCTGGTTAAAGATGGCAAAGGTCATGGAGACACCGCTGGATCCCTTTGTTAGTTTCCAAAAAGGGTTGTTAATATGAAGGTGGTGTCATTAGCAAAGGAAGCTACCCACACTGATTCTAGTGCTACTGCTTCTTCACAATAAACAAAAAACAGTGCAGAAAAAAAGAGGAATTCATTTTAAATTCAGTTGAGGTGGAGATACATTTTCAGAACTATAATCCCAGATATCAGTAAAATTGCCTCTGTCCCCAGTGCCGTGTGTCCACGTTTAAGATTTGGAGTGGTTCTGCGTACTGCAAGAGCACAACACAAACAGGCATACACAAAGACATTACACAATTGCCACAATGTGTAATCACACATGCAGGGAGAATCAGGCACCCCGTACCCTTCTTCAAAGGGGAGAAAACTGAACCTCAGCAATTAAATCTACCGCCTTTTTGATGAAGCATTAAATAAAACAACCAGGAGAAGGATCTGACAAGTTCATTCTTTATTGATTAAAAATAATAATTATGGAAACATGCACTGAAATCCAAAAAAAACAAAAAACAAAAAACAAAAAAAAAAAACTTGAAAATAACAGGAAGGGAAACTGAAATATCTTACAGCTTTGTGTTTAAGTCTACAACACACAAAGTCATGTGTAAAGGTGTTCTGTCCCACTGATACAATGCTGTTAATTAAGTTCGATTTATTACAGATAAGAAAACAGACAAGGAAACAAAAATAAAAGAAGTGGAGCAAAATCAAATAAATGAAGATTTGAATGCAGTTTGATCCAGGGTATAATCCAGTGGGTGCCACTGATTGAACAACGATTATACTCATATAGCCATACCAGCCACAGCAGTCAAGTACAGGCAAATGGCACTCAATACTTCAAGGTTGGGATAATACCTACATCTCATTATTACTCCTCAGTTAAATCAATACCATTACAGAAAACATTTATTTACCAGCTGGACAATTAATAACACTAGCCTGCATAACACCCACCAAACTTTAAACCACAACGGTGCACCACGATATTCGGACAACCTTACGAGAACATCGGCGCAATGTTTTGTAAAGTTCTAATGGGGCTTTGGGTATCAAAGTGACCGATTGACTAGAGAATGGGAAAGGTGCTTTTGGAAGTCCAGTGGAGGAGTGTTAGGCCAGACATAATGATAACTGTACTTCTGACGGAAACATTTACCGGTAAACAAGCATCTTCTGTCAGGAGACCCATAAAATCAAAATCAAATCAACTTGACATAACTAAACTTTCTCCCAATCCAAGCATTCAAGTCACACTATTCTACAATTCACAGGATTTAACATACAGTGCTACATAAATCAAGAAAGACCACGACTTACATCAGATTGATTATATGCATTTCTCATGTCAAATGTCAGACAGCCCACTACATCCAACTTTATATTTGACCAATAAAACATTAAGCCAATAAAAACTGCCCGCCATGGTGAATTAATGAGGACAAATGATGTCACACAATCATTGACACACTATATTGTGACATCACAAAGCATTGTGAGAACACAGGCTGCTGAACAAAAGCACAGTTCAAACACTACAGGTGACATCACTACTAGAGTGTGTACATATTCTTGTAGCTCGATTCACGAGTGTAACTCATGAAAAGCTAATGATACCATTTTTTCCTTTGTAGTTTCAGAGAAGCACTAGGCAGTTGAGAGCAGTCAGTAGGCTTGATAAAACATGCTGACATACAAGTCCACCATCACAATATTGCTTAAAATCAGGAGTGGCGTTTCAAAAAGGACTAGCCAATAATCACAAAATACATATAGTTATTTTTTTTTTGATTTACACATGGCAATCTAGGGAATACAAACACCAATAAGAAAGACAGATAACCCCAAGTTTTCAAGCGTGCACAGTCAAATACATCAGTGGGTCAGTTTTGTCAAGCTGAGAAAGATTGAGAGAAAGGGTCAGTGATATCTGGCACTCTATTCACCCGTCCAATCGAAAAAGGCTTAAAGGCTTAATGAGAGAGAGCACCTCCAGCGAGACGAGCAGGAGGCCGCGAGGGAAGCAGAGCGCTGGAACCCCGTGAGCGGGGGGAGAGAGAGAGAGAACACGGCCGTTTCTGGATCAAACCCGGCCGCCATATCCGCCGCCGAAAGAAAAGCGAACGAAAAGCGAAAACGCGAACGAAAACGAAACGCGTGCGCCCTCCTTTCTCCGGACTCCGCGCCCCTCCACCTCCTCTCTTCTTTTAAGATACAAAGGCCAAATGTGAAACACCCAGTATAAAAACAAATCGACACCAAATTTCATTATTTACACGCTAACGTCGTCGATCAAGTACTCTGCAGCCGCTTGCCATCCGCGCCAAGCTAATGTGCGCTACGGTCTTCCGAATCCAGAGTCTGAGCCGCGAACAGACCCCAATGCGCCACAGGCAGAACGTGTGGCTTCAGTTACTCCGCCGTTAAACTTCTTAAAAATGCTTTTTTTAATATATAATATATATGTACACGCTTAAATACATCGTCGTGAGGATCCGATTTCAGATACAGAGCTGTGGAATACTTAGTGAATTAGTGAGATATGTTTGTGTTTAAACTTCTTTCAAAAAGTGGAATTATCAGAAATTCTCCAGTGCCTTTTTTGCCAGAACATGAGATCTGAGGAGTCTGAGATAGTATGAAACAGCCAATAGAGGACCGGGGTTTGAAAATCCGGTTCCTGCTGCCGTGAGCAGTGACTCGCTGGGCCCGGTCTCTTCATGGTACCAGAAGCGGTCGGGCCCAGAGGAGAGCATGCGCCACGTTTCTGGGCATTGAGCATCACACCTTAATCTGGAGAGGGTTGGCCAGGGCCGGGGTGCCTAACCTGTTTCCTGTGGGCAGGATTGTGGAGGGTGAGTGGGCATTAGTACAATGCACCATTTTCTTTTTTACTGTAGTGGGGCACGAGAGCTGGTACACTGACCCCAGTTCCTCTGGGACCAGCCCCTGGAAAGTAGTTGAAGAGGGTCTTACCATTATCCTCTAGCTTTCAAAACATAACTTTCACTATTTTATGTCATTTAAAATTTGATGTGAAATTCTAAATCCCAGAGTCAAAGGTTTTGACGAGGTTTTGGTGGGAAGCGAAGCCTCCTTCAGGGCTTTATGGAAATGATATCATTTATTGTTCCAAATCCAGGAGGGCTGCTGTGTCTGCTGGTTTTTGATAGGTTCCAGCACTAAAGTCCTAAATTAAAGTCAGTGATTGGCTAAAGAATCTACAGACACCTTGTTTCCAAGGCCTAAATTGGCTGCTGATTGAAAAAAAAATCACAAAAACCAGCTGAGACTGCGGCCCTCCAGGACAGGAATCTGAAGCCCTTTGCTGTAGAAAGACAGATGAGGGAACAAATAGGATCAAATCAAATGGATTAAAGCAGGGACCCACAGCAGTTCCAGGGGCAGGCTGGAATAAAGAAAGGGAATTACACAAGGGATGCCCAGGAGCATTTAGGAAAACCTGGAACCCTTTTCGCAATGGGAGTCATTTATTTTCTTGGTTAAAGTGTTTGTCCATTTATCTTAAACCACTCCCACAGCCTAACTTTCCTCTCTCCATGTGGCGGATTAGGACAATGGTATTTCTGGCCAATGTTCAACCCAAAAATCTTCCAAATGGACTGTGCTGGAGCCAAGCAAAGCCACTTCAATGCAACTGTTTCATCAGTTGATAAGTGCGTTTCACACAGCTGCGACAGACGCAGGCGTTTTGGGGAAGATACTGGCTGCAGCTCCATGCACAGCTCAAAAATGTGTGTGTGTGTGTGTGTGTGTGTGCGTGTGTGTGGGTTTACATGGTACGGTATTGGCATTCTGACAGCACGTGTTCACAGCTCCAAAATGGGAAGGTTTAACATGAGTAACTGAAACCACATTAAATTCAATCTACAGTTAAGCTCCACGACTAAACCGGGGACAGCCCCATCATGTTCTCAGTAGTACTGTTGTAAATAAGGCATTTTACATTACCAGGACTTGCAGGAGTTGGTTCAGATTGTGCAAACGTACATCTTAAATTACAAAGACGGAAAGAAAGACAGACAGAAAGAAAGAAAACTCAGAGGAAATGGCAGACTGGTGAGTTGTGATGATTGCGTCCTTCTACACACACACACATGTAAACCTTTTAACTGTGATTCCTACAGTGTACAATGCATCCTCAATGCACATCCTATTAAATGGTTCTGGTTCCTATGGGCTGATGACAAGGTCTTTCTCTTTGGCAGTAGTGGTTTCTTTAGGCCAATGAAAGTCATTAGAATGCACGGGTGTGCCATACTGTTTCTGTTTCTTTAGGCAAGTGGTGTCCCTGGTAGCAGTACTATGGTCTAACTAATGCTGAGTTGTGCAAATCCCATAAGTTTAACATCGTCAGGAATTTCAGAGCCTTCCACTCCTGAAGCCTGGAAGGAGAAACAATCTTGTTAGATCAGAACTTTACTATTCATGTTATTATTATTATTATTATTATTATTATGACTACTACCACTACTAACACTACTACCACACCCAGTAGTAATAATAATAAATAATCATCAGCATCATCATCATCAAACTATTATTACAGTCAGTGGTGGTAGACCACCTACCACAACAACCATCAAAACAGGCAACAGATACAGAACATCCTGTTCTGGAACCTTTGAAATTACTTGGATTTATGGGGATACAGTTCTCATATTACACCAGGAAGCAGATGGCTGTGCATGCACTATGTACGGTATACAGCAATAATATTTCATAACTTACCAACTTGAAAGTGACATTTTTGTTTGTTTGAGGCTCATCGACAATTTTCTGCAAGTTAGCAGCAACTAAAAGGAGCAGAGAGGTCAGTGTAAGAGAACTGCTACTGCACTGAGAGCAGGACTGCACTCAGCTCTGACCCGCCCGCACACATTTACCACACATCGAAAATCTGTCCTTTACCAGCATCCAGTACATACATACATGTTTGGGTTACTGCAAACAGGAGCGGCTCCTATACTTTTACATGCCTAACATGTTAACCACATCTTATTCGAATTAAATAAAGCTTTTAAATGTTTGAAGGATTGCTTCGCACCCACAATATTTCAAGCGGAGGCTTCGGGCTGGTTACCCTCACATTCCCAAACCTCTAACATCCACACTTTTTGTTACGTTGCTCTGGCAACCACCGTGTCCAGCCATTGGGCCCCTCCAGCCTCCTGGGCGGGGCTCTCTCACTCACCTATTACCAAGTCCCGGCCGTCCACCAGGCCCGCAGACACCAGCTCCTGGGACACTCCGTCCGCCGTGTCTGAGGAGGGCGACAGGCGAGCGTTGTGTTTTTTATGGATTTAAGTTATATTTTTATGTTTTTATTTCAGCTGAAACCCTCGGATGACTCTACTCACCCCTCCCGGGCATGAACTCGAATCGGATGTCGTTCAGCTCCTTCTTTAAATTTCTGAAAGAGAGGAGAGATAAATGAAGGGATGGCCTATCCACACTCACGTGAGAAACCTCAGCACAAAAAGCTGATTGGTTAAAATGAGCTGCTGACACAGCAAAATTTAAAATCGAAAAGGCACTGAGTTCACACTGGAGAATGTATAATTGCTAGTTGGCTACTTCCTGGATCGATGCTTTCTCCCAGGCTGTTCTGTCACACAGTGTTGACAAACCATAAAGGAATTAACCGTATTCAATTTTCAAAATGGATGCGTAATTTGCAACTATATTTCATGGCACACATTCAATTAAAATATGTTGTATTGTTCAATTCATTGTATTTAATAAATACATATTTTTACAGTTATAATTATTGCTGCCACTATTATTAGCATTTATTTATTCTCGCTTTCAATTTACTGGTTCAATATTTGAACTGCACTAAAAGCTACTGCATTGCATGTTAGAACAGGGAAAAAAAGCTGAGTGATACTGCCCTCTTCTGGCCATCCAGGACATTACAATAGGTAGAATAAGTGAATTACAGTTGCTAACAGGTAAAGTTTCAGGTAATTTCCTACATTCTACAGTACAGAAAACAATAACTGACTCTTAAAGAGTTGGGAAACAGCATCTGATTAACATCTATGACAGAACCATCATCTCTTCTCTGTATGACAGGATGAACACAAGCAAATGAGAACCAAAATAGGACAGCACACACTACAGGGCCGTATTCAATTATGTCCAGAGTATATGAAGCCATTTGCACAAAAATGTACTACACGTGACACACACCTCAACCTTAATACCAAGCTAATGGGGGACTTGGTGGCGTCGTACGAGAGAGCTGCAGCTGGGTTCTGTAACGGAGACCAGAGGTTAGGACAGGAGAAAATGGCAGAAGAGCGTACACAGAGCTTATGAAGAGGAGTGCTCCCTCATCATCCTCAATTTAATCAATATGAATATTAATTTGCCTTTTGGGCACATTTGGAGTCTCACAACCTGTAAGTTGGCTGCTCAAAATGTAAACATCTTTTTTACAATTATTAAGAGTAACAAAACCACCATACATCGGTGTTTACCAATCCTAGTCGTGGAACCCACATGAATGGGAAATTGTAAAGGGGAATTCATCTAAAAAAAAAAAAAAAAAACCCTGGTGTTTGTCGCTGTTGGAGTGCGTTTACAAATACTTAGCCCCTTTCAAGCTCAACTTCCTGCTATAATTTATCCTCTCGCCCGCTTCACTGGAAAGCAGGAGATCAGACGGGATGCTGGGACTCACAAGTGCATGAAAACAGGGGCGTTTAGCACGACTAAAGCCCTCCAGCAGCGCCGACTGCAACTGCCAACCATCAACTGCCAACTGCCAACTGCCAGCTCAACAGAAATGAGGATTCTGAGGGGAAATGGGCTTTGTGCTGCGAGAGGCTTACTCCTGGCGAATGGAGCTCGCGGCTGGATTAGTGATCTAAATACCCCCCCCCCCCAGGCTCGGAGCGCACCTGCGCCGCCACACCGGCTCGCGTTCGTCTCCCACGCGCCACAAGCTGTCCCAAACGCACCCCCGGCAGCGTCAAAATGCAGAGAATAGATTTACTTCAAATTCTGCATCACTAACACGGTCTCAAACGACCATACTATTCCTCTCAGGTTCAGAAGAGCTGTTTAAATCAGCTGTAGCTGTGAGCAAACGTACAGACACATAACCCCAGAGTGAACGGTAAGGACTGAGGGCCCCAGTCTAGTACAGATACAGCAAGCTGGTTAAATGGGCTACGAGGCTGTGTGGTGTAGGGACTGAGGGGAAGGATGATGAAAAAGCAGCAGGTGGGGAGCTGTTACTCTGCCTACACCACAGCAGCTGAACTGTTTTGGTAAGCATCCAGTCAGGTGAATGGGTAATGTGAAGTGCGGAGGGGGGTTGCTACGCTGAGCGCTAACAATGTGACATACAGGGAGGAAAGGGAGGTCCCGGGCCGTACCTGCGCGGCGGCGGGCGGGCCTGGTGCCACGGCCGGGGCCTGGGCAGCGGGTGGAGCGCTGGCTGGTGGGGCCTGCGTGGGGGCTGGGGCGGCAGGCTGAGGTAGCTGGGCCTGGGCCTGGGCCGGGGCTGGGGCTGGGGCCGGGGCTGAAGGCTGGAGGTGACTACCTGAAGGTTCTGTTGATGGAAAAATCTAGAAAACGGACAACAGACGTTAATCATGAACCCCCCCCCCCAAAACACAAAAATTGTACTGTAAATTTGATATATCTGGTTAGCAGATTTTACATTATTACATTACATATACTTAACAGGCACTCTTCTCAAGATCAACTTAAAATGCAAGGCAACACAAGTACACGGATGTGTTTTACTTTCACGTTAGCATTCTTTTCAGTAAAAACAGCCCAAAGTACATCGCCACAGAATGCGATACAAATCAAGATACATTTTAAATTTTATTGCTATATTTTCAGGGGAAAGACACATTTACCATATAAACACACGCTAAGTTTCAAAGACAAGCCCAAGTGCATTGAGAACCCACCTCTGAATTCTGCGACGCTTCCTTCACTCGGGGAGACTGAAAGACAGACACAATGCCAGTAAGAATGTTTTTTCTGGATTACAGAGAAATTATTATTATTTTTTGCTGTCACCAAAAGCAGTACAAGCCAATATAGAACTGAATCAGCGGGCTAGTGGCTACACAAATGACATTTAAAAATGAACCCACAGTCACTAAAAGAGAAGGATTATGGGTAATGGCCCTACAATTAGACAATCACAGCTATTCAGCAAAATGAGGATAACCTTGAAGCCTCCAAGCTGCTCTGCTTGGCTACAGCTCTCTAAACTACCCTGCTGATCTTCCCATGTAAATATGAACAAATGACCATATTTTCTGGAGGAAAATATAAAAATAATTGATATTGATTAATTTCTGTATTTGTAAAATAAAAGCCAGACAGTATGGGGTCAATTCCTTTTCATGTCAGTAAATTGAGGAAATTAAATTAAATTAAATTAAATTAAATTAAAATCATGAATTGAAAAAAGCCTGTAAATGAGGATTTTTCAGTGAAAGGAACTGAAGTTGAATTAATTTCCTCAAATGACCGAATTGAAATAGAACTCCAACCTATCTTGTGAGCAACAGTGTGTGTCTGGCATGTTGAACTTAACTTTTACCAGTGGTTCTTCTGCACTTGGAAAACTATTAAGCAGCAGTTGTACTGCTGACACAATCACTGAGGTCTTCCTGAGAAAACTACTATGAAGCGAATGCAGGCCGTTACTCCATTAGATACAATGAACCTCTAACCAGCACCCTACTACTCTCTCAACCAATACCTGTGAGCCAAACTTCCGTGAGTGACATCACAGTGCTCCTCGCCCTATCAGAGTGGAATGGGGCTTCTGGTAAATCAGTCCCTGAGGCCTGAGTTATGAGGTGACTGGCGGAGCGCACGGACATCCTGATGCTTTCCAGGCTGAACAGGGCCGAGCAGAGAAGCCTAACAGACATCCCCGTGACTCCCTTTCCCAGAACCCCTTAGGAAGACTACGCATTAATCAACCCTTCCTCCTTTACAGTATGACCCTGATTTGATTTGAGTTCATATTTGCCACTTTATAATTCACAGTGAGTGAGCACTGTGCCTCTAAAGACAGTTATTCCGTTTACTTTAGAGAGAAGTTACTTCACGCACTTCTGCGACACAATTCTTTTAATGCAGCTGGCCAATTCTTGCATGAGAGCCATTGAAAAGAAAAAAGAAAGAAAAACACACTTGAGCACATTACTTGGGCTTTCTGTGATCTGTGAATGGATCTTAGCCAGACTGAATGACTGCTTTGAGCCAACAGCAACAGCCAAACAAAAGCGGAAGGGTAAATATAGCTGCAGGCAGCAATGTCGGGGGCCAAGCAACAAGGGTGAGCTGTAGTGCATTAGTGGGCATTTTGTAAAGGACTGCAAAACTAATTTTACCATTTTGTATTGGATGTAAAATTGACCTACATGGATGCAATTGGCGTAAATTTGTGGCTATAAGCATATCCTGGGTGTGATCAGCCATTTTTGATAAATTTAAATTACAGTCCAGTGGCCATCTTTCGACATAAAAATTTCCTTCAGCGACGTGGCGTAAATTACACATACCATGAGAATCAGGCAAAAATTGTAGAAGTATGAAAAAAGTTCGTTATTCCAAAAAATTCTAAATGGCAGAAAATTCAATATAGTGCATATTATTTCTTCAGATTGACACATGGAAGAAATTTGGTGCATGTATGATAAAGATGGGTATAATAATTTTTTTAATGTTATAATTTTTTCAGGTGGCACAGCAGCACCACCTAGAGTGTCAGTTACTTTGGTGCCATGCGTAATAAATTGGCAGCCATTCTAGACCTGCCTGCCGAGTTTCGTGAGACTTTGAGCATGGGGAAGGGTTGAAAACTTAGCAAGTAGAAGCAGTAGAAGAAGAAGAATCCTAGCCAGAACTACAGGGGCTCTACACACCCTTGGCTTGACCCCCTAAATAAGCTCAGCGCTGGATGAACACAGCGTGTACACATACAGCCAGTCTCTTACCACAAGCACGGCTCTCAGTCGACTCTGGAAGCCATGATTTGAAGCAAGAGAAAATAGTGTATGTCAAAGGAACCCCATAACCAAATGCTGCGGGACTGAGACTGTGGAACACATCTGGGCTACAGTGCAGGAGACGATGAGCAAAAAGCAGAATGAAGAGACGGGAGTCAGGCCTCCTTGTAAGGGGGCAGGATGAAAGTGCCCTGCTCTGCTGTCACTGGGACTTTGATAGAAAGGGTGAATAAAGGTGCTGTGTGGCAGGGTGAAGAGTGAATGGGGAGTGATGCGAAAGGGGTGTAATGCGTTTGGGGTGTGATGCGTATGGGGCGTGATGCGTATGGGGCGTGATGCGTATGGGGCGTGATGCGTATGGGGCGTGATGCGTATGGGGCGTGATGCGTATGGGGCGTGATGCGTATGGGGCGTGATGCGTATGGGGCGTGATGCGTATGGGGTGTGATGCGTTTGGGGTGTGATGCGTATGGGGCGTGATGCGTATGGGGCGTGATGCGTATGGGGCGTGATGCGTATGGGGTGTGATGCGTATGGGGCGTGATGCGTATGGGGCGTGATGCGTATGGGGCGTGATGCGTATGGGGCGTGATGCGTATGGGGTGTGATGCGTATGGGTGTGATGCGTATGGGTGTGATGCGTATGGGCGTGATGCGTATGGGCGTGATGCGTATGGGGCGTGATGCGTATGGGCGTGATGCGTATGGGGCGTGATGCGTATGGGGCGTGATGCGTATGGGGTGTGATGCGTATCAGGCGTGATGCGTATGGGGTGTGATGCGTATGGGGCGTGATGCGAAGCGACCCCTCACCCGCAGCGCTAACACGGCAGCCCTTCCCTCCTCGCTCTCCTCGTCCAGCTCATCGTCGCTCCACTCCCACTCGCCGTCCTCCGTCTTATGCAGCCTGCCGCTGGAGCCTGGAACTCTCCGCACCTGCACCGCACACGCACGCACACACACACACGCACGCGCACGCACGCACGCACACAGGCATACACATACGCACACACAGACACATATACACACGCACGCGCACGCACACAGGCATACACATACGCACACGCAGACACATATACACACGCACACACACATATACATACGCAAACATGCATACACATACGCACACAAGCAAAAACAACACACACACACACGCACACACACATGTGCACGCACACGCACGCACGCACACATATACATACGCAAACATGCATACACATACGCACACACGCAAAAAAAAGCACACACACACACACACACACACATACACGCAAAGCCAATGCACACACAACAAACACGATCAGCAATCTGCCATTACTGAGAGAGCGGGTGCTGTTATATCATGCTCTCCCAATCGCACTGCTTCTACGTGTGACACTCCAGCGGCATGAAACAGAACCCTGGCTCTCTCTGACGGGGAAAGCCTCGGAACGGCAGATCGTATTCCTCCATTTTCCACTCCACTGTCCAGCCGTCCCTGTTGCTCCCTCATGTACATCTGCGCTGCTCAAATATTCATCTGTCCCTGCGCTCACGCCTCTCTCCCTCTCCCCCAGCACGTCCTGACACGCCCTAACACGGACATGGGCGACCTCGGTCCTGGAGTGCCAGCAACAGGTGTGGTTTTGTTCCATCTGAGCTTCACTGGACAGTCTGATAATTCTGCTAAGAGTCAGAGCCACAATGCAATGGAGTAAATGCATTCATTAAGCTGAATAATTAACCCAGTTACGGTTAAAAATATACATGGAACAAAAATCTAAATAAAAAATACCCACATTTGTCCCACATGCAAACAACAGCTCCCTTCCCGAAACACAGTGTGGCAAAACGCATTTTGCAGAACATTAATACAGAAAAGCAACCTGTCCAGACCACAGATGGGGAGAACTGGCGAGAGGCTCCAGCTGAAACAGAATCCCCTCACAAACAGCCCTGAGGCACTGAGAGTCTTCAGGCCGCGGCCTCTGGACCGTTTCTGGGGGAGCGCGGGCCACGCAGCGAGGCAGAGGTGCCTGTCCAAAGTCCGCTGCGGTGTTTTCTTTGAAAGCACACCTAAGAACTCGAGCTGAACTTCAAAAAGAGGAACTCTGTGACACTAAGTGCTTCAGAAGAGGCTCGTTTCCTGTCTGCCGCCAGCAGGAGCGGCACCGCGGGACGCACGAGGCTGAGCGCCGTGGGGAGGTTCCCGCGTCGGAGTAAATCTGAGGAGCAGCTGGCTGAAATCAAGCTGGCGTTTCTCCTAAGGTTCTGCTCGGTTCTCTTACCCTTCTGGATCGCTCTCCTATTGTGGGGGCCCTCTGTATTAGCCTTTCTTGCAAGTATTCATTGTTCTGAGGAGGAAAACAAAATGCGAAAAGCTGAAAAATCCTGCATTGCATTCGATAAAACTGTGACAGTGATTAAACACCTCGGTGACTAAGTCTTTGGAGAGTAGGTTTTTTTTCAAAAGGTTTTTCAAAACTCAGTCAATGTTCTAGAACTCCATTGCTTTCAATTACCAGTACTGATTGTTACATTGGCCCCAGAAGGTTCAGTTAAGTTACACCTTAAAATCATCCATTAATGTGAAATCACACTTCACTTCAGTGCAAGTCACAAACTTTCCTGGAAGAAAGCCTTTGGTAACGCTACCATAAGTAAAGGACGATGTCACAGAGTATTTCTGCAGAGTTATATGCAGGGAATCACATCAGGAAGGAAATGAATCCCCGGAGCTGTCCACACAAACACTACGAGTCAGTGATATACACAGTGATTCACTTAAGTAGCAGTTTTATGGATTAAATGAGTCCTCCTGATAAGACACAGCAGCCGCCCGCGTGCGTTTAAACGCACAGCTTTATGGGAGATATTCAGCCGCTCATGCCCCATGGTAATGACCTCTGTGTGCAATACATGGGGACTTCTATGGCTGAGAGACCTTGGGATTTATCAGTTAAAACTACTGTGTTGATAGACAGTCACCTGAGAACAGAAATAGTAGCCAGTCGCTTCAGTGAGAAACTGAGAAAGCGCAAGCTAAGGGGAAATATTTGATGGGTTGCGATTCAAGTGTTAAGCAGGAACGTTATTTTCCCAAGTGCTAACTAAGCATTAATGTTAGCAGGTGTAACATGTAGCTGGAAGAGGCTGACCACCTCTAAAATGTTGCGATTTAGAACATGGCCGCGGCAGTGACACCTACAGGCTACATGTAGAAATGCAATCCAGTTTAACCCTTCAAACATGAGGTCTGATAACATGGGAACCACAGCAGCAAGACTGACGGTCAGTGATGCAGGGCAAACTAACAAGGGGTGTGTCTGTTTCGGCAGGGAGGGGGGTGTGTGTCTGTGTGTCTACGGGGAGGCGGATGTGTGCGACTGACAGTCTGTGGGGGGTGGGGGGTGTGATCTCTTCTTCCAAACAGCAAACTGCTGATCCAGCACAGCAGTTGTTAGGGCAGAGCCCGTATCAGTTAGCCAGGCAGCTAATCCCCCCCATTGTTACAGTGCACGGCCCTTCAATAGCGAGGCCGGCTGCAGCGGCGTGCGGAATGTTCCGGGTGGCCCGAGCGCCTGGGTCACGCATTCAGCACGGGCGGATCGGACCGCTCTGAGCAGCTCTGGGGCGGCCGGGTCTGGGCGGCAGCGTGACCTGCAGGTGCCCTCTGGGCGGGGCATCGGGGGCGAGGGGGAGGGGCGCTCGCTCAGATTTCTCCTGGAAACGGGCGGGGCGCTCAGGCGGGGCTCACCTTGGCTTTTGTGAAGAATTTGTGCTTCAGAAGCTCAGCAGCTGTGGGTCTGAAATGGAGTTGCAGTTTAAAACAATCTTACCATCAGAGCACACAGAAACTACACTTTACAGGAGCAAACGCCTCATAATATCAGTAAAATGCCCTCACTAATGTGCATTCAACTGGCTAATGATCAATGATTCCAACACCAGCTCAGTAAAAGTAACACCCAACAAGCAAAGCAGCCCTTAGTGCCACAAGGAGAAAGGAAACGCATCAACTGGAAAATATATCAGTAGGGATTTAAGTAGTTTTTGCTACAAACCAAAGAAAAAGTGCTTCCTTAATTAGTTTATAACACAGCAGGAATACAAGCTGCAAATCATCAGGGAGCAAGCACACAGCAACTGGCCTGTAATGCAGCCTATAATAAAGTTAAACATGAGGGGAGACACTTCATACACACATAAAAATGACTCATACGACACATAAAAACTGGCCTCGCTATTAAAGGGCTACCCAGGTCTGTGCTCGCAGGTGATGTCCACTGAATCATTTTCCTCACACACACACAGCTAAACTGCACTCCCTTCATTCATATTACAGCCACGAGAAAAGAAGACACTAATACTCGAGCACTTAAAAAAAAGGAAAAAAAATAAAATAACTGACTACACCGGGACTAAAAAACCCTGGTTAAATGATCAACAATGACAGAAGAATGTGTATGTTCTATGTGTGTGTATGTGTGTGTGTACGCATGTGAGAGACTGCGTGTGTGTATGTGTGTGTATGTGTATGTGTGTACGCATGTGAGAGACTGTGTGTGTGTGCACATGCGCGTGTGGATGCATCTGTGTGTGAGAGACTGTGTGTGTGTGTGTGTGTGCATGTGCGTGTGTGGATGCATCTGTGTGTGAGAGACTGTGTGTGTGTGTGTGTGTGTGTGTGTGCATGTGCGTGTGTGGATGCATCTGTGTGTGAGAGACTGTGTGTGTGTGTATGTGTGTGTGTTGTGTACGCATGTGAGAGACTGTGTGTGTGTGTGTGTGTGTGCATGTGCGTGTGTGGATGCATCTGTGTGTGAGAGACTGTGTGTGTGACTGTGTGCGTGTGTGTGTGCACATGCGCGTGTGGATGCATCTGTGTGTGAGAGACTGTGTGTGTGTGTGTGTGTGTGTGTGTGTGTGTGTGCATGTGCGTGTGTGGATGCATCTGTGTGTGAGAGACTGTGTGCGTGACTGTGTGCGTGTGTGCAAGGTCACCTTTTCTCTGGGTCCTTCTGCAAACACAACGAGATCATCTTTCTGAAGGACTTGCCGTATTTCTTGACCATCTCCTTGTCGGTGACGCCCGTCTCCAGCCCCGGCGGGTCGTTCTGCAGAGTCAGCATCAGCACCTGCAATGCGGCGAGGGCTCGTAAAGCGCCGCGCGGGGACGGGGTGGGATCACAGCCCCTGAGGGGTTTGGGCTCTAATCCTGAAAGAGGACAGCTCCCCAAAGCGCATATTCTAAATAAATGCTAATTCAACAATTAATGCTATTCAGATCAAGCCAGAAGTTACAGCTTGATTATTTCAATAACTTCAAAGCCTCCAATTATGTACGCCCATCTTTAACAATCCATTTCTACATTACCTGTTTCCTGTTAGCCATTTAGCAGACACAGCAACTTATACAAAATAGATCATTATAAACAATCTATTTATACAGCTGGGCATTGTGTGAGGTAATTCAGTAATTCATGCTCAAGGCCACAACGGCAGAGCCCCAGTTGGGAGTCAGAGCTACAGCCTCAGAGCTGCAAACGCAGCTCCCTTAGCCGTTACACTGCACCGCCTCCCTACACAGACGCATAGGGCAGGACTGTGTGCGACCCAGTCAAATACAGAGCAGAACACTTACAGTCGGCTCATTCCCTCTGAAGAGAGGACACTTCACTCATGCATAAACTAGAAGTCTTTACAACACTAAATTCCTAGGCCTTGCTCATTCCCTTTCACTCCTATCGTCTCGCTTACCTTCATGGGGGGGTACTTGTGATAGGGGGCGGCTCCTGTCGCCAGTTCGATGGCTGTAATCCCAAAACTCCAGATGTCCGCTTTGAAGTCATAACCCCGGACCTGAGGAGAAAAGAAAGATCATTTAATTCCAGTTATGCTGAGATGACCTGCTGGCACATGGCGAGTTCAATAATAGGGCTTATTATACATGTAGTGAATTTTATCTTTTCAACATTAAAGAAAGCTGGAAATTATTTAAAAATGAAAATGTAAAGTAGGACATATTGGCCCTCCAACCATGACAAAGGAAGGCCTGTTTCATTATATCAACTTCCCAACACAGTACTAGCGCTATATGAGATTCAAAGATGAGGTAGCCCTCCTGTAGCCACATCAAAGGGCATGCTGGGAAATTGCAATGTCACTCACCTGCTCCATCACCTCTGGGGCCATCCAGCAGGGGGTCCCCACAAACGTCTTCCGCACCTTATTCCTGGTGATGTCGCCCCCGGTGGCTAAAAAGGCACTGACACCAAAGTCTGGCAAGGAGAGGGCCGAGAGGGGGGAGGGGTTGAGAGGGAGGATAGATAGGGAGAGTTGGTTGCCAAGTCAACAGATGTTGTCGGCATTCTAAACATGGTGGTGATGTAATGGGTTGGTCAGAGTTGGGCAGAGTTCTGTGGGGTGTCATTACAGACACAGCCACACTAAATCACTCGCAAGCATGATAAATGCGCTTCTTGGAAGGCCCAGCTTTAAGCCCCCTGGTTTCCATGCGCTGCTAACTGACTCAATATCAGCTGCAGGTTTAACCCGAAGAGCTCAAACCACAGAGGAGATGGACGCTTATCCAACGTGCCCTTTGTGAAAACTGCATGAATATCAGAGGAAACTTCCATGGGAAAAGTCCTGACATGGCTTTGATGAGATGACTGCCAAGCCAATGAGAAGCTAGGCTGTGTGGATAATGATGTCTGATTTACAATATCCATTTCATTCATTTCAATGATCTCTTAATCAGGGCATTGCGAATAGCTTGCCTTTTATATTAATCCCTTATCCGACAGGATAGTTTACCAAAGGACTTCAGGTTGATTACTGTGCTTCAGGGTACACCAGCATTGAGCAAAAAATTTGAACCGGCAACCTTCTACAATAAAAGCTACTACCCAATACAGCACCATTAGTGGCCGATATGAGAGTAGACACATTGTTCCATATCGGCAAAACCAGAAGCGATTACAGACAAATGAACACGGAATATTAGTGACATCACACACGGCAGGGCTCATCCGATTCATCCAACCACACAGCACCACACGGTTGCCCCGGCAGCCCTGTTAGCGGCACGCGCGAGCCGGCGGAGAGGAGACAGAGGGGGACCGGCCTGGTCTTAACAGCAGCAGCAGCGCGCCATTAATAAGCTTTCAGAGCAATCAGAGCGGACTCTCCTCTTACTCAGCTGGGGAGGAAGAGCCGTTACTCAACGTTTTAATTACACTGCAGCTTCCTGCCAGGCTGGGGCCGCTCCAGCACGGGCCCCGACGCAGCGGAGGAGCACGCTCGGACGTAATGTACGAGAGGGGAGGGGCCTGTTAGGTCCGTTTCCTCTGGCCAGGATTCAGCGTTGGCCTTCTGCGCGGAGAACGGACCGAGAGCAGGAGTAAGGAAGTAACCCGCAGTCTCACAGGCCTGGAGCTCTGGCTTTCCGTTAGCCTGCCAGGCTAACGCAGCCGCCATCTCCTGCGGTCAGGAAGCTTTCCTCCTCTGATAGAGGCCGGTCAGTTTCCCTGCCATGACACTGTGATCTTCGACCCTCACAGGAGAAAGCGTTACCCCTACTAACCGCCAGGCGTTAAAAGCACATGATTTTACACTGCTGTGGAAGACCTCAATTCGATGGTACAGCTTCCTGTTGCGGTGTCGGTTGAACATGAAAACAAACTCCTTGTTTGCTTTGCTTTTAAACGGCCTGTTATAAACACTCTGGAATCTGATTTCATGGGCGCGGAGCTGGGAGCGGAGGTGCAGAGTCGGTTGTGTTCAAGGTCCTGGCGTCCGCAGCAGTCACATGCTCTGGGGGGGGGGGGGGGGGGCGGCCTCTGTGCCAGGCACCTTTCTGCCCTCACAGTCAGAACAGCCTGACCTTTCAAGGAAAAGGCATGGAAGTCCAAGGCTCTGCAGTGCACACAAACCCTAACCCTATCCACACTGACGGGTGTCCTGTGAGGCGTGTGTGTGGCGTAGGTCTGAACACTGTTCTTCCAGGAGTCTGAACTCTTTTGGAAAGAAACACAGTTTAAAAAAAAATTTAAAATTAAAAAAGAATGTTCTCAGGGTGAGGCTGTAGCAGGCTTAGACCCAGAGACTTATAAATCACCTCTATATAAATACAAAACTTTCAATTTCGTCTGAGTGAACGAGTGCTGGGGAGACTCATCCATCAGAGAGCCGACCTTGACCTTTCAGGACTTCATCAGCCCACAGCACCAGCCTTTCCAAGACCAGCCTCCTTTCAAAACGAAATATACATCACGCCTTCTCATTCACAACCAACTGCTCATGTTCGGCCACAGAGGAAAGCAATCTGCCACAAGCAGAGGACGACTGGCTGTGTTTTTGGCAGCGACCGAAAGTTGAATATGAGTGAAAAGGCAGTCAGGTACGAGTCCACAGGCAAATGCAGTACTCGAACCTTGGGCTGGGACCGCCAAGGGAAGAACTCTGGGGGGGGGGGGGGTCCAACTGCACTTAGAAGAAATGCTTTAAAGGCTGAGAGAACAACATACTGCATAATAAACATTTCACAGACAATATCAGTGGGCAGTGAAATCCTGCAGAGCAGAGGACCCTGTGGATAAGAACCGCATGGCCGCATGCCCGCTATCTCGCATGCCCGCTGTCCCGCATGCCCGCTATCCCAGGGCACACTGAACACGGCTGAACAGTGAGCACCGGGAGGTTCGTTTACGCGTCGCGTTTGGGTCTGGAGGCGTTTGGGCGTGTGTGTCTGTGGAAACTTCCTCACCCGGAAGGCGGGTCTGTCTGAGGCGGACGGGAGCAGACATGAATGATGATTGGACACAGAGCCGCCTACCCCACAGGCAGCGGCGCACTGTTACAAACACCGCTAATGCTAATGGCCTAGCCTGTGGTTTTCAGTTTCTTCTGTTGTGCCTTAATCAATGAAGAAAATCAAATCACAGCAGCCGGCTGGGCTACCAAACCTAACCACCTAACTACAAATATAAAAATGCCCTGATTAGATGTAAGCTAACAAGGGAATTTCAGTTAGTCTTTTAGCTCAGCAGGGAATTTTCCTTTAAGCACGAAGCAAACATCCATCCATGCTGACGATAAAAAGCCCTACAATGCCTAATTTAACTGACAACAGTATCTTTGCCATTGTCGTTTAGTATGCTCCCTTGAAATCTATTACAATCGAGCTTTGTTCATCCAAAGTGCTTCGGAAATAATTCAACGAATAATTAATACTTAAAACACTATATATGTATACGTATATATAATAATTTTTTTTTTTCCAATGAAATCACTCTTGAAAGTTTTGTGAAACCCATTTACTGCCTGCATTTCTGTCATAAGCATTAAAAAACCCAACCACCATGACTTCTTTAGGTTTGGGCTCAAAGACTCATAAAACCTGTGATTTTAGAGCAGAGGATCTTCATTTGCAATGAGAGAGCATGGCATGCCATTCTGATGCAGGGCTGTTCTGCTCAATATCTTCCTACAAGAGCCCTGGCTTCTAAACTGCAATTTACGACAGAGCTGAAGGTTATAAGCTATTGAAATGGACCGTGTGGTGCAAGAAAAGTTGACTTTCAGGAGTCTAAGCAGCTGAAGAAAGGGGATTAAAAGACTGCACAGCTAGTATTCTTCACCATCCAACTGTCTTTCTCTCACTCTCTCACACACACACACACACACACACACGTGTACATGCACAGGCACGCACAGCACGATTCAGGTGTATCTGTTCAAACCACAGACCCTCCTCCACACACACTCAGGCCTGAAAGTAGCAATACCAGCAGTACTATATTATTACTCATCAGCGTAATGGACGCCTGCTGTATGCTAGCCTCTCACAGCTGAAATCTGAAATAAATTTAACTTCATAGCCACTGATGGAAGTCAAGCCAAGTGCCTCATACCACGGGCCGTGAAGGTAGCGCCTCGTTTGGGATTTGAACCTCAAACCCGCAGGCTCGATGTATGGCCGACTGCTCACTAAACAGCGAGGTGCACTTTCGGGGCGGGTCCCGCCTCTGGGCTTTTGTTTGGGATAAGCAAGTTTGGGTTCTGGCACGAGGAGGCCCCCCCTCCCCCCCGCTGACAGGCACCTGGAGTGAGGCGGGGGCCGCTTTCGCGGAAAGGCCGCGTTTCCAGGAACCGGCCCGGAGAAAGGAGCCCTGTTGTGGAGCGGTACGGTGAGCAGCGGTGTGCGGGGGATCCCAGCACAAGCCCCGCGTGCGCCAAACCACATGTGAGCCGCCGCACATCCAGCCCCCATCCAGCCCCCGACCGCACGTCACAAAGCTCCGCTCGTCTGCTGGGAACCTCACACTCCTGGCCTTCCGCTCACCACACTCCCCTTCCCCACAACTGGGAATACACTGGAAAGTACCGCATAAGCTTTTAGTGAAATAATTTATGTACCATTTAGGATTGAAATGAATAATGATGCATTAAGCAAAAGCCCTAAAACAGCTGCGGGGGATGAATTTTAAAAATGTCTTCAGTTTTGGCGTGTGCTGAGCAAGTGACCTCACCTAACCTTCTTCTTAGGGCTTTTAGTATTTGTAGCCTGGATGGCCACCGTCCCCCCCAACCCCCCTGATATTTGCCCCCACCACCTCCATGACCTGGGAAGGGCAGTCCAAACGACTCAGTTTGAGCCATACCATTACCAGTCCCGCGGTCACTCACAGGGCTGAACGGAAAGCCTTCTGGCCTGGAAAGGACTGAGGTTAGAGAAACACGGTAGAGCAGGCCTCTTCATTCAGAGATATGTGTCCCAGCTGAGCCTGTCCTGCCAGTGTCTCCAGCCTTTACAAGTTCAGGATATTGCACAGGGTAGAAAGGTGATAACTCTGGAAACTTACAGCTGGATTCAATCAAAATCACAAAGTTGTCTTTAGGGATAGTGGCGATAGATTAAAAACACCTTCAATTTTCCTACAGTATAAAGACGATAAGTTATATCAAAACCACTGCCACAGAAAAACAGCACTTTTTCAGACTGAATTACAAATTAAGATGAATTGGCAGATTTGATCGAATCCCAGGACGGCTCTCCATGTGCTGCATCTCCGCGGTGACACTGATGCACCAGCTGGGGAGAGGTTCACACTAAATGTGCCCCCCGTCAGTGATGACTGCCCCCTCATGCTGCAGCAGATCGTCCTGTAACAAGCTCTTGCCCCTGCAGGGTACAGCCTAACCCACAGAGATGCCAGCCTGCATGTACGCACGTGCGTGCCCTGCACTGAAACAAACTAACTTCAGAAACACAGCCATGATGAAACAGTCCAAGCGACACCCATGTCATTTCCTCAGATATTAATGCACGTAACATTTTCTTCTCTTGACGCAATTTAAATGTATGTCATTGCATAGTAAATTCTGAATCGCCTGAGAACAAAAAATCAAAAAATCACAATATCATATCTTGCAGTACCATACTTACAATTGCTACAAAAATCTATTAGTACTGCATCAGAACCGAGCCATGTTTTTTGTTACACACAGCTCAGTATGAACACGCGCCAGGCTAAATGTACAGCGATGCTGAGCAGTAGTCACGTGGGACCTGCGTGCAGATCTGAACAGCAGGCAGCGTTCGGGCTCGGATATTTTCGGCACTTGCGCTGAGGGCGTGAGAAACGTGTGGTGTGTCTCTGGCACTCCTCCTCCTCCTCCTCCTCCTCCTCCTCCTCCTCCTCCTCCTCCTCCTCAGCTCCCTCGGAGGGGTGGGGGCTGGGGGCTGGGGGCGGCGGCTTGGTTATGTAATAAATAAAAAAATGTATTTACCTGCAATTTGTACCGAGCCGTCTTCTCCCAGAAGAATGTTTCCAGCCTTCACATCCCTGCCCAGGCAAAGACAAACAGAGTTTAACGCACAGCTTATGGAAAAGCACACTTAACATACACTGAAATAAAATACATTACATAATACTACACAACCTCATAACATATGGCAAAATGCACACATTATTGCTGCTTTCAGATATTGCCATATATTTATAATAAAAAAAGACACCATTATCAGAACTAATTCTGAAAAACTCACATGTGTAAACACTCTGCAGTGTGCTCTGTTTCCATAAGGCATCAGAGCAGCACGGTGAAGCAGTAAAGGGGGACCAAAACAGACAACACCCCACACACAGGAAAATAAAGAACATTTCCGTCCATGCCACAGCTCAGAATTAAGTTCTCTCATAAAATTCCTGGTTATACAGTGTAAAATGTACACAGGCCACCCACAGAAATCACTGCAATGCACAAGGCCACCCACAGAAATATGGAATCCCAGGTTGCACCCGGTGTGACTGCACCAAAGTGGACTGCTGTGAACACCGAGGGGTTAACTCCAAGCACGACCAGCGGAACGCTTTGAAAGCACAGCCGGCTCTCACCAATCGGCAAAGAGCAGGCGACGCGACGGACGCCCTAAAGGGACTGGCAGGAGGGACGCAGGCGGTGTTATGACTGGAAGATTCCAGCCCACTCATGTTTTAACCGCGCGCAGGTGCCATTTTGGAATGCATGCGCAGCACTATCGTTTGCTCTGTGGATTTTCAGCACCGCGCGGCGTGCCTTTTTGGAGCCTCGCGGTCTCATAAGGGACCGAGAACCCTTCCACCAATCACGGCGAGGGCTGGACAGAAAAAGGCACTGTCCGCCCTGAGGAGGTCTACCTTCAGACAGAGTAAACGCCGGTCGCTTTGCTAGCGATTATACTGCAGCGTCTGATCTTGTTTTACATGACGTGCCTGAAATTTACATGACACGCATGAAATGCCTGAAAGTTCTTATAGCTTTACAGGAGTGAGTTAAAGGTGCCCAAACATACTAACATATGCGCCAGCCTTGCTGTTCGCTGCCAGCCTGTCCGTTCTGGACAGGTAATAAATCGACGTGCCTGAGGATGCTTCTCGCGGCTGCCCCCTTCCGTCAGGCCCTAATCCCTGTTCGCGGAGCCCCTGACCCTGTTTAACATCCCAGGCCTGTCCTCAGTTCATCTCTCTCCGGAAGGTTCTCTAGAATGCGGACTGGCAGCCTCCCCTCAGCTGGGAACAGGGAGGTTAAACTGCAGCATCTCTGGGGGGCAGCAGGGGGACGTACAGGGGGAGCAGACCTGAAGTTTTACGATAATGGACTCAGCGGTGATGTGGGGCGAGGTCACCAGCTCACGAAAAAGGCAGAAGACTTCCCCGACCGCACATAAAAACGTCTCTCATCAACGGGTACAGTCGACCAGGGACAGAGCCATTCACACAAAGCAAACCCGCTGTTAATATTCATATTTAAAGGGCATCAGGGAAATCCAGTGAAAGCACAGAACATTGAACCACTTTTCAAGAGTCACTTTAGCACAAATTTACTTTGTTTCTAGATTTTTAAAGTTCTATGCTTACTGATGTGAAAATAAAATTTTAAAAATTAATGATAAAAAAATTAATATAGCATTTTCTTACGCTTCTTTAGTGTGTGTTTATATATCCCCCACAGAAATAGGTTCACATGAGAACAATGATGTATCTCATTCACCCTAAAACAACAGCAGCTTTGTTCAGCATATCAATCAGAACAGAATATATTCATTTATGGGTACATCTGAAAGAGAGAAGCACAGAAAATATTCTTGCCAAAGAAACGGTTGCATCTAATGCTCTGTACATGTGTACATACATGAAGCTGATGCACGTGGATTTCCTCGTTAATGAACAAAATGTTAAAGAACACGACCAATCAAAACCTCCCGGCAGTTTCAGAAGCCCGGACAAAGGCAAAGAAAATCCCTGTCCATCGAGCAAATAAAGGATTAGCCCTTCTCTCATAATGAGGCACTCAGTACTACACACATCTTCATTTAGGGGCTTGCTTAAAGGTGGAAATAAGCCCTCCTGCCATGAGCCAAATTACTTTGCCGCATTTGCCTGGCTTAAAATATTTGAAACGCCAGCTTATTTTATGGAGGAGGTTTGCTCAGGGAAAAAAAAATGTAATCACCACTTGCTGCACCCAAAGAGTGTTTGAGACTCGACACAATTAAAAGGGCCTTAGAGAGCGCTTGGTAATCCCCCAGAAGAGCCCTGTGTGTGAGGCTTTTGTTGGGGTTCTGACGAGACTGGGGAACGCTCGGAGGGGGGGCGAAAGCTCCCCGCTGATCCCCGACGAGCGCGGCCAGCCGGGACGAGTCCCGCCCACGGCGTCTGGTGACATCACCCCTTTGTCTCTGACCCACGCCCGTCAGCCTCCCGCCGCGGACTGACGTCATACAGTCACGCTGGACTTCCTGTCCCACAGGTCCCCCGATTCTATGCCACTACAGCCAGGCTCAGCGTTCATTTACCTTGAGTATATTCATTCAGACAGAAACAATCAATTCACAATCACAAGCACAATCATGCTTAAAATCACATGTCATCAACAAATCTACAATTATCTTTAAAAAGTTCACTTTTACACACAACAAATTGTTTGTGTGAATGGCACTTTGCTATGACCTAACATAACCTGACATGATTTATAAGTGACAGAAAAATGAATGACAGTAGAGAACAAAAAGGTGAGCTAAGGTTAAAAGTGCTGAAAAGTGCCTGTTCTTCTCACACCTGGCACTGAAGGGGTTAACTTAAGGTGGACAAACCAGTTAAGAGCAGTTGCTAGGCGAATAAACAGAAGCACACATTCGAGAAGTCACATACATTAGATAATACCCGCACGATTTAACACCTAACTTCACCACCCCCCGCCCTCCACCCTGCATTCACGCCAAGGCAGGTCACAGTGTTCCAGGAGCAGACCAGTTATGTAAAACAATCTTCAATAATAGACCAAACTATGAAATATTGAAGGTGCTGCAGAAAAACGCCTTCATTTAATAATTTTATTGGACCTTGAAGGGGGACTCTTGCACAGGAAGAGGGCAGAGTGTGTCAGCAGAGAGGGAATGCACTGCTGTGGCCTTGCTGGGACCACACAGGGCACTAAAGGTAAGGAGCCTCTTTATGCACCAGACTAATGCCTCTCAGTGGACTCAAGGCCCCAGCAGTGCTTTCATTAGCCGTGAGCATTAGCAACACAAACTCTTTGCGGGGACAGGAAGTGACATTGTCTCCTGGAGCGACTGTTGACCCACTGCTGCCCCAAATGCCGCACTCCAGGGTCTCTGACCAATGGAGATTAAAAGGTTTGATTCGGTAGTTTGTGTCATGTGGTTCTGAGGCCACACCCACTCATACGGCTTCCAGTGACCACAGCAAGACACGTTACCGTAGATAAGATTCCGATCAAGGACTCACAACGTGGGCGACCTCCCCGACCACTGCCCCAACGTGGGGGACAAGAAGGGGAGTGACACGCATTCCAACCTCCTTCCAACCACCTTCCAACCTTCCAACCTCCTACCGAAACCTAAAAGAGCACTTATCGCAAATGACCTGCGCCCACTGCTATCAATCACAGCCCGGCTAATCCCATGTAAGAGCGCGGTAATTACCACTAGGACTAAGGTAGCAGCACAAAGTGCTCTCCACAGAACATTCAGAGGAAATCATTCATTTATCCATTAACCTAACTTGCAAGAGAGACCAGCCAAGAACACCATTTTTTTCATCAGTCAATGTATATTTTATACTCAGTTTAAGTGGATCAATGTTCACACAGTTATATATTATTACAAATTTAAAATAAAAATAAAAAAGAGAACAGGATTTATTCATGCTCAGAATACAATGCATTATTACAACTAAGGTCCTTTGGTCAAATACAATATTAAGGCTGTACAGTAAACTGTATACACTACTGAAGAACACCAATAATGGCCAGCCAACCCTTACACTATGCTGTTTAGAAAACCAGGAAGCGTGAAGTTTAGTTTGGGCGCGTCAGTAAACAGCGTTCTGAATTGTGTTTACGCAGGGATGTTGCTCTTTTCTATGGGGGCAGAGCGTTTTGGCCTTGTAGTAAAAGCAAAGTAAATGAGGGAGTGCCAGCTTTACCAGGGCACTCTGAGGCCCAAAAAATGGCTCTTTAGTGCAAACCAAAAGGCATGAAATGCCCAAGTGTAGCAGAAAGCAGATTAGCATGGGAACACACATCCCTGAGGAAAGCAGCAGGGGTAAATTTGGTTCCCCTGGCTGGAAACCTCGGCCTTTAGCTGAGCGCGCTAACAGTAAAAGGCTGCGGGTTCAATTCCCAGGTGGGGTACTGCCATTGTATCTCTTGGTCAGCGTGCGGCGAGGCCCGTGCTTTGAAACATACACCGCAGTGCCAGGATTCAGCACTGCTGTTCACTCTGCCAAATGCGGTGATGATATTTCAGCGGCTACATCGCGCTTTAAGCCGAAATGACCTTTGACCTCTGGCGTCGGGGGAGCCTGGCCCGATCCGCGCGCTCAGGCAGCCGCCCGCCGCCTCCCTGGAAAGCGTCGGGTTTCGTTTCCACGGCGGTGGCCCCGCAGGGGAGCGGGCGGCCTTCTGCGCCACAGCTGCGGTCGCGCGGCTCAACGCGGCGCAGCTGCGGTCGTTCGCGCTCCGCTCGCGCGCGGTACGCGGTGGGAGAAACCTGTCCGGGGCGGGGAGTCCCGCTCTCGGCCGCGGGAGGCCTCCCTGCGCCCGCTGCCTGTAATTCCCACCAGGAACCTTTCCCAAAAGTAACAAGCTGCTAAACGGCGTCGAAACGAATCGCCCGCTTACTGCGAGCAGCCCTCCGAGGCCGTGTTCTCTTAAACATGGATGCCTGACCAACCCAGAAATAATCTTCCTTTTTATTAATGGACTCACTGTTAAACAAGCTTAGTCATCAGGCAAAACAGGCTTTTATTTTCTCCGATGCGCTCCAACTGCTTTCAGAAAGAGGCTATGCTTTCCTCCATTGATTTGTTCGACAGTCCTGCAGGCAGACGGAATTACAATGTAAACATAAAGACTGTCGTTCCAGAAATGAAACACCTCCCGGTGGAAAAGAAGCCATCGGAGAAAGAACTAGGCTAATGCAAGTCTGTGAAAGATGCACCTGTGCTAGCTTTCAAATGCGTATTTGTAGCAACCTCAATCAACCAAAAGATTTATTTTAAAAAACAGGTCTAAAACTTTAAGGACATTAGTTTAACCATTATTTTTGTAGGACTTGCGATTCTAGTAGTTATGATTCAGTCTGCTTTATCTCTGTGACTACCTAATATATACAGTGATCTAAACGAATGGAGTGATATCATTATATAAACATTTTAAAAAGCCCATGCTTTAAAACTGAGGATTGAGCCTGAGGATCAACCCACTCCAAGGATCTGTGCCTTCACGATTAGCTGGGTCTGACAGAATCCTATGCAGTGAAATAACTGAAATTTTCCCGGCAACACCTGTATGACGATAACTACTTAGGTTTCTGATATTCTATTACTGCCACTCCGTACAAGCAGGCATATTTGATAACTGTAAAGGCCAGGAGCTTACATTCCATCCATTTTGAATTTCAGGAATAGGCTAATTACATCACCACTCCATCAGGAGGTGCCAGAACCATAGCGACTGTGCACTGCACAGAGATAGCATTAAAAATAATAAATCCACTCATTCATTTTACTGAATGAGATACCATAGAACCCACAGCACACACATGAGTCACACTTCAGTAAACTGGGACAGATGATCACATTAAACACATTAAACGAAGCGATACAGACTGGCAAAACCCCTTAACCACAGTTATCAAAGATGAGCGATACCAGGTAGACTCACTGTACATTTCTTACAGTCCAACAAGGCATGGTCTGCACCAGTCATGTGACTTTGTCCTTTTTTAAAATGTGACACAGGCTCAGGACGAACACTGAAACGCACGTGTCAGATAAGCTCTTCCTTTACTGCTCTGGACAGAGGGGTGCAAGCAGAGCAGCAGAACAGCACGCCTCAATCTGCAGCGTTCTGCAACATCAACGAAAAGGTTGGTCGGGGGTCAGCTGTGCGGTAAAACGCAAGCAAACACAGGCATCTCCCAAGCTAATGAATAATTCACTGGACTCAATATAGCAGCCTAGCTAAGCCGAAAAAACACTCGTGAACACACAATATTCTCAAATGCTCACGCTTGCACGCAAACACACGTGCTCACACACACACACACAGCCACACAGGCAGGCACACGCACGCATGCACATACACACATCAGCTTGTCCTAATCCATGTTATCTAACCACCAGGCATTACATGGTGGTATGATGGATCCAGTCAAGGCCTTTAATGCGCAGTTTCAGTCAAGCTTGACAGGCCCCAATGCATTCTGGGAGGAGCTTCATTCTTCACATCCGAGCTCATAACGTTATCAGACAAAATGAACACGGCTGCTTCAGGGCCCTTTACATCCAAGGCACAGACAAATGGAGTTCTCCCACTGTCGTCCGTCCATGACAGCACCTCCGTTCTGCAGGTCCACAATAATCATTTCACATTTACATTATTGGCATTTAGCAAACGCTTTCATCCAGAGCGACTTAAACAGCTTAACATTCTTTTTACGTACAATCCATTTATGCAGCTGGATAATTACTGGAGCGGCTCAGGTTCAGTGCCTTGCTGAAGGGCACAACGGCAGTGCCCCACCCCGTGAACCGAGCCCACAATCTTGGAGCTGCAAGCCCCGCTCCCTAACCATTATGCAAAGCTGGAGAGGGAAGCGAAATGGGCTCAAACAGACACTAAAGAGCTGAATGAGGAAAGGTGTCTCTGTGAAACCAAAGCAGGGCTGTCCAAGCCTGTAGCCTCTCACTCCAACCCTGACAAAGCACACCTCATTCAAAAGCTAGAGATCTGCTTGAACTTCTGACCAGTGGAATCAGGTGTGCCAAATTAGGGTTAAAATGAAAACCTAGAGGACGGCAGACCTCCAGGAACAGGGCTGGGCAGCCCTGAACTAAAGCCTGCGGACGCTGCAGCCCTGCAGGATCTGTGGGCGGAGGCCCTGAGGCAGGACCGGCCCTGTGACGCCCCGCCTCTCGGCTGGCCCCGCCCCTCTGAGTGAGCAGGCCGCAGTCCCGCTTCCTCCTCAGCCCCGACCGAGCGGCCAGCACCGCGTCCCTCCCCGTCACGGAGCTTCCTCCTCCCACATTTAGCAAAGTGACAGCGCGTCCTATAAAAGGCACTCTGCTGCAGACGGGCTGGCTCGCGCTCAATTCGATGCCTTTTATCTGCTGCAGATAAAGAGTCTTCCTCCTGCAGACAAGATGGCCTCCGGAGCAGGGATCAGACAGGCGGCAGGATGGGGGCATTTCAGAGCCCCTAGGAAAGGACAGTGTGTCACAGACTGTGCTCAGAATGTTTAAAAACTCACATGTCAATGAATGGCCTCATAAGAGGCCAATGCCATTAAGTGTGATTCTGCTTATACCAACTCAAACACTAACCATTACAGTCTTACCAAGGACCGCGCACCAGAACAGTTAAGAGCCATTGTCTAGGTTGTTCTTGGAATGGCCAATATAAACTTTCTCTAGGTTTGTTTTAAAAATATATATAAAAGTCTCATTTTATTTCCATTCATAAATTTATGACAAATTCACCCCTGTGAATTTTAAAGCATGCCTCTCCATATAGGGTGTCGTTATGCCGTGTGTGGCAAACTCGGCACCCAAAACAAGCACAAGCCTGGATGATTTAACAATTCCTCACGATGAGACAGGAAATGATAAAACATGAGGTATGGCCACGTACCGCCCGGCTGCAGTACTGTTATGCCTTTAAATCTGCCGGTGGCAATAAAACACGCGCTCCTCTCCTGGGACCCGTCTGCTTCACTGCTTCAGCTGGTCACATGCGCATACCAGGAGCGCTCCGTCTTATGCCATCACATCTTCGGTCACGTGTTCGGTTAAAGCAATCACTGCAGCAAATCAGCCAATCAGACGGCAGGAGCGGGCATTAGCCCCAGCTGAGATGATAATTGAAATGAGGGGGCTTCCTCGTGCCGGGTGCGAGCATGCCGCATTTAAGACAGCATCATCTCTCAAAGCCTCGGGCAACTTCCACACGGAAAGAGGCGGAAACAAGACGCGCGCTTCCTCAGGAGACACAACGGGATGCTAACGCAGGCACTTTTATACCCAGAACTCGCGGGCGCTCCCGCGAGACCTCAAACCATCAATCAATCAATCAAATTTTATTTATATAGCGTATTTTACAACAGTTGTCACAATACGCTTTACAGACAGCCCTAGCCTAAACCCCCACAGGAGCAAGCCTAAGGCAACAGTGGCAAGGAAAAACTCCCTGTGGCAGATGGGGAGAAACCTTGGAAGGAACCAGGCTCAAGGGGGAAACCCATCCTCCTCTGGTCGGCTCAGGGTGCCGACTGGTGACCAGCATGTCAGCCAGTTTATGCAGAAGATATGATAAGTGATGTGGCTCAGATGATGGGTGGGGCCAGGTGGCGGTGATGGGGAACAGCAGGTGGCGGCAGATGTGGGCAGGGTGGAGGCAATGACGAAGGAGGGGCTGGACCGCAGAGGTGGGGGAGACCAGACGACTCTCGAAGCACTCTCGAGGGTTGGGGCAAGAGCCCCGCCGGCAGCGTGGGGAAGAGGGTGGAAACAGCAGTTAAGGGATTTGCAATATACCAGACAGTGAGTAAGTGCCAGTGCTATGTATTGTGGGACGCCGCCAGGAGTAGAATATGGCTGCATATCTACTAGGACAGGGATGGAGAGCCCATGCAGTCATGAGGGGTAGACAACCATACCCGCCTATCAAGAGCCAGCCCATGTAAAGTCGGGTCACAGCTGATTGACAGGTGACAGTAAGGAAAGGATTGCCACCTAGAAGGCTCTATGACTACAGGCTTCTCGCACCCTGTCTCCAGACTATAACTGATTGTAAGCTTGAGCATAGAGGTGCGTTTTTAATCTAGATTTAAATATTGAGACTGTGTCTGACTCCTTTATAAATAATGGAAGCTGGTTCCACAGTAGTGGGGCCCTGTAGGAGAAAGCCCTACCACCTTTAAGGTTCTTGGAAATTCTTGGGACTACCAAGTAGCCTGCGTCTTGAGATCGGAGTGACCTTGTGGGCTTATAAGGTAGGAGCAGGTTCGATATGTACACAGGTGCACGTCCATGCAGAGCTTTAAAAGTCAGGAGCAAAACCTTGAAGTCTATCCTATACTTAATGGGTAGCCAGTGAAGCGACGCTAGTACTGGTGTAATGTGCTCATACTTCTTAGTTCTGCTCAGGATACGAGCAGCTGCATTCTGCACAAGCTGGAGACTCTTTAACGAGTTATTAGGGCAGCCAGAAAGCAGGGCGTTACAGTAGTCTAACCTAGACGTAACAAATGCATGGAAACGAGCCGCGAGTAACCAGCTTTCTGACACCGTGCTACTGATTTTTCCCCCTTTTTTATTTCCCTAATAAAGAAAGCTCACGTGCATTTTTTTCCACCAGGATAAGTGGTGCGCAGCACTAACCAACAGAACAGGTTCAGCTGGCGAAGCATGTAATTATGAACGACGAAGACAGAAATACCGCCAAGGCGGCAGAACCCCAGCGCTACAGCCTATTTACCGCCAAGCCTCCCACATCGCCTGAGACAGCAGAGCTGGGGACAGGCCTGTGAGCAGCCCAGGTCATGAGGGTCGGTGTTCCTCCCCCCCACTTCAATCCCCCACCCCTTTCCTCAGGGAGCCTCTAATGAAATCCCACATCCTATGATCTGTGATCCCATGATCCTTTGCTCTCAATGAGGCAGGAGACTGCCGCAGCGCTGAATTTAAGGAACAGGGCTGATATCAACCCACCGCGCCATAGCGCACTGGAGAGTACATAATACAACGGAAAAGCGAGACTCATTCCTGTCCCACTCGCTTCACTTCATGCTGGAGACTAATTTTATAGCTTGGTTTAGGTTCTGACATTTCATCCAGGTTATGCACAACATTTACACTTGCTGTATTGGCTCTTGGGGCGTTATTAATGTGGTGAGCCAAGCCTGTCATCCTTGCCCCTGGGTCCTGTTGCGGGAAAGAGCTGGTATCCGTGCAGAATTCTGCAGCGCTGACATCATCGTGGGAGAGAGAGTGGAGCCTTGGTTGATGGGAAGGAGAGGCTGTTTCCAGGGTGGAGGGGGCTGGTTAACCATGTGACCACACAGGAGACCTGCAGGGCCCCATTAGACCCTGTACAGGTTACAGCTTGGGGAAATACAGTATGCCCCTTTCTCTGCTATATGGCCTTCACCTACACGGATTTCAATACACATGCAATAAAGCTATCGAGCATTCAAAATCCAAGTTCAAACAAAGGTTTCTATCAATATGTATTGATATTATTTATATAAATTTTAAAAAAAATAAATGTATAAAAATAGATGCCTATCAATCTTGTGGCCCCTCAGAATCCGTATGCCTTTGTCTGCCTGTCTAGGCAGTATCACTATCATCTCTGAACTTGCCCTCTCTCGATCCTTCTTTCCATATAAAGGATACTCCCATGGCGAGTACTGACACAGAGCTGCTGATGCAGCAAATCAACGGGACTGCATGCTGGGATGCGTACGAAGACAGACATTCCTCCGATGCAGCAGCTCTTTAGAGGCCAGTTACGGTAAAGCAGGGGCCTCCTGACTGACCGTGAGGAGGAACCCGGGGTGTCTTAAACTCAATCTGACGTGCTCGGACGCTGGCTTCTCGGCTGCGGTTCTGACTCACTTCTGAGCAGGAGAGACGTGTCACCAGGGAGCTGGCGGACGACACGCACGGCCCTCTCCCCGGGGTCTGCAGACACACCCAGGGAGGGGAGTCAGTGGTGATGAGCGCTTCCCAAAGCGGGAGACGCTCCGACCGCATCCGACCGCATCCGACCGCAAGCCTCCGCGGTCTGCTGCGGTCCAAGAGGCGCGGGCGCGGTCGGGAAAGCCCTGGGGTCCCGTCAGCTGTGCGGGCCATTGTCTGCCTGTCTCAAGGCAGGGCACACACATACACCGAAATTCACAGCCCCCACTTCAGCCCTACAGCCGGCATACTGGCCCCTCAGAGAGCAGGAACACTACTCTAAGCACCTAGCATAACGCCCTGGCTCTAAGCACCGGGGTGTACGATTTTATTACAAGAAAGAGGAAACGTGTATTATGCATTATAGCTCTGAAACCGGTCTCAGATTCCCTGGAAAAACAAATCAAATGTTCCAGTTATCTTGTTGCTTCCCGGCTCTAAAATCACCACTTGATTATTACAGATTGTGCAAAGGTTGTGTGTGCTCATGCATGCTTAATGATGCAGAAACAGCCAGGTGTGTCTCTGACTTGTCAGGATTCAGCGTATTATGACATGACAGCGTCACTAGCTCTACTTCTGAATGAAGATTCACGAGGCCCACAAAACTGGTAATGAAATAAACGGCACAAGCAGCATTGTCATCATAAATAGGGCAGTCCTTTGCCCTGGCGCTCCGTGGCCTGATCATCTTACACCTCCTCCTCCTCCTCCTCCTCCTCCCCTGCCCTGGAGTTCCGTAGCCTCATCGCATTGCATCTCCTTCGCCCTGGCACTCAATGGCACTCATCGACAAACATTTCTTCCTCCTCCTTCACCCTGGTATTCCGCTCCTCATCGCTTTACCGCTCCTCCATCGCTCTGGCGTTCTGCAGCCTCAGTGCATTACGTCGCCGCCTCCTCCTCCTCCACCTCCTCTGCTTCCTGTCTCCTGCTCGTAGAAGGCCAGAGCCTCCTGGCACTCGCGCGGCGTCGGTGCGGCCGCGCCACCTGATGTTTTATCGGGGCCGTAAATCGTCTTCCGAGGCGCTCGTCTCATTTCGTACGCCGGCGTGCCCGGGTGCCGTGACAACCGGACGGCGGAGGTCGGCGGGTAAGGACGCGCGGCGTCGGGAACGCGGGCCTGCCAATCAGGCGGCAGGCTCAGACGAGGCCGTGATGGACGGTTCTCCTGCACCGCACCGTAATCAGCGCTGCTTAATTATCGGACTCCAGACCCGTCGTACCTCCCGCATCAGAACCTCTCTGAGCCGTGATTTATCTCCACTGTACATCTCGCACAGGGCTCTCTAACGACACCCCCCTCCCCTCTGTAAAGGGGGGTCTGCCCCCCCCATGGTAAGGCCAAGCCAGCGCCTGTCAGAGGTGCAGAGATTTACCTGCGTCCTCATGTCTCCTTGCGCTCGGCTCGTGGAAGAGGGGGGGAGGGAGACCCTCCATAGCCTTAGACTAAAGAGAAAAAAAAAATCTGTCCAGAAGGCCCTTTCCATTATCTACAGATTGGCTAGGTGAATCAATTTCGAAATAAAAATAAATAAAATTCTGTATTTTAAAGAGCCTGAAGTTTCTATTAATATTTAAACTGTTTTTTTTTTTTTAGCAGTACACCTTCCCAAATATCGCTTTTGAATTCAGATAGATGCCTGCACTCATGACACTCAACGGGAAACAGCTTCTTACAAAAATGAATTAGTGCACAAAAAAGACCTTTTCGAAAGAACTTCTTGTGCTGTGTTTAAACTACAGGTGCAGAAGACAACTGAAAATAATTGGCTCAGAAGAACACATATGTCTGCTCTTTTGCTGCTGAGTTCAGGAATCTGTGGAATGCTGTGTTTTCAGATAAAATGGGCCTCACCTGCCCGGTTTCACAACACAAGCCTGCAAAGCATGAAAGGGTTCTCATAAGGACTACAGAAGCTACATGAGAATATTTAAGGGCCTACCAATTAAAATAATCGAATACATAGCCAACCCCGTCTCCCCAGACACATACTATTTGTTCTGAGGTCGCATGCAAGCCAAAAAATCATCTTAAAATTTCAAACAGTCAACTACACAACTTATTACTATGGCCCCAATGAAGACTATTTAGGCTAATAAGGAAATTGCATGATAACTCTTAAAAGGCAATCAAAGGTTTTATGTCCTTTCTATAGGTATACTGCCATAATAGCACACACCAGCGTGCACAGTAGGGACCGCCCAAAGGTGATGAATAATGTATTAATCTTCAGCAGCTGGCCACAGGGATCATAGAGCTGAGGGTCATCAGGGTTTCTTTAGTGTCTATGCACAGACGGCTTGCCTCACACTCTCTTACTGTATGTGGGTGGCAATGAAAATGCGGCAGAGGCAACTCTAGAAAAATCACTCTTTCGTTCGCCTTACTGTTCTTGCTTAGAATTATTACTGAAAAGTCCCTGGAACAATTTAACCGGTGTTGGAGAACTGCGCCCAGGAACAACTTGGAAATAGGCATTTGATAGAGACCATGTGGTGTTGTCCACATGGCAACTGACTCTCAAACCCATATGTGAATCCCCCCCTGCATGCCCAGTGGTTAGACCCCCCTGCACGGCCCTTCCAGTGGTCCCATTTCTATCTGTATCCCTCTGCAGTTCCCCAGTCAGAATTAAGTGAAAAGGTACATAAGGAGGGTGGACTGTCTGCTCTACTTTAAAAAAGAAAAAAGGCAACAGGTTACAAAGTACCAGGCATCAAAACATGCTGAAAAGTAAGAATCAGATCTACAAGCTAACTATAAAATGCTGGCGTTGGGGTACTAGCCAGCTCTGGGGTTAGAACCATACAGCGCTGGTGCTGGGGTGCTAGCCCGCTCGGGGGTTAGAACCATAAAGCACTGGTGCTGGGGTGCTAGCCCGCTCGGGGGTTAGAACCATAAAGCACTGGTGCTGGGGTGCTAGCCCGATCTGGGGTTAGAACCATACAGCGCTGGTGCTGGGGTGCTAGCCCGCTCTGGGGTTAGAACCATACAGCGCTGGTGCTGGGGTGCTAGCCCGATCTGAGGTTAGAACCATACAGCGCTGGTGCTGGGGTGCTAGCCCGATCTGGGGTTAGAACCATACAGCGCTGGTGCTGGGGTGCTAGCCCGATCTGGGGTTAGAACCATACAGCGCTGGTGCTGGGGTGCTAGCCTGCAGAAGAACGGCTCACCTGTGAATCTGTCCGTTCTTGTGCAGGTACTCCAGCCCCTCCAGGACCTCCCTCAGCATGGTGGCGATGCTGGCCTCATCCAGGACCCCCGTCTTGTGCTCCCCCCGGGAGATGATGTGCTTGATGACGTCCAGGACAGAGCCTGACAGAGGCGGGGGGGGTCAAAACATAACGCATCTCAACCGCTTCATTTACACAACTAATATCCTTAACGCTGACGGTTTGGTCCAGTCAGTTAGGGATTTGTCAATGATTTGGATGGTGATGTTTTATGCTTTATGATTGCGGTCATATAAAATCAGGCTGCTTCTTTTTCTAGGCAAGATATAAAACGCAAGTAGCTGGCTGCAAATAAATATAAATTACAGGACAATGGCGGGTATATATATATATATGTAATATTTACAATAATTTATGGAGGTGCTGGATCCTGGAATTCCCCAAAAAATGTTGAACAGACATGTCAAAATTTGGCAGTAGCATTACGTTCATTAGAATTCCAGAATTAAGAGAAACGTTCAATCATCACGTCGTGGACATTATAGGAATCTCATGAAAAATACAACCTCCAAGCGTATTAAGCCAGTACAATATGTTTAATGAAACAACTGTAAACTCTAAAAGCCAAAATAACAGGAGATAACAACATATGATAATAACATATTCATCAAGGCTGCTGGTCCTTCTTAAATTATTAATGGACTGCTTAAAGAATGAAAACAATCTTCACACTGCGGAATTTTCCAAGGTCTCTGGCTTCAGCCTGGCACAGCTCTGGGCAGCAGAGACAGGGCACAGTGCCAGCCAGGGCAGGGATACGGACTCCTTATCAGCACCAGCACTTGGAGACGTGCACCTTCAGCAGATAATAGAGGTGTTTCATACGGCAGCTCTATCCCCCACCCCCTCCCCTACCCCCCCGCAGCCACGGAGGCCGAAGTGACCGCAAGGCTGTGGTTATGACTCAAATACTGGGGGAGGTGGTGGGGGGGGGGGCGAGTGGTGTGACTGCACCACGGGCTGCTGACATCGCCAAAGTTTAGAACATTCATTTGAGAGGGTGCTCCGCACAGAATGAAGTGAGTGTGAGATCTAACGGCATTCTCTCAGCTGCCAACTGCAGCGAAGGTGTGACATTTCAGTTTGACTGGGGGGCTGCTGTTTGGATGGGGGGGTTGCAGTAATACGCTACCTGAATGTAGTGTTACAGTACAACCACACCCTCAAACACTGACCCAGAGGCCCAATGACAATGTGCTCACAAAATTCTCAAAACATTTATGTTGAAGCACGATCGCTATTTTAAGGCTATAATCCCAAAAGGAGCCATTGAAAAGCAGTGACAAACGTCTATAAGACGTATTTAAAAAATCCTGAAACCTTTTTCTAGTTACACATTTTCTTGACCGCAGGAAATGGCATAGCCAGCGTTATCATTAAAAAAGATTGCTAACACTAAACTGCAAACTACTGCACACAAATTGGACATAAGGCAAATACAACCTGGCAATAGTTCTGAAAACTAAGAACCAGAGCCAAGTTCAAAGAAAAAAAAATATTTTTCATCTAAACCAACAGGGATTTATGCAGCTTTATAAATGCCTCCTCTGTGTTGTGTTCACTTCACAGAAGTTACAAGGTGAGATTAGCAGCAGATAAAGAGACAAAGTGCAAAAACAAAAACCAAATTGTTAGATGGTTTGTATTATATTCTGGCCTTTCCTATGTCAATCAATCCCGATACCTCTGAAACGCAATGAGTAACGAGTCATAAATGTGTAAGTAGAGCACTTCATGCAACAGGGAAAATGGTCTTTCTTCCTTAAAAAAAGCCAATGTACAAATAGCAAGATGGTGTTCTGAAAAGTGATTTGTTTTATTAGTGATACCACTTATTCAGAATACATATTTATGAACATCCTTCCTAGAAATATACACACACACACACACACACTTTTATCTGCTGCTTATAACAAACAAGACGTTTATCCTACCACTGTAATCCTTCATGGCCACCAGTTTGCACGCGTTACCATGAGCTTTATCTCACGCTTCCTTATCAGAACATTTCTCTGACAAAGAGACTTCCTTCTTTCAGGTGTGGAGTATTAGAAGAAGACTGTGGCTGACCACATGCGTCCATTCCACCTGGTGAAGGGAAAGCAGATTACCCCAAAACCGCGAGGGGCAGAGAGGACGCAGTCAGACAGCCCCCCATCTCACCATTCTGAAACCCGGCCTTGAAATCCCATTAGCAGGCTGCTGTGCTGGCATGCTTCTCCGGGGACTCATCCGTGGTTAGCGTGCGATACGATAAAGGCTAATATAACGCAGGCCTGAAATCTAATCCTCACCCTGCCGCTGGCATGTTATCGCAGGCCGAGATCAGGTCAGGGGCCTGGACCACAGCGGCGGAAGGAGCACTTGCGTGGGGCATGGACCGAGGTATGCATATGGCAGTTTATAACAGGCTTACGACGTGCTTATGGTGCGCTTATGATGGCTGTACTTCTGCCATAATCATATACATATATTGCGATGCTACAGATTTCAACCCAGGCCTTGGGGACCAGCGTACTGGTGAGGTGTTTCTCCATAGTTTTGGTATCTGTCCCAGCTCTGGAAGGATGGGTCGCCCCTCTGGGAAATAGGATTCCAGTACAGCTGCCCGGTGGAAAAGCGATGGGTCCAAATCCAGCCATGCACAGCTGCTGCTGTCTGGACAGCCATGCTGCTTAGAGCAGGCTTCTGCATTACGCTCACAGCAACTTCCTGTCAGCACACGTCACACACGCCAAGGCCACAGGGCTGAAACAGGGACCTCGGTCACACTAAATTTAAGACCGCCTACGATCATTCGCTCTCAAAGAGAACAGAGAATGGATTGAGAGATACCCAGTTGAAATAAGGGTGGTGAAAATTTCTGTTAATGTACAAAATCGTTGCATAAATGACACAAAGTTAAATATATGAAAACCAGACGCGTTGATAGACTGTAGGAATTCAGGTCCTCCATTTGCATGTTTGCCTCTATTGGGTCTCACTGCAAACGAAGGCTCATTAAGCTCTTTGTGTGTGCACCTTTTTGAATGAGCATCACTTCGGCTAACCTCCTCTGCAATGGTAGCAAAAACATGCTATGAAGCTCTGCCCACTGTCCCGGTTAAATGGACTAGAGGGCTTCTCATGCAAAGCAAAGTAGTTAACTAGTCAGTTAAATTGGTGCAATATTGGGGTGGGTGATGTCACACATAACTACATGGAGCCCTAGAGAGGCCATGAAATTAAGGGAAGATTATGCCCTGCTTTGCTTCAACGGTGCAGATGAACAGTTACCGATAAGGGTGTGCCATCAAAGAGCTCGGCATAATGAGTGAATTCGTTAAGGTCTCTCAGAGGACGGCCAGGAGCACAGAGCAGAGAGCCGTCCCAGCGGGGTTTGGGGTGCAGACAGGGAAGCACCGGGGTGGCGCCAGACTCCAAAAAAACAGGCAGGAGTGCCCTGAGGGATAGCGGGAACAGCAATAGAGAGAGAGAGAGAGAGAGAGATGGGAGAGAGGGGCTGTCACTTACCACCACTGAGCAGCTTCATCACCAGCCACAGCTCATCCTTCACCACAAAGGAGGTGTAGTAGGACACTATGTTGGGGTGATGGCACTGACTCATGGCCTGGATTTCTTTCTGTAGAGAGAGAGAGAGAGAGAGAGAGTGTCATTTTGTGCCAATTTGTGTTAAATTATATTTAAATGATGATGTGTAATTATGAGTCAGTACTCTTTGTTAATATGAGCTGCTAGTATCCTAATGGTTAATATCATCTGACGCCTCCGATCTAAATCCAAAATGCAAATTGTCATGAAGTCAAATTTAAGCAGGCCAAATGATTTTCTTTACTCAACAGCCTGAAATTAGGTAACCGTTAAAGGTAGGCTATAATTCTATAAAACAAAAAAAACATATTGCACCCAGAGATAAGGACAAAGCACAACAGACTGGAATAGACAGCCCAGTATTGTTTTTGTGAGAGCAATAAAATTGACCAATGATGATAAACTTTCACAGCTACTATTCTTGGTGCAGATTTCCTGATCCTTTTCCTTCATCAACGGCTTTTGACATTAGCCTATTTGAAATGAATGACTTTTGTACACCAGCAGTGAGTAAAATAAATGGCCAACACCAATCAAAATTCTTGTTTCTTATCTTGTATTGCAGGGTGAAGCTAAGAAGGGCCTCAACATTCAGCAGAGATATGGGGCTATAAGAGAAACGTCTCCCACATAACAAACGGGAATATGGGACCGTTTCCTCCCTCTGTCCTTTGAAGCAGACTCTTCTGGGCCACAGCGAAGAACATGTGCGTCAGACTCCTGCAGTGGAGCGATGATGTCACCCAGGCAGAATTACCCAATCTATCTACACCCAATGCAATCCTTCAGTTCTCCAGAGTTCAATAAAAGAAGGCTTTTCCAATTTTCCATTTTCTAATTGAAGTCGCAAGGAGATCAAAGATTTACGTAATCAGGAACTGCCTGTCCAATAGAAAAGGCCATGATTGGGTATACTGAGTCACTGCAAAAAACAGCACATCCACATACTCATAACAGTCATCCTGAGCTAACAAGAAGAAAGGTAGACTTCTTTTGGATCATGTCCAGCGATAGGCCATAGGAAATCTTTTGTTCCGCCTATGACACTGTGAAGATACGATGAAAATAAATCAGTTTTCTGAGGAAGTGGTGCAGGCTGTCCTCACAGGTAAACATTTGAAAAGAACGGGATGAGATCTGGACAGAACACATGCAGGAAGGAAAGAATGGCTCTTTTTGGAAACCAGAAACGTGCCAAAGAAAGAGTCTGCCAATAAAGTTTGGAGATCAACGAAAGGGAGAACTAACAATGAGGCCCTCTATTCCTCAAGCCACTGACCCACAGAAAAATGCCCTCTCTTTTACAACAGGTCACCGGAGGATTTACTCAATCTTAGACTTGGCACTCTCAGAATACCCCACAAGGGTAAACAAGCTACCCGCTGCCATAAAGTCACACCCGAACACAGTCCTGGACCTCTTAGTCTTTACAAGCCAACCAACCAGGCCCTGCCACAACTGAACCACCTTCCCTCACCATCCTGGGAAATAAAACAGAAGAGAAAAATTTGCAGGCATTCCAGACCTGAACAGCCGATAGCTGAAACAGACTGAAACCTCCTTACACCTGACAGTTCATATCAATTTTATGTCTGCTGTCCTGAGGTCAAGCATGGGCATCTAACATATTTCACACCACCACCCAGCAGAGAGAGAGAAATCACGACATGGGGCGACCTTGCAGCTCTTCAAAACTAAAACAAAATCAAAGCAAGACCTTGCAAAAAAAAAACACGGCACAATTCTTTCAACATTCAAAGTCTTATTGGTGGCATAGTGTCTCAAGAATGTCTCAGTTTTGCCAAAATGCAATCACGCTGAAACGGTTGGACAACAGAGACTGTTCCAGCATGAGCAGGGGTTCCAGTCCTGCAGACCCAAGAAGCGAGTTGGCCGTCGGCCTGACTCAGCCACAGGGGCTAAGACCAAGCCATTAATACGGCCTTCAGTCCCCTGGGGTCACCAGCATTCTCCTGTGCTCGCAAAATTAAACGGGGCCCCTGAGGAACCCCCTGCAACAGAAAACTGTGGCCATCGCCATGACGCCATGCTGTTCCTGATCAAAAACAGAGGGAACAATCTCAATCAGAATAAGGAAAAAACAGGAAAACAATACAATAATCGAACAGCTGCACTGACACACAGCCGAGCTCGAGTCCCACATTAAGCCTCCAAGAAAGCCTGAATACCATGACACACCCTACTCTTCTGAAGACCACTGCACCCTTTCAGAATGTAATGTATGCAGATCCAGTTTCAATACACAAAGCAAAGAGCCTTCTTCAGCAGAACAAGTCTTTCTATAACACTCTAATTTGCCATGTAAGTTCCTAGACAAAGAGAGAGCGAGGTACAGGGTTAGAGGGGGCACAGTAAAAGGGGGGCGGGGGTAGTAAATTTAACACTGTTCAATTTCTTCAAGTATAATGCTATTATTCCCCCCAATCGGCAAGGCACCCCCAGCAATTCTGCACCACCACTTCAAGCCCACCCTCCGGCCTGCATTCACGGCTCACGCGACTGCATTTTGGTTCGCAATTCTGAGACAACTGACTTCCAGAAATGCTCTCAGTGCCCCTGTTCTGGGGTGTTAGCCAACCTCTACCTGTGGGGGGGAAAGTATTACAATTGTCCAACCCTAATCCTACAACCGTAGTTCGTTTTGGAATGTGGTGCACTCTAAGGTGTAAAACCGGATTTATGAGAAGCTAGCCCCTTCCAGAGAGGCTAAAACGGTCCAATTAGACTATATGGGAATGTCCCATTTACAGATTGTTCACGCTGTAAGTCGAAGTGACAGATGACAGATGGCTGCCTTCATTCCTTGGATACATGTACTGATAACTACACCTGCCTGACTACAAAATGATGTAAATGCACCTTTCATTTAATCACATTATTACACCGAAAAGCTCTTATCAGATACTTGGTTCTAAGGTCTAAATGGATATGAATGTCAGACATTCATGTATAACCTGAAGCCTTGGCATTAGCAATCGCACCAAACTGCTGTTATAATTCCTGGATTCATGTTAGAATTTTGCCAACACGAAACCATTCTCAGACTAAATTTGACTTCACATTGTTACTATTGAAATAATAATTGCCTCGCTGCTCTAGACAATTTGGATATGAAAAGTTTCAGCAGAGGACTTCATTCAGTTCCATCGTTCCACTGCATCCACATATCCGATACCAGCTGAAAAACCAACGCAAGAAGTCTCAGAAAGGAATCTCCTCCTCACAACAAAGAGCAATCTTGATTATAATCATGTGAGGGGCCAATTTCCTTGAACACAAATTCCTAAATCGAGTGTGCACCTGTATTTTTAGTCAGCGCGTCTAATTTTTGGCGTTTCGATGTACTGAGATGCAAGCGCCTAACTTTCTTGTGCTCACTTGTCTCCCTGGCGAGGCGAGATGGGAATTTATTGCTAATTTTCTAGCCTCCTTTCACACGCCTTTGATTTGTGCAGCCAAAACCCCGCCCGCTGAAACCTCTGATCACATTAAAGCACTCAGTAACCTTAAACACCCCGCCGTACGGAGAGAGCGTGGCGGCGCTGCGGCAGTTTTTACGACACCCAAGCGCGAGGTGAGGAAGAGTCAGCCCTGGACTATGAGGATGTGAAGGAGGCAGAAAGGTTCAGAGGACAGGCAGATGACACAGCCGATAGATAGCTGCTCAGTTAATTCCAGAACTTTGACACATCCAGCTTGCGACACCAGGCTTCAGTTCTGATAGGCAACACGTATCCCAGCATGCACTGCCATGACTGAAACACATAGACATTTTACCAAGTTAAAACGCAGAACTAACGGTAGCAACTCCATTACAAATTACAATTAGGCCTAGTTCTAAGCAATCAGGGGAAATAAAATCAGCAGTCTTGAAACCACAGTCCTTTAAAAACATCTCAACTTCATGCTATTCATTTCATAACACTCCAAGCACTGAATATCAGACACAGAAATACCAACACTATGACAAAAAGGTGTGCAATGATGAAATCTGATTTAAAATTTATGAGAAAATACTTATTCATCTACCTAGACCTGCATCGAAATAAATATTTGCCATCATAGGACATTTTTCTAAATGACTGATTCTAAAATAAGCAGGAAGCCTACTCAAAAACCACTGGCAGGTTTACTTCCAAATGTCCTTTGTCAATAAGCAGACTCTTCAGCACTTCTGCGCAGCATGCTAAATGCTCCGTTTAGCCTACATCACCCTCTGACATCATCTGGATCACCACGGCTTTAAACGTGGTCCATCATGGTACAGTGAAACGTGCGTGTCAGACAGAGCTGTCGGGGTACAGCCGGCCCCCAGTTCCATGAAATCGCACAAACACTCAAAGTCTTTTCCAGGAAATGTAGTAAAGGTATGAACGCGAAAGCTGTATTTGTGGTGCTAATTCAGAGGTCTCGCCAAGTCAAACACTTCGGTGAGGTAAGAGGTTCCTCTCTCTCTCTCTCTCTCTCTCTCTCTCTCCTGTGGATTCAGATTTCAGCTTTTCTCCTGCCCTCTCCCAGCCTAGACTTTAGTGACCCGGCCGGCTGTGTGATACAGACTTACACCAAAGATCTCACAACAGGAACCACCTTATTCATATCAATGCTGACTGTGAGGAGCCAACTATTATCAACAGAACCAACTTCAAAGGCACCTAGAATACATCAATAAGAACCTGAACCCATGGGAAAGTGTGTGGCTGGACAACCCAAGGCCTCAGACTGACAACTAGGAGCACAGATGTTTAGTGTAGAACATCCAACTCAAGATTTTCATTGGTATTTGATGCTGACCATCAAAAATGGTCTGTTTAAAATGACATGCCTTTAATACAAAGTTAACTAGTTAAAGGTGTCATAGGGAATGCATTTGAAGGGCACAGCATAAAAATGATGACAGGAGGATACACTTTATTACTCATGCTTATTTGTTTCGGCTATGTTGAATTAATTTGTAAAAACCCTTTTTTACACCCTTATGAGTTCCATTCAGAATTCATGGGTGACAACGATCCACAACAGCAATGCTACTCCCTGAAACTACAACCCCACATCTGCCCTCAACACTGACTAAAACACAATGGCCAGCAAACAACAGTGTCTCTATACAAGCTCTCTAGTACATTCCACGGGTATCAACATATCTCATCTCCATTAGAGGAGAGCTATTATCCAATCAGAAATGACAGTTCAATGTTCAATTAAAATAAAATTACAACTATAAATAGCCTATAACTTGCAAATTAAATTCAGCTGGTGCGGTCTGGAGACTGGTGGTGTGTGAAAGTCTATTTGACTCTTCTCACCGAACTTGGAGACCTAGAGAATTTCCACTACTGTGGCAGGTCCATGGCTCTCGATGAGCTCTTTATTATCGCTATGTCGAGACTAAGAACAATGGAGCGGTTTAGCGGCACTCTATCCAGGGGCACCAGCTCTGCACAGGTAGGGCAGCAAGCCGTTATACAGCCAATTAACCTTTTTATACGTGCAGCTTTTGACAGAAGCACTGGAGGAAAAAGGGAAGTCGCATGACTGCACAATCATCAATTCAATTCAGCGAAGATTTATGAAGTCTCACCTGTTGTTTGATACCTCATTTCACTGTTATAGGGCCAGGCAGACCAGTTATGCGCCTGCCAAAACCAGACCTGGACTTCTCCAGGTTTCAGCAGCTGACAGTGCAATACAGATGGCCAGACAGAAATTCCAAATCTTATAGCTATTGCCATGAGATTTTAAATTACCACAGTGAGTCTATTTAACATCGTACCCAGCAGATTTCACATCCTACAACAAAGTGTCTCTATTGAAGCATTGGATTATGGGCATTGGATTAATCCAGAGGGAAGCCTACTTTCTATTGCCTCACCAACATTACTTCCAGCAGTAGCCTGGATTTCCTAAGTCTACCATTCAAGCACTAACCAGGCTCAGTCCTGCATAATACCTGGGTTACTGCACGTATAAAAATGGATTATTTATAGCATGCAAACGATTATACAGTGAGGTGACTGCTCATTAAATTCTGAAATACATATGGCATATGTGCAATTAATCAACTGCACATGTAAGACAAACCCAATTAAGAGCACTTTACATCAGTGATTTCTCTCCTCCACAATTGGGATCATGACATTACTCTAGCAGCAACCGTGCAGCAATGTGCCTCAGCTTAACCCGGCATATACACGGGAGGCACTGCAGCATAGCGCTTGGAAACTCTGAGGTTGCGGGTTTGATTCCCAGGTGGGGCACTGCCGTTGTACCCTTGAGTAAGGTATTTGAATATATCCTGTTATAAAAATGGGCTGTATGTAAATGAACACGCTGACAGTCATAGCAGTACTTTTCCGTAGACTGACGAAGCTCAGCCTACCACAGTCACAGTCACCCGCCGCATACAGGAAGTGTGCATCTTAATCAAGTCACTTCCCATTTAAAGGTGACTGGGATAAATCAGAGGACACGACTGCAGAGATTCAGCCGGCTCAACGCCCGCCCTCCCTCACCCCGCCCCCCCCCCTCACCCCGCCCCCCCCAGCCGCACGACCTCCGGAGCAGTTATATACGACTGAATGGGTCAGCTCCAGGTTCCATCATGACTGCAGAAGGTTTTGGAGTGCAGTAAAAAGTACATTCAGTACCTGCGGTGTAAAAGATAAAATTAATCCTTAACATTAAAATTATTTTTTTCACTAGAGCAATTAATATCATCCACGTAAATAAATATTTAGAACGCACATATACATATATACTATATATTATCTTTTTTTAAAATACATTTTTTTTTAATCTTGGGGAAAGCAATACATCTTTTGTCTGGAGATGGGTCTGCCTCCACAGTGAGACGACCACGCCATCTGATGCTCCACACGTCCGACCCGTGACGCATTTCAGACCGCATACTCAGGACGGGAAATTTACTACTGCAGTCCCGTCGCCTGACGATAATCCTGCTGTGAATACTGAATCACTGCCGTCAGCTACTGAATCAGAGAAGCGCTGATGAAGCTCCGCGTTTGACAGGAATGTCGGGATCGAGTGCAGGAAATTGGATGCCAGCCTGCGCTACTGTTGCTGCGTGCTGAGGGACCTTAAGATGAAAGATTAAACGAATAAAAGAAAAAAGGAAATTCATTTCATGTTTAAACTCTCTCTGCATATTAACTCTTGGCCCCTCTATGCAGTGATGAACCTCTGTTTTGCTTTTTTTTATATTCAGTGTCTGGGCGAGAACAAATCAAAATATAAAACACCCTTGTTCAAGAACAGCATATCACAGAGAAAATGTAAAATGATATATAGCCTAATTAATAATGGAATTTAATGTCACACTGCTCATTACTTTATTTTGCCTACTTATAATATCAAGTCTATTTTAGTTAGTTGAGATTTTAAATTAGTTTTATTCATTTTTGATCCTGAAAGTAAAGTTCTGATGGTGCCCACTACCAGAGCATTTGTAATCGTACATTTAAACAGTCAGAGATGCACCATTTTGTGGGCCACCAATCAAAGATGCACTGTTCAGTGGGCTGCCAATCTAAGGTGCACTGTTCAGTGGGCTACCAATCAGAGGTGCGTATGCACACATTATGCACAGGTCATGTCAGTCCTCACACAATCATGTCAACGATAGAAATGATAAAATATACACCCAAAAAAATGTCTATTATATATCTGTAAATTTTTATTTTATTTATTTTTTAAGTCTACATCATTATCTTGTGGCTTAATGAACACACGAATTGCCAGAAAACAGTTATTGTGCACTTAATTGTTGCTGACGAGACAGTTATCCTGCACATTTAACAGCATTTAGCACACCATGCAAACCATTTACATCACAGAATTTAACTGTCGAAGTTTAAAGAACAATCTTTGCTTATGGGTTTAAGAGCAGCACTAACAGCTGCAAAAGATTTCAAAAGACCCTCCACAGAGCATTACAATAAATATGGATATGTACACACTCTGGTTGGCTTGACAACTGAACACAAACAGCTCCTGTTGGCACAGTCAGTTGTGCATGCACTCAAATTTCATAACTGCCTTATGGGTGAGAGCACTATTAACAATGGAAACCAGAATGTTACACACAATCCACATGTGTCCGGTCACTTTTTGTTCAATGTTTTTGTGCTTTAAGTGCATCAAGATAACACACAGAAACAGTGGACACCAAAAAAGAAGAAAAAAACTCAAAGCAGCATGAAATATGGTCCAGCTCTCAGGGAAAGCCAAATGTGGGAGCCAGCATCTACAAGTGGATTTCAGAACAGTTCCCAGAGAACAGGCCTAGATATTCAGAAATGGAAAAGAAACCCCTTTCTCTCCCCCCCGCCTGCTTCACTATCTCAGGTGACTGTGGAAATGAGCAGCTGACCCTAGGGCTGCTCCGTAGGTAATGAGATTAAAGGATCTCGGGCCAAACACGGAACGGACCCTCGGGCCAGGAGCCGCTACCGCGGGCCTGGCGGGAGAAACCCAGAGAGCAGGAGAAGGGGCCTGCTGCTGGGCAGCGCCTCATTACCGCCACTGACATTTAGAAACTGGACACCGGAACTGAGGGAAGGGTCCATGACAGCAACGCTCAGGCTCGAGGCTAGATCAAATGGAAAACTCGGGCTATGAGGTAAACAGCAGAGCAAGCCTGTCATTACCACTAGACCCACTGGGAGAAATCACGGTAACAGAGTTCAGAACAAACGCAAAGGGAAGCACATCCCCTTTCCTGTTTAGGTTTCAAAACAGTGGAACTCGTATTCATGTGGAGAACTTTTTGACACATGATCTTACAATACACCTCACGGTTCACCTGCTCACCTTTAGACCACAAGACAAGGCAGTCCTAAGTCGACCTTTTTACGCCTGTGACCAAAATGGCACTTTCCCCGTACAGTACTCACACTGCCGGTCTGCAGATGGGAAGCATGAAAGAGCTTTCAGGGCCAGTCCTACAGACATCTGGAGCAAAGGGATCGAGCAGGACCCAACGTGGCAGAACGTAATGACGACTGCAAAGTGGCCGGCCAGTGGCCAGGGGCTCATCACCACAGCTAGCCTCTTAATTCTCTTAAGACAGTTTTTTCTCAATCATTCAGGTCCGCAGTGTCCTAGATCAGCACTATTGGATCTGCGCTGTCACACGCAAGAGGAGCTCCCCTGTCCTGCCTAGAACCCCCTGGGAGTTCAGAGCACATCATTCTCCAGTTCTTCATCCTCCCAAATCATGCGCCCAAATCATACGCCAAATCCATCTCCCTCCCCAACCTCTCTGCCTGCAAGGAGGCTGGCACCTCTGCTTCTGGCATTTGTTCAGATTTGTGAACAAAGTGACCAAGCAACTTACAAAAAATAGGCTAAATGAATTACAAAAAATGTTTTAATGTACATAACATCCCCTCGTTTTTGAGTAACCTGGAAGGGTGTCGGGCACATTGGCAGCTGCTTTACGGCGAAGCCGAAGCCTCCATTAAGGTCCATCACCAGAGTGGTGGAAAGTCTGGCCATTAATCCATATAACCGACGGACGCGTGACACACAGTATAACTACAGATCCATTACGGGCATTAAATCAGTCACCGCTGGCCACTCCGAAAACACTACATAACCCTGTCCTCCCTCCAGCCCTGCTGCAGGGAAGGCCCCAAGCGCACTAACCAACATCCCATCCGTCGTGAAATCAATCATTACCCCCATTAACTCATCCTGCCCCTGAAAACATTAGCTAAAACCGCGCTGGTCTACCGCGCAGGCAATCACCAACGCAAGCAGCGGAAGGCTAGCGCTTGTGTTGTCCTTAAGGAAATGTCGTTTTGCCAGTTGTTCTACATAGTGGTAACCTGCTATGCTCTTGGCAGTGCCATGACCATGGATGGGTAGCAAGGTTTCTGATATAGCTAAATTAAGGCTAGATCACGGTGAAAATAATAACTAGGCTATTTATTACATCTTTTATAAATCATTAGAGAGCTTGCACACCCGCTTCACACACTCTAAATACCACATCCTCTGCATAAAGTAGGCTAGTTCCTCTACATTGAGTATTACTTCCAGAATTTAATAGAATGTATAACTAAACTAGAATTCAATAGTTCTACATATTTTATACTCAAATTCCACCTCAATAACAGAAATCATTGTGAAAGCGATAACCATTAGCCTCTTCTCCTCTGGTTCCAACTCCATTAAATTCCCATTACAATAAAGTTCCATTAATTTTGTGATATTCATAATTTCATCAGTCTGGTCATTTTCCCCAGTGTGATTAAGGCATAATGTATAATTAGAGATTTAAAAAAAAAACAAAAAACAACACAAACACAATTTCAATTTCCACACACTCAGGCTAAGGTCAACGCGGCCCACCGGAACACAGTCCACTTAGCCGAGATGAGTCACTCCATCAGTCTTGAAGGATGGAGGGCTAAGAGTGGCTCTCAGTTCTAACGGATGACACCCCCCCCCCCCACCCCCACCAAAAGTGGCATCCCACAATACCCCGGGGGAAGCGTCAATCCCATGACCGCAATAGCCTGTCACACCAAGTGCTGACCACAATCTGCACCCACACGACACATTATGGAGACAAGGGCCTATTTCAGTCTGTGCCGAGGAGCCCATTAACAGCAAGTCGACTTCACTTCCTGGTTGGTGAAGAGTAAGATCGCTAAAGGACGTGGCTCTCCAGATCTCCCCATTCCCTAAAGGAGGCATTCATTAGCATCATCGGTAAACAAGGGGCCATTTCCTCGCGCTGAGGTCAGCAGGATCATCTGTCACATGTCATGTGCACAGAGTTCAAGGGGTGTTCTTCTTCAGGCATCAGCCATAAACCATTGCTGACGCCGCAGGACTGTGCTGGGTACACACGTACTGCATGCTACCCCTGGAGAGACAGTGTTAACATACACACACACACACACACACACACAGCTCTGCGCTGGAGACACACGTACTGCATGCTACCTCCGGAGAGACAGTGTTAACATACACACACACACACACAGCTCTGCGCTGGAGACACACGTACTGCATGCTACCTCCGGAGAGACAGTGTTAACATACACACACACACACACAGCTCTGCGCTGGAGACACACGTACTGCATGCTACCTCAGGAGAGACAGTGTTAACATACACACACACACACACAGCTCTACGCTGGAGACACACGTACTGCATGCTACCCCTGGAGAGACAGTGTTAACATACACACACACACACACAGCTCTGTGCTGGAGACACACGTACTGCATGCTACCTCCGGAGAGACAGTGTTAACATACACACACACACACACAGCTCTGCGCTGGAGACACACGTACTGCATGCTACCCCTGGAGAGACAGTGTTAACATACACACACACACACACACACAGCTCTGTGCTGGAGACACACGTACTGCATGCTACCTCCGGAGAGACAGTGTTAACATACACACACACACACAGCTCTGTGCTGGAGACACACGTACTGCATGCTACCTCTGGAGAGACAGTGTTAACATACACACACACACACACACACACACACACACGGCTCTGCGCTGGAGACACACGTACTGCATGCTACCTCCGGAGAGACAGTGTTAACATACACACACACACACACAGCTCTGCGCTGGAGACACACGTACTGCATGCTACCTCCAGAGAGACAGCGTTAACATACACACACACACACACAGACACAGCTCTGCGCTGGAGACACACATACTGCATGCTACCTCCGGAGAGACAGTGTTAACATACACACACACAGCTCTGCGCTGGAGACACACGTACTGCATGCTACCTCCAGAGAGACAGTGTTAACATACACACACACATACTGCTCTGTGCTGGGGACACACGTACTGCATGCTACCTCCAGAGAGACAGTCTTAACATACACACACATACAGCTCTGTGCTGGGGACACACGTACTGCATGCTACCTCTGGAGAGACAGTGTTAACATACACACACATACTGCTCTGTGCTGGGGACACACATACTGCATGCTACCTCCAGAGAGACAGTCTTAACATACACACACACATACTGCTCTGCGCTGGAGACACACGTACTGCATGCTACCTCCAGAGAGACAGTGTTAACATACACACACACATACAGCTCTGTGCTGGAGACACACGTACTGCATGCTACCTCCGGAGAGACAGTGTTAACATACACACACACACACACACACACATACTGCTCTGCGCTGGAGACACACGTACTGCATGCTACCCCTGGAGAGACAGTGTTAACATACACACACACACACACAGCTCTGCGCTGGAGACACACGTACTGCATGCTACCTCTGGAGAGACCAGAACAGCTTTAATAATAAAATACACACTCACAGAGCACTGCTATTCCTAAAACCTGATCAACACATTCAATTACACACAAATATAAAAGCTGGAACGTAGAGGGTTTCAGTGATACTGGAAGCTAAAGGCAAATGAGAAAAAAAAATGCAGATTTGTTCATGATGAAAAGTAGCCTACATTTTTTTATAAAGGAAACAGAGTAGAAAGGGTTTTACTTTTTCCTTTTTTAAATAGCGAACACCATTCTGTCAAGAGAACATAGCTAAATATTTATATCCATTGCAAAAATAGTAAAACACAGTTTTTTATAATACCGGCATCAAGCATTGTGGTTTTCTTGCATCAGACAGGCTGTAGCTCATGCAGCTCAGATAGTCACAATTCATTCTGCGTTCAGGTCCTGTCATCTCATCTCACGTCACGTCACGTCACGTCAGAGACAGCACACTGATTATTCAAATAACAACCAATGAGCTCACTAATCATCAGCTGACTGTCCCACCAGAAAGTCTGAGTGAAAGCCGATCTAACTCACTGAAGCATTATCTTCACAGACAAAGCACTGGACATTTGTAAAGTGTATTTTTTTTTTTTTTGGGAGTTAATGCTTAGATTAATATTGAATAAATAAAAAAAGTATGTGCATGTTTAATACTTCAATCATTGTGTGATTAAGTACACCCCCCACCTCCCTAGCCCAAAAACATCACGCCAGACACCATGGCTGAAGGAGGCCTAGCCAAGAAGACATTTGTCCTTGTGCCTGTAAAAGTTTTTCAGCACTTTTTATTCAGTGCCGTCTGTGTGATTGTGCAGGTGGTTATATCACTGCTCTGCATTACGCACCCAGGGAAAGAGCCTGAATAGAGGCGGCATCCTGAATCCAGGACGTTTTGTTACACGACTGGCAGAGAGCGAAACGTCCAGACGCCCGATCGCGGGCGCGCAATTCACTCTGGCGGCCGGCGGGGTCACTTTCCCTGTCCTCGCTCTGGACTCTCACCGCCGCCGTCCCGTTACAAATCAAGGGTCCGTACCCCCCCCCCCCCCCAACACACACTCCCCATTATTCCAGCTTTTATATTTCCACTCGCGCACTCTTCGTTCTCTGCCGTCCTGTGAAAAATAGGGTGGCGGAGTATGACCAAAATGGAGTGCCGTTGATCAGTGAAATTACAGAAAGAATCGTAACGGCAGCGCATGCTCTGAGGTCCATGTGCAGCTCATACTGTACGGCGCTCTCTGCATTATTGCCACTGCAGTTCATATTTTATATCTCAGCCATTTAGCAGATACTCTTATCCACACACACTTAAACTATATCCTGTTACGTATAATCCATTTGTACAGCTGGATATTTACTGACGGGATTCAGGGTTAAGTGCTCGAGGGTACAATGGCAATGCCCCAACCTGGGATTCAAACTACAACCTACAAAGTTGTATGTCACGTTCCCTAATGATTACGCTACCATTGCTGTCCTGTACCCAATGGTACGTCCACACTCCAACACAGCTGCCCAGTTTGGTTCGCCTTGTTAGTGGCACCAATTTTTACTTTATTAGGACCGAGATCCTAGAGACACGTAACCACGGACCCACCCGGTATGGCTATAGGGTTCCGGTCCGGACATGCAAACGCGACACTTCACGTCTATTTTAGACTGCCTTCGCTGGCAAAGGCTGAACCGCGGTCCACGCAATGCTTGTTTCACCAAACAGGAATCTGCAGTTGTTCTGACAGGTCCACAGTTGGACTGAACAATGTGGACCCTTACGGCATTTTCCTGGCATGTCCTTCCAGAGGGGTTTAGGGATGATGATATTGAGGGAGAATTTCTTGCATCTATATTTATAGAAAATGTAACATTTTTTGTCTGCCCTCTACTGGAGAGCCAAAGCTGGGATACTGTAGACTGCTGGACACATTGCTACACATGGGGCACAGACCAGTTAAATAATGTAAACAGCCTGAACTCATGCTGACTGCAGAACACCCTTCAGGAAATCTCAGACTCAGTACACCATCATACAGTACGTTCAGTACATTTGGTAAAAACACAACTGAGCGACTTGGCTGTGTGGAATTTGAAGGTAAAGTTTGGCCGCTGTACAGGTGGTGGCCAATCCCAAGGGCTGAAAGCTAGTCAGACAGGATTATAAAGTAAAGGCGGAGGTTGGCGGATGGGGCTGAATGAGGGAGTTCATTGGCTGGTGAGCTCAGGGGAATGTAAGCCTGGGTTGTGGGCCTGTAGGCTCCTGGATGGCTCCTGATAAGAGGGTGACTCTATCCCCTATGAAAACAAGCGCCTCCGATCGCAGCGGCACATGGCCCGGATTGTGACTTTCCAAGATTCCTGCCTGTTGACCTTTCATTTCTAGGAATGAGGCCGCAGTGCCTGAGGAACCGCAGGGCCGCGAGAGAGCTTAACGCAGAGCTGCAGGGGAGCTTAACGCAGGGCTGTGGGAGACCTTAACGCAGAGCTGCAGGGGAGCTTAACGCAGAGCTGCAGGGGAGCTTAACGCAGAGCTGTGGGAGACCTGAACGCAGGTCCGCGGGAGACCTTAACGCAGAGCTGCAGGGGAGCTTAACGCAGGGCTGTGGGAGACCTTAACGCAGAGCTGCAGGGGAGCTTAACGCAGGGCTGTGGGAGACCTGAACGCAGAGCTGCAGGGGAGCTTAAGCAGGGCGGGAGACCTTAACGCAGAGCTGCAGGGGAGCTTAACGCAGGGCTGTGGGAGACCTTAACGCAGAGCTGCAGGGGAGCTTAACGCAGGGCTGTGGGAGACCTGAACGCAGAGCTGCAGGGGAGCTTAACGCAGGGCTGTGGGAGACCTTAACGCAGAGCTGCGGGAGACCTGAACGCAGGGCCACGGGAGACCTTAACGCTGGGCCACGGATGACCAGAAAGCTGGGCCACCAGAGTGCTTAATGCAGGGCTGCGGGAGACCTTAACGCTGGGCTGCAGGAGACCTGAACGCAGGGCCGCGGGAGACCTTAACGCTGGGCCACGGATGACCTGAAAGCTGGGCCACCAGAGCGCTTAACGCAGGGCTGCGGGAGACCTTAACGCTGGGCTGCAGGAGACCTTAACGCAGGGCTGTGGAAGACCTGAACGCAGGGCTGTGGAAGACCTGAACGCAGGGCTGTGGGAGACCTTAATGCAAGGCTGTGGGAGAACTTAACGCAGGGCCACGGGAGACCTTAACGCAGGGCCACGGGAGACCTTAACGCAGGGCCACGGGAGACCTTAACGCAGGGCCACAGGAGACCTTAACGCAGGGCCACGGGAGACCTTAACGCAGGGCCACAGGAGACCTTAACGCAGGGCCACAGGAGACCTTAACGCTGGGCCGTGGGGGACCTTAACATCCATCGCTGGTTCACATCTATATGTACTGCACACAGTCTGCTGCTTTTCATTCTGCAGAGATTCACCTCATTAGTTTTGATTGAGTTTTTCATGGAATACCAATTGTTGGCCTTTGGATTTCTACACAAAATATGACATAAATACCTTAAAATAACTGTGCCAATTACATCCATTGTTTTTTTTAGGCAAAGGCATTCACTCAACATATTACAGTTAATATCTGCCCCTAGAAAACTGCCAGCAGTCTCAATTAAGTTTGTTGCTGGTTCGATTCATTTTTATAGGCTCAATTTCATTGGTAATTACACTTAAAACTCACAAATTAATATCTGTCTGAACCCACACAGGCAACAGTATGAAAGGACTAACAGTGGCTAATTTATCATGATCTTGAAACAACAGTCCAATCCAATTATAATGAAGGTAATTTATCAATGAAGAGATCTCCATTGATAGCCCTACAGTACTGGTGTACGTTAAGCAATTAACACTAAAAGGGAGCTAATGTGAAGGAATGTACAAGAAAGGATTCAACAGCAGGGAAGCAACATAACAGGAATAAATCAGATTCTTTAATCCTCAGTTCCCTGGAGACCATTCTGAACTACTATCCCAAAGCACCTGGACAGAGAGAGCAGGTGCCATCAAGACCTTTATTCATCTTATATAAAAGGCACAGATTTGACACAGACATCATAAACCTGAAATCTATTTTCTATCACCGATAGCCTCTGAAGGTGAAAACTGACTAAAATCTGCCCAGTTTAAAAGAAAGACTTTACCAAAAGCTCGTCCATGCTGGTCTGGCACTTCTCCAGGTTGATGCGCTTGATTGCCACCTTCTCCTTCCTGGGCACACAGTAGGCCGCCTGGACCACCGCAGTGGCTCCACTCCCTGAAACCAGACGGGGACAGACATGAGACACAGGTGCACTTCCCAAGACCACCCAACTGCCACCACCATTAAGGCTCTGCTGCCTAAAACCAGGCAGAGATAGACATGAGATACAGGAACATTGAACTTGCTGAGACTGCCCACCTGAAACTACCATTGTGGCTCTACTCGCTCGCTACCTGAAACACACCGAATCTGTGGAAACACCAGTAAGGTGGAATGTGCTATATCTAGCCACAACACCCAGTAACATGGGGACAAAGTAAGTTACTACATCAATATGAGACCAACTGACAAACCCAAGAAGCTGATAGTGGTAGTGTCAGTCAGCCAGTGGGCACACTTCCATCTGGACTAAAACAGAAAACCAAGCACCTTGTGTAGTGAAGGATGGGTTAAACAGAGGCCCTAATTGTGGTCACCAAAGACCCTCTGACAGGTAAAGGGTAGGAGTTTCATTACATCCATCACACTTCCTCTCTCTCCGCCTCACTTATGTACTAAGTGTTTTCCTGCAAAATGACTGCCATAGATCACCCAGTGAGCGACACACACTGGAAGTGTTTGAGTGTAATCATTCCTTTACAATGTAAAGTGCTTTGCGAACCATGAAAAATGCTAAACAAATGTATTATTTAAAGGCACACATTTCCCTCCTAAAACCACTGCTGCCCAACCCTTGAAATCTGAGTGAAAGTGTGTTGAAGCCACAAATTGAGTATTAGCCTATCAGTAATAAATTGGAAACAACAATTATAGCTCTAGTGCTGAAGCACATTAAACCCAAAACGTCACCGTGGCTAAAGTCGTAAGAGCAGGGGAATTATTTTCACATTTCATTTCAAGGAGATGACGCCATCAACACAAACACAACTGAGTTGGACCATCATTGTATTTTTAGCCTCTTGCCACCACAGGAGTAGAAAAGTAATTTGGATCCATAAATCTTCAGTGACATGAAAAACAGAACTGCACAGCGATTTGTCACAACTGATGTTTGCTCGGACATACCTTCAGAACGTAACTAACGAACAGAAAAACAGGAGGGCGAGGGTGGGGGTGGGCGGGGCAGGGGGTGTGTCTGTATTCTGGCCGAGCCGCAGTGGGTGGTCACACAGGGAGAGGGGCCGCCCCCCGTCCCAGGACGTGGTCCTTCCAGCCGGCCGAGCTCGAGCAGCAGGAGAACCACCGCTGGTCCCAGCGGAGAGACGGTTTTACAGCGGCTTTGTTGTTTCAGCCAGCGCACTGCCGGCGAGGGGGTCCCCGTGCGGCACTAGGGCTGGGCCGCCGCCGCGGTACGAGCGCCTGCTCCCATCGAGGGAACGAACAGCTGGAGTCCTGAGTCAGCGAACCGCGTCCGCAGAGGGACGTGATCAGCACTGACACACAGCCATGCGCGGGGAGGGAGGGGGCGAGCTGCCTGACTCCAAACCCCATCGCCCGCCCACCACTATGACCCCCCAACCCTCAGAGAGCGAGCCTGATGGGTAGGGACCACTCTGCTCACAAAAGCAAACCCTCCCCTCTGTTTCTGTGATGACTGCGATCTCTGACAATGGGAGCAGACACCTCACATACAATTTTTCACCTGAAATAATGTGGTGTTTCAATTTAAACGTTTAAATGTTTTAAATGTTTTATTATTTTTTAATCTCGCATCAAGGGTTGGTTCTCAGTCCGTTTCACCAGATCCAGAGCCAAGATTAGCAGCCAGAGGCGTTGGCGCTGTCAGCGTCGAGAAGACTCGTCCTCTCAGTGGTGCTGCCAACCATACCGACCACAGGAATGCGATCCCAACTGGAATTCGCCCTGCCATGTTGAAAGCGCCGGCATTTTCGACAACTACCTCTGAGCAAAGGCAGAAAAAGTCTTTGTTCCGCAGCACAGACGCCATTTTGATTTGAGGTGTTTTTATACATATAGGCTATTCTTTGCGGAGTCACACCTGCAGCTTCCATGTTAGGCTCTTATTTGGCAAATAGAATAGCCCTGCCCCAGAGTCACCTTCAAAATCCCTCCTGCATGGAACTCCACTCTTATGGGGATAACCTCTGTTCCACTCACCTCATGCAGCCGATTGGCCAGTTCAAAAAACTACTGGAGGAGCGCAGCCTGAACGTCTCTGGTGGTTACGCCCTTCCGCACTGTGAGCTGCAGAACCGTTCCCCTGACGGGAGGCCGGCCACTGAGTTCACGCCCATCTCCGTGCCCAACGACTGGAACCGGATCCTTACGCTACGGAGTTATTTACACCCCACTTTGTTTAATGGAAAGAGGTTTTGCCAAAAGCACATTGTGGTTCCGAGCCCACACAGCCAATTTGTTTACGGCAAGCTTGCATCAACCTCCAGATTTAAACAAGGTCCTCATTGTCCTCATTGAGTCAGCAAGGAATAATGGCTGTAAAAAAGGAAAAACTAGGCTAAATCTGACAACAGTTCTCAATTATTAATGTTTTCCACCGCTCCAGTTTGGGTCAAAACTCTCGGTTTATTGTTCTTCCAAATTGAAGAACATAGGCTAGTTATTTCCAAAAAAAAAAATTTAAAACAAATTTAAAAAACTTGTAATACAAATTGAGAGTATAAATTATAAGCTCCATTTTGATTGGAGAAACCACAAAGATAAACACGCAGCTGATTTCAAACAACCTTCCAAGGGTAACAAGTAACGTAATCTGTAAGCAATCAAAGTCTAGAATGCAATCTACACATGCAGGAAACACAGGAATGTACTGCTTTCCCCAAATCAGTTCCACACAATAGACTTTCATTCTAAAAACAGCAAAGAAAACACCAAACTACATTTTGGCTCACTGGTTTTTTTTTATACAACCACATTTATTTTAAACCATTCATGTTCTCCAAGCAAAATATTCAATTCACTGTTTAAGTACACAGAGGAGACCGCAGCACGTGGGCGTAAAAATGTCAACCTGCCAGTCAGCACAACGCGGATTTCACAAACGTTTTCATTTGTGACGGATCCGGCAGGTGATGTGGCGCTGAAACTAATCCCTGCTTAATAAAGCCTCCAGTTCAGCAGGGAACCGAACGCGAGCCGTGAGCATTGCTTTGTTCAGTAAACCGAGCTCAGCGTTAAGAACGCAACCCGCATGCCTTCACAGCACGACGAGAAACACCCGAAGCCACGCTCTGAACGATTCCAAGCGGTTTGTAGCCTACATGTAGCCTACATCCAACTGGACCCGGACATAAATATCAACGTTCCTAGACATAAAGGTTTTGAAAATGAGGCAAAAGGAAGGCTTGGTGTGCACGTAAAAGGCACGCCTGCATAGCCTTTTATAAATTCTTTGCATGTCCACTCCAGAAGAAACCCCGCGGGCATCAGAGACTCACGTTTAAGAGTTCCTCTGCTGGGATGTAGGCTATATAGCAAAGAATGCAAAGGAGACACTGAAATGTCACCGATCAGTCAACCCTGAAGGGAAATAGCCCAATGGGGGGTCACTCTCAGGTCACATGATGCAGAAGGATGAAAAAGAGGTAATTCAGGTCTTTTTTTTGTGAACTCGTTAAGCCAAACAGGGAGGAATATTCACAGTGGCCACGTGATGTGACAGTTTGAGGCCATGCAGCAATTACCGGATGAAGCTCCTAGAGGCTTCTGGGAAGACAGGACACAGCAGGGTCTGCGGAGCACAGGTCTCAGCACTGCAGTCATTACCTTACTCACACGGATAGAGGAGACCAAATGCAGGACTTCTCTATGGGCCAGGCATATTTACATAGCAATCAGCTATAGCCAATAAGGACAGTGCTACGGTAACCAAGGAAACCTGGCTGAGGAATGTTCTTGTAGCACGTACAGAGGGAATTACAGTGAGAATGGCGAAAAGGCGGAGCCTAGAGCAGGAGAGGGATGAGATTGATGACTCCACAGAGAGGTACAGAGGTCATTGGTCAGCCCACATGGGTGAAGTGGAAGAAATAAGCAGGGGTCAGCGACATTGGGAAATGTTCATTTAAGATGGATGGAATGGCTTCGTGGGAAGATGGCCAACAAGAACACTGGACTCCAAATGTAAACCTGAGACCCGGCTGGGGGGCAAAGATGGGGAAAGCTCAGGAGCAGCTCCACAAATCAGATAAAGCAAAGCCATTGGATACCAGTGCAATACGCAAGCATTGGTCCTAAAGACAAAACAACAGTAGCCCCAAATTAGAGCCTTGGGGTACTCACCCAGGGAGGGGGAAAGGAATTATAACCTTGATCTGATAGCAGTTACAGTAACAGAACCAAGCATCAGGAACGAACTACGTCAGTGGCACTCAGTGGTCACGCTAGCACATGGAATGCTGCGTCTTTGGAACGCAGCATTCCATTTAAATTAGGCTTTTTACAGGAATCCACCTGAGTTCTGATCAAAAGAACCACTTTTGCCTTAATATGCCAACTCACAACAATAATGTAATAAATGTAGCCTAAGCCATGTCATTCATAATTTTATTACGACACTTGTAACAGAAGCAGGATGAAAACACCGGGATTAGCGGAATGAAATAAGCAATAAATAATGCTTGGGCATTCTGATCGAAACAAATTGTTGGCATACAAGCTAATAATATTAAAAAACCAGAGGAGCAATTTCTGTTTTAATTTCCTCACGTTGAGCACGCCAGCTAGAGCGCGGCATCTCCTTTTTGACTTTTCATTAAAATCAAGTGCTTTGTCTTTGAATCGTGTAATGCTACCAACAGCTGTGTAAATATTATGATCAATAAACAACAAAAATGTCATTACAAAAAGACAATTAGCTCGAAGAAACAGGAGCAGTTATTGTTGTTGGGCTGTTATACTGCTGTACTGGTTCAAGTCTGGGCCATCACCAGTTGTAATCTTCAATCCAATATGTGTACATCGTGTTTTGCCCCTTGATGAGAATGTTACCTTAATATTATACGAGGAGAAAACTAATACACTGGCTCAAGTTTATGATAAATAATTCCAGCGGATATTGCAGGACAACATTCTCTCAAGCAAGATCATCATCTAACTGGCAGTTTATTAGTCTCTTACGGGGACAGAATGCCGACAACACCGCAACAGTCAATGATGCACCGGGGAATCCATAAAGTACTTGTTGGAGGAGTCACGTAATCAGCTCAGCAGAAGGACCAGATCTGAACAGAAGCAGGAAGGCAGAAGCTGAGCGCTGGCAGCTTCAGGCAGGAGCGTGGAGAGGTGGCCGTTTTCGGCACGGCCTGCATTGCTGTGAGCAGGAAAGGGCCCGGGGCCGGGGACCATCCCGCTATTTCTGGTGCTACTCTTTTGAATCACCTCGTGAGCACCAGGACACAGGATAGGACACATCTCAGGGGGTTGTGGAGGCCAATACACAGAAGGCCAATGCATGGGCAAATGCTGCTTTAAAGATATGTGTGCTGCACACACGATTCTTCTAGCATTTCATATATCTGGCTGGATTGTACTATGAATAACATTGAACTGGTAACTTCATTTTTATTAACTTAAAAGCAATAGAGGCCCATCAGACATGCCTACTATGCTGTATTATATTTCTGTACTGTATTATAACAAATAATTTTCTGACTAAACACTGATGGTTATGCTACATTTGAAAATCATGCTATTTAAACCCTGGGAAGTTGCTTCTTACAGTACAGCAGTGTACTGATGTACTTCTATTAATAATGACTTCATGACGGGTAGGCTAAATCTTGGGGAAACTGCTCCAAGTCATTCAAAACATTTTGTACATTCCTATCCAGAACAAGTCAAACACCACACACAAACACCACACTTCTCCTTGGGAGTCAGTAGCACTCTAATGAAAACAAACATGAGACGGACACAAACCCACACACACCAAACTAAAAACAAACTAAGAGAAGCCTCTCAAGAGCTGTCAGGGACTCGAGGCTAGAACTCCGAGCTCTCCTCAGAGCTCAGAGCCGAGCAGGCCAATCGCTGGGGAGGTGACCATGACTTTGAAGGCTGAAATTTCAGCCAGAAATGAGTGAAGGCTCAACTGGGCCGGGCAGAGAAACCAGAGTGCTGGATTCAGGATATATTTGTAGTAAGGCCTGAAGATAAATCGGCCCAGACTCTGAAACTGTACCCGGTCCAACTTTTTACAAGTCAATAATATTTGTCTAGAGTTATTACTGCATGAGGTCACCTCCCCAGAGCCATAGTAGTATGCTACCACACACATTCCAGGGCACCAGGTTCAGATACAAACACCTTTTCTGCCCCAAACTGCCCAACAGCTCTCTCCCCTCCTCACATACACACACTGCAGAAGAAAATGCAGCCCTACCAGCAGTCAAAAACAGGCAGTTTCTTCACTAACTCCCATAAACTGCTCTGGACATAAATATGGAAGCACCCTTCAAGCTCCCTAAAAATGATTCAGGTCGAGAAAGAAGAGAAACAGCCATGAGTTTAATTCTGTGAGCAGAGCCAGGACGCAGACATGTTTACTGCAGCAGGAGAAGGAAATGCTCTTCCCTCAACTCCCAAACTTCATTTGGCGAGACAGCGGAATGAGACGTGTGAAAACAAATGTCTTCCCCTGAGAAACTCCTTCAGCAATCATGTTCAAAGGAGCGCACTCAGAAAAGAAGCCCCCTCCGCCCAAACCCCCCCCCCCCCCACATAGGTTGTGACAAAGTTGAGATGATGGAATTCTCTGCTGTCTGTATGGGTGCCACAAATTGCACAATATGAAAAAACCCGCCACTAAGCTCTGCTGCTTTTTTCCTACAGAATAATGCAATTCTGGCCTATGAACTCCCGCCAACCCTGTAATTACAGGAAAAACACATTTGCAAAACGACAGGTTTTTCCTAAAACCGCTGCCAAGTTTGCATCTCCGAAGAGAGTGAAACAACGGAACGTTTAATCTACGAGGACTGAACGAGGACGACCCGCGCTGTGTGTGGTAATGAAAGGGATCGATAACTATACGTCTCGCACGTTGCCGTTTTTGATAAATTGGCAACAGGGGAAGGACCCAGTCGCTCACTCCGCCATGTGATCAAGACGACGGGATCCTGCTCAGAAGAGAAGGGGGAGGGGGGAGGCTCACCGGTCGCTGGCGAACCAACGCGTAGGCCGGCTCTTCCCCCTCAATGGCGCAAGGCGCTCTGGCGCTCCGCGTGAAGTCTGCACACGACAGCCCATCAGAAGGCGGACGCGGAGGCCAGTTGCTAATGCCCCAGGAGGGGGGCCCCATGAAAGACGCGGCCGGGGCGACCTGAGCGAAATGTCAGGGGTGTAAACTGAGCGAGCGCCGGGACCGTAGAGGCGGGAATGGCATTTAGCACGTCCTGCAGAGCGGAATTCTCCAGGGCCCTAATCAGCGACGAGCACAACACTCCTCCGCAGTCCCGGTCCGTAGGAAGAAGAGCCCCACTCCGGGCTCCCGACCACGAGCGCAACCCAAAATCATTTCGCAAAGGACTCGGCACGGAGAAAATGGCACCCTTACAGCACAGGAGTGTTTCTGCTAAGCGTCACACTTGCTCAGGTTACCAAACGCAGTCTCCAGGAAAGGCAGCTGCCAGCTTTGCTTTTTGCCGCAGGACGACAATTTCCTTTTTTTCCCCCCAGTGTGAAGCGTATTGAACAGGGAGGTTTTTGGGGGGGGGGGGGTATTTCTCATTTGGGTTGGACAATGCTCAGAAAAAAATATATAAATGAATTACCAGCTAAAAGGGGATTCAATATTGGGTAGAGGGGGCAGACTGAATCTTTTTTTTTTCCCATATTTAAACCAATACTAAATCACCCAACATGAAAAAGTGGTTTTTTCACATATTATAAAACAGACTGCAAACAGAAAACATTAAAAATTATTGTTTGTCATTTTATAACAATGGCTGGAGTTTGCCCCAAAAACAAGAATTAAAAACAGAAAAATGAAATAAGAGCGATGTCTGGACACAGACAGAAGTAAAAACTATTTGGATCAGCCATGGGGAGCAGCTTATTGGGGTAATGGTAAGGCTCCAAAGCAACTGCATATAGGCTAATTTGGTCCTGATGTGGAGGCATTTGAAGTAGCTGGATTAATAAATGTGCTACTCTGATGGTGATATGTCTCGCATAATGTCCTTTGATTGAGCAGACGGATAGAGTAACACCAAACAAATGAGTAACCAGAAGCCTAATGAATGAGGGAAGAGTTCTGGGACCACATTAATTAGCAAAGACGCGTTATCAAACTGGACTAAATCACATTCTGAAAGGCTGCTGGGGTCGGGCAGCTGGTTTTCATTCAGTGAAATCTGAATGAAATGATAGAGAAGAATACGGAGGAGCATCAAGAAAGAACCTGTGCATTGATCTGCGTGCAGCTAGTGAGAGGAGGCCACAGTGTGTATGACTCAGCAGCACCACAGCAAAATATCCCTACGCCTCAGGAGAGAGTGCCAGACAGTGTGTGTGTGCGCGTCTGCGTGCGTGTGTGTGTGTGAGAGAGAGGGGATGAATCACGCAGAGGAAGATAAAGAAGCTGCAAACACGACTGAGAGAAGAGCGCTGCTTTATGTGTTATGTGTTTACAACCAAATGTCATGGTTAAGTTACTCTGCCAGTATTGTTTTAGCTTTTTATGTGAAAGACTCATTTCATAGTCTGCATTATAATTATTGTGCTTTGGCCATATGTAGCCAGCTAATTGCATGCCACGGCAGTAAAGCTTTGTGAAATTAAACTGAACTGGGAGATGTGGAGACAGACAGACAAAAAAGGAGGGGGGGGATGGGGTGTCACTGAAAAACTGCCCAGAACAGGAATGGTGTTTGTCATTGTTGCACACAAGCCTGTCTGGATCAGCCCTCATACAATATTCTGAAGCATTAAATGCATTACTAAAAACTGTGAATTAAAAGTATCAATGCATTTTCCCCCAAAATGTTTGTTTTATTTGTTATTTTCTCATTTCCTTTTGATAAAGGCTTAATCTGCCATGTATCAGGAAAGAATTTAGCCCATTATTCTGTCAGTCTCCTAACTTGACACTCCATCACAACTGACTAGTCTAGAGATTGTGACAAAGGGAGGTAGTATATGATAAACTTGTTTTCCCCCTGGGACCTAGCATCAGTACCTTGTGAGGCCCTGTTAACACCAGTCTGGAGACAAACAGCCCAGTGCCAAAGAGTAACCCATCTGCCATGCCGTCAGCCAGGTATCCTGAGTCCATTAGCTTTTGGCTTAGAGCAATACAATGCTAAATTAACTAATACGGTAAATTAATCAGTGTCGAATGTTGCTCTGTTGCACATCAAAGGTTTTCGTACTAGTTTTTACTGTGTAGGCCTCTGCTCAATGTCTTTTAGGTAGGATTTATTTCTTCATTCCCATACATTACTGTTGTGGCTTGAATAATGTTGGAATACAGCAGTTTCCAACATCAATCGCTGCTTTCATTACCACAACAGCCTGAAGTAACGGTCAACTTGACATGCACCTCTGTGTCTAACTAATGCTACAATTAACTTTGGCCAATATCTACACAAAACCTGGAAGCAGTGCTCACTTTAAGTCATCTAAGTGGTAAACCACAGTATTCAGAACATCAAGGGGAAACCAAGTTAGATGTAACCAAGTCATGATGTAAATACGAATTTGCCTGTGCACACTGTTGGAGCAGCATCCTACTCCAGCTCCTCTGCTTTTGGTACAGGACTGTGCTTTTCAGCAGAGCAATATAACAAAACAGGTAAAGCGTGCTTTCAGTACGTTAAGGCAAGACAACCATCCAGTCACATCATTCCATGTAGTTTCAACAATGCAGAGATCAAGAGCGCATCTTAATGAATACAGCGACGACCTTCCCCACATTCCACAAAGGGAAGGCAAATCATTACTCAATCTCTGGCTCGTTGTTCAATCGGGGGAGCTAGGGCCCAGCTATTTCTACTCATCTGTCTGCACCTTTCCTTCCTTTCATGATAGAAGCTCACGATCCACTCCACTCCCTCTCAAATCTCCTAACCCGCATGTCACCCTTCATATATTTATTTCAGCCTTTATGGACAGCAGTTCCTCCCCTCCCCTAAAGCGCACAAAGCTGGTAATTAGGCAGTTCTGAGTAGTGGTCCATTCTTCCTTCTTGCTAATGGTCCCATCCGGCATCAGCCAGCCATGTGAGCCTTGTGTTATCAACCATTCTTGTGTTCTGTAACAGCAAATGTTTGGCATGCCGTTAATAGTATGGGACACAATAGAGTGACACAAGTCATGCAGGAGCAGATCGCTCCAACCCACGTCACTGCCGTTCCCTCTAAGAAGAGATGAGGCATTTATTAAAATCAGTGTGCAAACGCAGTACAAAACCAAGCCAAGAGTCAAAGTGTGTACCTATTTCATTCAACTACAATACAATAACTTCAAAAGAACCCCTTGGTATTTTTTTTTTCATAAAAACATGAAATCTGGCCTGGAATCATCTCTGATTTGAAAAGTGGATGGTAAATTAGAACCTGAGCAAATGACCCAAAAGTTTGAAACAGGAACGGTCGGCATGCTGCGACTACGCTGAACATGCTCAGTGGCACTCAAATGTCTTGAGAGCACAATGTCTCCTTCTTCAGTCAAGACAAAAGTATCTGGGTATTTATAGAATAGTGAGTCACCTTAGTGCTCATACAAAAGGTAAACACAATTTAACTGCAAGGAACCAAAACGGTGCTGGACTTTGGAAGACTATAAGGGTACCTTGCCGTTTTCTGAGAAGATAAAGGCTATCCGCAGTTCACTTCATAATTATAAAGTTACAATGAATTATACATTACTTCAAACATGTTCTTCTGACAGGGGATGAACACAGCCAAAACGTTATGTCTCCAGGGTGGGGCAACTGATTATTTGGAAAAGCAATCCAAGTTCAATCAACAAGCCAAGCACACACCAGGTAAGTGGTCTTTCACATCTTAAAAACCCAATCATACTCTCAATTTACATCTATATCATCATGGAACCACCAATCTTGGTGCCTTTCAAGCTACTGCATAGGGAAAACACACTTGTTTTCAAGACTTTGTCATTCCAGAAGTTTCTCAGCACACTAAAGAATAAAGATGGCAGACCTCTGACAGAAGACAATTACAGAAATATGGGCTAACACAGAAACAATGCACCCTCTCAAGGTAGAGTCACTCCACCAGAACCTGACTCAAGTAAAAGTAAAAAAGGATGTAGCCTATTATTCATGAAAAAACATAGCATACATCTGACTTGTGGAGCTACTTCAATACAATGCAGATCACGACCCTGCCTGAACTGTCCAGGTCGACCCAATTCAGCTGCTGTCACTTGCAACACCAGAAGGTCATGGCTTGTGCTGTGTATGAAGGTAGCTTTATCCACAGAGGTCTGCGCTGATTAATTCTGCAAATAAGCACTTTTTACAGGGCCGTCCGGAGTTAGCCTTTCTGAGAGGGTGAAGGCAACGGCGACAGCAGATGAAGCTTCTTCCCCGGAAGTAAATCAACAGACCGGATTCCAACATTAACGCTGATGCCATTTCCTCACAATGTTACAATTAGATGTGTGCAAGTGCTTTCAGGTCCTTAGATATTAAGAGACAAAATGCAGGTTATACAACATGACCAAAAGTATCAATGTGGCACATTATGTTTCTGTCACAGTAGCTCCATGCCATTATATGAATATGAGAATAATTTCACTTCAGAGGTAGAAATAAAATGTGGAAATAAAATGTGGAATTGCTACAAATGCTGTCATAATAGAGGAACAAATAGCCTGCTTTATGTTTTAAATGTTCATAATAACTGGGTGCCCACTCTTTTTCAAGATATAATTTTCCAGGACATTTTGTTTTTATGTGACCACCAACACCTATACAGAGTGGAACATTGCAACAGCGGAACAGGGGAAGGGGGGGTGACAATTGCGATTCAGGACCAGTGGGGGGGGGGGGGGTTGAGGTTGCGATTACGAACAAGGAGGTTGTCATCACAGACCGGGGTGGGGGAGAATGAGATCACAAATGGCACCTTAGGCTTTGGCCTCTAAAATACTATACAAAAAATACTTTCCAGGAAAACTAATTGTTTTCCAGGACATTTTGGTAATTTTGTTATTTTCTACAAATTTTCCATGACTGGAAATCTGAATCAAAAAATTACAGGTTTCCCAGGACATGTGGGAACCCTACGGAATCATTTGATCAGGAAAGTATGTATCTTAATATCATATGGCAGCCCTGTTATTATCTGATAACTAATCATTAAGAAGGACTTATCAAGCAGAAAAAAGAATGCCCCTTCCTACATTTTAATTGGCTCTCCACTCTCCAGCAACCTGTCACTCAGCCAGTATTCCACATAAACCTCTTATGAATGGATGAGTAGAGTGGGATCTTTTATTTGGTTCAGCCTAGGGTCAGAGCAAAACTACCAGAACATACTAAACTGGACTAATGATTTACCAACCACAGCAAGCAATAGGCACGGGGACTCATGTGAGAGCCTGAAACCATTCGAACAGAACTGCAAGTACGCATCTGTGAACCAAGCGTGGGGTACATGCCAACATCTACTCACATAACACATAGTAGGTGTTAGCCAAAATGAAATTTTAGATCTGCAAATGGCAGAAAGGACAACACAGAAGTGTTCGAAAATATAATCCATCACTAAGGAATATGCTTAATATGACACAGATTAACAAGGAAAAAGAATCTGTGACAGATGACAGATCACAGATCGCAAGGCAACAATGTAAACTCAAATTAAATGACAACAAGTGCATCTATTCATTGTTAGCCATGTGTTAAAAGAACAAAAGGCACTGAAACAGTTACTGAACATGGACTGCATCATGTTGAGAGAGAGGACCTTTAAGCAACCAGTGATTAGGTTTCCAAATAGGAAATTGGTTTAACTAGCAGATCAAAATCACAGGACACTGCAGCTGCCCTCCAAGCTAAGGGATTAATGTCTGCGTGGGAGCAGAGGGACCTGCAGAAATCTCAGCATCTGTAGAAGGCAGGGGGGAGGGGGGTTGGTGGGTTCACAGACTGATGGGATCTACTACTTTTCTTTTCAAAAGAACAGGGAGAACATTTCTCAATCATATGTAAATATGATTCATTCATAGTTCATGAATAAAAGATAAGACTCATTCACAAAGTATTTAGTCCACCCTACTCATTCACTGAGGAAAATTGAGACGATCCCTTGTCTGAATATGTCAGTCTTTCACTACTGTTCCATAACACTTCACAGCGAAACGTGATGATGTACATAATATGAGGGTCCAGGCCACACACATTACAATATTAAAAGCTCTTATAAGGTTTCAAGCCAGTGTACGGTATATTGTGTTTCTAGTTAGAAAGTAAAAAGCATTGGCATTTCGTTCTTAGATTTTAAAGTAACTCAGTTTAACTTTTTTCTGACTGGCAAAGTTTTCATATTTAAAACAAGGTTTTTTTTTTTACTTTGGTACAAAATTCAAAACTTGAGGAATGATGACAGAATGATGACAGTATGATGGCATCTGTGAGCCGAGTCCAACCGATTAGGACAGTAACGCTCAATTGATCCATATCAGCAGACTGCATAAAATAAATGACCGTCTCAGTATGATGTACATTAAACGGTAGCTGAAACCAAGAAAGATACTTGGCCAACTATGAATCAAACTATGCAGCGATAGCTGGTAGCTACAACTTAGCGCATGTTGGCTAGCTATCGTGCTCTAGCCAGGAAAATACATACCAAGGTAAACTTTGCAAATGAAACGATATGGTTTCTTTTACGCAATAAAGCACTTCATGATTTTTTGATAGGTAACTCATTCTAATCTTTCCATCAGAACAAAAAAATCTGCATAGCGACAATTAACGCATGGACAACGTAAAAGTAGCGTTATATTGGGCCCAAAGCCTTTACATATTGCAATAGAGCACCACCCACTTTGACAGGCATATGGACACCACGCTAGCTTTTAGCAAGCTACCTAGCCTGTTACTACGTGTGGCGATTAGTAAGCTAGCAGACGTTAAGTTAGCAAAGATATGACAGCCTTGCTTGTCAGTAACATTGGCGTAAGCGATCTAGTCTATCTGGCTCGCCAACTGGTCTTCAGGACCAGTATTTCAGCCAACTTCGTGATCCCAACAGAAATGCAGTCAGCTCATTGAGGCTACCTAACGCTAACGAACTCCGTAGTATGCTGACAGCAAGAGCTCTCATGAAAAAGACATGCTGTAGCAAGTTTACTTTACACACCTATGCTGACCAAATATACACAACTAGCTAGCTAGCGCTTCTATTGCAAGTTCCATTGCCGAAGCCACTCAGCTAGCCAGTAGCTAACGTATTTCAGCTCAGAAATAATTTCGCTTGGTAGATCGCCAGCTAACATTAGCCCCTAGCTAGTTAACATGTTAGCCGGCTAACGTTTTACAGCAAACTAGCAAACGAAACCTGACAGAAACATCCAGTTCTCCTGAATATTTAGCTGACTAAGTTAGCTGCTAGCTACCTATACACTACATAGTCTACAGTCTGCGATGACTCCACATGAAAGGTAATTGTCAACTAGCTGCTAGCTATCTTGCCACAGCTATCCGACAGGAACGGAACGCACCCGTTATTATATTCAAGAAAGTTTTAACAAACGTTAGCCGGTAAAATCTGTACGACCAGTTATCGATCTGCTTGCTATACATCTAATTTATCGCTTATCTTAGGAACATTAGGCGGTTGGCAAACTAAACACTCACCAATCACCTCCTGTAGCTCATAATCATCTTTGTTGATGGACCAAGGTTGGGAGCTCAGGTCCTCCGACATGGCTTTAGTTTGCTTTTTTCAAGGTGCACAATGCAGGCAGTACTGGATCTCGAAAGAGCGGCGTATTTTCCTCCTGAAAATGAAATATGGTTATTATTCCACACGGATCATAAACGCTACTCTTCCCCTCAGTTGCAATCTTTCACAGCTCCTACTATCATTCCCAAACTTTGCCACTAGCACGGCACTCCCCGCCCACCACGTCCCTGACACAGCCATACAGACGCGGAAAGCGGCCATTTTGTGTGTGGCAGATGTGTTCCCAGGTCGGTTATCATGCTGTCCTGATAATTTTGTATCCCTACATATGTTTGTCCAATGAACGCCATTAATGATAATTGGTGAATATTCCCACATAATTATTATTGGGGGCCAAGGAGCGAAGCTGCATTGTGTTTCTACCTTATTATTATGCATCATCATCTTTTTCTTCTGGCTAGGGTGTCTATGGCAGCCCCTAGAACCGTAAGGTAAAACGTTTTAAAATTTGGCACACTGATTAGGGACAGTCCCATGATTCTTTTCTCCACGATTCATGTCTGCACCTCGAGCGCTCTAGCGCCACTAACGGGTCAAAGTTTATGCATGTAAGTTTTGAGCCGTATGCCCGATTTAAAAAAAAAAAAAAGGTACCGTTGGGTTCCTTGGATCAAGCCGAGTTCAATGTTCAATGCACCCATAGACGTCAATTCCCACCATATTGGATATTCCGCCATATTGGATTTTCTGAAAAAGTTTAAAAAATTTTCACAGGCCACAAATTTTGTCCAATCGTCACCAAATTTGGCACAGATGGTGTTCAGATCAAGTTATCAGATGGATTTTTGATTTTTGAAAGTGTTCATCCTTCACAGCCAATTGAAATCGGTCATTTCACCACTGGGGGACGCTGCAATAAGCAAAAACAACTTTTTGCCTCATAAGTGTTGATGTGTTTCCCTTAACAAAAGTGATTATTGTGTCAGGTGATACTTTGGGAGACCCCAAAGATGAGATTGGGTATAGATGATCTTTGGACCAAGTTTCACTAAAGTTATCAGATGGGTTTTTGATTTTCGAAAGCATTCATCTGTTACCGTCAAAATCGGTGGAAAATCCACCAAACAGGATGTGAGGTCATATTTCAGCAACGCTTTGATGTGCTGACACTAGACTTGATTGACATACTCGGTACCCAGTTCCCTTTAGGATATCCAACAAATCTTGAGCCATTTGGCCACTAGGGATGCTGCAGTAAGCACATGTGCATCTAAACATCTTTTGACCACTGCCATCCTCTAAGAACAACTTGTCTAATCCCTCTGCATAGTACTGCGCTTCCAAACCTGGCCCACCCTGTTCGTTCGCTGAATACACCTTAATTAAAACAATCAGCCCCTCAGCGTTCACAGACACGTCAACTTCACCAATACTGATGAAGTGCTCTTCGATCACCTCCACATCCCTCATGGAATTGCCCAAGTCCTTCTCCCTCAAGTAGGCATTTCAACACCAACATAGTTTGTCCAATCTTCACCAAACTTGGCACAGATCATCTTCAGACCAACCCTCAAAAAAGTTCTCTGATGCATTTTGAGCATTTTATGCAATTTGAGCATGCTAACAGTGTTAAAGGCAAAACAGCATGCTCTTTCTTTCTGTGATGGGCCAATTAAGTAATTAAATGCACAGCCTAAAAATGTATATTACTTGTAGGCTATTTGTTCCAAGGCTACTTGTTCCTAGCAGCCGTTTACTGTCAGTTTTTTTTTTTTTTTACTTAAATCACTTGTTCCTGTTGCATGTTATTTCAAATGTTTCCCTTTGCTGCTCATGAGATCTATTAAGTAATTTAATAAATAGGGTTTTTAAACTCTGATTTCTTTGCTTTTTTCAGGCTTCTGTGATTTTCAACAACTTTGCCATGACTGCTCCCTGACTTGAGCCTATATTTTCTGTGTCAAACACACAGGCGTATGATGATGTACAAAATCTCCCAGAATAAATCAGTTTACATGGAACAGTAGGATAGATGATGTAATTATGTCAAGGCTCAAATTTCATCACACTTCCATAAACACAAATCATTGTAATGGATAAACTGAATTTTGATGTCTATGAGAAATGTAATGTAAAAGAACACGTTTAACATGTATTATTGTACTGCAGTAAGTATAATGAAGAGAGGAAAGGTTATATAACAAGGTGAGAGAGGTTGGCCGGAGATGGAATTTGGGAGGGATCTTGGGGGTGAAATGTGGACTGTAAATACGGCACTGCAGTTTTCTTCGAGGCACGAGGTTAGAAAATAGGATTTTAAAAATTAAGGGGAAATAAACATGCATTGAAATGAACTACACATTCCGGTACAGTAGGTGGCGGCATCCACATGTAACGTTGGTCATTCGTCTTTAAATGCAAAGAAGAAGAGGTTTAGTTGTTGTTCAGCGATCCGCCATTAAATGCAAAGAACGAAAAGTAGAAGTTGTTGTTCGACCAAACATTAAAATGGGCAAAACGCGTGATCTAAGTGACTTTGACCGTGGTACGATTGTTGGTGCCCGATGTTATGGTTCCAGCATTTCAGAAACGGCTGCCCTCCTGGGATTTTCACGCACTACAGTGTCTAGAGTTTACAGAGAATGGTGCGATAAACAGAAAACATCTAGTGAGCGGCAGTTATGTGGGCGAAAACACCTTGTTAATGAGAGAGGTCAGAGAAGAATGGACGGTCTCATTCAAGCTAACAGAAAGGCCACACATGCTCAATTAACAGCTGTCTACAACAGTGGTGTGCAGAAGAGCATCTCTGAACGTACAACGCGTCGAACATTAAAGCGGATGGGCTACAGCAGCAGAAGGCGAAGGCAAGTTCCACTTGTGTCTAGTGATGGGCGGGAATCGGGAATCGATTCCAGGGAACCGGTTCCAAGCGCGGAACCGTCGAGCCAGTTTAAAATTGTTGAACGTAACGATTCCGGTTCTTCGTCGTCTTGTTCCAAGTTATCCCTGCCTGAGTGCACTATAGGTAATAATTAAATGGCCTACATTTGGCAAAACAGATATGACTGAGTTCAAAAGCAACTTCCGGCTACTTTTAAGAGATTATTGGAAAGCACAGTGATCAGTGACGCTTCACATGACCGTGCATGCTTGAAACAAGCAACGGAACGTGAGAGTGAATCCGATGCCTTTAAAAATCAAATTGTTGAAATGAAGAAAGACGTTTGCTATACATTACATGTAAATAAATGTGTTTATTAAATAGCTGCTTTATGTCAGTGTGTTAGATTTTACATAATGATTTCACTTATTCATTCTAATGGAACTTTAACCAAGAATTCCTGTGTAGGTAGGCTCTTATGCAGGGTCAAGTGCAGTGGTATAAGCCTGGAGATTAGTTGACACCAATGAATTATAAAACTATATGCGATTAATGATGACCTATATATGGAAACTTAAACTATGAAAAGGAAAGGTTGTTGGCAAATCTGACCAGTGCATGGTTTGTTTTGGAGAGTGGTTTCACTATCCTAATCAGTTAACATTGGAAATAAACATATTTGCTCTGTCAGATCTGTCTGTCGGTTGTGTGCAGGGAAGCAAAAACCATTTTGAAGTGGGAGAGTGGGGAAAGTTTTACATATGCCTATTTTAGGCTCAGTTCCTGGGTGAATTCAGGTATTCTGGGACATCAAGTAATGTGGGACCTATGCCTAAACTACCTAGACTTTTCCCCCTCAATAATAATGCTTACATCAAGGAGACTTTGTTTATGTTTTCATAGATTTATTTCATTAACATCAGACAGATTACATTTTATCAGACAAAATACAAAGCAGTGCATTGACTTTTGTCAGGATTTCTTTAGACATAGTTTTGAAATGCATCCATTGCACTTATAATTATGTTGAGTTTTGTTATAAATCCCATTCAACCTTGTGACCACAGGACCTCAGGCCTTATTGTTGTCCTCTAAAGAGTAATTGCACTCACTGTTTCAGCCTGGCTCCTTTTAAACTGTGTGACCATGATTTTTGACCTCCTCACTGTATGTGACAGATGCGGTCTTGTCATTTTGCTATAGTGACATATAAAAACATATTTAAACTATGTGTTTTAATATGACGGTTGATAATTTTGTCAGTGTGATCAATGCCTTTCAGTCATACAGTTGAACATGAACAATCAATATAATATAGGCCTGTGCACAGGACATTGTAATTTGACGTAACAATGGTCGAGCTATGTCAGGACTGGATTGGCCTATCGAGGCACATAACTCGTACATCCCCTTCTCCAGAGTATGCAATTTTGTTGGCTGGTATGAGGATACAGTTGGGCATGTGATCACCAAACCTAGATGAATGAAGACTGGAAGAACTTTGACTGGTCTGACAAATCTTGATTTATGCTGCAACATGGAGATGGTCGGTTCAGAATTTGGCATAAACAGCTTGAATTCATGGATCCATCTTGCCTTGTGTCAATGGTTCAGGCTGGTACTGAAATGGTGTGGGGAAGGGGCAAGGCCAGAAATCGCCATTTGGTTAAGCTTAGGCAAAATAGAGCAACGTTTGTATGAAGAGAGGTAAAGATTACGTATTACTGAGAGAGGTTAGATTTAGAAGGGATATTGCAGATGGAGGGTCGGAAGTAGGGTACTATTTTGTTTTCTTATACACAGTTAGAAAATAGCATTTAAAAATATTATGGGGAAAGAAATTTATGCAGCGAAATGTACTACACACTCCGGTACAGTAGGTGGTGGTATGCACCTTAAACATTATGTAAATCCTGGCATTACATTAAACGAAGAAGAGGATAAAGTTGTTCTGCGATACGCCATTAAATGCAGAAGTTGTTCGCCCGAACATTACAATGGGCAAGACGTGTGATCTAAGCGACTTTGACCGTGGTATGATTGTTGGTGCCAGACGTGGAGGTGCCAGCGTTTCAGAAACAGCTGCCCTTCTGGGATTTTCACGCACTACAGTCTCTAGAGTGTACAGGGAATGGTGCGAAAAACAAAAAACATCCAGCGAGCGAAAATTCTGTGGGCGAAAACACCTTGTTACTGAGACAGGTGAGAGGATAATCGACACAATCGTTAAAGCGAACAGAAAGGCCACACATGCTCAAATAACTGCTGTCTACAATAGTACTGTGCAGAAGAGCATCTCTGAACGTACAACGCGTCGAACATTAAAGCGGATGGGCTACAGCAAGGCCGTACCGGATTCCACTCCATAAACTAAGAACAGGAAGATCCCAGCGCAGAGGTAACATCGCGTGCGGACTGATTGTTGCTAAATCACGTCGGCGAGGACAATAATGGCCTTCCATACATTTTAACCGTGATATCAACGTTAGTGACGTTACGTCATCCAAATATTTCACAGACACAGCGGTCTTTTTATGGTATTTTTAAGTGTTTACTGTGGAATATGTCAATAAATATATATAATTTGTACTTATTTCATTTCTAGAGCTAGAACTGCTTTAGCGTTAGCTGGCTCCATGCTTCCTTCGTTTAAAGGCATACTGTGCAGGTTTTTTTAAAATCCTGGCTGTGATCCTGTGTTTGCAATTTTAAAAGTCTCCTCCTCCGTCTTTAACCCCGCCCACTCACCCCGTGTTACCGACGTCGGTCATCTAGCTACTAATGTATCTACTTGGATAGCCATTGGTAACGTTAGTAGGTTGAAATGAGTGACCCTGAGGGACAGTAATTTGGCAGATTCGAATATAGCTTATATATTCCATTAAAGACAGAATTTGCCAGTGCAAAATAGATATGAATTAGCATGGTTATTTGATGAGATTTCCACCGTAACAATTCTGCATAGCAATCCTTTAACTATAATTTTGAGGCCAAAATTGCTCCCTAGCGCCCCTTAAATTATGAAATAAAAAAGCAGTACTTAGTTTTATTTCTCATAGATTTCCAACAAAATCCAAATAAATTGAAACAACCCAAATAATGGATTTTCTCCTCCTGTGTAATTTCACCTTTTGCCACCATGTGGCAAATGATTATTATTATTTTTATGTTAATGACCTGTTTTAAAGCTACTGTTAATACATAGAAACGGATGACTTAAATGATTTCTCTAACAGTCAACATTTGTGCACAACCAAATGTGCGTATTCGAAATGCATCTAGATGAGTTAAGATGCTGATCAGCAGGGTTGGCTCATTCTACTGTGTATCTGTTGTACATGTGTTCACTGCTCTGAAACTAACCAAAGAGCTAATCATGTTTTATTTTGTTTGACACTATTATAGCTGCTGTCATGAGATGGGATTAGTTGGCCAGTGAAACATCCATCAGAAGTGCTGTCGCAGACCAGCTCAAGCATGCACCAGGAAGAAGCAGGGGTGGGGGCTACAGGAAAGGGAAATAACTTTAAATAAGCTTATATGCACTCTCCATTCAAAAATGAAAATTTAGTCATTATCTGTCTACTCTTAGGTCAGTTAAAACTGCACACTTAACACCCAGTGAGTTATCTAAATATTAAAAGAAACAAATAAACCTTGTTTGAACTATACATTTAAAGAAACAACGCTACCTGACAAATGTTTAATAGGCTAAAATTCCAGTGCCCTCCAAAAGAATGTTAACGGTAGAGTCAAATTTGTTATTTTTGCTATATACATTTGGATTTTTGTACATTGGCATTTTGATTTGAGATCAAAAGTTGAATATGGGACAAAATTATAGTCTTTTATTTCATGGTATTTATGTATATGTTTTACCATTTTACAGAGGTAGCTGTTTTTGTGTTGAGTCCAATGAGCCCCTACCAGGTTGGTGTGGTAGCAGTTAATTTAACATGATTCAGGTAACTTGAGGATAAGTGGAACAATGGATGTCCAATTCATAGCCACTTAAGATCTTGTCCCGGATTCATTTTGAGGCAGAACTTTAGCTGTTGAACTGTTTGTCATGTGCTGCCACACAGTGGGAGGTAGTGGTATTACAGCTAATCAAATGCTTTTTCAGTGTTCTCCAAAAAATATCAGCAGTTACCATACCCTACATTTATCAAACAATTACATATTTAGAGTTTGAAATTAATTTAACATGGACTGGGAGAAGAATTTTCACCATAAAAATCAGAGAAACCTACCTCCTGTCACATGTTATGTTTCATTTTTGATCGCAGTATTTCAAAATGAAATAAAAGCATCTAAAGACTCCTGAAGGCTGATGACACAATATTTCAGTGTGACAGTAATATCATTGTATTTTTCTATGTATTATGTTACCTAAAGGAAGAATTTTTAAACTTTTGCATGGCTTGATTTTGCTCTCTGATAAGTAACTGTGCAACAGTCTATTTTTCAAAGTGACTGCATTCTTTAAATTTCACCTTTCTGGCATTAAGCAGAAACTCGTATCCAGGGCGAGTTGCACAGCTTACAGTCTTTACGCGTACTCCTCTTACACAGCTGGATATTTACTGAAGTGGTTCAGTTGAAGTAAATTGCTCAAGGGTACTATGGCAGCGTCCCATGTGGGAATTGAAAGTTCAGGCACAGTGTCTTTCGGGCGATTGGTAGCTAATGAATGTATCACTGAGGAGGATCCCTGTTATAATGTGCTTTTGCTACAAAATGGAAGCACGCTGGTCAGAAACAAAATAAGAAATAACATGGTTTGAACTGTACAATGCATGGCTAGCTCTGGATGGAAAGAGCAGTAGAATATGTCTTCTACACCATTGGAGATTTGATCGTGATTATGATTATGACGTCATTACTGTTGTTGTATTTGTTATTGCAGCAGTAGCCAGCGTAATAGTAGTAGTACCACAATTAACTAATTACTGTAGGTAGCATGCTATCCATAACAAAAATAGAATTAATGAATTAACTAATGAATTACTAATTTTGGAAATACCAAAATGACTGAATTTACACATTAAAAGCTTTTTGAGGCTCCAGACTTTAATTCTGGCTAAAAGAAAATTCAACCAATGTACACTATATATTATGTCTACATTGAACCAGGAGCGTTTAATTTGGGTTATGACTTAGAATTTCAGATAAGACAGAAGGTAGAAGATGAATATAGTTTAGTTTTAATTGTTAGTGATATTGATTCAGTATCTGGCTTTCAACAATTTAGCATAAATTTCAAAACGCCAGTTGGGTGAGGGGATGTTACTGCAAATACTGCATTTGAAGAACCACATTTTGAGTGTCAAATGTATGTGCAGTTATTCTAAGGCCTGATATATTGGTTATTTTAAAGAAGACCTTTTTCCCAGTGTTCACAACCCAGTTATCTTAAAATCAGAGAGTGGACCAGTAGAATGCTATACTATAGCACAAATGAAAATGATCTTTGTTTAGAATAAACATATGTGCTCTGCAGTTGTTTAAATCACTCTTATGCAAATTACTATCACAGAAATATAAATAAATGACCTACAAGTGCAATATTCCTGTAGAATATCAGTAAATGGAGTGTCAATTGTCCCTCGTTTTAGAATCCCTTTTACAGAATCATGACGCAAATCTGCCAGAAAAATATAATGATTCCTCTCTATCACAGTATGGCTTCAATTTAGCCGTTTATTGAGTGAGCCGGTAGCTGCGTGTCATGTTCCCTTTCAGTGAAATAAATGATAATTGCATTTCAGTTATGACTGTAGTGTTTTTCCAGGTTGGTTATCTGACTCACCAAAGTAGTTGTTGTGATATGTACAGACCATTCTGTAAAATATTGTGGCATTCCGCAGATAAGCAGTCTTTTATTTGTGTTTTATATGATAATGTACCTAGGGAAAGATTCACCTTTGGCAGCTGTGTACTTCTGCAATAGGCCTCTTTAGTACAATATCCCCCTAAGATCCAGCAATGAATTATTGTCCCCTGTAGGGGACATGAGTCACTTCATCTCAAGAGCCACATATTCTACAATGCTGAAATCTACGCTACAAGGGACATTCAATAATGACAGTGTTTTCACTGCAACATATTTTTGTCATCCAAGATGCCTCGTGCCATCCAGGAAGAGACTACTCACATCAGGATAGAAATGTTTCATCATAGGATAAAGGTGATCACTCAATAACTTTGTATTGATTTGCAGTGGCCCTTCCCTAAGGGGATAAGTGGACCCAAACCATGCCACGAAAATGCCCCCCACAGCATAAGAGCCACCGGACCCCCCCTCACTGTAGGGATCAAGCATTCAGGCCCGTACCGTCTGTAATGTATATGTAGCATTTTTATATCAATTGATATACAGCTGGATATATACTGAAGGAATTAAGGTTAAATATCTTGCTCAAGGGTTCAACAGCAGTGTCCTACCCGGGAATTGAAGCTGCAACCTTAAGGTTACAACCTCAGTTCTTTATCCATTATACGACATGATCAATTCCATTTCTTTTTAAATGTTATAATCGCATGAAGATGTAAATGTAAATGATCACATTGAACCTGGTGGAATACTTCCTTCATAATCCTGAACGTGTTTGATCATTTTGTACTTCCTGTTCTCTCTGGGGTCATTTCCTCTGTCAGCAGTGCAGAGATGTTGCCATAGTTACCGGACACGTCATAGTCCCCGTCACAAAATAACAGATCATTGTTTTCTGTTGCTAGGGTGTCAGCAAATTTAAGTCAGCAAAAAGGTTAATATAAAAGTAATGCGTTTATATGAACCAATAAAAGCAGCACTCTGGTAAAAGCGGTTTCTCCTTATCACTATTAATACAGCTAAGATGAAGCTAGTACACACAACAAGCTGAAGTTACACAGCTTGACTTCACATATTGTATTGTGAGCTTTGAGTAAGACCTTTCTAGAAAAAACTCATTTTAATTCAATGTTAAGCACAAATGGCACTGCATTTAGGCATAGATTACATTTAGACCGTGGCTTCAGTCTATTTCTAAAGTCTTATGGAAAAGGTTATGTGAGGATGGTGGCAGGTCTCCACTTTAAAGCAACATCGCATCCACAAACTTAATATTGTGCCAAAACAATGTAACCAATTTCACAGACCTGATCTCATTATGAGTAAGTATTCAGTCCAACAAACAATTTGTAAATGTGCTTATGGGTTGCCACTGTGTCCTCTAACCTGCAGAGGATAAATTATTTCTAGAAATTCTTCAAATATTTTTTTCCTATTCGTTTTCAAAGGTCACGTTGCTTTTTTCAGTTTCTCAGACACATTTGGAATCTACCCCGAGAAGAGTGTAGCCTTGGATATGACTGTTATTATCTGCTTATCTTGGAGACGGAATCGAATCCACCATGAATAAAATACCTGGGATCACTGTGGCCTAAAAATATTTCCCCTTTCTCTTGAGTGAGTAATATTCAGTACAGTAATAGAAGACAGGTGGCTCTTTTATGATAATGTATTAAACCATGAATGCTTTTTCATACCAGTATTAGCTCATCACCTCTCGATGGCATCCTGTCTTTTCAGAGTGTCAAGTAGAGTTCCTGGGGGAGCGGCTTTTATGTTGCTTTTCCCTTCATCCTCTGTTCAGTTATTCTCTCTGGCTGGCATTTTTTTTTATTGTGTAAGAAGCCAGTATGCATATCCTGTGATAGGATCTGTGCCCCATCTCTAAGGAGGCACACATCATCACTGCCTAATAAAGAATACGGCTCTGTTCCGAGCAGTGGGTAGCATTACGCAGTTTGGACACGGTGTGATGTTTAGAGGCACTAGAACGCAGTCGAGTGTTATTCTGGTTGATGGTTGCTTACCTGCGGAGGGTAATGTCTGTCCAATGTGCAGAGTGCATGATGATGATGAGATAAGACTAACGCTGAGGACACAGAATGGAAATACAAAATGTTACATTTTGTTTTGTTTCACTGGAAGTGTCAGAGTGGTATTAATGGAATATAATAAGCAAAGGCACTTGCTTTGTGCTGAGACAACATTATCTGTGTCTGAATCTGTTCAACCAACAAAAATATGCATCTAGATGGTTAGCCTCAGCAATGCACGAAATCAGCCCTATATACAAAAATAACCTGGCCCAATATCTGTGTGCCTTCAGTGTAAATCAATAACAATGATCTACAGTATCTATGCAATGCAAGGTCAGTGGAGAGTTTAGTGATGTAACCAACACTATGGCTTTAGCAGGCTCGAAACTGGAATCTATCATTTGTGGAAGAGGGTGCACATGTCTGCCTTATATCTAGCGCCGCTTTGGAAATGTCACCTTGTTCTCCTCACCATCTTCAAGTGTACTAAATTCAGCTTAGAGAAAACGTCAGTCAAGGCGCAAGTTTGCCACTGCATTCCTTAGAGATCACACCGAAAGAAGATGGAATGAGGACAAAAGGAAGGAGTGAATAATAATAATAGGCCAGTAAAAATGACTTGATAGCCTGTTTGCTGAAAGAACTGAAAGATAAGGGAGATGGTGGAGGGAAACAGTAGAAATGAGATGTGAGTGTGAGAAGTCCGGCTGTACGGGAGGACAGAAGAAAAGTAGCTGGGGGAACTCCGGAGAGGAAAGAGACTGAGAGATAAAAGGCAGATAAAGAAGAGAAGAAAACAGTCCGCAGCCAAGAGTCTAGGCAGGAGTACAGAGAGAAGGAAACAGAGGAAAGGGAGGAGAGATGGATAGTAATAAAAGCGAAGGGAGGGAGGGAGGTAGTGGCGAGAACTACATCCTAGAAGGTCAAACTGGGCTCTGAACAGACAGCTGATGAAGGATTGACCTATTAAACACATCGCAAAACTCTACAGCTCAAACAGGAAGCAAGGTTTTCCCAGTGCCTTGAGCAGTGCTGAGAGACAACTCCCTTTTACAGAGCACGCCAGGGAAGAGGGTAAGACCTCAGGAAGACGAGAAATGTTTCAAAAACACAACGCTACACAGGTCAGAGTCACTTTCTACCCTGCAATTCTCATCCTCTCGTCTTCTATCATTGGAAGAAAACAAACACACAACTCAAAACATTCTGGTCTGAAAAAATGAGTTTATTTCATCATCCTTGTACAATAATTCCTTATTTGGCAAAACCTTTTTGTGGTTTGTCATTAGAAGGCATACAAATGTCAGTGAGCCTCACTCAAAACAATTAATTCCATACCACCTTCATTCTGTGAAATACCTGGTCTACAACCACCATTCATTACAATCTGCAAAGACTAAGCAAACCATCTCAATATACAGAATAAATACCTGGACTCCACCCATTTGTATAAAATTGAATACACATTCCATCATCAAATGCAAATAAAAGAGGGGTGATTTATTCCTCCCAAGATCAGATTTGTAGAAGGCACAAACAAAACATCACAATCTCCGGCTATTCATGACCCTTCAAGGAATTGTGTGTGGAAAACATAATGTTCAATCCTACTTTTTCATGTTTTAAAATCATCCATTGTTCATTTGCAGTTTTGAGATATTAATCCAAACCTCAGCTGATCAAATATTGGAAACAATCACAGGTCATGGCATTCTTCAGATACTTTCAAAGAACGCATAATTGACCTAGGCATTGGCGACAATTGGTGATAAAAAAACAAAAAAAACATTTCCTCCTATAACCATATCGGGCCATAGGCCATTGTTGCAATCTAATGAATGAAACCAAACTCAAACCCCCCCACTAGGTGGCGGTTCAACTCATCACTTTGGAAAGATACACCGAAATACTGCTGAAATAAAAAAAATCCACAGCCATTCCACCACATATGAATACTGCTGAATTTCAGTTTTTCTCAAGATAATAAGGATCCAATCCGATTACTGCCCCATAAGTTTGATTAATAATGACATTAAAATCATCAGTAAAGTACTAGTCAACAGAATGGAATCAATAATTGCACATCAAGTTCACCCAGACCAAAAAGGCTTCATCAATGGCAAACACTCCCCAAATAACATACACCGCCTATTCATTCGAATGAGTATATCCAAAATAAACAAGCTGAATACAGTCATGGCATCACTGGATGCCAAAAAAAAAAGCATCTGACAGATTTAACTGAAACTTTTTTGCTATATTGAAGAAGTTTGGTTTTGAAGAGTCACTCATTCAAATCTGTATAACTCCATATTCACTAATGGTCTTATTTCACAATGTTTTCACACTGCACTGTGGCACGAGACAAGGATGTCATTCCACTCTCTCCAGCATGTTTACAGCACGGCAAGCCACTGCATCAGCCAAAACGATTATCAGAATACAGACCATAGATTCATCCCATAAAGTAGGTTGGACCTCGGATCTTGATGGTTCACGTGTAAACATGTATATCAATAAAATTATAATAACATTGACCTCCAAAGCAGGGCTTGGGGAGGTGGTGGGCAGGGAACAAAAAATGAGTTTGCTTCATCATCTTCCTGGTATGACAATTCTTTATTTGGCAAAATCTTCTGTGGTTTGTCATTGGAAGGCCTGCGAATGTCACTGAGCCTCACTCAAAACCGTTCATTCCATAGCACCCATCATTAAGTGGTACACCTGCTCTACAATAATCTTCATTAGAATCTGTCAAGAGCAAACTGTCTCAATACACAGAATACATTCCTGGACTCCACCTATTTGTATGAAAGTGAATACACATTCCAGCATCAAATGCACATAAAAGAGTGGTGATTTATTCCTCTCAAGATTAGACTCGTCGAAGGCACAATCAAAACATCTCTGGTTATTCATCACCCTTCATGCTCAATTCTACGTTTTCACGTTTCAAAATCGTTTATTGTTCATTTGCAATTCTGAATGATCTGCTCCTACACACCAAAAACAAGTTATATTTTGTCATCGTATTATAACGTAAATGACGATTAATGAGTTTAACATCAGACGGAGGAGCCATCAGGTGTCCTGTCACATGACTCGTTCTCAGTGTCGCCGCGCTCTAAAGCTTGCCACCCGACCCTGACCGTGTTGACGGCGCATCACCGGCCACAGCGAGGCAGGGAGGGCTCCCGAAGCAACGTTCTCCACGAGACGCACGAGAAACACGCGAGACACGGCCCTGCCTGCCCCTCCCTGCGCCCGCCTGCGACTGCCTGCGCTTGCCTGTGCCTGCCCGAGCAGGCAACGCAGTGCGCCCTCGCAGTGACTAGACGGCGCAGCAGATTGGGAAAGAATTTGGCAGGGTGCATCTTGGAGGACAACAGGCTTGTCCACCCTCTCTGACAGGCAGGACACTGCAGCGACTGGGTAGGACTAAGAACATACCCAATATGGACTAAAAATACCTGCTCATAGAAACTGGTAAAGAAAAAAAGATTGATTTCATATGAATTTTCCTGTGACAATTTTCCAAACAAGATCTTGCTATAACAATTGTAAAGTAAGAAGTTGTGTTTGAGGAAGCAAATGAGTCACACGACAGAAAAAAAATGCTCTGCTCACGTTCCATATTTAGACGAGTAATGACGCAATGATGCAATTGAACTACATAGGGTGTAACACCTCTCCACGTCCAACGTACACTCATCTGTGATCATTTTTTAAAGGTCCCTGGCGTTGCTTAGAGGGGAAAATGAACTATGTTACAAACGTATCTGAGCTCATATATCCAGTGGGAGTATTAACATAGTTAACAGACAATCAAAGAAATAAACAAACTGAGCATTGTCCAGATGTAACTTTAAACACTGTTCAAAAGCATCCAAACCGGGCCCCCTGGCATTCTATGTGCTTAGTTCAGTGGTGCCTATGGTTTGAGGAGGGTATCTATGGTGACATATTGAAAAAACTAATTTCTGTATGATAACATAATTTCCACTGGTTATCACACCAGGCAAATCAAATACAGCAGCTGCTACCCACACTTCACTAGTTAAAGTGCGAACGGTTGGTTTGACTCTATAAATGCATTTAGACATTTTATTATTTTATTTCACTCATCCCACGGGTTGTGAAAAGTTCTGGAGCCATCCAATGAAATGTTCAAGCTGAGAATTATTTCTTGGGCACAAATGAGAAGATAATTCCTAAGACTGATAAACCCTTGTGAAAATACACTATGCTGAAAATATATTGAAGTAAAATTAAAAAAGTATTTTCAAGACACCGCATGACTTCACAATATATGAGCAAATATACAAATTATTGTCACTTTCAGATATTGCAAATGTATTTTTCCACACATTTACAACATATTGCCATGTACATTGCAGCAAACTATTGTACAATATTATATGGTACATTTGCAACTGCTTTCTGGAGCAAACAAAGGGACAATTTAATAAAGATCATATTTCAAATATGAACAGGCTTTAGCACGTAACTGGAGCGAGTTCACTGACTGTCTTTGGCCATTTGCGTCAAGTTCGATTATTCTCATACAGATCAGCCTAATCCAATCCAGAAACCTACTTCATTGTCTGTGTTGGGAGTATTGCTTGCCTTTTCCCTATCTACAACGTGTAACCTACAGGAGGTTTCTATTCCTATGTAAACAGTACAGTGACCAATAAAAACAGCTTGTGTTATTAAATTATTTAAAAAATGAGTTTTATATTATCAAAAATATTCCTTTCCGTAATTTCAATAGATTATTCTACATATTTTTCTCCTTATGAATATACAATAAAAAGTGCAAGGACAAAATGTCATTCATTCATAAGGGTCATTTTCGAGTGTGCATTTTTGAGTCAGGGAGCTCATTTAATATAATACAGTACAATGTAGGTGTGTGTGACCTTCTCAAGACAAACATGTTCACTTCTGTTGGCAAGAAGTAAATGCACTGTGGCACATTTTAACATCAGTCCAATTATGAGAAATGAATGTTAATCATAAAACAACTAAATTAATGGGTAAACCCATAGATTCCATGCCCATTCATTTCACAGTAAAATGTTCAGAGTTAATTCAACTCTGAGTTTGTACAAGTCCAATAGGGATCACATTTACTCTCTTGGTAACATGTACACAATCAGAGTCGATTTAAAAACGAGCAGTTTTACAGTGTGGGCAGAGAACATTTCCTTATGACATGATTGGCATCAGCCTATGTTTTTTTTTCTTTAACAAAGACATTTCTGACCTGCTACTGAGTTCAGGGCATAAGGCATCTTTTGAATGATTGGCAGCTCTTACTACTTCAGGCCAATTTCAATACACTGACCAGTGTTGCTAGGCATTAAAGAAAAAGGACCACTTTGTCAGTGGAAGGTGCAAACTGTTTTCAGCTAAACGCATAAGCATCTCATCTGAAAGCTTTCAGCCACTAGGTGGCACAATGGAGCCGTCAGGGCTCTGGGCTGAAGGCTCGATGGGCTGGGGGAGGGGCTGCCAACTGGGGCGGTGCTGATGCCCTCTCATCCCTCTTGCTCTTGAGAAGGAACATGCGACAACAGCTCGATTTCGTGAGGGGGTATCGACGCCCCATCCCCGTCAGGGACGCCCTGTACCCACTGCACGGGCTGGAGGGGTGGGGGGTAGAGGGGGGAGGCTGTAAGCTACAGCGCGGCCAGATGGCCGGAGCCCCGCAGAGGCAGCTTTCTCATGGACGTGCTGGTGACTCTGGAGGTCAGAGCGGTGCTAGTGGAGGTGCGGGAAGGGGTGGGGGCGGGTGGAGGCTAGAAGCCCCCCAGGATGAAGGGGTGGCTGAGCAGCTCCTTGGCGGTGGGCCGGTGCTTCTCCTGCACGAACACCAACCTCAGGAAGTCCCGGCAGGAGTCGGACACGCCCTCGGGCAGAGAGGGCTTGGTGGGCTGGGTGGCGATCTTAAAGATGGCGGCCATAGCCTCAAACTCCGCCCACGGGGGCTTCTGGGTCAGCATCTCCACCACAGTGCAGGCCACGCTCCTGAGACAGACAGACAGACACACACACACACACACAATATGCCACCCGGTCAGCTTAATCAAGCGACAATGTAACTGGAGGTCAAGCTCATCTAGGCAAGCTAACATTAAGTATACACAACACAAACAGCTGCCTTGTTGAAGTGTTTTGGAGATGTTATGACCTGAGAATGCGGACAAAGACAGGATTTACGGAACTTGTTGAGCAGGTTTGGGATGAGGTAATGCAGGAATCCCTGGCCTGTAAACCAACCTGTCTCCCAGGTAACAAGGCTGTGTCACGATTTCATTTTGGGATATGCATGAACGCCGACACACTTAATATTAACTGTAAGTTACTGCACGACTCCAGAAGTACAGATTTACTGCTAAAATATAAATAAAACAATAATTGACTGATTTTAATGTATGTTTACAAATACACAGATTATATCACCCACTTCCAGGAAGTTCACCTTATACTGTATTATTAAACACATAGTGATCTTTTTGAGATTCCTTAAGGATTTCAACATCAAAGTCATGCCCGGACAAAGCTTCAATCTCTAAAAATAGTTCATTGTACACCAATGAAAACGCAAGCAGTCTATACAGACCCCAACTGAAATACACAATGGATTAGCCTTTAAACGGGAGCCATGCACAGCACCCATTGTGCCTGCACTCGGGGCGACAGGGTTAAGGTTATCAGAGGAACTCAGACCCGCCAAAAGGCCCGAGGCGTTTCACGTTCTGCCAAAGTGGGAGTTTCACAGATGCGGCTCAGTATCGAGCGGCCAACGTTTGGCCCTTTGTCAAAATTCTTCCTTCACATTGCAATGCAAGTATGAAGTAAGTCTAAAGTTATTGATGTCAGCAGCACGAAGCTTTTTTTCCATTAACGCTGACAGCAATGCGCCTGCAAGGTAAACTTTATGCAGAGTCATTCAGTGAACAGCAGCAACCACATTCATTCCCGGACAAAATTTGTAAAAAAAAATATGGCTTTATGCAATAGCTAGCCAGAAAAAAGTAACATTTGATTATATGTATATGGTAAAAACATGAAAATTACCATTTGAATCCACAAAAAAAACAGCTAATAGGATTATGCAGTAAGATGATCCTTCATCAGGCTTCATCAGAACAATATAATCTGTGGTGGATAACAGCTGCATCAACCAAGCGAATGGCTTTGTTAATCATGGGGGAAAAAAGGCCGCTCTGTATTTTAGAGCACCTGGAATTAATGCTTGAACCACTGAAGAGCCGTGGGGATTCCTCACCAGACATCTGCCTTCCGTCCGTATCCCTCCCCGCTGATGACTTCCGGGCTCATCCAGTAGGGGGTGCCGGTGACAGACTTGATCCCCGTTCCGGACATGCAGATGGTCTGGATGCGCTTGCTGGCACCGAAGTCGCCCAGCTTCACGTTCCCAGAGGAGTCCCTCAGAATGTTAGCGCCTGTCAGGCACAGAATGGCACAATAAATATCTACTTCATGAAATGATGACCAAAACATTTTACATGTAAGAACACTGATTCATTTTAATTGTATTCCACCACGTTTAATGCCTGGCTGTTAGGTCTTTCTCCTTCACCCTGCTTTGCTGTGATTTGTAAGCAAGCCGGCCTGTTCGACTCGCCTTCTCAGACGTGGCTGTCTGAACGGTGACTAACTGGCCCCAGAATGGCAGTTCCTGGCAGAGCCATTCTCACAGAATAAAGACAAAATATAAACAGAAGTGTCGTCTGTTCCTGTCACCTGTTTTATTTCCTAAAAAAAATTATTATGGGAAACTTCCACTGTTGTCCAACCCCATGATAAATATAAACTAAATGGTTACTGTTAGTGGACTGACTGTTCGCAGACACTTTGTGGTCTTATATTTGTAAACTGAGGAATTTCAATTAATATTATTTATGTTTTTTTTTCTTAGACTTTAATTTATTTACATCTGTCGACATGTGAAGGAAATTTAACCAAATATGTTCTCGCAACAGACTTACATACTGCACCTTTAAGATCGCGAGTAGAAGATGGTTACAAATTGCTTGCCGTGTGTTACCTTTGATGTCTCTGTGCACGATCATGTTTCTGTGGAGATAGAAGACCCCTTGCAGGATCTGCCGCGTGTATCTCCGAGTCACTTTCTCCGTCAGGGCGCCGTATGCTTTCAGCTGATCCTTCACCGAGCCCTGTCCCCAAAAAACATAAATATGAATGGGCTTGACAAAATATGAAATATTCATGCAGTACTATGAATTTTTATGAATTTGATTTCCCATTAGTTTCCTGCAGAACTGTATTTCGAGTCATTTGTCCTCTGTTGGTGCTAAAAGACAGAATAAAAGTATAGTATAGCAGTATTCTTGGCAAAGCTGTCTGCTGCACATTTTGCAATACAGTCCCGGTGGACATTGTGAATTAACAATAGACTGGGTTACACAGTTTAATTTAACATTTAAAACCTTCACATAGCTGCATATTTACTGGGGCATTTCTGTCTAAGCACCTGGCCATTTAAACTGCATATTTAAACTGATAACAGGTCCAGTTCTTTAACCACTCTGCCACACCACTGCCCACATATGTACACTACTGATTCTGGTACAGTGAGACTCTGTGTGCACTGTGACTCTGATACACTGTAACTCTGGTACACTGTGACTAATTCACTGTGACTCTGGTACACTGTGACTCTGATGCACTGTGACTCTGGTGCACTGTGACTCTGATACACTGTGACTCTGGTGCACTGTGACTCTGATTCACTGTGACTCTGGTGCACTGTGACACTGGTGCACTTTAACTGATACAGTGTGACTCTGGTGCACTGTGACTCTGATACACTGACTCTGATTCACTGTGACTCTGATACACTGTGACTCTGATTCATTGTGACTCTGGTGCACTGTGACTCTGATACACTGACTCTGATTCACTGTGACTCTGGTGCACTGTGACTCTGATACAGTGTGACTCTGGTGCACCGTGACTCTGATACACTGTGACTCTGGTGCACTGTGACTCTGGTGCACTGTGACTCTGGCAAAGTTCACCATTCCCCCGCAGTCTTCCCAAAAACACCCTTGAGATGTGCTGTTTTTTTCTTTTGTTCTTTTTTGTTACCCATTTTTTATGCCCAACATAGAAACCATTTTTCACAAGAAAAGTGTTCCACAGATGTCTGGAGGGTGAAGCCAAGCACGCATTTAGACAAACACAGTCTCTCTCACACGCACACAGGCACGCGCACACACACACACACACCCACACACACACACAGTCAAGCACACATGGAGACACAAAGAGGTCTGCTTTTCCACTGTAGTCTTCAGGAAAGCACCTTCCGGAAAGACGGTCCAATCCCTCTTCACTCTTTCCTTACTGGAAGCTTCCCCTTCCAAACTCCAACTTGCACAAAAGTGGGCAGAGAATCTTATGGAGGTATTGCAGCGGAAGGTGGGGGGGGGGGGGGTTAATGTAGTGGAACAATGCCAAGGCCCTGACCGTAAAAACCAAAAGCTGCCAGGAATCTCCTCCGTAACATAAACACCCCCGCCCCCCCCCCCGGCCTCAAACAATGCATGACTAAGACGCTAGCTGATGCGCTGCAGATTACCGCTGCCCACTGCTACAACACCATCCATTAAGGGACAAAGCAGCGTCCTCAAACGCACGCGCAGTAAAACGAGCTTCAGAGAACACGCATGCTAATCTGCGTATCCCCAACTGAAGGGCTGGATGCTGCAGCAACGGGTAAAAACAAAAACGAGTTTATATTCACCTAATATTCGGTTTAACTGAGCATTACAGGATAGTCCACGCCTCCGATGTTCAATGATTAAATAATAAAATTTGGCATAATAACTTATTCTGAGTAATTTATTAGGAATGATCTGTTTATATGGTATTTTAGTTCCTGTGTATGCAGTAATCCTGTGGGGACTGTTTTCTGAGGTTACTGTGTCTCCAGGTTCACACTCACCCCTGCCATGAACTCCACGAAGATGGAGAGCTTCCTGCTGTCGGGGTCACGCAGGCAGCCGTAGTACTGCACGATTCGCTCATGCCTCAGTTTCTTCAGCAGCTGAATCTCACACTCCAGAGCGTTCACTTCCTGCACAGAGGGAGAGGAACCAGGAGCCAAGGCATGTAAGCCACAGTAAGCCACAGTAAGCCCCTACAGTCTCTCTGATAAACCACGTCCCCCCAGGAGTCTCCCTGACAGACCCCACCCCCGTACAGTTTCCCGAATAATCCCTGCCCCCTACAGTCTCCCTGATAAACTCCACCCCCTACAGTCTCCCTGATAAACTCCACCCCCTACAGTCTCTCTGATAAACTCCACCCCCTACAGTCTCCCTGATAAACTCCACCCCCTACAGTCTCTCTGATAAACTCCACCCCCTACAGTCTCCCTGATAAACTCCACCCCCTACAGTCTCTCTGATAAACTCCACCCCCTACAGTCTCCCTGATAAACTCCACCCCCTACAGTCTCCCTGATAAACTCCACCCCCTACAGTCTCTCTGATAAACCCCACCTCCTGCAGTCTCTCTGATATACCCCACCCCCCTACAGGCTCCCTGATAAACCCCACCTCCTGCAGTCTCTCTGATATACCCCACCTCCTGCAGTCTCCCTGATAAACCCCACCTCCTGCAGTCTCCCAGATAAACTCCACCCCCTACAGTCTCCCTGATAAACTCCACCCCCTACAGTCTCTCTGATAAACCCCACCTCCTGCAGTCTCCCTGATATACCCCACCCCCTACAGGCTCCCTGATAAACTCCACCCCTACAGGCTCCCTGATAAACTCCACCCCCTACAGTCTCCCTGATAAACTCCACCCCCTACAGGCTCCCTGATAAACCTCACCTCCTGCAGTCTCTCTGATATACCCCACCTCCTGCAGTATCTCTGATAAACCCCACCCCCTACAGTCTCCCTGATAAACTCCACCCCCTACAGTCTCCCTGATAAACCCTGCCCCTACCATCTCCCTGGTACAACTCCACCCCCTACAGGCTCCCTGGTACAACTCCACCCCTGAACAGTCTTTCTGATAACTCCATCCCTGAGTATTGTCCCTTATCAGGGTTGACGTTCCTTAGATACACAAGTGTTCCATGGAGCTGTGATTCAAGGTTCTGTAATTTAGGTTTCCAGGATTCAGGGTTTAGAGATCCGTGCATTGCTTCTTTTCTTTTTCTGGGAGTGGTCTGTGCTTGAATTCCACAACCCTCCCACTGTAGGCATTTATTAAACAACTCTGACAGGCTTGAGGGTTTCTCAGTCATGATTTTTTCCTTTACTGCGCCCAGTCACTTACTGATAATCTCGTAACTGGTGCCAGCGAGCTCTGTAATATGTAAATGTGCATAACCACCAAGCTCTTTCACCCTGCTGACACCTCTCCACCCTGAAAAGGGACAGTTGGGGCACTTGATGTGGAACGCAGGCTCACCTTGCTGGTCTCCTTGCAGTCGGGATCAAAGGGCACCTGTTTGACTGCCAGCTCCCGGCCGGTGTCGGCGTCATAGCACAGGAACACCTCTCCAAAGGCCCCACGACCCAGCAGCTTCCCCAGCCTCCAGTTCACAGGAGCGTGAGAGGCTGGAGGAGGAAAAAAAGCCTTAGGCCTGTCTGTCACATGGGCCAATCAGATCGGAGATGCCCACACCCCTGGCTGGCTCAGTTACAGTGAAGAAGCCACATTCTTATTCAATGACAGACTACCAGAATGTACTGATAGTGTTTATCCAGCAGGAGGCAGTGTTGAGAAACAAAAAAACATCTTTTTTAGTAAATTAGTCTTCCTGTTTGGGAGAAGTTTTTTGTTGAGGGGTAAGTTAAAATTATTTTCAAAACAAACAAATTGTTGCACTTGATTTATGACAAATCAAATTATAAAGTCATTATTCAAGTATTTCAAGTAAGTTAATGGTAGCACTCATTAAAATGATTTCTTATTCTATAATGAGAAATAAAAATTGAAGTTATCAGTGACTGCAAGCACAAGCATGGCTGATTAAACCTTCTGGGCTGATGGGTTTATTGTTTTATGATAAGTGAAGAGGAGGCGGTGTGTTAGGCAGGAGGGCTCACAGTTGGAGGGGGAGGTCTTGTCGGGGGGCCAGCCCAGGAAGTTCCGGTCGCAGTACTGCAGGGTGCTGTCCCCGTTGTAGCTGCGGGTTCGACTGGAGGGGACGGGCGGAAACAGGCTCTCCTGAGGCATGAAACTGCGTGGGAAGGTCCTCCGACCTGGACGGACACACACACACGCACATGCATGCACACACGCACACACACACACACAAACACACACACACACGCACAAAGTCACAGCCAGAAAAAAAATAACTGTGAGTCAGGGCTGATTGCCAAGAAGAAACCAGTGCAGTCGTTGAGCATAATGCTATTCTCTCTATACACTCTTCCTCAAAGAGGAAGCAGACCTGAGAACTTTTATAAAAGCCAATATCATAAACTAGGGAAACATAAAGCCCAGTACTGCAAAGGCCCAGATTCAGCAGACCACTGCAAGCCAGTAAAAGTAAGTCAAAAGTAATAGATTCTGACCCGCATTACCTCTAACCTGGTCAAATGTACCCTGCCCACACACCAAACACACTAAACACTTTTAGTTCCCCTAAATGAGGTCATGCGCCAACAAAGCCATCACTAAACACGCAGACAAGACTTTCTCTTCCCCCGCAAGACGGCCGGGCCTGGACTCACCGTCATCTTTCCTGTGGCTGGACAGGTGAAACTGCCTGGGGAACGTTCCGCCTTTGCCGTGTATGCCTGCAGGGGGGGCAGTGGAGCACAGCGTTAAGACGCACCAGCGCAACCGGAGCTCCGAGCTGCCTGCTGGCTGAACACGCGCTCCCCTCTATTCAAAGCGGCGGCGTGTGACTCTCAAACGGCCGTGGGACTGAACAAAATGGGGGCCGGTGGGATTGAAAGAGGCCCGGTCGCCGCTTAGACAAGCGTCAAACCGGAAACGGGCCGATCCGGCAGAGCCAAACGCCGAGCGCCCGGCCGTCTTTTCCGTTTCGCAGAGAGCGAACGCAGACGGGGCCGACCGCCGCTGGCTGCCTGATGCCGCCATGCGCCAGCTTTACATGGGAAACGGGCTTAGGGGCCGGGAGGCACCGCACAGAGGCCTGCTGGGATTGAAAACAGCTGTTAAGTGAGCAGAGTAATTCTCTCTCTGTTTGTGTGGTGGTTTGCCATGGAGATGGAACTATTTATGTCTGTTTTGCAGGGGAGGGAAGAAAATTCACGTTTTTCAACGCACCTCATATCCCCCTGTTCTGGAAACTGAGAACCTGTTTTAATCCATGTGTCCAGCTTTACCTCACTGGTAGAAGAATGTTGACTACACGTGCATGTGTGTGTGAGAGAGAGAGAGAGCACGTGTATGAGTATGTGTTTGCGTCGCCTGTTCTGCACACGTGCGAGTGTGACTCAGTGTGTACGTGCACATAACATCTGTACTTCTTTAGTGTTTGCATATTGAATGTGTGTGAACATCTTTGCACTGAATGAACGTGTACAGGTTCAGTTAACATGGCTCTGTTTTACGCATGTAGCCACAAGTCAGCGTGAAAAAAATGTATGGAAATGCAGGCATAGGAGTTATGTGCTTTTTCATACGTCAGTGGACCAATTTGCCTAATCTTCGCGGGTCTTTAGGCCACGGTGGAAACGCAGTCAACAATGGGATGAAGGAACCTTTTAGTGCCTTGAAAAGTAGTACCTGGGACTAAAAGTTCCGGGTACTTTGGGTGGAAACGCGGCTCATGTGACACTGCAGGTGCGTTCATGTGCGACAGAACGTCGCATTGCATCCCTGCGGTGCTGCGTGGCTGTCTGTAACTGTGCATGTGTTACTATGTCAACCACTTCATTCTTATTTGAATTTGGACTGAATTTTCACATAACAAGTGTGCACTCATGGTGGCTCGCTCACCATACTAAGCAGCCATGCTGAAGCGATACATGAATGCTTCCAATCTACTATCTATTCTACTGAATTGAAAGCAGCAAACTGCACGCTGACTAGCAAACAAAGGTTTATTAAATTTGACAGATTATGTAGTACTATTACCACTAATTTACTTACCTTACAAAACAGGGGAAAATAATCAGAAGTGACAGATGTTTAAATTTACCCGAATTCTAAAGTGTGTACAAATTTTTGCATAATTCAGTGGAAACGAGTTTTAATGCATGACTTGTTCTTAATGTCTACTCAATGTACGTATTCAAGATAATAATGAACCACTGTTGCTATGGATACGCAGACAGGGGGTTGTAGGTTCAAGCCCTGAATACGGCACCGTTGTGCATCCTGGTTTTGCACACATTTTCTCCATTAAAATATTCAACAAGAAAACCTGTAAAAGTACAATTAAATCTTAAACATACATATACGCAAAGCACTGCATAAGGGCCACAATTCAGCAAAGCAAGAGCAAAGTGTTCCGCTTTCATTCATAACATTCCGTATTCTACTGGAGAATATGTTCACTATGCAGTGTTACGCAAATAAGGACGTCTCTTAGATGACAAATACATTCATAATGCTGAACTGCAGCATGTGAATCCCTTAAAGCCCGGGACCTGCAGCGCTTGCGGACAGTGAGAAGCAGTGCTGTCATTAACGGGCAGGTGAAGCCAGGGGGAATCTCACCTTTATACTCCCAGGCGATGTTCAGGTAATTATTGTCCCGGCTGCCCTGGGAGTACGACGGGCTGGAATGACACACATAAGCGGGAGGAGACAAATGAGCGGGGCTATTTCTGCCTCTGCCTCCCCCAGCTCCCCACACCGCTCACAGCTCACAGAGCAGCCTGGCCTACATTCCCCATTCTGCAGGGGACCGGACCCTTTCACACGGCACGACCCCAGATCCGTTTACCGCGGGGTAACCCACTCCCCCCCTCCCTGCTCTGCAGGATGGGAGGAAACGTCTGGATCTGATTTAAATGAGGGTTCAGGGTGAACGCGGCTTGCGGTTTTACCAGAACTCTCGGGATGCTCTGCTTTCTGTAGTCCCTGCATCAGTTATCAGCCGGGGGAAGGGGGGGGGGGAGGGGGGCTGGGCACTGAAGTGGGACATCAGATGAACAAAGAGAGGGAAATGTGGGGCAATGGGAAAATGGGGGGGGGGGATCTCCATGCAGCTATTTCCTGCCATTGTTCTAGGGATGAGGGTCAAGCTGAGACCCGCTCAGGTACTGCCACTTCCGGCTACCTCACGACAGTAGCAACTGGTCACCGGGGCAACTGTGTGTGTGTATGGGGGGGGGGGGTAGTTCACCTTTGAAGTGCAGCATGATTGATAAAGGCCAGACTGACACAAACACACACACACACACACTCACAAACCCACACATACAAGCACACACACACTCACACTCACGCTCACAAACCCAAACACACACACACACCTGTCCAATGCCTGATCCAGTGATTGACAGCTGTCAGACAGTGAGTCGTCTCCACTCCCAAAGGGATCCAGGATCTGAAAGAAGATATAGGGCCGATCATTATACAGGTCTCTGCCCTGCTCTTCTTAGACAATCAGCAGTTTGTCTATCTTGTGATTGGGATGGCAGGTAGTTACGCCTTGGCGGGGGCATGCCCCATACCTATACAGCACCGAGAGTTTGGCACTTTTCAGGGTTCCCCACAGAAATAACCACAACAGCCACAGACACTCAGCCCTTAAAAACATTAAATTCTGTACATTCTGACCCCATTTCAACAGACAGAGTTCATAAACAACTTCACATGTCCACACAATAAAGCCCCAAACTAAGGGGATTTTGCGTTTTCTCCTTCTTCTTCTTCTCTTTCTTCTTCTTCTTCTTCTTCTTCTTCTTCTTATCATTCTTATTTTTCCTTCCGCCTATCCCACTTACAACATGTCTCCCCATTGGACATTTTACCGACACCAGCCAAATCTTCACCTACACGACCCAATCAAAAACTTACATACACATGCGAAATACCCATACCTTTCTACTCTGAAACATTTCCAGTACAAACAGCTAGTCTGCCTGTGGCCTCGTGGGCAAGGTTACAGTCTTGGGAACATTGGGTAGTAGGAACATGTTTCTTTAACCTGATTTTACCCTCACTAATAATTGTCTACTACTTCTCAATTATTGCTTTTGCACCATATCTACCCGCTGTTCACCGAACGTATACACTGCATTATGACATACCGTCTGCACGTTCAGTTATTAACCGGCTACAATACTGCAAAGCCATATGGATTCAACCAGAGCTCTTCTGTGCTTACTGGTCTGTGTTCTTCTTTAAAACCAAGGACAGGTTTGCTAATGATATTTCACGCATTGCATAGCTATGTCATGGTGCTGCAGTAACAAATTCACAGACTGGTAAATCTCCGGTTGAAGGATTGAATCCCGCCTCGCCCTCAGGCAGATAATTTCCTCTTTTACACTAACGTTTTCTTACGCTTATATTTGCTTTACCAAAACTCACTCATGGCCACCCATATGCATTTCATGACGGCAAATGTATTCCTTTTATTAAAAAGTTACACCAGTTCACCACTGTGCTATTTCTACTAACTATATATCTTTACTTGGCTACCGCACAAAACCTTCTTATCAGCAAACGCCACGTTTCTACATTCATGTTACCTCGCCCTGTTCTCTATCTAGCCACATACAAACAATTACTACCCGTACGTTCTGGAACTTCCCATTAAAACATTACACTTTTTAAATCATGACTCACTCATAATTATAACTACTACTACTGAACATGAGAAAAGCACATCAGTGAATAGATTTCACACGTTACTTACCGCTCCACTTCAACGACTAATGCTTTATACAGACTGTTATATATACTGTTCGATAAGGAAACTAAGCTCGCTCATGGTCACTTCATTTACTTCGCACTATAGTCTGTGATCATGTCAACCTTCACCTACATGCCCATTCTGCTAAAAACATATTGTTTCAACTACGCAATTTAATTTTTTCTCCTAATTTCTCTCACTCTGTTGTTATTTTCTCATATGCAAAGCCTGCTGGGACATATGCGTCTGCTCCTATTCTCCACTATCAAGTTTTCCGGTTCTAGCTTAGCAAAACAGCGAAGATGATTCCTACCTGCAGATAAGCCAATCAAAATGCCTTATAAACCTTACAAACACTAAAAGTGCATCTCCATGAAGTAACAGACAACGGAGAAGGACAGAAGGGTTCTGACTCACAAGTTCTGACTTAGGGAGCTCTAATTCTACGGGCTTGCTGATTCTTTTGTCAATCAAGGCTCGTTGGATGGCCGTCAAATCCGTGAGTACATACACTGGCCATATTTCACCTGCGTTTTTGATGCGTTTACACTTACGCCACCGCACCCTTTGTCACAGCTACTGTTTTACATATATAGCAAACCGAAACTGCTAAATGGTACACGCTCATCAGACTGTACAAATTCACACAAGGATAGCCATAATCCACAACCGTTTCTTACAGGGTCACTTTGCATTTCTCACTCTCATAATAAAACACTTTGCAAAAAGAACTGATATCTCATAAAAAAAACACGTTTTCAACGTACAAAAATGCCAAGTTACTCACACGTACAAGACATACACCGTCTATAACTCATTCACTGCCAAAATCCAGGTCTGCCATTAAAAGTATTGATATCAAAATGACGCCAAGTTATGGTACTACAAACTTGCCTCACCGAAATTAAATAAGATGTATTCCAAAGCAATGCTACCCAATATTTCCTCAATTCTTTCAAGTCACTTGGCCCTGTGTTTTGTAATCTCACCATTTTACAATGTCATGCAAACTTTGTGTCAGATCAAAGTGTCAAATATTTCGAATTGCCTCATGGAACACATTGAAATTCATGTAGAAAACTGCTGGTCAGTTTTTGTATGTTGAAAACGTGTTTTTTTATCAGATATGGTGAGATCAGATAAGCACAGAGCGTCAGAGAAAAGTGTCACAGACTCATACTCTAAAAGAGAGTTCCTTTCACTTCCTCATTTCACAGTGAAAATAAACAGCTCTGTCACCAGTACACATTATCCTCTCATAACATCCACCTTCCCACTGAAATGCAAATCGTCCCTATTACATTACATCACATTACAGGCATTCAGCAGTCCCTCTTATCTGGAGCTCATATCTGGAGTGGCTTACACTTAACTGGCTTTTTAAGTTAAAAAGCCAGTTCCCCTAAGCAGTATAATACCCTGCCATCCAGTACCCCTATCCGGTAAAGGGATTGGGTTGGGGGGAGGTAAAACCAGAGAAGGGGTAAAGGGGAGGACTCAGGCTGTGGTTGAGGAAAGGAGAGGGGGTGGGATTAGGGTGAAGGGGGGGACTCAGGCTATGGATCAGGAAAGGAGAGGGGGTGCGATTAGGGTAGAAGGGGGACTCACGCTCTGGTCCAGGGTTTCGGGGATGAACTCGCCCTCACTGTGGATACTGGTGTAGGAGCCCTTCCTGGCGATCTGCTGCTGCTCCTCCGGAACGCTTCCAGGAGGGGGGGAACTGCGGCCAGTGTGCAGAGAGCCTGGGGCAGAGACAGGAGGAGGGGGGAGAGACGGGCTGTCAGCGATCAGGGAGATAAGGAAACGCCTCACTTCTCAGAAATGCCGTCAGCTGTCTTCAACATCCCACACGCTGAACACCCCTCCCCCCGCCCCCCCAAGAACACACTGTAATGTCATCACTCACAGAAGTATGAGCGGTAAACTCGAGCACTTTTCACACCAAACAAATAAAAAACAAACGGCACCGGCCACCATGCAGGGCAGAGAATTTCCAAAACACGGCCCGACAGCCAGGGCGATGAAGAGCTTCGCAAGGAGCCCCTGTTCCGTGCCGTGGCCCCAATCTTCCCATCACCACGCAGAGGGGGAAACAGCTGGAACAAACCCCCCCCCCCCATGGGGTTATCACAGACGCCCTCACACGCAGCTGCGGGCCATCCAGGCGTGACCGCTATAGACCGGGTTCATATCGACGCTTAAAGCGCGCGCAGCAGAGGCGTGCCCCACGGCTCCTCCTGGTCGCTCTCCACATTACGGCCTCTACTGTGTGAGCGGGAGACCAACTCGCGCTGGGGCAGGAAGTCCTGAGGTTTAAAGCTGCGCTGACACAGGAGAGCTGCGACTGCACATGCACATACACAGAATGGTTCTCCCAGCATGCACTGGAAGGGACTATTAAAACTGAGGCACCGCCCCATTTTTCCAAGGCTTCACTGCAGTCTGTGTGAGAGGGGTCTGTTCCAACCTACCCTCCTCTCAATACCAACGTATGCACACTGAAACCAAAAGTGTTTCATAAACAAATGGACAAGAGGGGAAGGATGGTCCTTCCCTACAACCGTGTGTTTGAACAGAGGGCAGGAGCCACCTGATTGGATGTGGAAAACTGCTATAATGTCCGCCGTCGTTTGATAGGAAAGATCGGGTAATATCTCCGTCAAGACTGCCTTCTACGAGCGACAAATCACCCTGCAGCTTAGCCAGAGTGTTTGAGTCTGAAACCTGCACTTCCTGATTTAGCCGCGTTGCTTGGCATCGCCGCACGTGCGTCTCAGCTCTGTTCTGCACACCGCCCATCAATCGGTCGCCTTGGTCACGCATCGGCAGTTCCGGCTGCTTCGCTTTGGCACCTTGGTTACGCGTCGCTGCGGACCGGCGGTGGAGATCGATGTCTCTGAGCAATCTCACGGGGGGCATTAGCCTGACAAATGATCCCTGGGAAAAGCAGGTACTTCTTCTGTGGCGGATAAGCATGCGTGGGGGGGGGGGGCGCCGCCATCGCACACCTGGGCTAATTCCATGAAGGATACCTGAGCGGGATGTTAAGGTACTGAACCGCACCGCTACGTGAGCAATGTGCAGACTGAGCACCGGCTCCACAAAACAGACACACATTAAGGGCTCATCAGGCAGCTCTGACAATGTGGCAGAGAGAGAGAGAGATTGGGTAAAGAGCGATAAAGGGACACTGTAGAAGTAGACTGAGATAGAGAGAAGGAAGACTGAGAGGGAGCGAGGGAGAGAGAGGAGGGAGGACAGTTTAAGAAAAAGTGTGGAGAGAGAGAGAAAGAGAGAGACAGAAAGAGAGAGGAATGCTCTGTAAGTTTTTTTTGACAGCGCACTGTGGACTGTGGGCTCACCTGTGGAGTGCTTGCGTACCCTCTCTGAGCCTTTGTAGGGGGAACCCTTCAGGTCACCCAGCGATTTGGATGACCTCATCTCAGACTGCTTATCATCCCTGCTGCTGACCTGCAGGAACTGCTCAGAGGGAGGGAGAACGGGAGAGTGAGCGCCCCGCCTGGAAATAATCAGATAATCTAGATAATCACCGCATAATTACTACTCAGCTGGTTTTGGGCCTAATGTAAATCTGAAAGCACTGCTAATGGCCACTTCACACTCACATGCTGTTAACAGACTTATACGGGTCAACCGCTAATATATTTAGCATTTTTAAATATATTTTCTAGACAGGAAACCTCTATAAATTTTCCAAAGTGGGTGCGTACATGCAAACATGCAAAACCTCTTTAAAATAAAAGCAGTGGAAGTTTTTTTTCCACTCTGCTTCCAAGCTGGAATATAAACAAATAATTACATCCTAGGAAAGCCTAGCCAACAAGAGAGTTGTCAGCAGATGCAAGACGTTCAAATGATGTGGCTCACGTGGTTCTTTGGACTCTTGACCAGGACTCTCAGACTGGCAGAGGCTGGGGCTCGGTCCAGGGTGTGCACGGCCCGGTCCAGATCCCCCTGGCACTGAAGAGGCAGCAGGACCTGAGGGACAGAGAGAGGGGCTGAGTCCAGTACCACTCAAGACCATGGCACTGGATGTACAAGCAGGGGGCTGCAGGTTCAAATCCTGTTAGAGGTGGGATTCTTGAAATGACGCTTGTGCTCAATATCCTGTGTAAATGTGCATTATACAGTTAATCTTATAGGACATGGGAATATACATAAACCCTGAAAATAAGACTGGGTTTGATTCAGAGATGTCAAGGAGCACTTTCAGCAGGGGAAATGTCCCACACAATACTGAGAAATGTCCAATTTATTGGGCAATGGCCTGTTATTTACAATAGCCATCCCCGCCTCTGTTCAGTCAGTTTTTTCTGGTAACACTGCAAGTAACACTGGTAACAGTGCAACTTTTATGAGTGAGTATTTAACAGTGTCGAAGGTGAATTGGAAAGCTGATGCCCCACCATCCAATTCGTTATTTATTTCATTGTAAGTGAAACCAAAATATACTTGTTAAAGTATGCCTTAATATCATAGTTATTACCAATATACTTAAAACCTTGAGGGCATTTTAAGCTTGAAAATCAGCTGGGTTACAGAAGTCAGCTAATAGCTTACTAGTCTCTGTGAATGGTGTATATTAGCCTCACTTGCAAACTGTACTGTGATGACATGCAAAATTAATTTTCATTCAATTTGTCAGAAAGCAGCTGGGGTTAATTACACAATTCTCCTTCAATCACTAGTTCCTTAGCGACGAAAAAGGCTGTACTGATTAGGCTGAACTGTATCGGAAAGTGCCACACTGCTTTGGGTCTCCCCTTTGTCCTTGGTTCCATTCCACCGTAGAGGTTTACAAATTGAACAAAGGCCTTGTTGGTGACCTCACACCACGAAGAATCTCAGATTAAGGGAAGTGCTCGCGGTCAGTCAAATTGAATAGTGAGTGTATTCATGCCACAATGCAAGACTCTGTAAAGCGTAAAGCAACTGCACTTGACCTTGTGTTAAATGGAGCTGTGATATCTTGAATTCAAACCCACGCTTTTAATTCCAGTTGCCTACCACTCAAACAGCAAACTGTTGGTCTTGTCAGTTCAGTCACACGCTCCATTGAACTGGAGCACAGCTCACATAAATCACTGGCAAAGTAGGTCATCTGACAGCAAGTAATGTTAAAACTTGCATTCTAAATATACTCGGTAGTATTAGCGCTATTCTGGTGTTGCAGCCCTATATTTTTTTCCACCATTAGCTAGAATTCTCAGTCTGAGAAGCGGTTCTCCGGGCAGTCCAGGGTGAGAGCTCTACCTCTTTATCAGCGTAGAACAAGTCCATCTTCTGTCCAAAGGCATTGGTCACCTTCTCAAGGAGCTCTTTGTGCTTCAGGGGCCGCTGGCATAAGATTATCCTGAGCGGGAAAGAAACGGTGAGCTCAGCCACCTTGTTTCAAGGGGCTGTGTGCATTTTCACAACAGACTTGTATAGTGTACAGCAGGAGTACTCCAACTGTGTCCTGGAGAGTTGCAGGGTCTGCTGGTTTTTTGTTTTCACTTTAAAATCGGATCAAATCTGACCTAAGAAACCAGATAAGATGAGTCTATCGAGTAGCAAATGGCTTTAGTTTCTAAATTAAGTGCTGAGCAACACTGAAAACCAGCAGACCCAACAGGCCTTCAGGACCACGATTGAGAACTCCTGGTGCATACACTGGGTCCACAAATTTTGGGCTTCCATTTCTACAGCATGACTGCTTGCTGACACAAAATCTGCCTGCTCACCCTGATGCCCCTTATCAAACTGTTCCCAGATCAACTGCGCTCTTATCTTGACCTAACAGGTCATCTTGCATCACTTCCTGTTTACTTCCTGACTCACGTCAGGCTGTGTCATGTGTGCTCAGCTTCAGCACATCCTACATCTCTGACTCTTCTATATCTACAATGGAATTCAATAGCTCCCAGATTCACCTGTGCTAGGCTACAGCAGTCATCCATCTTAACCTTTAATATGTGGGGAAACACTTAATCCTTGTTCAAATCTTGCACGGGAGGTTCCCTCAAGCATTGTTTTTTCTGACATCACTGAGACAAATCACTTTTTAGGCGGAGGGTAAGGTTGGAGTAGGAAAAACTTCATTGTGGGACACACATTTATTTGCAATGAGCACAGTTCAATATTTTTATAAAACGACTTTGTTGGTCTGTGAAAACAATGCAGGTTTTTTTTTGTGTGCAAAGCAATAAATAACAAGCTGAACTGTACTGTTATCTTGTGAGCCCAAACCTGGATAACATCTATCATGAAGAAAAAGATCTATTTGTTATTCTAACCACAGCTATAACCATACGCAGTAGCTATAGTCACTGGGATTATGCATTCTCTGTAGACAGTTAGCGGTTGAACCAGGTCATTTCTTTCCACAATATCCAGAGTAATGCATTAGTTAATAAAGTAATTTATGTCCTCTCTTACGTATTTACCATTTAATGGTAAAGGAAAACATAACCCATGCATTACACTTACACTGTACATGCATTTGCCAAGTTTTTGACTGGGGTTTCTATGTTCATTTGAGTAGTCTCTGTTCTAAACAGGGCTCAGTATACTAGTGGCCTGTGAAGACAGATTAGCCAACGAAAGCGCAGGGGACCCAAGTGACTGACAGTTTGGGATGAGCTCACGGTGCTATGAGGTCATTAATGAGGCTCAGGAAAAGGAGTGTCCTGGCCTGCACTTGTAGAAAGAGGCTGCTAGCCCTGAGCGATGACCCCCCAAACAGACAGCGGGGGCCCCCGTCACAACGCCTGCCAGCCCGCAGTCTCGAGGAGGTGGGGAGGTGGGGGGCGGGGGGGCACAGGGCTGATGGAACGCTTAAGGTCGTGGAACAGTAGAAATGCTACAGGAAGCTGTTTTACACCTCTGCTCTCGGCTCACCGAAACACAGGCCAGCGTCCCCACATGGAGCATTGCCACACTCCCAACGTCTTCCCTTAACCCAGAAAACCTCAGAAACTTGCACCATTACTCATACAGCAACAGCAAGACCACTGATCTAAGGTCAGTTTAGCCTTTTTCTTTACAATAGAGGAGGTTAGGGTATGGTCCAGGAGAAACCTAATCCTAGATCAGCACCCCTATTCAGAGACGCTTTATGAATGTGCCTGCCCATGAGACAGATGGACAGGGCTGGATATTCTGTTAATCAAAATGCTTTCTAATCAAATCTCCACAATATCTAAATGAATCTCATTGCTCACCTGCGTTCAGTGATACAATTCTTAGTACAGAATGCAAACATTCAGTGGCATCTGGTCAGAACAGGAGGGTCATCATTTATACCCTTATTTGGTGGGAGGCGGTAGACTGCAGCAGTCGCAGCATTGAGGAGAGGGGGGCCCTCCAAATGAGACGCGCTTCCTTCCTGTGTGAGGGCGGCACAAGATAACGAAGCCATTTGCCCTTTTCACCCCCGGACGCGACCCTTCAAAGCGTGGAGCCTCTTCCCTCCTCCCCGTTCTGCCCACTTCAGTTCTGCAGAATTAAGTCGAATGCCTTGTCGACTGTGTCCAATTAGGACTGTGGCGTCTGATGCTCTGAGTCGACATTCCCCTGGCTGTGGGTTTTCACTGAGAGCCCCTGAGAAAGGGCCCTCTCTCCAGCCCGTTTCAGCTCCGTCTCCGCAGCTCGCCTGAGCGGATTTACTTAACGAACGGCGATGTCATCTTACGCGCGGACCTCCATCTCGCCGGCCGCATGCAAATCAGTGCCGCCTCAGTGCTTCAGCTCACAACAGAAAGGGATCTCAGTCAAATCAGGGACTGTTTTCATTTTGTTTTGCACACAAAGCTGTTTTCACAAAACCAGTCAACACATCCAAGATGTTTTTAAAGGCCTTCACTTCTGAGGAAGCAGTCATCCCCCTGCCTGAACCACGGTTCTTCCCAATTAATTCACAAAGTGCCATCTGAAGAAGTGTCATCTGATCTGGCCTCAGGAAGAGCACACATCATTTGACCAGGAGCAGTTTAAAAGGTTCTTTTGATTAGCCAGGACCTTTGGCAACCACAGTGGAGCAGCTTTGTTGCATGGGACAATCTAGATGTGAATTGTGTCTGCTGTCATTCAGGACAGCAGCATAGAGTAAAAGCAGGACTTGTAGTTTCCCACATCTGCCATTTGGGTGGTCTGGCAGAGAACTAGTCCGACATCTGCATTCACTCGATCCATCATGCATTCCAAAGCATAGTATCTCATTTCAGAATAAAACAATGCAGGCTCTCGGAATGGTAAAAATATTCAAACGAAACCTCCAAATGACGTTGCACATGCCGATGAATAATCTCAGGAAAAACAATCCAGAAAATTCCAGAATAAAATGAAGTTCAGCATACTTTTATACGAGGGTGGAAACAAATGGTTCATAAAGCAGCCTAACTTGATGAAGGAACATTCTGCCTTTTTTCACCTCACAGGTTCTGAGAAAACCTCTACTCAAGCTTAGAACACTGGCCATAAGGTCTACTACAAACTGTCTGCTGGAAGTACAGAATGAATACAGTCTGGACTTTTCTACTCCCACTCCCTGATGGGTTCCCCACCTGTCAATCATGTGCTGTCTGATTATTCCTCTCCCCATGCCTGTAAAGTGCCTCCACTCAATCGATGGCTGAGTGACTGAATGACCCTGTATTTTTCAGCTTTCTCTATGTGCAGCATGATGCTATCAGCTTCATCTGCTCTCACCCACATGAGGTCTCTGTTATCACAAAAAAAAAAAAAAAAGGGAAACTTCCAACTCACCTTTTCTCCTTCTCGTGCTCCAACTTTATTCGCAAGTCCTGAGGGTGCAAAAAAGAAGAATCAGCACATAATGTGTGAATGCATACAAGAGTGTTGGACATGTTCTGATCTGTGCTTCAAGGTCAGGAAATGTTGTGTATTGAAACCCGAAAGCCAATGTTATGGTTTCCATAGCAGTGACGAGAGAAAAACAGGAAAACGAGGACTAGAGCATCAAAAATGGAGGGCAAAATTCCTTTGTGGAAAAGGAATGAAAAGGACAAAGGTCAAATGCTAATAAAAGCACATTCCTTGACGTGGACCTTAAACCTGGAGCTGTGTTATTTATATAGCACACAATGAACTGCAGAGCGATAGGAATGGGAAATCACCCTGAGGACTTAGGATCTCACAGCACGTCTTCTGTGATCATAAAAATTAGGAGTCAACTCAAACCATTAAAATGTTCAGTCTGTAGTCATAAATGAACTTGGGACACAAGTCACATTGCACCTGGGTAGGTAAGTATGAGGTCATGCAATAGGAAAAGAAACCTTGCCTGCAGACAGGGGTGATAGCAATGTAACACTAAAGACAAAAGGGCTTGTGGGCTTCACACTAGCTTTACTCAGAAAACACAGTATTTTGAGGACTGCTGCAAAAGAATGAAATCTTCTGGACTTGAGATCCTTTGAAACATGAGGGATCTCTCTCACGTGACAGCAGTTTCAGTGTGGAAAGAGAATCCTTGGTGACCACGAGGCAGAACGCCACAGCTTGCACCGGCATTAAAACCAGGCTTTGTTGCCGTGCTGTCCGAAAGCAATTGTTCCAGAAGCATTCAGGTCTGCAAACTGTTTGTGTGAACTTGGCTGTTTTTTTTCTGTCTGAGAAAGGATGTAACACTACTACCACTTGTAGGTGGAGCAGATGGGGTATGACTACTCTTCTGTGTGTGTGTGTGTGTGTGGGTGTATACTTGCGCACACGCATGTGTGAACAATTTAACTATGGATTTGCATGGTTGATAACTCGGAATTAATGACGCAAATATTTTGGGGCTGCTACATAATGCACACATAATTACAAACAGGCTTCTCATTTGATGATGAAAGGAGGGGTCCTCTGGTTTTAAAGGGGCCCTTAACTAGGCCACCTGGCAAGAAGAGACAATTGTCATGGGTAGAGGGTGAGTGAATTCTGTGCCAGTTCTGCCTCAGGCAAAGTTCAGAACTAAGCTGGTTTCGTCATCCCAGGTGATGGCAGAGAGTGCATCATGCAGAACGATGCGAAATAACAGCAGAAAATACACTCAAGCTTCCAGTCACCTTTCAGCTTGCATGCTGCCATGGTTTCAGGCTCATATCTGGAGTTCAGCAAGGGAATGTATCACAGAGATTTTTGGTTATGAGTTCATGCTGTACTGCTGGGACGAATCTCGATCAATTTTTCCTCCCGCTCCCGCTAACTCTCTGCAGGCCACTCTCTGAGTGGCTCTGTTAAAATGAAGTTCTATCCAAATGCCTTCCTAACCATTCTAAATCACTTTTTTTCTGCATCAAAATAAATAATTGGGAAGTTGGCTTCACACAGAACTCTACCAAGACACAAATGAGGAAATGGAAACATGCCTCTGCTTTAATGCAGAGTGAGGTAAATTCCCTGGAATTAAGCTCTGCACACTGCTCATATCCTTTTTACTGCCCCAGGCAAAATCAAACCAAAATAAAGTACCTCGCCACAAGCGCTCTCTTGTTGGCTATGTCATATAGTGACACTTCCTTTGGCCAATTTTCACAGAACCCTCCACTGACCATTTATAGTCAGAGGTTAAAATGCAGTACTGACTCATCGGGCAATGAGGTAATCATCACCCCTGAATGGCAGGGATAAGTAAGGATGGTCAGGTCTTCAGCAGGTTTCCCATTCATGGTATCCATGAGACAATGGAAAGGAGAGCAGGGAGGACTGTGGGTAAGCAGAAGCGTACCTGTTTGAGGGGCGGGGCCTTGGTTTCAGGCTTGCTGCCACTGAAGTTGCAGCAGCGACCCAAAGCTGCCAGGTCCTTCATGATGGAGTTAAGAGCCTTTTCATCATCTGGGGACACAGAGGGGTCACAGAGGTCACACAGCGGTGCATACTGGGGTCACACTGGGTATTTCTGTGACACACAGTCAGAAACACTAAGGGTTGTAGCAGGTATTCCTTTTCCTCAAAGAATCAAAGTCACCTGAACTTTTCTGAATAACCTATGGAAAAGCCCTGGGACAAAACACAGCCATGATACACAAACAACACCATGGGAACCCACTGCTAGACTGCCAGCTCTAGACTACTGCAAACCGCAGGCATACCTCAAAATATTTGTAAATAGCATGCTCAGGACATTCAGTATGAAGCCATCTTTAATAATAAACTTTATTTTATAATGACTAAAGGGGATATAACAAGATATTACACCAATAGTTTATGATGTTATTCAGTATGGCATCACAGTCAAGTTTTGCAAGATAAATAAACAGAGCTCTGGGGAGAAATTATTTTCAACTGGTGACACAGCTGCACTAAATGGCAACAGGCTACAAACCCAGGTCCCCAACTGAAAAATAAGAAAAAAATTCAGAGACATAGACCAAACCATAGGTGTACCAAAATCATCATTAAAGACAGCGCTGGTGAGCTCAGTAATTGCAAAGAGCCTGGTAGGCCAAGAAAGACCTCTTGATGACTGAATAATTCTCACAATAATGCAGAAAGGCCTGCAAAAACTCCTGTTCAACAAATCAGAAACACTCTTCAGGAGCCACGCTTGGATGTGCCAGTGATTACTGTCTGCAGAAGACTTTATGAACAGAACTACAGAGGCTACACTGCAAGGCACAAACAACCAATTAATTAATTTCCCTGTTGAGGCTATGCCAGGCATGTACTGCAGCCATCTTCAGTTCTGGTTTGTTTTAGAGATGTTTGCCTTCAGTCTGGTCTTCAGCAAGTGAAACGCATGTTCAGTTGGATTAAGGTCAGTCAATTGGCTTAGCCAGTCAAACAATTTCCACTTTTTTGACCCTGAAGAATTTGGTTGCTTCAGCAGTGTTTTGGTTCATTTGACCTGCTGCAAGGTGAAGCACCAGCCAATGAGTTTTGAAGCATCTGGTTCGATCTGCGCAGGTGTATGTACAAGACGTGTATGTACAACTAAAATTTCATCCTGCTGCTGCTGACAGCAATCACATCATCAATAAAGAGAAGTAAGCCAGTTCCAGTACCAGCCATACACTAAGCCCAAGCCATAACACTACTTCCACCATGTTTCACTGGTGATCATTAGCAGTTTTCTTTCTCCACACTTTCATCTTTCCATCACTTTGGTACATGTTAATATTAGTCTCCTCTGTCCATAAGACTTTGTTTTTTTAATATACTTTTTAGCAAACTCTAAACTGACTGTTCTGTTCTTGAGGCTTACCAGTCATTTGCATATGGCAATGAACCCTCTGTGGTTTTGTTGACATAGTCTTATAATAGTATTCCAATAAACATGTATGCCTACACCCTGGAGAGTATTCTTGATCTGTTTGATAGTTGAAAATAGTTTTTTCTTCACAACTGAAAGTATTCTGTCACCCACTACAAGGGCTTTCTGTGGTCTACCAGGTTGTTTGCTATTGCTCAGCTCACTTTTGTTAAGAAGCATTCTTGCTTCTTAACAATGTATCAAACATATGATTTTGGCACACCAATGTTTTGGGTTTATCACTGATCAATTTATTCAGATTTTGCAGCATCATGAAGGCCTGCTTAACTGGGCTGCTTTTGTTAGCTTTCTTGTGCATGCACTAAAAAATATCACATTTTTCAAATAGCCAAAAAGAAACATCCCCCCTGCAAATCTTCCCACAATACTCTTTGATTGGCACACATCAAGAAGCTGATCAGGAGGCTGAATCCTCAATCTGATGGATTTTACCCATCACTGGAGAGTCTTGTTGGCACTGCAGTCATTCTCAGGGTACTGCTTGATTAAAAGACTACTTCACATCACAAGCTTAAATGTGCCTTTTAGATCCCTCCCTTTTTTTATATGAGAAACAGTGAGATGGCAGAGAGATCGTCTTTTCTGTTATAAAAAGCACCATCTGTGAAGACCAGTTGCAGATGAAGCCGTGCAGGAAACCAAATATAGTGCTCTTGAGCTGATCATTAATCACTACAACCAGAGCAATGCAAAGCAGCGCTTAAAGAACTCTTAAAGAGTGGCATGACCTGACAGGATGAAGTGATTTTGCATGAAACTATGTGCCACAGTCCAGTTTCAGAATACATGAGTACAATATACTTTCAGCTGACAACAGCTCAGCCTTGTGTCTTGAGTAAAGAAAAAATGATATTGATAAAATTATTTCAAACTGGTATTTCAAATTGCATTCTATTAGACTGTGATATTGAGTCAGATAAATTGTGGCAGATTAACTAACATGGGTGCCTTCAGGTCTAATATCCTGTTATCTGAACTCAGTGGCAGAAAGCTACTGAACAACGTGTTTGCAAAAAGGATCCTCATTACATTACATTACATTTATTTGGCAGACGCTTTTATCCAAAACGACGTACAAAAAGTGCATTTCATGGTCATAGACAACTGCTAAACACAGGTTCAGTAAGGTACAATAATTATTTTGTACAGCTATTTCTAGGCAAGAACACAGTTTAGTTCACACAGTGAACACTATTCAGACCTAACCTCTGCAAAGCCAACTAGGCAGAAGAATAAGCTACAGTATTAGGACAAATACAAATTACCAAAAAGTGCTGGGATGGAGCAACATGTAACAAGTGTCTCAAAAATACTCAAAAAGGATACTATCGGCAAGTGTGGAATATCTGGAAACCACAATCTGCAGCTTCTATTACTGTTATAACCTGACTGAACTGTCTCAGAAAATACTGAGTTGTTTTAAACACATTAAATTTGTGCGCAAAGTAAGTCACCCAGGGTAGTGAGGTCAGAATTAAGCTGCTTTCAGTGTCCCAGGAAATTTGAACGACGATGGTGACATCACAAATAAATATCAGCGCAACAGACTTGAGAAGGCATCATCATTCAAAACAGCCTCCCGTTCATCTTCTTGCTACAAAACGCTTTGTAAGAAGAACAATCAAGCTGATGGGGAAGTCATGAACTAACATTTTTAGCTCTGAGGATATCTAATAAGCATATTAGCTGAATCAGGTAATCATGTTTGAAATGCAATTTGCCACAGCCATTAACACAACAAGCATCTTGACAAAACGCGAGAGAGTGTCATTTCCATGGTAACGGCAGCAAAAATTTACAAAAAAATATTGAGAATTCCCTCCATTTATTCTGCACTTGAATCAAGCCCCCACCCCCTCAAAATGGCAAACACACAATTATAAAAAGCAACCTGATGAACGGGTACATTCCAATAAAAAGTGGCAGCAATATATTTGTTATCTGTTAAGTTTTATTCTTCTGATATTATTCATTCTTGCCAAAAATACATTTGTGGTGCCATATCTGCCGTTTAAATTTATTTGTGTAAACTAATCACAGCAATATCCACAGCCCCTGTACTCAAACACAATAAACAACGGAAGACTGCTTCATAAATGGAAAACAAGCTTCAGACAGAGAAGCGAAACTGTGTCGGCATCCCTCTGAGGCTGAAACAATGTCAGTGTGTCACCCTCCTTCTCTACTCTGAAATCCCTTTTGGCGAGGCTGATGAAAGAGGTGTTCCTCAGTATTCAAAGCGATAACCTCTATTAAGCCTGATCAGGAAGTCTAGGGACAGCAGACACCAATTAGCTGGCTCGTAGGTAGACTCTGAATTATATATGAGAACAAACTAAAAAAAAAAAAGAGTCTTTGCAGGGAGAGAGAAAGAGAGAATGAAAGAACAAGAGTGAGTGAGAGAAAGAGAGTGACAAGGAAAGAAGGCAAGAATAAGAGAGTGTGTATGAGAAAAAGAGGGAGAGTGAGAGCCACAGAGAGAGAGAGGGAGGGAAAGAGAGAGCAAGGGTGAGAGAGAGAGAGAGAGAGAGAATAAAAAAGGAGGTAAACGAGGGTGTGAACAAATCTGGTTGACGGAGTTGTGAATTTCCTGTGCTGGATTGCCCTGGAGCAGAGAGCAGAAGGCCAGACCTACATCAGTGTCTGAGTCTCCGCCAGGCAAATAGCACTGTGGAAAAAGCTCTGCCAGCACACAGAGAATCAAACCCAATATTTACCGTTATAACTAAGATATATTTTTAAACTAATGCAAAAAAAAAAATAGCCATTTCTGGAGTCATTCTAGAGTCCAACTCTGTTACTATTTGTTCATAGAAGCACCTGGAACAGGTGTGATGATGGGTCCTGAGAACTGGGAATATTCCAAGGATGATGTTATTTAATGAGCCCTTTGATGTGGGCTGAGTGCACTGGTGACAATACTGAACTGACGAAGCTCTTCTGAATGAGCCTGAAACCATGGGGGTTCTACTGTCCCCCAAGTTCTATCGGTTGTGATTCAACGTAGTTTACAAGTCTTTACAAGTCATAAGAACTTAGGACCCTGAGAGAAAAGCAGCAGACAACCTTGGCTATGCCCATCCCACAATACCTTTTGCCAATATGCTTCAGTGATAAAAGAAAGGCTTTTATTGACCCAATACCAATCCAGGAACAGAATGGTATTATATTCAGCCAAGCTCAAAGGTAGGAGAATTTAGACTTAGACTTTCTTCTCTTGTTCCGAGTCTAGATTTGCAAACCCACCAGAAAAATGTGGAAACCCTGCCAAGCATTTTGTAAGAACACATCTGTGTTTGTTCCTCGTCTCTATTATCCTTGTTATCTCTGTAAAATAGTTATCATTTTCTTGAGAAAGGCAGGACATTTGAAACTTTGACTTTGTAAAGCAAGTGCATAAACAACTTCTATGAGAAGAACTACAGCTTTGATCTCCACAATTATTCCAAGTGAATGCTTGTGAGGTTGGCTGAGAATGTGCTTGGCAATGGGTGGATTCCATCCCTTACAGTACCATGAAAAAGTATTTGTCCCCTTCCTGATTTCCTCTATTACAGCATATTTCCCACAATGCATGGTTTTAAATCTTTAGACAAAATGTAATATTAGCCAAAGGGCAACTAAATGAGCACAAAACACATTTTTAAAATTATTATTTCATTTATTTAATGAAAAATCTAATCAAGCATCTATATCACCCATGAGAAAAAGTAGTTGCCCCCTTAGTTACTCAATCAAATAACCAAATTTAATTGATAATTAGATTCAACTGATTGAACACAGTCAGGTTTGATTGCAGTCAGCCCTGTTGTATCTAAACCTTATGCATACTGAACCTTACCATCAGATTGAATTCTGTCTTGATTTGGCTCGACTCCACAATTCAAACACATGTGAATCCATTTGCCCCAAACATTATGGCGCTCTGAAATGGGGGGTATAAAAAGCAGTGCAATTCCTACATGGTGAAACCAAAATGTATAAAAATACCCATAAATAAAAGATGAGAATTTTCCACAAGTGAATTGTTTGATTACAAATCCAAAACTGTGGAATACAGAGCCAAATCAAGAAAAAAATATTTTGGAGCTCACTGTACATGTGTGTGTATAGATACGATATGTTTATAGTTTTTTTAATTAATGTCCATGATACTTGTCTATTTGTATTAACTAGAGCTGTTCTAAGTGCATTCAAAATAATGGATTAACCCGTTCCCCTTTTCTTTGTTTATAATGTATTGTGTGGGGGTTCGTTCAACTTCAAAGGCTTTTGTTTACTTTTTGTTCTTGGTTGGATATCAGCATATGTATTGCACTGTGACCCCCATATCGTGATATGTATTGTATAGCGACCTTTATATCGGGATATGTATAGCATTTCAATCCCAGTGTCAGGATGCACACTGCATTTTGAGGCACATGACAGTACCCAGTCCTGCTTGTTCTAGAGCCTGGATTACAACACGATAAGCAAATTAAGGGGATGTCTGTTCAAGAATAATCCGAGTTGAGGATCACCTCTGAAGCAGGCTTGTCTTGCCCCGTCCACCCAAGGCCCTCCCTCACCACTGGGAAATCCCTGCAGAGTCGAGGTGGCAGTAGCAGGGGAAATTCATGCAGGCCTGGGCCAGACCCTTAATTAATCACAGAGTCCAACACGCCGGCGACTGAAGTGTTGACTTCAGGCAAAAAGCCCAGTGAAGCCTTGCTTAACACCTCTGTCTAATTTCCTGTCTGACATTTGATAACGGAGCAGTGAACTCAAAGCAGGGAAATGTGCTAAAGCTGAAGGAAAGTCCTTCTTAAAAGGAAAGCAACCTATCAAGTGTGATAAAACTGAGTCAACGGTTCAGCAAATCTAAGCTAAGTGTATTAGTATGGATTGTAATGGTTAGTTTACCTCACAAACCATTAATGTTTTCTATGATAATACGATCATGCACAATAAATTTAGTATGACTAGGAATACATCATTTACACCTGATAATTTGTACAACTAGCTACAGTATGATACTGTATGTAAAACTGACACCTGTAGAATGTAATATATGACAGCCAAAATCACGCATTATGAACTCCACAGGTAATTAGTATTTTTTTGATGAAGTGAATAAATAAATAAATTAATTGATTAACAAACGAAACAGCAATTGAATGAATACATGAATGTGTTAGTGAGATAGCAAATGAAGGTGGTACTGGTTGACCGAACAAGGGAAAGCGTGAAAGAATGGAGTTGTTGAGTGAATGAGTAAGTGAACAAAGAAGCGGGTGAATGAACAAGAGAACAAGTGAGTGAAAATGTGTAAATAGAAGCTCCTTGCTTTCCCATCAGTGTCAGTAAAACAATTTGAGAGCCACAGAGGGTCTGTGTGTCCAGGCAAGCCACTCTGCTACGTTGGTCAGAGGAGGTAGTATAGATGGTGAGTCCCAGAGTACCCATGACTCAATGAACACACATCCCCTCCCCTCACTCCACCCCAAGCCCACAAAGACCTACAGTTCTCCTTTTGTCCGTCTGCTCACCCCCTCCTCCGGGACTGGGGCCTAACTGCCCCTCGGGGTCCTGGTCCAGGGGCCTAAAACAAATGTCTGGGGGCACACGCCGCCCCTGTGAGGCATGCCTGCTAAATAAAGGCATGACATCACTTTGCTTTCCCTGCCCTGAGCCCGCCAGGCCTTCCTATGCAACAGGAACTAATCAGAGCTCTGAGGCCTTAACCAGGACAATCATGAGATTCTATCTCAGCATCTCGCAGGACTCCGAGATACTGGGATTCTGTGTATGTTTTCTTTAGTGTGTATGTTTTTTTTTTGTTACCATATTTAAAACTTCAACCCAGAGTTTGAGAGTTTGCGGGACACTGTTGGTTGTAGAAAGACTGCAGAAGCTGCGGAAGTTGGGCAAGCGGTCACTCCGCTGAGGCAGACACTCAGAGCTGTCCCAGCAGGTCAAGCACCGAGGGTCGGCAGACACTGAGGATCTCTCTCCCGGGCTGGTGACTCATCGCTAAAGGCATTCAACTGGACTAATTAGTCTGAAAAAGTCCAGACTAACGGCTCGTGAGACAAAGCCTCTTGAAGCCCGCAGTATAGCTCTTCAGTTCCTCTCGATTAAAGACAGGAAACGCTGCAGCCACATTCTCATAAATACAAACTTCCTCCGCTATCTAACCCACACATGATCATTTGTCAAACCCAAACTCTAAAAACTCCACTGTAGTCACTAAGGTTACTGGATAAGACATTTCTCCGTTGTTTTGCTATTATTTCATTTATTTATAAATGAGGCTACTCGGATTTCAGTTCGATCGAGAGTCGGCCACCCTACAGATGTGTCACAGTTCCTGCCCATTTCGCTGTTGTTTTGACGATCTACCATCACCACATAAAGATGATGCAATTAAACTGCTTGTTTAACAATCTTGACGTCTGTCTGCTGTTCTTCAATAGGTGAGCACCCCTCTCTTGCACAAATAACATCTTGGCCATGCTGGAATGTTTGAAATGCAGCAAACTGGACTGGGCTGTGATGGAGGTAATGTCAGACTGCTGCAGAGAGAGACGTGCAGTCAGTCCTGCACGCGACCGCTCACCTAGCGAGTTCCTGTGATGGCCAGGTCCAGTGGAGACACTGTCATCTGTGGGAGGGAGAGCCAGTCAGTCAGACCACACACAGCCAGCACCGTGCACTTTCCCCAGGCAAACCACGGGCTAACGCCAGAGGCTTTCACCAGGAGACCATTTCACTAATGCCAGAAACTTTCACCAGGAGACCATTTCACTAATGCCAGAGGCTTTCACCAGGAGACCATTTCACTAATGCCAGAAGCTTTCACCAGGAGACCATTTCTAGATGCGACAAGCAAAACAATGAAGATGATGATTTTTTCCCTGAATTTTCTTTTTTGGAAGAAGGTGAGGCTGAGATTCTCCCAATCAACTTTTTCTCATTTCATTTCAGTTCAGTTAACAGCATGGCTTTACTGCATGCACCTTCTGTTCTGTCTTTATAGCATTCACTGGCCTGTCTGAGGTGCGCTTTACTGATCTGTCTGTAGAGCATTTACTGACCTATCTGTAGTGCATTTACTGACCTGTCTGTAGTGCATTTACTGATCTGTCTGTAGAGCATTTACTGACCTATCTATAGTGCATTTACTGACCTGTCTGTAGAGCATTTACTGACCTGTCTGCAGTGCATTTACTGACATGTCTGAGGTGCACTTTACTGAGCTGTCTGAAGAGCGCTTTACTAACCTGTCTGTATGTGTGTGAGTAGGCCAGTCCTCTGTGTAGTACTGTGACCTAAAAAGACAAAAAAAAACAAGAAAAGAGCCGTCAGAAATTTTGGGGTGTGGTAATTTAGTCATGGTGACTATTATTTTTAACTGCATCCATTCTCTGAAAAGAGACTGTTTCTCAAGCTCTGGCAAAAACGTGCCAGAAAGATGTTAAGACAGTCAAAGGCGTTTCCAATAATAAATAATATATAAATAATAGTAATAAATAAATCTGCTTAATAGGCTAGATCCTAAAAGGCACCTATACACAGTGACACCATGTTCCTCATTATTAACAGATATTTTGACTGTTGGTCCATCAAATTCTCTTATTTATCATTCATTGCGTTGCAGCACCTCTAAGCAAACGGAAATTGTTGTGAGCAGAACAAGTCATTTTTCTGTTACAGTCATTGTTACTTGCCACGCTCCTCTAATAACTGAAAGAATTGCAACTAATCTCAGATGTTGACCGATCTTATTTGTTCTTGAACGCGCGTACACACATATGGGTGTGTGCGTGGGTGTATGGGCGTGTGCGTATGCCCTAAGCACGTGTGTATGTGTGGGTGTGAGCGTGTGTCCCTTTTGGATAAAGCGCCGTTTCATCTCCAAGGCTACCCTGTATTATCCACACAAGGACGCAAACACATTCTACACAGGAGCCACCTGGAATTCCTTCTGTCCACCCACTCGCTATGTAAACACATTCCTCTCACATATCTTTGCTGGGAGAAAAAAAAAAACCTACAGTGCATTTATGGGAGGGGCAGGCTATTCATCCATGTCCATGAGTATGACCCCCCCCCCCCCCAGCAAGAGGGTGCATAGAGGCTCAAACTGCGGACCATTAATACGTAAACATATCCGCAGAGTGTACGCCAGATTTCCCTCACCGCCACGGCTACAAAAGCCAGGGTGCTATCGGTGCTCAATCCTCTCTGCTGTTCAGTCCCTGAGCTAGCAAAAAATGTGCGAAGACTGGCGGCTATTCGACTACTCACCCATGTTCACGGTCATCATCGGGGGCCTTTCTCGGGAGAGGCCAAGAGCGGAGAACGGGACACCACTCGCTCAGCAAGGTTCCTCACCCTGCGAACACATGAAACAGTCAGAGCCAAAGCCGGGGACATCCACAGACACCATTACCATAAGAATCCCCCGGAAAACATGCCCACAAACGTCACCCTTCCAACCTGCTTAACTGCAACCTGAGTAACCACTGTCATCATTACCCCACCAACCCACTGGGGCGCTTAAAGGGAAATTCTTTCTGCAAGTTTTAAAATTGCAGTGTTGTGAAACGAGCACTTCTAGAGCTACACTGGATCCTTTACGGTTTATGGCACCTAGCCCATAGCAGGTAAATTAGCACTGCTCCAGTAAATACTCACCCAGGCCGTATTAACGGATAGAACTGCAGTGTTAAGGGGGAAAGTAATGAGATGTAAAGCAAGGTTTTTCATTTGCATGCTACAATTTAATGTATGTACAAAGGAATACAAGCCTGTTTATCTAAACACAAATAAATAAACTGCATAGGGAACTGTAAGAGTTTCATTTAATCCTCTTTGCTGTAATCCTTCTGGGAAAATATAGTTGGCACAAAAGTTGCATCAACTGACCAGCAAGCAGATTTCTGGGATAAAAAGTCGCCTTTGACAAAATTCCATACCCTTTAAATGATGGGAGGATTTTTACATTTGAAAAATGATTAACATGAAGTGGCAGGAGATAGGCCTAAGTCCAAGAACACAAGAGCAGCCAAATGTAAACAATGCAGAAGAAAATTACAAAAGACTTTCTCTGACGTGGGAATTCTTCAGGCAGCCAAGAGTGGCTTCCACTTCTATAAATGCTTAATTGTATTTCAAGTTTTGACATATGAATAAATTTCTCCTTCATGTGTGTCTTACTCACAATGCACACACTCTCAATGATGACTACAGCTGCTCCAGATTTATACTGATTTTCATCCTCTGGTCAGAGAGTCAAACTAAGCAGCCTACTCCATTTCCTAAAAACAAACTAGTTTCTGCAGAACAATTTGTACTTTACTTTAAAACATGAATTACACCAGCAAGAAAAGGCATGAAAAAGATTCATAAGCATGCTGTGCATACAAACAATGCAAACAATGCATACTCTTTTTAGCCTGCTACTGTTCATGAGTAGAACAGGCTTATCAAGTTAATTTAGCTGCAGTGATAAGGTGAACACATCTGTACAGTAAACAACAATTAGCCTCAACTGTAATTGGATTTGTCAATCTCCAACACTGTTGCTGGAAGCAATTTCAATGACAAAACCACATTAAGGAGAGAGTCCTGAAGTACTGATCTGTTTAGTCTGAAGCATATAAGGAGGGCAGTGAAGTGAATATCAGGCAGGTAACACACCTGCAGGCTCTCACAGAATGGCTGATTGGTCCATTAAATTTAGTTGAGAACAATAACAGAATAACACGCTGTGGTGTGGGGATGGCTGGTTTAAGCAGCCACACCTGCCCTGGGTCAAGCTAATTAGACCTGGCCAATTGGATAATTGGTTAATAATTAGATAATTGGCCAGGCTAATTGGACCCAGGAACAGGAGTGGCTGCACCTGTGCGTAGTGAGGTAATCACTGCGCACAGGTTAAATCTGCCATCCCCACCCACATCAGGAGCTTCTCTGTCATGACAGTGTTTGAGACCTGCTCACTTGGCTGTAACATCTTGCCAAACCCTCATGGAATAAATGTGGACTGTTTTAACATCATCTCCCTGTGTCTCTGTGCTGGAGGGCCCCAAGGAAAGCCACTTCGGTGGCCTGTGGCAGGCGTGGTTGCCACAGTGGCGCCCAACGTGGGGCTCCTCCGGCACAGCAAAGAGGCACAGGAGGGCCAGCCAGGAAGCACACTGGAGGAGGGGCGGCTGAGGTGTTCCCGACAGGGCTTCGGGTGGATCCTCCGGGCCAAAAATGGGGGGCTGAAGATGACCAGGGAGGGGAAGGAGGCAATCCTCAGCTGGGATGCTGAGGAGCTGCACCTGGCCGGGAAGGCAGGTCAGCGACGGGCGGTGCACGAGAGGTGGTCGCGCCGTGAGCTGGACTTGGCCGGGAAGGCGGGTCAGCCACGGGCGGCGCACGAGCGGTGGCGCGCCGTTTGCTTCCTTTCGTCCGTTTGGTGGTTTTTCGTTCTTTGTTTTGGCCTGGTTGGTTTGCCCGGAGCCCATGAGGGGATAAGCCTGCAGCCGCCCGCCAGCAGAGCCGACTGGCGGCCACCACAGCCACGAGGGTTCCTGGTCCCCAGCACCACAAGGCCAGTCCACCAGCCCACCAGCCCAGCCACCCCACCACAGCCCCTGGAACAGCCCAAGCCGGTGACGCCCCCACCAGCCAGCAGAGCAGCCCAGGACTTCCCGTGCTCCAGGAGGGAGGAGGAAGAAGGGCTGCCTTGTCGTCCGAAGGAGGGTCACCGCATGTACTGGACTGTTCCGGGGCCACCCACCCTGATTTTTTTTTTTTTAATTTTTGCGTGTTTGGAGTTTTTGTTTTTGTTTGTTGTTTTTGGCTTTGTTGGGAGTGTGGGGGTGGGGGTGGGGGGTAGGCTTCGGCCAGTGAGTCTCCCTGGCCTCAGTTTGGCGTTGGGGGTATGTGGTGTGGGGATGGCTGGTTTAAGCAGCCACACCTGCCCTGGGTCAAGCTAATTAGACCTGGCCAATTGGTTAAGAATTAGATAATTGGCCAGGCTAATTGGACCCAGGAACAGGAGTGGCTGCACCTGTGCGTAGTGAGGTAATCACTGCGCACAGGTTAAATCTGCCATCCCCACCCACACAGGGAGCTCTCTGTCATGACAGGGTTTAACATCTGCTCATTTGGCTTTACCATCTTGCCAAACCCTCGTGAAATAAACGTGGACTGTTTTAACATCTTCTCCCTGTGTCTCTGTGCTGGAGGGCCCCAAGAAAAGCCACTTCGGTGGCCTGTGGCAGGCGTGTTTGCCACACACGCCATTACCTCAATTACCCAAAGTGACAATTAGTACAATTCAACATATTTGAAGCATAATTATATTAAATTGAATTAAATTATACTTCAAGTAAACTATTTTTACACGGGTCAGTAGCACTTCTTTATATATACCAGACAGAAATTCAGTTCAGTGAGACCATATGTCATGAACAACTGAAGAGACACAATGACTCTAGACTTATTTGTAAAAACCATGACTTCCTGTCACGTCGCTTCTGCGGTTGGCAAAAACATCTTCCCAGCACAGAATAAACCATTTTCGAAAGGCAGCTTTCCTCTGTGGAAATTAATGCACTGCTGTTACTTTTCCAGCCCGAGTGTCTGCGGGTTTGTCTCCTCAAACGCAGCGGGAGAAAATGTCCCCGAGCCAGAGCCTCCCTCGCCGCTGCCACAAAGGCTGTCTGTTATTTTCCGGACTGAGAGCCAAGGGTCTCGCCGGCGCTAAAGTTTAGCGTCGCCACAACAGCGGGGCAGCGGAACTGCAAATGCGCCAGACAGCTACAGTGTGAACCTGACAGGAAACACAGCCGCCACTCCAAAAGAGCCCCGCAGGTATGAAAGAGGGACCGTGGGCAGGGTTACATTTTTAGGCCACGCCTACTAGAACTGGGGTTTTTATGAAAGTGCATGAGATGAGATGCTGGAGACTGGAAAACTGCAGGTCCATCCATTGGTGCAGGAGCTAGGAACCCTGAATAGGGAAATGCTTCCACTTAGCCTAATTTCACAAGGAATCATGACCTGTGTAATCGCCACTCTCTCGCTGTTTACTGTAGCTAATGAAAAGCAGAGAGGTCAGGGTTAACGAGGAATGATGTCACGAATACGTTCAAGCAGTAATCTCAGCAGTAATCTTCACAAAAGTGCAAGCAAGAAATTACATTCAATTTTATCTGTCAATCTGTCAATTTTAGTATGCAGCACAGTCTCGGCAGAAACCCATTCATTAAGACTGAGCTGGCTGTGTTTTCGAGAGAAAACGGCAGAATTTTGCTGTGCACAAGTATCAAAGGGAAAGGAAATCACATTCCTTCCAAATACACCTTCGAAATCCTTTCTGCCAAACATCTCTCAAACTGTCAATGTGCCGTGACATGCGACATTCAAGAACGAGACAATGCTACAGAGCTACAGGGTAGGTGTGCCCCTCACTGGGGGTAGAACTGGCAGAGGGAGCAGTCTAAACGCTGCACTTCTTTTTAAAAATCTACGCTGCTCTTCATGCCAGTGGGCGGGAAGGCAAGCCATCTGTTGGCCGCTCTGTCCAATGCGAGCCGCGAGCCGCTCCTGCTTTCAGCAGGTCGTCCGACTCCCTCCCACGCCAATTCTTGGCAAACGCGAGCAGGGTGACTGCCCTGTTCGATTCTGACCTTAGCGCACCGTGGCTGAACTCAGTGCTTGCGGGTCCTACACTATGCTTACTGCTCGAAAAGAAAGAGGAGATAAAAGACAAGCTGATTGCCATGGAAACGTTCAGCCATTAGAAAACGTGGGCTCCGACGTTGAGAAGCAATGATGTCTTGTGCCACTGGAAGCTTTTACAGGGAAGGAACAGTCACTGTGCTGCAGTCCTAAACTACAGCACAAATCCCCATTATTGCGTTACTGAAGCATTTCATTATTGGGCAATTTGGGCCTAATCAAAACAGTCACATACACGCATAAACTTCAAGGAGTGAAAATACACACCTTATGAAGCCAGAACTCTCCAAGACAACAAATATACATCCAGAGAAAATGAATCTGCATTCTCTACTAATCAAAAGTGATAAAATATTGGAAAAATTCAGTCAAAGTTAAACTGATCTTTCAGTGAATATTGTAAGAGCATGCATGTTTTGAATGGCAGTACCAGGGCCAACATTTTATTTGTGAAAGTGTCCAATGCTTAAACTTAAATTAAGACCTAGGACTTGGAAAGGAGCATTTACTATGGAAAGAAATCCATGACTCTGAAAACCCTGCAATTTGAAGTGGAAACCTGAAAATAAAGTTCTGAAACCTCAAGACCACCACTTCTTAAAAAGTCAGTTCTGACTTAGCCAGTAATCCTCTAAATATATATTGCATGAAAAAACCAACAACTCACAGACATCTAGTCTAATGCCAATGGAAAAAGAATGAATATTACATATGCTGAACAACTAGGCTACATTTCTGTAACAGATACAGATTCAGTTCTCAGTTAACAGTTGCACTCACAGTACAGTTAAAGGTGGTCAACTGAGAAACAGTAATTAGATGAACTGGCTAAACCATTATACCTTTATAAGCTATTCTGCAAGGCCCATGGACATGCTTAGTGCAGTAAGTACATCTAAACCCTTTTCCTGAGGGTATTTGCTGCCAAGGATCTACTGACATTTTCCAGAATATGAAAACTTCAACAAAAAAAAGAACTGCTAGTCCAGATAGCTTACATTACACTGCATAACAGCTGCTTAATAGCAGCTATTATCCAGAGCAACTTACAAAAGTAGAGAACATCAGTGTTAGTCTCAGGAACACAATCATGCCCGATCATCAAGCAGGTTAAGGTTTTACGTTGCTTATGCAAGATTAACCACTGATAAGTTTTAACACAGCTCTTGAGTGGGTTTCATTTAAGGCTGGTCTCAATGCTAAGCTCGGCAGACCCCTGCCTTCCCCTTAGCTTTGTGCTTTCTTCTCCAGCTGTAGCTCTACAGAGTATGACCTCATGTTCAGCTCCAAGACTGGGCCCAAGGGAACCCGCTCTGACGTCAATTTCAGGAATTGGTGAAGTGACTGGTAACACCACAGAAGCAATAGCAGATTGAACAACAGCTGACATGGCATAAAGACAGCATTTAAAACAGCATTTAAACAAGTGCACACGCGTGCATGAACGCACAGGCATACAATCTCACACACAGACACATACAGACACACTCACACACACGTACATACATGCGAGCGCACACACATATACTCACACACTCACATATGGGCATGCACTCTCACTCACTCACACACACACACACACACATATGCACGCACTCTCAATCACTGTAGTTCCAATTATGCCCAATTAATCACAAAGGATGTCTCATTGTTAAATGGAAGGAAACAAATTAGCTAGAAGAAGCTCGTCTTAAGACTCAATTGAGTTTTCACCATTGTGTCAACTTGTTAGCCAGTGAGTAAAATGAAATGAAATTCAAAAGCCAGCGAGGAGAGAGGCAAACTTAACCTCACCACAGCGCTAACCAGACAGAAAGAAGAAAGCTGATGAAATCTAGATATCGATTTCACAATGGAATGGGGACGGAAGGTGGTTGTGTCAGCTTTGAATCAAAACTCGGTCTAACCAGATTCTGAAGGTGGTACAGCACAATGCCCCAGGCATAGAGCATACAAAAAACATCTGCGCAGCATGGCGTGATCGACTGCATCACACGGAGGAGGAGGTTTTACAGCCGAGGGACATCCCCTCCAGATATTCCCCCATAAACCACAAAACAGTTCATACTATCACATTGTATACAGGCTATATAGTGCAAGGTTGAAAAACTATACATTTATGTGCGTATGTGTGTCTTTGTGTGTTTACGTATGTATGTATCCCAGGGATTATCAATCTTGCTTTAGATTGCACACCCAGCATACAGTATGCACATACCTGCAAGTGCACGTACGTAAACACACACACACACAAACAGATTACAGTAATCAGATGTGTAGAAAGGTGTACAAAAGGGAGGGAAGTCAAGGCTAACGGCTAAACATGACAAAATTATAAAAGAAAAATTATCAGGATTCAATTTTTTTTTTTTTTTTTTCACAATGTCCTTAACTTCGATGTACAAATGAATGGAAATGCAACTGCACAAATACAGTTTGGAGAGTTTTGCCGGTTTCAGAACCATGAGTGCTTGATACCCTGCATTCAAAAACAGTAGTTACTGATCCAATTAGATGAATAAAGTTTTTAATAGGATGAAGACAGAAGATTCACTGCCTGTCCAGATCTACAGTGTAGCCTTAACCCTAATCAGAAATACTTCAAACGCTTGAAAATGAGTACAAATCACTTAAATGGGCAATCATGGAATACATGACTACGACTGTGCACTTAACCCTCAACTCTTACTCCTGGTGTATAGCTGTAACCTATAACACACAAATCACTTATGACACTAACAGCCTGGAGCCAGACAGAAAATACTACATGTCTAATGCATGAAGTCATAAGTAAGCTTGTTTTTACTTTTTTACTCCTCATGCTACCAAGAAAGTCCCACAGCGAGTAATATCTCCCTAGCAATGGGGTGTCCTGGCCAAATCTCTAAAGATTTCACTGGCTGTTCATTTGTGACTGATGAGCCGAACCATATAAACTAAAGCATTTTAGAAATGTGTGGCCTTTAAGGTTTTGACAACCTGAAGTCATTTGATGAATTGTTTTTTTTGGGGTTTTTTTTTTAAACATTGCCCATGCAAGAAATACATAAGTGTGGACTTAATTTCGGTACTGTCATCATCAGACTCAGGAAAACTTCACAAAAAAAAAACATGAGAAATGTGAATACAGAAGTAGGGAAGTACTGTGAGCAAACCCAATGACGCATACCCATAGACGCTTAATTGAAAATTGTGAAATAATCACCACGAACGACCAGCGTGGAACCTACAGTTAGTTTAAGCTTTCATTTTTAACACAGCATGAATTTCCCCCCTCCAGATTTAATACTGAATTTGCAGCCAGACAGAGACCCATCTCAGGTGCGCCGTTTGTGATTAGTAAGCTCTTCAAAGACTTGATTTAAAACTGGCCTTCAGGGGACCCGGCAGTCAGTCCATTTCCTGCCCCAGGACATAAATGCTTTGCTAAGGATGGCCTCCGTCAGACGATTGGTATTAGAAACACGAGGAAGATCCTATTGCACTATGCCTCCAGCAACTCTTATGGGAATTTTGGATCTCTGAAGCCTTCCTGGACCCCAGAAGACCGGGAGACAAAGAGAGGTCTGAGGTGGTGTGTGTACCTGGGCTGTCAGTCTTTCTATCGCAGCTCCCGGTTGGGGCTGTATGTGAATGCAGTGGTGATGCCAGCCCTGCAGCCCACAGGCAGCCGCTCCGCCCGCGTCTTTACAAGGCTCTTTCCATTGACACCCGTGGTATAATTCGGAGCAATCTCAACCTCAGACCGAGTTCAGGCCCCATCTGTTGCGTGGGTTTTCACTTTCAAATGATGAGAGGAGCACTAGGGGCAAACGTCTTGCCTCTTCTCCTCAACAGCTGAGAGGCAGAGAAAGAGCAGCAGGAATCCAAACAAATACTGTCAACCTTGTGTTGAGAACACAAAGCCACCCAACTAGGCAGGGGGCAGGTAACCCAGGTAACCCCTATTCCTGAAATAACGGAGACAACTTCCAGGTTCTGTTCCACTGGAACTCTCCATCGCATAACTGGTTCAGCCAATACAGTAAATGAAGGCACGGGCCCTCGATGCACTCTGCAATTCGGTGGCTCACATTTATTGAACGTACGACTGGATCCAATAATTTAATTAAGTGCTGGAAGAAAGCAAAGAGCAGATCATCACAGGCATGCCAAAAGCCAGGCTGCCCACTCCTGATCTAAACCCTCAGGGCAGTGCCAACGCGGAGTTGGACATCAATTCTAGGAAAGGGGGATAAACTTTTTAACTGCTTAAAAATATGAGGGACACAAAGTGACTCAAACTGAGTCAGCTTGCCAGTAGTGGACAAAGGCACTTTTCCACCACAAGTGCATCGTAAAAAGCCCCCGGGGTACACAGTGCTTTCTTCCTGTTTTTCTCAATCAGAGAGTTTGTTTATGTCCTGCTATAAAAAAGTGTTCAGCAGGACAGAAATGAGAATGGGTCCTCTTGGCAAAACAAGTATTTCTTATTAAACTAATAAATATTGTGGTTTTCCAGGAGAGAGAGATAACAGAGCTGAAGGTCCGCCAGTAAATGTGAACCTTTCTGAGCATGCGGGGTGGCATTAACAAGACCGTCTGAATGGAGACAAATGGGAAGACTCAGAGCATCCATTGCAGTAGAAGGGCCCCTTTAGAACATGAAATACTCTACTGTAACACATTAGAACAGTAATACTTAAGGAGTTCTTTTCCAGAAGAACCCAGAAACAGAAGTCACAAATTGGGTTTCTTTTTGTGATTTAACAGTACAGAGGAAGGCAAAAAAAATCAAGCATGGTAGGACGGTTTAATTCACCTCAGAGCTGAAGGACTTGACCACTCTGCTGCCCTGAACACACTAAGGTTAAGTGTATTCCTGCCCTGCAAAGACCAGGTTTGAGACTTCTCTCTGCACTGCTACATAATTAGCCTCGCATTCTGCTTGGCATTTCGTTTGCCTTTTTACTCAGCTCTGGGTTTATATCATCAGAATTTAGCATAGTCAGCGCTGGACAGTGCACTCCGGTCATGACCTTTGGCACGCAAGTTTGCTGCACATCAAGTCTAATAAAACAGAAGGCCCGCAGACCATGTAAACAGTCTTACTCATCAATGCACAATGACCACTGGTAAGTTAAACACAAATACAGCCAAAAAAAAAATTTTTTTTTAAAAAAACTATAACTGACAGACAACAGTAGAGCTACATACGTGCACAACTATAAAAAGAGATGGTGAGGACGTAACCTGCAAATTACCAGGGTTTCCCCCAGAAAACTTGTCAGGCCCGGTGGCAAGTATCTTTTGACCGGGCCCGGCGCGGGCCGGCGGCCAAGTGTCTTTTTTGATGGGGGGCCGGCGCGGGCGAGCGACAGGCTCCCATTGGCAGCATTAAGGAAGGGCCCTATAGTTTCTGTGATAACAGAATCACGGACGGAATCACAGAATTGAGAATTTAAAAAAGCTATAAAACAGATTCCATAGGGCCCTACATTAAGTCAGTGCTAAAAGCTGACTGGAGATTTGAAAATATGACTGCGAAATGTGAATGTTGTTATAAATAAGTCATTTATTCAACACACATTTAAAAAAATAAACTATTTATAGCATAGCAGTCTTACAAAGAATCTGACAACAATGTACAGTCTTGGAATGCTGTGTTTTCAACAACAACAAAAGAAATTTAATTTAATTTAATTTAAATAAATAATATCAAGGCTTTTGCACTCTATAAAAAACTTGAAAAAAGTCCTGATTGGCTACTGATTCTTACAGCCTTGGAATGCTGGGCACATTTGAACAACAACAAAAGAAATTTAATTAAAATAAATAATATCAAGGTTTATGCACTCTACAAAAAACTTGTATTCATGTCCTGATTGGCTACTGAATCTTACAACAAGCCTTGGAATGCCGGGCACATTTAAACATTTAAAAAACTGTCCAAGGTTTTTTGACTTCTAGGCAGTTTTCACGGTCCGGAAAATTTTTATGACAACGTTGTCGTGCACATTAATGTCATCAAGCTAACGTTATTAATAAACAAGTGAATTAGTTATTTCGTTGGCGATTAATAAGTCATGTAATGTTACAATATATCGAACGTTACATTAATGCTACCAGTGTAACGTTACCTACACACTGCTTTATAAAAAGAATGTACTTACCGACGAGATGAAGTGATAAAGCAGTTTGTGACGAGGTTAGTTAGCCTACTAAATAAGAAATGGTGGCTTGCTAGGTAGCGTTAGCTTGTGATAGTTGGAAGCGTGTTGAATGCAGAGACGGTAAAAAGGTTGAATGTCACTACGCACAATGAGGGTAAAGAACACTGATCTCAGACCTGCTGTTTTCCTATTGCGTTCACGTTTTAACCAACACAACATATGTCGCTGGTGAACTTTCCAACCGAGCCGACCCACTGTAACTGTAGTTTAAAAAAACATCTTAAAAATGCATAAAATTTTTTATTTATTTTTTTTAATCCCCGATGCTTAGGCCCGGCGGGCCGCCGGGCTTGCAATACACTGGCGGAAACCCTGAATTAGGCTACTCTTTTTACAGTGTTTTTCTTTATTTTCTTCAAGACTGCTACGTGCTGGAATACAATCAGGCTCTGAAATCCAGAGTGATGCAACACACGCACGCACACACACACACACACACACACACACACACACACACACACACAGTGAGGCAATGCATTTCTCAATGACATCACCTCGGAAAGCACCTTTCATGCATTCTACAAGCAGAGCGCAAAGCAGAACTGCGCAACAATGTTGCTTTCCCATGGCGTGCAGGGGAAATGAAGCCAGCTGGAAAAATTTGGTGCAAAACCTACAATTTTATTAGATGGGTTCTCTTATCCAAGGCCAGTTACAAAGCGTGCATTTCTAAAATGTTTGTCCCTTATGTGGCTGGATATTTTTGCAGATACAATTTAGGATACAACATCTGCTCAGGGGTAGTGAAGCATTACCAGTGCCCTAAATTGAACCTACAACCTCTCTGCCTTTTTGGTCACAAGCTTTAACCATCAGGCAATTCACTGAAAAAAAGAAGCTGAAGTCTCCTCATTTTTTAGTGTGATAGGGCACGCTGGTCTCTGGGGGTTCCTGCGGGAGGTCTGGCTCTCGTCCCGTCCCCACAGTGAATGACCGCTGTCACTATTCCCGTCTGCCACAACATGCCGGGCCACTGACTCATACTGAGCTCTGAGGCACTCTGCTCTGGCAGAGACAATCTCTCCTTTTACCGCTCGGCTCACATCCACGTCTTCTTTAACGGGCCAGCAAACACTTTTTGGTGCAAGCAGAGCTTGTCTGAACAGATTCCAACTGTCCCAGCACTAGCGCACAACAAGCAACTGCAGCTGAACTGCGTGCATATCTGCGTTCACTCACTCTCAGTCTGTAACTATTTCCATTTAGACAGGCCACACAGTGCTACAGGAGAGCTAGCACCCTTCGGGGAAGAGGAGTACCTCAGGGTTCAAATTGCACTCTGGCTTCCAGGGGTCATGGGGGATCAGTGATTGTTAACGGGGGGGAAGCGATCGCAGATTGGAGGGGGTGGCTCAGGTCTCTTTCGGGGGAATGCTGGTCTCTTACCGGGGGCTGAGGTCCCCCTGGCTCCCCAGTAAATCAAGCCCTGGAGTAGGCTACCTTATTGATTTCATCAGCTAAGAAGTGTGAGTGGTGTCACATCTGACTGCTGCCAGTTGTTTTACATGGCTATGTTCTCCAAGGGTCCAGTCTGTACATATAACGGATGCATTTACTGACTGATTAGCACTTTATGTCAGGAAAGACAGCTACAGTGAGTTTTTGTAAGACTTACTGTAATTCACATAATAAACAAATGACCATTTTCCACAAAGTGAATGTCGATGTCTGTTTGATAAGATCATCCCACTAGAATGCCTTAGAATATTATGTATAAAATATTATGTGGCAAAACAAAGGCATATGAAAAACGCATTCATGCTTATTACTGTAAATAACTTCATTGATTTCATGCTTCCAATATCAATAAGCATTAGCTGTTTACTTTTTAGTAAAAATATTCTTTTTTAAGCTCAAGGTATAACCGGAACTATTGCTAAATATTGCCACCGTCCTCAAATATGTAAATATTTTGAAACTGCATTGTATATTCAGGTATCTCTATGATGATCTAATGATTCATTCAAATACTAATGCCATCCGACATTTGCTGAAGAATAATGACTTTTTAAAAAAACTTACTGTGATGAAGAATGCCCTTTCACTGCGCGTAAGGTGTTCAGGTGTAAAGAAGTGAACCTGAGGTAATTTTCCATAAGAGTAAAGGGGCGTGCCCTTTAAGTCGCGCGGTTAGCAACGAACCTGTGTCCGAGGTCTCCGTAAATTTTGGGGGTCGCACATTCGATGCAGATTTACACCATCTTAAGCAAACAGTCAATCACTATCACCATAAATGGTCATTCATTATTATCAAGTACGTCAACTGGCCAAATTCTAAAGAGAAGAGCTGTGTTTCAAGACGGAGCCAAAAAAAAACCGCTTGCAGTGTGGCCAGGAAAATGCTATTCCACCATGTAAAAAAAAAGGTTAATTTAAACTAAGCGGTTTTCATCCGCTTCCCAAGGTTGCATATGTACATATTTATTTCCGTAAGAACCGCACAGGTACGTCACGAGTTTCAGTCAACAAAGGGTAGTAGGATATGCACTATTGTTAAATTGCTAATGCTCATTAGTAATTACTCTGAAATACAGACAGGTAGAGGACGAGGTGCAATAGTAAGGCTGCCCAAGGCATTTGAAGGTAGAATGCCATAATTTGGTACTGCAAGCAAGTTACAAAATGTCGTCGCAATGATTTAACCAGATCAGTCTATTGAAATTATAGATTGTGACGACTGGACTTTTATTATGTTAGTCATATTGCACAATCAGTTGTAACAAATAGCCTACTTAAGAATTCAAAAGGTAATTTGCCTTTTATTCCCGGCAATGACTAAAACTGTTGCAGCTATATCAGGTTAATTTTATGACGAATAAATATTCTGATTTAACATCCACTTAGTTTACTTGTGCGCTCACCTGTTTAGCTAGATGTGACAGCTCATGTCACGTGAAACTAGCTTATTGGGAAAAAAACAACAACAAAAAAACTATCCCAAGTAGCCTATTGTTGAAAAATCTCATTAAAAAAGTCAATCAAATAGGAAAGCCAAAGGAAAATCCCACCGATGTGTGCTGTCTCCGGCAAAGACCTGCCTCCCCCGTGGCACTAAAATCCGGATATTGAAATAACTGCACACGGATGAAATACGGTTGTCAGGCGTGTTAAATTTACAAGAACGATTAAATCCAGCGTTGCAAAAACTTTGCATTTAAAATCCTTCTCCGAACATTGTCTATAATCCAATCTGACCACCAAGCATTCCGTGAAAGCTGCAAATTAGTCCTGCTTCGAGTAAAGTTTCTTTTCTTCTCAAGTCGCTCGGCTTCGTTCGACGTTGCCACAACTAAGCAATGGTTCTGATGTCAGCAATAACGTGAGCTCCAGGAAATGGTGACGGCGAGCGGGTTCACTCAGTGCCGCTGTGTCCCTGAGTGTGGAATTACTGCCCCCAGCTGGACGCACGAATTGCCTGCCGTGGGAGACGGGCACTATTCAGGCGGCACTACAAAACGTGGAATATTCTTTTTTAAACGAATTGTTTTAAGGTTTTAGAAGTGTTAGATAATTACTCTGAAACAAATGAACATATTTTATATGAACAACTTAAAGAAATGTGGCGACTTATAACCTCGTTATGGCACTTGGAAAACAAATTTTTATTTTCCTATGATTCCTGCTGCGAACATGCCGTGCAAGATTATATTGGCCTTTGTGTTGTAATGGTAGTGCAATGTAATGCAATGTATAATAAATGCCTGAATTGGGCAGGGATAATAACGGGGCTTAAAGAGTCTATGGGGATCAAAGTGAGTGCAACAGGTGGGATCTACATATTGGTGATGGTTGGTGTTATCCTTGTCCTTTCTGAGGTCATGAAAGGCACTACTTCATAAATGCACCCACGATAACATGTTTTGCATAGGCTAGCATTTTCTCGACCTGGGGGGATATTTTGATAGATGCTATATTTAATGTCAATTGCGTTGGTTATTATTGAAGTAATGGATGACATTGTGAAACGTTTCCCAATAGCGCATTATCTTGAAGCTTCACGTCACATGCAAGTGTCAGTGATTAGGTATGTAAAGAGACACAATTAGCTAATACTTGCCGAACATAATTAGTTTCTGAACTCATACACGGCTATATTTAAACGCATATCTTGTAACGTAAAGATGTGATTTTTTATGGACTGATGTTAACATTTCTCGCACCGTAGATTCTTCAGACAATAAGCCAAAAAACTCGCCAATTGGGGAAGAAAACGCGTTTGTGCAGGCCCAATTGCCCCGTTTCAGGATCTGTGTTTACAAAAAAATATCTGGAATTATAACGCGCAAAATGTCTTGTAGTTTAAAATGTAACCATACCGATACTAAAAAAAAAAAAAAAAAAACATTTCCACTAGATGGCGGTAAATGAGCACTACACAAAAATGGATAATTGTACAAGATAAGTTGTTTCCTTATCTAAAAGTAGTCGGCGCCTTTCTATAGCTGTTTAAAACGTTTTGAGAAGGGAAACGACTTGTCGTTAGAGAATTAGAGTAATGTTTTAATTTATTGTTGTCTAATTAACCTTGGGTTTTTTTGTTGTTGTTTTTTTTGGTTCATTACTATATATCTGCTTATTCTGAGTTTTGCCAATTAATTATGTTAGAACTGAATGTCACAACAACCTTACATTTATTAATTTACTGATGGCTTCATTAGTAAATTGGTACATTGAATGAATGTGATGTTGAAATGCCCAATTTCTATGATTATTGCCTATTCTGTCTTCTTTGTTCATTCAAAATGAATATGATATCCATATGAATGGTTATCTTCAACTTGGCAGTCACATATTCTTCCTCTCAGGTCAGGGTCATTGGTCAGGGCTCTGTACAGGCCAGTCAAGTTCTTCCACACCAAACTCGGCAAACCATTTCTTAATGGACCTCGTTTTGTGCACGAGGGCATCGTCATGCTGAAACAGGAAAAGGGTTTCCCCAAACTGTTCCCACAAAGTTGGAAACACACGGTTCTCGAGAATGTCATTGTATGCTGTAGCATTAAGATTTCCCTTCACCATGGAAAACAGCCCCAGACCATTTCTACTCCGCCAAACTTTACAGCTGGCACTATGCCATGAGGCAGATAGCATTCTTCTGGCATTTACCAATACCCAGATTCACCCGTCTGACTGCCAGATAGTGGAGCCTGACTCATCACTCTTGAGAACGCGTTTCTACTGCTCCAGAGTGATGTGCTTTACACCACTCCAGTTGATTCTTGGCATTGCGCATGGTAATCTTAGGCTTGTGTACTGCTGCTTGGCCATGGAAACCCATTTCATGAAGCCCCTGATGAACAGTTCTTGTGCTGAAGTTGCTTCCCGAGGCAGTCTGGAACTCAATAGTGAGTGTTCCAACCGAGGACAGACAATATTTACTTGCTGCGTGCTTAAGCACTCGGCAGTCCCGTTATGTGAGCTTTTGTGGCCTGCCGCTTCGTAGCTGAGCTGTTGTTGCTCCTAGTTGTTTCTACTTGACAGCAGCACTTACAGTTGACTGAGGCAGTTCTAAGCAGGGCAGAAATTTGACAATCTGACTTGTAGGAAAAATGGCATCCTATGACAGTGTCACGTTGGAAGTCATTGACCTCTTCAGTAGGAACCATTCTACTGCCAATGTTTGTCTATGGAGATTGCATGGCTGTATGCTTGATTTTATGCACCTGTCAGCAATGGTTGTGGCTGAAGTAGCCAAACCCACTAAATAGAAGGGGTGTACACATACTTTTGGCCATGTAGTGTATATTACACCATTATTAGCATTACATAAACATGCATAAACACTAAATGCCAATCACCAGTGACTCTCAGATCATCTGAATTTAGCATATGTGCATCATAGGGTGCTGTTTACATGGGCTTAGCCACGGCTCATTGGCAGGTGCACATTGACATTGTCACCAGGATTTTCATTACACATGTGGCAGTGTAGCATAATGGTTGGAGAACCGTTGCTGGGCTTGTAACTCAAAGGTTGAGGGTTCAATTCTTATCTGGGGGCACTGGCATTATGACCCTGAGTCACTGTATTTTAAAATATCCAGCTTTACACATGGATTGTATGTTAAAATAATGTGAGCAGTGTATGTAGCTCTGGATAAAAGTATCTACTGAATGCCTGACTGTGATGTAATGGCAGTAGTTTGGCTGTGCTTTGCATGTGCTGAGTTGTGTTGTGTGGAATCCCATGAATGCATATAACACACTGAAACATGATAGGGCAGCTGCAATAAATCACCCCAGCAAATACTTGCTCTTTCAAGATGAATCAGTTCAGCAGACACAAAAGTCAAATCGGTCAATCCTTTAAACCATGGTCACTGATCGTCCACAGTCACGTTTAGAGCTGATACTGTAAACCATGGTCACTCATCGACCACAGTCACATTTAGAGCTCATACTGTAAACCATGGTCACTCATCGACCACAGTCACATTTAGAACTGATTCTGTAAACCATGGTCACTGATTGGCCGCATTCACATTTAGAGCTCATACTGTAAACCATGGTCACTCATCGACCACAGTCACATTTAGAACTGATTCTGTAAACCATGGTCACTGATTGGCCGCAGTCACATTTAGAGCTGATACTGTAAACAGACGCTGCAGAAGATGAAACCCTACAGCGATGGCTGTGCCGAGCAGCTCATTTCAGCTAATCGCTCGAACACATCCAATTCGTTTTGAGATATTACCACGATGGACGACGCAAGCGGCTGTGCTGCACATGGATTAGATAAATCAAGTAATTCCCTTTGAACTTGAATGGCTTCTCGGTCCTGCTCTAATTTGAGCTGCAGATCTGACTGTTTTCCACTGATTCACATGACAGAGCAAAGAATCTCTCCAGATAGCGGCAGAGAATTTGAGCATTAAAGCACTTCACGGGTGAGATCACAAGGGTCTGTGTCTTCATGGTCTTTCAGGTTTTTCTCATTTTGAACTTCCTTCATGACTGCAATGTTTTTTTCTCTCCACAGTGCTTTTTCTCAGTTAAAGACCATCTTTAAATGTACTTGCACCATAAGATAACAGCAAGACAACAATGGCCTGTACTCAGTCTTACAGCAGTTTCTTAGCTTTTTTTCTTAAGTTTGTTGTCTGGCATTTAATTGCAACTTTCAGTTTCCTTTGGAACTACAATACACATTAAGTTGTTTAAGTATGAGATACTGTCATATTTGAATTCATTGTTAAATATCATACACAAGTAGGACAAAATGTACTGTGGTGTGCTGAAGGTCTGTACTGAGCAAAGCACACTGACCCTGAAAGGTCATAAGGTCTTGTACAATAAATGTGCTACATGTTATTCATCCAAAATTATGTGGCATGGACGGTCCTTAGTTTCTGTTTTAAAATTACTTTTGGCTTTCGTTTCAGAAACGCTTGTGTGTACTTTTAGGGAAGACTGAAATGGCAGTACATCATGTCCCACAGTTTTGCAAATCATAGCTTGTTTACTTCATCATTTGAGGTTTGCATACCTCCCATATTTCTAGTCTTTCTTTTTATTGTAGCTTGTGTAAAACCATACAAGGATTTGTGGTCGGACTATGAGGGCCAAACACACAGAATACCAACTCAAATCCACGGGGTGAGATAGGTATTCTGTGAATGTAAAGAAAAACATTAGCCTGAATAAAATATATATTCTATGTGGATTAAGGGTCAATTAACCATTCTCCTCAAGCATTTTATGGTCTGTTAGAGCCCGTATTCATACACACAAAGATCCGGATTTTGTTCCTTCATTTAACATTATTTTTAAACAATAGAATCTCCAATGTCTGGCTATGACAAATTATTCATCACCAATATGCTTAGGAGGCCTGTTGGAACTGGGAGACCGTGAACAGCCTGAAGAGGGATCCAGACCTGTCACTCACAGAGGGTCCAGAGCTTCTGCTTCTGTCCCACTCTGATGCCGACTGGAGGTCTAGCGTAGGGGGAAAGTGGTCCAGCTCCGCTTCTTGGGTTGGCTGTTGTGTGAGCTGAACCCTAATCACATTCCACATCTTAACTGGTCTAATGAGTTAACTGGCTGTGTGCATAATTATGTGCAGGCTGCTTCTGGTCCCAGGACACGGGGTGCGTCACTACACTGTGAATGCTTGGGCTTGACTCGCTGCCAAACAATCCCACAACCAAGGCTTTTTTTTTTTTTTTAAAAGAAATGTTTTTGAATTAAGGCAGGAATGAGAAGTATGTGCAATCCAAGTTCCAAACCATTATATGTATGTGGCTTCATGTTTAACAAGTATGCAAAGAAACCGGTTCTCTTTTTTTGTTGAATTTAATTTTTAACACAAGGCTGCTACTAGTTGGAGGGATTCAAAGCTGTGTTGTGGTGAGTGTTTGTATGTGGGTGATGGTTTCAGACTATGTACCTTGTGTAAGGTTAGCAGAGGTGAAAGTGGGGTTTGTGGCACGGCTGAGACGACCCCCCCACCCCCCACACACACACACACACCCACACACAAACACACAAGCATACTCAGACACACTCACACACGCACACAAACACACACAAACAGTGTTCCTCCAAGGCACTTCAAAGTTAATGTGTCTCCAAAATCAATCTCCACCTCCATGACCTGCCTGTTCACAAACTAAAAAATATCATGCATAAAAAGGGGAAAGTTTGTATAAGGCATCACACATTCAACAGCAAAATCCACTGCAGGGCACAAACAGGAAAGTTACTGAGATTCGGAAATCCCCTGTTATCTGCATAAAACGGTATAGCCCTGCTACTAAAATGACTTGGAACTATCGGCTACTATAAAATGCACTGAGCCAGGGCTTTCCAAAAATCCCATTCCTTGTTCCTGATTATGTAACAGGAAGCGGAGAGACGCTCTAAATTAAACTTGGACATCTCCGTGACGATGGAGACACAAGACTTATTGGCTCCATTTTGAGGACGGGACATAAAATTCATAAAAACATATCAACAGCAAGTGTCATAATTGTTTATAGGAATCTGGAGCTGACGGTTTGGGGGGGGGGGGGTGATTCAGCAAAATAAAATAACATTCCCCTTCAGCCCTATACCTATCAAGTTTGAAAGCACACATTCAACAAAGAAGGGCATTGTGGGATGCATTTTTTGGTGTACTAATCATTCCTTGGCACGCTTTGACGATACTTTGGCGATACCTACATATGACATTACATTTTTATCATATCACAGTAGAACTGGACTTGCAGTCCTCCACCTCCCATCAAGCAGTGTGTTCAGTGCAGCTCAGGGCCCTGCACTTTGAAAACCAACACAGGAGATGATAGGATGTGCCCATTCCCATCATGGAACTATGGTGACAGGTGAAGTCAAACCATTGTTAAAACCAATTACAAATACATTTTCATGATAATACCTCTGTTTTACAACCAGTTTTTTTCAATGTAGAGATACATCATAAATTCAGGAGTAGGTCTCCATCTGGTAAAGGAGAACAATAAACATTTAATTGGCTGTCATGAACATGGCTTACATTTGATTTAGGTCAGAGTTGCCCAACCCTTACAAAGAACACCTCGTTCAAGAGATCTCGTTCAGCAGCTTATAAGTAGAATCAGGGAGGACAAATTAAGGTTGAAATGAAACCCTATAGGACAGTAGATCTTTAGGAACCGGGTTGGGCAGCCCTATTTCACTTTTACTTTAAACATTCATCTGAAGGAAAACCTGCCTTATGAGGGCTTACTTTGAGCCCTCATTTAGACCTGGAGTAGTTGTAATCATTCTATATTCTGTATGAAACTAGAAACTCAAGTTAAATCAAGACCATACTAAGTCTAGGACTATTAAAGCCACTTTGATTTAGTCCAGCTTGTAATCTATGGCAGTGCAACAGGCACATAGTACGGTGGCCTAATAATATATTGTTTTTTCTACAAAAAGGGGCCAAGCCATTAAACATGTGCATCATGCATCCATCGTTTCACCTTCATAGTTGATGTGTAACTTAATAGCGGAGTGGCACTGAATTAAAATGAGTCCAGGCCCAGAAATAAATGCAAAGAAAATTGAGGAGTGCTAATCGGACGATTCACAAGGGAGGGGCCACAAGCTGGAAAACCTGAGCCAGCTAAAGTGTCGGGGTAGAGCTTGTTGTCATGGCAACTCTCGCCAGAGGCAAGAGGCACCTCCAGCACCCAAACAATAGCATTATGATATATTGTCCCAGTATTATTTACTCAGATCCAAGGCTGGTGCCCAGCTGTACTATACTCTATAGCAAGGTCCTCAGCTGACCTGTATCACCCTTTTAAAAGCCATGTTGATGTATTGCTGTGACCTGAAAGAGATACTCCTCAAACATCCTGTTCAGCATGATGTTTAAGGAGCAGACTTCACCTGAATTGCTGTAAAAAAAAAAAAATTTTTAAACACAGCACATAGCTCATGAAGGCAGCCAGTACCTCCTGCCATGCATGTTAATCTGCTGACAGCAGCTTCCTCTGTTTCACTAGTTTTGCCAGGCTCCGCCTCAGACTCTGCAGCTGTACGCTGCATGTGACAAGCCCTGATCCTTTCAGGCACAACGAAGGCCCACAGATTTTGTGAAGTCCCGCCTGCTGACAAATAAGGGATCTGTTGCCCGGAGGAGAGTACAGTGATCAGGGGTAAACAGCAGCACATCTCGTGACAGCTTTTGAAGTTCAGAGTACATCCATCGCACAGTCACGGAGGATAAACAGGGGACACACAATATAACCTCTATGGTGCTTCCTCTCAACTTTAAGCAACAAAGAAATTTATATATGAAGCAAGTGTATACATACTTACACATCATATTTACACATCATTTGATGGCTCTCTAATGAGAAATATTTTGGATGGATGCGCAATGCAAAATTAAATGATGTGCAATACTTGCTAAACACCCTGAACTCTTTAAGGGGGAACCTGGGCAATAGTATTCCCTGCTTCTACCCTGCAAAACCTGAAATCACCAGTTGTGTCTCCGTTTCTCCACCAGCACTGACCCAGTCAATACTGCAGCAGAAGTACCTGTTCCTGGTGTACTCACCTGCAAACCACTGGCTATTTTACTTGCTACAGGCCAACATGGCACTACACAAGACCTACTGCCCAACAGGTGCATCTCTCCATGAAGATAACAACTGACAGTGCCTGGGGAGTCTTCCGGAGAAAATAAAGCAGCAAAACCCAAGTCATCCAGGATTAAGCCTCCCCCATGCAGGCTGGGAATAATTTTGTATTAACACTACAGATTCACAGTCACACTCAACTAACCACAAACCACAATGTTCAAATCTGTAAGATGTAGGCTTATATGGACCATAGGAATGTATTTCCTGGGAGTGCCTTTTAAAACACTGTATGCATGCTTGTTATGTGTTGAGCAAGGAGAAGGACTAAGTTGTCATATTTATTTGTCCGTATTCAAAAGCTATTCATCAGGTCTGTCCCTGAAACAAACGCTAAGCGACGCTAAGCAACAGTTTGTACAGTTGACGGCATGTTCTGGGACAGCCATAGCTTCAGGACAGGAAGTAAAGTGGAGGCTGTGATGGAATGAAGCAAAAGAGTGCCATTCCTCAAACGGTATGGAGAAACCCATAACTCACCCTTTTCAGTACAGATCAGGTGAGGTGACAGTCCTGACATAGCATGGGTAGCAGGCATGTTATCTCTCAGCTTCCTGTAGATTTATGTAGGTTACTGGAGAGGTTCCAGCTCTGGAGTCGGGCAGGGATTCTTTTGCCTACATGGGGGGGGGGGGCAGTTGGGTGGGGCACAGATATAACACGTAATCAACATATTTAGACATTCGGAATGCCCAGACGTATTCATCATCAGCTGCAACCTGTGCTATCGACCTAGCAAAAGCGCCCCTTCTCATCTACAAGCTGGAAGACACTTTGTGTGTGGCTCAACAGACGGACCTCGAACAGCCATTGACCATTAGATGCCGCCATTCCTGTGGACTGAAACCCTCCCATCCCTGGGCTAATGCTAATGCCTAGCCCTGCAGGGCTGCCATCCACAGTCCATACTAGCATGCAACTTATGGTACATTTTGAACAAAATAGAGGCCAGTGTAACACAGAAATTTTATCCAGGGCAACGCCCAGTGTGATTGTCGTTGATTTCTGGGAATTACAACCTGGACTGGGAGGAGCCAGCAGCAGTAGCCCATGTTCATGCAATAGAATGAAAGCCTTTGTGAGCTTGTTATCTTGTTACGGGAGGTAACTCGATTACGTAACTGCCCTGTTGGGGGCGGCTTTTTGTTGCTAATGAGAGGACCTTGGTGCATGGGGTATCTCACCACCACACATGGATCGATTGTGCGCTGAAGAGCGGTTGCAAGCAGTCAGATGTTGGAGAATGTGGGTGTTTGTGTTTCCTCCACTGAATCAGAAAGACCTGGGCTCATAGACAGACAGTCAAACATGGAACACTGCACAGCACTTAAGGTGATTTCATTAATCGCCCCAAATTTCACAGACAGGGTAACGTCTGCAAGAGCATCAAGGAGTGGTCAGTCAGTCTGAGCTAGAAGGAGACCTACAAATAAAACCTTCTGCAAACCCCTCTTTTTTGTGCCTGTACAGTGCGTCAATTTGAAAGGCACTCCTAAATAAAGCACTGAGTCACGTGAGCTGCACTACATAATGCAAGGCGTAGTAGCTGGCATCACATTTCAGTCAAGGCACTTACACTTGTGTTGCATTTTCAAAAGCCGTATGCCTGAGGTTATTTGTCAGAGTGCAGAGGCAGACAGGGTAGCAAATGCATCACCATAACTTTCTGCAATAATGTAATTACATTTTTAAAGCCAGCCCTGTAGCACTCACATATTCGTAATGTCCTTGTTGCGACTATTTTTAGCATACAATGCACACAATGATCTATACCAGCAACACTAATACATCATAAAAATTTGCAAACACTCTTTCCATTCAAAAATCTTAAAAAGAACAGCAGAATCCCCCTGCCTGGCTCATCATAATACAAAAATAAATATCTGACTATTTTCTTTTAGTAATTTTATTCAAATATACGCATTAATTTCTTGTTTATTGTATAATTATATATTTTATGCATAAATGTGCCTCTGTTGCAGTGGGCAGGTCTTGATTTGGGCTTGCGCGAACAGTTTCTGATCAGACTAGAACTACAGACCAATGGCACTTACAATTGTAAAAAGATTTTAAGAACACGGCAAGTACGAAATTGTGCTCTCATTAGCCCGTAATGTAACCCTCCAACTGCGAGCTGCTGATACAGCTTTCACACGAAGACAGCTTTGAAACCATCATTGACACATATCACATTTAAGATTAACTGAATGGTCCTAAATAATCATTTAATTCCAGTCATGCATAATTGCAGTATGTTGACACTGAAACACATGCTTGTTCCTTGATAGGTTGCTTCTTCCAGTAGTCATCTGTTGGATTACATCACTCGTGATTGATTTAGTCTCCTTTAATTTAATTATTCATGGCTTTGTCACAGTCGATTATGTTATGTAATGAAAAAGAGCAGCTGGAGACACATTGTGGATTACAACTTGAAACTGCAAGCTACCAAAACTTCAGACTTTGGAAAGAATTGGGCCTACTAGGTAGACATCATTGGAGGACTCTATTTTATAAGGATTCTACATTATCCAAGCACATGGAAGGTCTGAAATAGCAAAAGCAACTTTCCATATATGATTCTAGGGGATGTTCTCTGCAATTCTCTGATTGCTATAAACTGTAGGAACGCCTATCTTAAGTGAACCACTGTATTTTGCAAGCTTAGGTACCCTGCAAATAGCTGTCCGCAACCAAAGCATTAGTGCTATAGATTTCAATACTGCAATGTAAGCAGATGAGAGTGGCTATTTATTTCTGGAAAAGTTTGAAACCACAAAAATCAATAAAAGTGTGTTACGATACATAGAAAGCCACTGTACGAAAAACTGCTCTGGAAAATATGTGCTGTGAGCCTACAGCATGTGAAACTACTGAAGCTAAAAGTTGGTGACAGGTGAAAAGCCACTTACATTTTAAAGTTTCTAACTGACTAGGAAGTGGCCAGATTAAAACCTGAGCTATACCGGGGGTTATCCTAGCCAGTAACTTTCATGTCAAAATGTCTCTCAGTCTCGATTTCCACCCCTCTAGATGTCCATGTTCTGTATTTTGCTCTTTGGGTACATGCAGTACAACAGGCATCAAATGTAACAGTACAAATAGTTTTTTAGGCCGAGGACTGTCAGTGGGTGCATTTGCCACTCACAGCAGGAATTAACATGCCTCTTCACCTCGGCCTTGAAACCCAGTCCTGCCAGACGGGATGGGTCACATTCCTGTTCTCTGACAGGCTAGGCAGTCATGGCCCCGCCCCTTAAAGGGACAGCCTCCTGCCGAACTGCTTCATTTTAGGGACTTTTTTTGGGAAAAATCGACACGGTCACAGCCTCCATTTCCCATTTGCCGCTTTTCAGTAGAACGTGGGTGTCCTCTCTAAAGCCCTATCAGACCCAGTTCAACACCACGTCATGCCATTTTAAATAGTCTCACCAAACCATTTATTTAGAATGTTGAACATTAGATGGTATCGATCACATGTAGCACGTTTTTTGAGAAGGCTTTAATCAAGCTTTTATTTGTATTCATGCCTGACATATTTCAGGTGTATTTTGTGGTAACTGTAAGTACTTTGCTTAGTCCTTTAATATTCATTGTTTTCACCACTTTTATCTTTAGCACATGAGACTTGAGTTCCCTTTCAGCGTGAAAGCACATATACTGACACACAGATAGGCTCCTTTGTAGATCTTGAAGGTTCTAATGATTCTACTCAAAAGCGGAACTGTGAAATCTCTTTGTCGCCTTTGAAATGATCCCTTTGGTTCGGTAAGTTCCGCTCCCACTACGCCCCCCTCCCCCGCTTCCCAGTGCAGCAAGGCTTATATTTTGCAACCAGACCACTGTGTTTTGTCCCAACCTGCCCGAATGCTTGCAATGTACCTTGGGAAACAGTCTTCCACTGACCAAGTCAGGATGAGATTTTCAGTGTGAGGAAATGGAAAAGAATTTTCGATATGCTGCTTGTAAGATTTCTGATAAACCTGTAAGCTGTCCTCATGTATCGTTTGAGAACTTTCCAAAAAAGACTGTGTGCACATGATTGTATATGACAAGATTACCATTTAAGAACTAAATGAAACTTTTTTTATATAGAAGTTACTGTACAATCCTGTCTGATTGTAGTTATGGTTCATACAAACACATGACTCACACAAGAGATTTTGTCACTAAATTCCTTTTGTGTTCCTGAACCAGTGCAAAAAGGAAATGTTACCTCTAGCACAAATCTAGCACGAATGCAGATATCACCTGGGACCTTCTAGAATAAGGCATCGGGGAGGAAAGAATGCAGGAGCTGACCATCTGGTGCGCAGGAAAAAGTCTGTGGTAAAGCTACAGTACTTCCTGGAAAGTGCAGTGTGTGTGTGTGTGTGTGTGTGTGTGTGCATGTGTATGTGTGTGCATGTATGTGTGTGTGTGTGTGTGCGTGTGCGTGTGAAAACCTGCTTGCGCTTCTGCTGACTATGCTGGGTCTAAGCCAGAGCTCAACTGAACTGCTGAGCAGTATCAGAATCACGGCCGGCGGTGCTGCTATTGTGAGCCTATTGTTCGTACTCCAGCGGAGCTCTATATCGCAACGATCAGGCAAGACACCCCCTCTCCTGCCCTCCCACCCCCAGTGATTCCACACCGCGTCTGCTCCCCCAGCCACGCTACAGCACAGTGGCTCACATCCAGCCCTGTCCACATTCTGCATGCTCTTTATCAGTGTTTGCCCTTCCTTCACACACAGTATCAACAAAAGAGGAAAAAGCATTCATCTACAGCCAGCAATACCTCGATTATCGCTCTGATCTTTCAAAGTGCATATTGCCCTTTCCGGGGGACAGTCTAAGCTCTCTCTTTGAAATGTATACTGTATGTATGTGGTTGTTTTTGTAAGCTGTAGGTTTCCTCGCTTCAGCTGCATAATCTGTCCAAGTGGCATATTCTAAATGAATATCAGCAAGCTTTGTTCAAGGTCTTGATTCGCATGGTTCAGGAAAAAAGGCTTATTGCAACTACTGCTAAAATGTGTTGCATTCTGGAGAGTTAGGTGGTCACTGGTAAATGGACTGCATTTATATAGTGCTTTTATCCAAAGTGCTTTACAATTGATGCCTCTCATTCACCCATTCACATACACACTTACACTCGCACACCAACGGTGAAAGGCTGCCATGCAAGGTACCAATCAGCTCATTGGGAGCAATTAGGGGTTAGGTGTCTTGCTTAGGGACACTTCAACACGCCCAGGGTGGAGGATCAAACCGGCAACCCTCCAACTGCCAGATCGAACCGGCAACCCTCCGACTGCCAGACAAACGCTCTTACCTCCTGACCCAATATTTACTGTGTGTATAATATTACTTTTCCTGAGACCTGAGTCTTTATAGATAACAGACTGCCTCTTGCTGGATTCTGGGATGTGCCAGAGCTATACTCTTTCAAACTATCCAGACACAAATTGTGACATCAGGTCTTATATATAGATAACATATGTTTTTTTAATATCCCTATACAAGTCCTATGCAAGTTTTCACTGTTGCTCTGTTTGATTAACTAACATTTAACATGGTCATACCCTATACAGTATAAAAACGTTTATTTTACGCAGTTTAAAAAACGTGTTAAAACAGCATAGCCAAACCATGAACCAACAAGCACCACCGTACATGTTGCTTAATTACATGAGAAAGAATCCCAGACACCTACCAATTAATGTGTTCAATGACTGTTTTCTCTGTGGTTTTGGGCCTGTGGCAATCATTCTTTTTGCCAAGGCAACAGGAAAGCAGTTACAGATTCCAACTGCTGGAACATTCCATGGAGACCCAGCACTGAGTCCTTGCACACACCCAACGCACCCCAAACAGTGACTTTAATCAATATAGCATGCTGAGGCTTGTGGGAAGATACAGGCGGAAATATGAATTAATGGGGCACCAAGCTTGAGGGTAAACTAAAGGTTATGTGGGTTTTAATCCGGATGGGGCACTGCCATAGTTCACCAATAGTTCAGCACTGTTTCTTCAGAAAAAAAAAAAAGAACAAATTGTAAAATGTGTAATGCAGTCAAAATCTATGTGAAAGAATGATTGTCTTAATGTGATTGATTCATTAACATTGGGTCTACTTTCTTTTTTTTTCTTTAATCTTTCTTTTTTTAATATATAAAACTCATTTGTATCACTCTGGAATCTGATTATTAAAACATTTAACTACAAGACCTGATGATTACAACATCATCAGCACTGATTTAGCTATTTAACTAATCATGGTCTTCAATGAAAAAGACCTTGATAAGTAGAATAAAACAAAAAACCTGCCCCCACACAAGCCCTTTTCAGATAAGAATGGACCTCCCTGATTTAAATCATTAAACCTTCAGGGACAGAAACATTGCAGGCTGCACAATGACAAGCAATATCCAGATAATTTTTGGAGTTCTGTAGACCTGTCATACTTTTTACCAGTGGCAAGGAGAGGCCACTGAAAAAGCCTGCTGGGAACATTGAGAGGGGTACAGTTACTGTGGCAACAGCCTCGCGCATCGACACTGCCTGTTTGTCTGCAGTTTGTGCCAGTTTGCTTGACAACGAACAAGGAGTGGTGACATCCATAAATTTACAGTGCAGTATTTTAATAGAAAAATGAAAAGGGTCAGATTCAATTGAAATGCAATGTGGTTTTGTTCGTAGCATTGAGTTAAGAAATCATCTCAGTTCATATGAAGTGAATCTGGTGAAAAATGGCTTCCTTGCCTCACCTAGCTGATTGTTACTGCATGGTAGCTGAGTTGAGACCTTCTTCTCTTATTGTCATTTATTTATTGTAAAATGCTTCTGTAACTGCAAAGTATTACTTTTGTTGATTTGTTTTACAAAACGTATGCGTGTGCAACTACTGAAATAAAAAAGATAAGCATAAGTGATATTCATATTTATGACAAAACACATTGTTAGATTAAATCCAAGCCTAAAACCAGAGGATTGCTAATGATAGGCTTCCATTGGGTGGTACAACACATGTCTTGGTATGGAATGCATGTGATTATCTTCAGTAATAATGTTATACCCAGCTCTGCGGGAGGCTGTAAGGTTTCTGAAGCCTCCAGGTGTGAGTTGCAGATGCATGCCCATCAATAAGTCTGTTTTTAATGTATGGTGTTCATTTTGGTGACACGTGGGGTCTCATCATAGACACTGTTACATTTAAGAGCAAATATCAATTGAAACAAAATTTATTTATAACTAAAAAACTCCACACACCCCCGCATAGACATCTCTCTCATCTCTCTCTGTTACACTATAGTTCCCATTTTGTCCAATTCATCATAATGTATGACACATGCACATCAGGCCTGAGAACAAAGCTAGGCCAGTCATTCCTCAGTAAGACGGATGGGGTACACATGAGGGTGAGTGTCCTGTGCCTTGTTTTATGTAAATACAGTATATGACAAAAAAATTCCATCTGTCTCTTCCCCATTTTCTCAGTGGAAAAACCTGCAAAACTCCTAATGTCTTCAGTCAACAAATAAGATCAATGGAAGCAGCAATATTCATTAACGTTTTAACCTTCTAACTAGGCCAAAGACACAATAGAGGCATTTAGAAGACACTCTTATCCAGCAGGATTTGCCCAACATCACGAAAGCAACTTAAGTTAAATACATTACTCAAGGAAACAATAGTAGAGTTCTACATGGGAATTGAACCTGCAGCCTTTAGGTTACAAGCCCAGTGCCTTAACCAGCGCTCTCTGTGACAATGGCATAAATACTGTATAACAGCTCAGTTTGCACACTCACTTCCAAAGGGCTTTAGCAATGAACAAGACCCACTGTGCAGGTTGGGTGACATCACATAGCAGAAACAGGGGCGAGACGGGTGCTTCACTTCTGTTGAAATGGGCCAGGCACACAAAGTATATGTGCCAACTGCACATGGAACCACCGCCCCCCCCCCCCCCATCTTTGTTGCTATTCTAGCACATTCTTCTCATCGCAGGCCTGCCACGAGAGTTTCGCTTCGAACCCCCTTCGAACTATCTGATGATTCCAAGGATATATAGACACCGGCTGCAGTGTCACATCAGATGTCAGGGATGAGGATTGACACTGGCTGTACTGTATTCCAACAGTCTGCTCCAGTCACAATGTCAGCATCTGACCTTTCCGTCAGCCGAGACTCAGCATGCATGAATGCAGTGTACTGGGCTCCGAGGAATTCTCACATGATCAGTTATACGGTCCACTTTTAAATGAGCGTATACTGTACAGAGCTGAGCTCTGACAACATTTTCACTTATGTAAGCAACTCTTTGACTTTATCACATGCAGGTTACACAATGAAGCTTGTTGATGTTGCTACTCGGTTACTTTATAATGTGCCATGCACATGCAGTATGTCCACTTCAGGTATGCTGTAATTCATTCTCAAAATGAGGTTAAACTTTTGGATAAATGCCAGTAATATGAACTCTTCCTGTCTTTAAGAGAGCAAAAATAATTTTAGTAACTTGAGAAACGAGTCAATTATTGTGCAGGTTAAGTTAAATCTTCACTATAGAAAAAGGAATAGTCAGTCTTACATGCAGTGGTGTGGCATAGTTAAACAGTAGATGCTGCAGGTTCCAGTCTTGAGTAGAAATGCAAGTAGACACCTGAAAATGGTGTAGGCCTGAAGTATTTCGGTATATATCCAGCTGCATGGAAATATAAAAATAAAAGCAACACAGACTGCCCTGTAGGTATGGTAGGAAAGAATTCTGGAACGACTTTTTCTGATTTATGAGAGAAGATAACCATCGCTCAGGAAAAAAAAATTCTTTGCACTTACATTTCCATTTCCAAATGTTGTAGCTGTCAATACTTGAGCCAAACACAACTACGGAGTGCCATCAGCTTGCTTTCGGATTTCTCTGATCTATTTGCACAATCAGAAGTGAAAGGAAACAGAGCATTGTTTAGACTGTCTTTTAGTTTTTTTCTTTTCTCACATTCCAGGTTTTGCAACTGAAGAAGTGACACGCGGCTGCTGGAGTGCCTTGGGTGGAGAGGTCTGGGAGGATTCGGCCTGCTGCTTTTCTGCACGCTGAGGGCTTCGGTAATGCACAGGGAAACGGACAGCAAAGTGCAGCGCCACTGAAATGCTATGTTTCTAGCTCCCAGCTGCATTTTGTAGAGAGAGGCTTTTTTCCTCTGTTATGTAGGCTACACACTGACAATTTGAGTGTAATCGTTTAATGCGGTAAGTGAATCATAGAAATTAACGACAGCTGTGTCTTGCAAATATTATAATAGTTTCTTCCAAATGATCATGATTCAGTCTAGTTTTGGTCAAGATCAATCTGAAATTAACATTTGTTGAAATTATTTCCCAAAGCTTAGACACAAAATACCATAGTAGTTAGATGGAATTCCCATTTTTTAGTCAGATATTCATGGACGATTAGTGAATTATGTTATGACATATTTGTCTTTGCAAACATAAATTTGGCCAGGATGATTTACCTTGCGTTAAATATTATCCATCCATCCAGCTGTGAGCATCAGTCAAACAGTTATGCAAAACAGCCAATTTATTAAAGTTATTGAGTTTGACTGACAGGTACAGCTGAGTGTCACAATAATTTGTGTGTAGCTGGAATCTCATGCCCTGAAAACAGTGCATTCCTTTGCATATAAAGTCATTTCAAAACACACCCAGTCATGCACACACATACAAACGCATGCAGAACACCATCTCTATGTTTTTCTCTGTTCATGCATCATCTTATCCAGTCAAAAAAGTGTCAATAGTATCTCTGAGAATTGAAAGTATTACAAAGAGAGCATTGTCATGGCGATAAATTTTTGGAATGCCAACAAACGAAAATGCACCAGATCCCCTCCCAGGAGACATTAGCCAGAAATGAACGAGAGGCGCAGTGAAATTAGAACGCACTATAGGTATAATCACATATGTGGTTCGGTTGGCGGTGTAGTATAAGGGTTAGGAAATTGGGCTCATTTCCATCAAGGTTGCCTGAACATCTACTTACATTCCAGCCATTGAAATAACACCCTTTTTCTTTATCACTGTGATCATTAACAAATAAGATCATCAAAATAATGAAAAAAATAATGAATGCCTGAAAGCATTCTCATGGTTTAAGAAGTGCCAAATCAGTCTTGTAAGACATTGGCTTTCAGTGCCAAGCTTAACACATGACATGGACACTTCCAACTGCTGATGTCATGGTAAGATTGTGGGTTCTGACACTGTTCTATGCAACATTGGCCATCTGCTGATGCAGGCTGAAGGCCCGCCTCTTCAGACTGCATCTTGATCGCCCCCTCTCAATTCCCACCCCATAACTCTCCAACCTATTGTTGGAGAGTCAGGTCATGGTATTTTTATGGTTTAAGGTTAGAATTTTTACGGGTTTATGTTTCTCGTCTTAGGACTTGTTATGGGTGTAGTCTATGTAGTTTGAAACTGTACTTTGGTTCTTGATTAGCACTTGCACTGGTACTTTAGTGATGTTTATATCTTTGCATGCTGGTCTGGGAATGTTGTTAGCCAGGTCCGGCACTATTGCCCATGTAAATCAGATGAATGCATTTGTGTTTTTCCTATACTGTTAGCGTTAGTGGTTCTGGATAAGAGCATCTGCTACATGAATGACAAACATCTACTAAATGAATGCAATGTGATGTAATGCAGGAACTAACATGCCATACATACATTCTTCATGATCTCTGTCTGCAAAATGGAAGCTTGTGCTTTGTGTCAAATAGTATTAGGCAGACTCAGTGGTTCAAGGGTTGTAGATGACATTCCATACTCAGAGAAATTCTACTTTATGTCTCCCATTCAGTGAAGAGAGTCGCATTTACCTGTGATCTCACAGGTGTTAAGAGTTCTGTGAAAAATTGTACTTACGGTAGGCCTATCTATTTTTCTATCATGGCCCACCAGCTCGCAGGTTCAATGCATGCGTGGTTGATACTACTAGGGTGCGGTTAATGATGAAACACCAACAAACTTAATGAACTCTAGTTCACCTGATGTAAACAGAAAAATAATAAATTGAAAAAACGTAGTATAAAAGCCAGTGGGTGCGCAACGTGCATATTTTAAAAAAAAAACGTTTTTAACAACAACAGAAAACATAGTTTGCTTTTATATATTTGGATCGTTAGACTGTTGGTAACAATCCCTGGCTTATAATAATTTTTAGTGGGAAGCTTTGTATGTAGGTCTACATTCTGTGTGCGCAGTGTGCCTACAGAAACATGCAACATGTTTACGGAATCCCGTACAGGGGTGTGGCATGGCTGAACCTGCACGTGACGTCACAAAAAGAGCGAACGAGCCACTGAAGTTTGTCAAGCCGGTGGGTGTGGACCCTGAGCAAGAGGTCTTAGCTTCGAATACGTCCCAACAGATCAGAGTGCCCGGAGACATCTCGCCTCAAGTTTACTTTACGCCGTCCTCTTCTATGTCGCATTCGACCTGTTCGTTGAAAAGACACATTTCATTCAGAAACCATTCGGTATCTGCTTGGTTTGTTCCTACGAGCGTGGATAGATATCGCATTTTTTGGAGATTTAACACCTAAGTGGAGGTTGGCAATCCAATTCTACAGTCAGAAATATGGAATCAAATGGCATAGCTGGAAAACACGGTAAGCAATATATGCTATATATTCAGCCTTCACCTAACATTGTGAACAAAGTGAACTAAAGTTTAAGTACTGTCTTGTTGTAGCAACAGTTAAAATACCTCTGTTATGGAACAAGTGTGTGTATGCATGCGTACTCGCGTGCTAGTTGGTGTTTGAACACATCTTGGACTTCAAATACCATAAATAATAATTTGCGATATGGCCTGTTTTGATGCGTCAATAACTTTAGTAGGCTTTCCATTTAGCCTACAGCGCTACGCGCAAATGAAAGAACACAGAATGAAATAGGCTATGTAATCTCACGAGACATTTAGAAGTCGATTGTGATACTTGAGGGTAAAGAGGTGAAATCTTAACTACAGTAGCCTTTTATACCGAATGAAAATCGGACACCTACCAGGGGCTACGTTACGTGAGAGTTAAAGATCTGTGTGACCTATATCGTGTCGGTTAATCAAGCGACAAATCGCATATGAATGGAATTAAATTTAAGACATTTTCTTTATAAAAAGAACTCGGAACCGTTACCTGTCAGATTTTAGAAAACGACATAGGTACCCCAACAATATGTGGAAACCACTTATTTATGAGACACCATGGACAGCTCCGGTCAGTACAAGCCAACCGGTGACCAAGCTTGTTGCGCAAATCGGGGAGACGACGACTCTGGAGCCGAACCGCGTTGCTTCTGCCTCATCTAATTCATCCAGTAGACACGAGCAATAATTTATCCAGGTTCTGCGTCATAAATAAACTGTGAACGTGATATAATCAGGGTCCTCCTCCACGTGGAGATACATCCCTGGAGATCCATCTTAAGTGTATCACTCCTAGACAAATTAATTATTGCAATTGTAGACAGTTGATAACTTGCTCAGCCCTCTGATGGCACCATTCAAAAATCCGTACTGTCCCTAATGGATCATGCAACACTTCATTATCATACTACATAGATAGCAAATGAGCTTAATAGATTTTATTTTAAAAAGACAAATTCCCACACCATTGACTTGCTACCTACAAGGCTTTTAAGGTGTTCCTTCTGTGGGGAAGACCATGAGATCTATTAGCAAGGCCCATCCCTGTAGCTATCCACATATTTTGCCATATTCACTCATATTTTCCCCAAAAGGTTGTCAGTGAGATTTCACAAAGATGGTTGTGTTAGTATGCTCACAACCCTCAATTCTTCTTTCCTCCTCCATCTAGCATCTCTTGACTCTCTCAGGTTAAAGGATTTAGGATTAGAACTGTTTTAATTCGCACAACAGGATTTATCCTTTGTTGCCAAAGCAGTTTAACACATGAACATCATATGGTTCATGTGGCCCCACCTGGTCTCACATGAACATGCTGCTTTTCAGCTGATTTGACAGTGGAGTGTATTGTGGCCAGATAATGACTTATATTTGCAGATACTGGGTTGAGATAATCACAGGGATTACAATGTGCTTTGTGCCAGGGCCAGTAGCAGAACCTTCCTCCATGGTCAATACAATGGGGAGGGTAAGCACTTGGGACATAAGAGTAGGGTCATTCCTCCTGAGGGGTGGTGCTGGTGAACAGACTTGGTAATTGGTCGTTTAACACCAATACTGTAGTACAGTAAGAGTATTTTGTAATGAGAGCAAATGCTATATCTACTGCACACTTGTATCTACGTCCTGTATCAGACAAACACCACAGATCAATAGAAGGATGTGTATGATGCAATAAAACAGCCAGCTGTGTGGATAAAGGATTTGTTGGCCACCATTAGCCAAACAGGTTTTACTGGCACAAAGCAGAATGGGTGTGGATTAGGGGTTTCAGCACTGGATACAACTGATACTGGGTAGAAAGGAATAGATCTAAGAGCACTTGTTAAGATGATTAACATCATAATTCTCTCTCACACAGTACTGATGGTCTATGTCTTGGGTTCCCATAAAATATTTTGGTTCTTTCTCTCAGAAATCAAGAATCTCTGCACTGTTTTAGAGGTTAAGGGCAGTGAGTATGGTGGTGTTAGTACTACACTCTAAATGAGAATTTGAATCTCTTTATCAAGCAATAGATAATTTTTCCAGACAGTTCCCAAGATGGGTGGGGACTTAGACTCTACTTAGACTCTTTGTAGTGCCAAATTTACACAGAGCACTTCACAGGTAGAGGTACCCGTCATTTCAATGGGTCCTGAATGGGCGTGTTAGAGAAATGGTACTGCTGTTGGCATTGTTAGTCATGCTGGATAATAGCACTGCTAAATGCAGATTGATAATAAAAGCACAGGAGGGAAAACAAGACCTGCGATGGACCTGCACCTGAGGCGGTTCCTGTCACCAAGCTGCACAACCAGATTGCCCTGGGACAGGGTGGCACTGTTGGCACCTACATTTGTATTTCAAAGTACCTTCTGTTTACACAGTGTGTAAGGAGCTCAGAGAATCAGGAATGTCAGGACATTGGAGGAAAAGGTTGTAGTTCAATCTGAAATAAGGAACTAAGCATACAAGGTGGGTTAATATGTGTGCGTCAATAAACAATGCTTATTAGAAAGCATAATGTGTTATATATTTTATAATAAATGTTGTGGTCAAGTCTAACTCATCCAGAAAAGTGAACCAAAGACCAGAACTGGCCCTTGAGAACAGAATGTTGAGAATTTAACAAAACGATGTACTGTTCAACAATAGATTCCTAATGTTTTTGGCTTTGGCAAATCATCGTCATTTGCTGACATCCGCACAATTGTTTTGTGTACCCCAATACAAATACAACATTGGTTTTAAAGAATTGTATGCGAAAATGAACGTAGGTCTACCCATAAATTAAGTCGCATAATTTACCACTAGGGGGCATTATAGCATAGGCAACCATTTTATTTATAAACTTCCACGTTATTGACTTCATAAACCTTCAAAACAAACGTGTTAAAAACAACGCATAACGTGCAATTAGCACAAAAACTAGTAACATCAAAAGTTTGTTGGATATGAATATTTTTGAGAGTGCATGCGTTTGCTTCACACTGAGCCTACAACAATGTGTATTTTTTGCAGATAAAGTGTATAGTTACGGTTGTACGATAGTGATAATATAAATAGGCCTAATGAATAGCGAATTTATTGTTCAGGGTCAAGTTTACAACAACAGCATACCACCACAAAAATATTCACATGAAAACAATCGGTTACATTCTATTTATGAAGTAACACGCACAAGTATCCTATATTGTCTGTTGTATGCCACAAATTATAAATTAGGCAACTGCAAAGACGTGTAATAAACACGGGGAAATTACGCCAGAATAGCGTTTTTTTTTTTTGTTTTGTTTTTTTTTTTACAGAATATTATGACGGAAAACAAATAAGGGTAAACAAACCAGCATGTTGATGTATGCTATTTTTTTTTTTTTTTTTTTTTAAAGTAGCGAGTAACGTCAATAGACTGGTGTCTACACAACAGATGGAAGAAGCTTGAAAAATAATAAATAAATAACCGAACGTGTCTCTTTAACTCTTGATCAGATAATATATGGTGAATTAAGATCACCGTTCCCCGATCATCCCAGTCAAGTGTAGACAGTAACGGTTTGTAAACCGATGATTGGACTTTGACTAGCCTAGCACACGCCCCAAAGAAAAGACAGGAATTGGAAACGTCATATTTACCCTACTTTGTTTCGAGAAAGCAGCGGTTCGTCTTGGGAAGGATAGCCGGCTGAAATAGCCTACTTTCGCTATGCAGTGTCTAACGAAACAACCTAGAAGAACTAAATCAGAAGAATTAATTGACCAGGAGAAGAGCAGGAACACTGCCCGGATAAATGGAAAACTAATAGGTAAGCTGATATACTGTAGGTAGCTAACTAATCCACTGCACTCCTGTTGCGTAGGTTACCACACGGAGCATTGAGCGACTCTCTAGCTACTCTGTGGAGTCATTGTGCTCAGTTTTGCGTTTCGCTATTTTTCTATTGTGGTTGTTGACCATAGCAATAAAATAAAACGTGACTTGTTTGCACGCATGTACTCACGGCAGTTATAATAAAGGGACTGCACGCTACTTCGTGTTGAGAAACCAATGCGATGACGTCATTTGTACACTTAAGCACCGTAAGTGCTGACACACCTGTTGACCACAGGTAGGATCAACCACACGTAGTCCAAAATATTGAGAGAACGTCAAAAGCAATTTTGTTGCAGCGATGCACGACAGCAGAATTGGGACTGTCGTGGGATGTCATGTAAACTCCTCTGTAATAGTCACAATGTATAAATATTTATTCAATTACGAAGTTGAGGTAAACAAGAGAGATGAGGAAGAAACGAAAGACCACTCGCCAAACGGCGAGGGACAATTGGGTCTTGTGTAGATCGCGCCTTGGACACTGCTGGTTTGTGTGGGAATAATTCATTTCCAAAGGGATTCAAAGTGATGTCGTTTATTTTATTGATAATGGTTTCTCTGATTTGTTAACCGCTCTTGGTCATGAATATTGCTGTAGTGGTGTTTCTGTCTCTTATCGTTTATGTGAACTGTTTGCGTTGTGGGAGGACGTTATCAATATTGCCACAAGTGTTAATGTAAATGAGGAGTTTCTCCATCTACAGTGTTACGGATCATTATGCATTAACCACATCGTAGTTTAATTGGTTACAGACGTTTGTAGTATATTCACAAATTTACATCGAACACATTTTTGTTAAAGAATGTATCCTGTCTGATTTATTTATAAAACGATCCATCTGTAATCAGATGAATACGTAGATACGCAACCGATGCATATTTCAGAAGTTTGGTTGAGGCTACTGTTCTGAGGTGGTAATAGTGGTAAAGTATGGCCCCAGGGGATGGGTAGGGTTGTGGGTGGGGCAACTCCCGTGGTTTCTTACTCGGAAAATCGTAAAATGAAACCTCCAAACAGGTACCCATCTCTATTGTGGCAAAATAAATAAATAATAATAATATGTGTGAAGGCACACATCATTGTAGAACCAATGCGACATTATCTTCGACCTTCATTATTTCCTAATTGGCTTTAAAAGAATGACTAGCTATTATCTAGGCATGCTAATGATAATATATATCGGTACATTTACATTATATGTAAAAGCTGATAAACAATGAAGGCTGCCAGTATTTTACAGCTTTATTTTGCAGTTAGCCTGGGTATTCGACTAAAAACTCTTGTGCTTCTGGTTCAGTCACCTGGTGCAGACAGGAAACTGTGCTGAATTAGCTATGGTGAAGTGCAGTTCTCATTTATCTTCACGTCTCAATAGTTTGGCTTGGTTTGAAATCAACACATCTACATTATATGTCCCGTGTTGTGCAGTGTTGTACTAGAGATCTGGATCTGTAGTTTTAAATGATGTATTTTGTATAGTGTTCTGAAGCTTTGCTTAAAAATAATTGTAATACATGCATCAGGTTCTACAGCCAGGTTATATTTACCCTGATGTGCTGGAGTTTATAAATATATAAATATATTGCCAGTTGTAAAGATACAGCCACTGTTACATACCTTCTGTTAACACGTGTAAAATGTGTTTAGTCGCTGAGAGCTGCACACCTATAGTCATATGAAGTGTGAGTATTTGAAAACAGTAAAAATATATTGAGGCACATGCAAAGCACCAGAAAGCTTTACTCCTTTTAGTCAGTCTTTTAGCCTTGGGGCTCATCTACAAAACATCACACAGTTCACTAACCCCACCCTACCCATGGCTTGCTTGTAACCAGACCGGGAAACAGCAGGTTGTGGAGCAGAGCAGCTAGTTCTCAATCACCTTGACAAAAAGAAAATGGTTAACAGGAAAAGCACCAGGTACCTGTACTCCTGTAATAGGCCAGGTTCCACTTCCCAGCAAAAAAAAAAAGACGTGCGTGGAATCCCTGGGGAAGATGAAAGGACGGCCCTTCTCCCTACCCCGTAATTTGGCCCCTGCTCTTTCTGGAGCCCCAGGGGCATGCATTCCAGAGCACTGTGTGCACAGTTTGCCATCTCCGGCAAGCATGAAAATCCCTCGAGTTCAGCCATACTGGAGGATGCTGCTGGGATTCCTACTGCCATTGTTTCAGCCAGGTTTAAATAGATCCATGCAGGCAGTGTGTGTGGGTGGGGGGGGGGGTTGCAGTTGCAGTTTTAAATTGGAAATATTGTACATCAGGCATGTGTGTCTGTGTGTGTATATATATATATATATATATATATATATATATATAGTACATGACAGAGATTTAAAGGTATAAAGGCCACCTAGGTTGCTAATATGAAAGAACCCAGTGAAAATGTTAGGTTGTTCTTACCAAGCATGTATAAATCTTGCCAAAGCCATATAATTGTTACATTCCTGATTCTGTGGTACACCCAACCATATGCTTTCCCTCAGTTTCAGTTTTTTACACTTTTCAAAATGTTCTAAGAAACTAAAATGTGCTACCAAGCCCATCCTAATGTACAAATGGGAAGTATCAACAGCAAGAGTGGAAATATTTCAGGTTTCAATACCCTGGCTGCATGTTAAGTTTTATTAAATCGTGGTGTTTCGTATTGCTTCGTGGCTGTGATTCCCTAGACAGGCCAAAAAAACCACCACATTCCGTGATTGATTTCACAGGAGAAAAACAATTAAGCCAAGCTTTTCTAATAGTGTGTGTCATTTCCCATTTTTCTGGAAAATCTGGGTATTATGTGAAATTGGACCCTTTCCTGAGATTTGTACACGCAACGATCCACATGCAGTACACAGCAAGGGGTGGCTTCGATTCCTCATTAGGTAAAGGGCATCAAAGTGTCTCAGCAAGGAGAATGCTTCTGCTTTAAAAGTTGACTGGTTTGTAAGGATGAAAGGGACAATGTATGCTTGTAGCTCCCTTGTAACATTTTAGGAGCTTGCTCCATGGTGGTTTGAAAAGGTGAGCCTATTCTTAATGAGTACTCTTTAACCACTAACAAGCCCCCTCTCCACGGCTTGCCCAATGGAAACAGTGCCATTATGAAAAGTGGAGTGCAGCACTGTGATGCTCCTGGAGCACAGAATCCCTATTTGCTCACTTTGAAAAACTATGCTGATCATCATTAAAGGTGGATGATCGCTGTGCATTAAAAAACCTGGCATACCACAGTCCCTCCTACTGTTGCTCTGTTTTTTAATCCTGTTTCAAACACCATATGATGCATAGCAGCCACCTGCAGATTAGAGTTTTATTGCATCACTAGAGGTTTATTGCATCACTAGCTTAGCAACTGTTACAGGCAGAACATAAAATGATAACCACACTTCACTGGATTCAATTAGTCTTCTATTTAAAAAAAAACTGATGAGGTTTTGTGCAGAATATATTGTTTTCACAGCATGCAAATAATGCCAAACAGCTCGGACTTACATATTCATGCTGGGCTGGAGCTATGGATGTCTTAGAAAGGTGGGCTGGAGAACCAGTTGTTGCAAGTTTGAATCCTAGGCAGTGAATTGCAGTAGAAATGATCTGGCTGCTTTCAGAGATAAGCTATTATACGTGACCTGCATAATTTGTACGAGCCATTTTTTTCATAAGCAAAAAGTGCGATACAGGTAAATCTCATTTGTATGAAGGTGTCTCCTAACATTAGGGATAATTCAGTAAAATCAGGCTTAAAAATCAGTTTCACTTACGTCTGACATGGTGGAGAAATTGCTAGCAAACAAATGCATTCAAACAGTATTTAAAGGATAGCACATTGACTGTGGATGATAGTTAGTCTCATTTTTATAGTGAGGTCATGTTTTGTTTTATGAGTACGCTTTTTCTGTGGCTTTAATATTATGCAGTCTTATCAAAAAGAATGTCAGTCTCAAATAAAAGTGAAGAGAACAGTAAATGTGACCAACACAGACCTCTACAAAGTTCACACTTTAGAGTCATCACTTTGATCCTTGCACACTACATAAAAAGTAACAAAAGCTAAAAAAATCTAACAAAGAATCGTCAGCCCCCCCCCCCCCCCCCAATACAGTGTCCATATACTTGTAAACACCCCCCGCTGGAGCTGTGGGGACCTAGTAAAATGCCTCTGATGTCATCCCTCCCACACCCTTGGGCAGTGCGGGCTCACAGAGTGGTGCCAAATGGGCAATGCCCGCCACCTCATCAGCAATCTCCAGCACGCAACCAGAGTAGCCTGCTGGCATTCTCTGAGCGGCACATGGGAGGCTTGAATGAAAATATTCTGATACTGTGTGCCCCCCCCCGCTCCCCCGCTCCCCCATTTGTATCTTCCTATTGGCCCTGCTACTTCTGGAATTCTTAGTGCGTGCTGGAATGCTGGAACTATCTCAGAACTCCACAGATTCCTGTTTGAAATATGGCCCGTTAACACCCGAGTGCCATCTGCCTGTGTTCCTTTTTGTGTGTGAAGATGATATTCTTTACAAATGGTTTTCTACATCTGCTTGAAATCGTCAAGTGCTCAGATAGGTCACGGTCTCCAGGTGACGCCCAACGGACGTCGGTATTTTTGGTGCAATGCTGGAATTTCCTCTTATGGAAAGCAGAGTTGCTGCCCTGGGGATTGACTGGGCTAGATAACAGGCCTTGCTTGTCAGATCTGTCATGCTGTGGCATGCAGACAGCAGCAGAGCTTTGTTGGAAGGTTAGCGGGTGGAACACACAAAGGTACATAGGAAATTGCTGAAATACTCAACACTCACTTTTCCAATTTGGAATTAATGATTACTATACCACTGAGCCATGTAACCAGTATATTCCTATATTCTGAGCAGTTTAATCCTATATTCCCTATAATATTTTGTACCATTGCAGTAATATGGCAAACAGACCTGTAATGTAAGCATGCGGCTAACTCTTCTCCTTCTCTTCCCCTTCATTTGCTCTTTCTCCCTCTCTACTTCATCCCCTCTCTCCTTCCATCTCCTCCATTCTTCTCCTTCTCTGTCTCCTCCATCTGTCATTTCTCCTCTTTCTTCCTCTCTTACCCTCACTTTGCTCCTGTCTCTTTCTATCTTTCTTCCCCCATCACTTTTCCCTCTTCCTCTCCACCGCTTCCTCCTTCATACCCCCCCCCCCACCCCCCCACTCCAGGAATGGAGGGAGACTCGGACCTGCAGTTCCTGCTGACTGGAGGGGACCTGCTGAAGGTGCGATCCAGCTCCTGGAAGAAAACCCGCTTCTACAAGCTCCAGGAGGACTGCGAGACCATATGGCACGAGTCGCACAAGACCCTCAGATCCAAGCAGACTTGTGAGTGCTGGAAACGGCCACCTACACGTGTGTGAGACCGCTCTGAATCCAACCCCCCCCCCCTGCACTGCCGTCACCGGGGGGGGCTGCCACTGCTTGGCACTGTGAGCTTCCGGGGGGCCATGCTTTCCGGTGTGAAAGAAGGGGGCATTTTGCAGATCCGCTCTCTGTCTGATGAATAAGCAGTTATAATGAATAAGCTCTGGACCAGAAAGTCCACGCCGACCAGGCCTGAATTCATGAGGCATCTCAGAATGGGAACGCTGATCCAGGATCAGTTTTGGCTTTTAGGTGATGATGGATATAGTTAGGATATTAACAGGGTAATTCTGATCTTGGATTCTGGTTCATGGATCATCACTTCCCTTGCTATAAATGATTTTAAAGTCTTGTAAAAGATCCGTTTTAAGAGGAAATACTTGGTCAAGAAATTGCCAAATATTGCCAAATGCCACAAGCACTTTCCAAACAAGTGAACCAAATATGCTGAGCTGAAAGAAAGACAAAAAAATAGACTTGGTGTATTCACCATTTACTGGCGCTTTTTTCTATCTATGATTTTGACTCATTAAATGGAATCTTTGAGTATCACCAGTCCTTAATAACCACAGACATATCTTTCCCACATCAAGTCAGTTCCTCAAGGGTACACAATATTCATCTCAATCCTAAGTAGGTCATACAAAACCTTTTCTTCGGTTTGCAAGTTCGTACACTGAGCTATCCGCATTTCACAACAGATACCCCTTTCACACAGAAGAAAAAAGTAGTTTTCGAGACGGCTTTGATACCGCACTTACGTCTGTGTGAACACGTTGCGACGGTTTTAAAATGCCGCATCGAAAACGCCTCTCCCGGTGTTTTCGAGGCGCCTTGACTACCGCATTTCTCCTGTGGGAACGGAATGCAGCATCGACGACTGCTTTCCGGGTGGCGTTTGAATTACGTTACAGATCTGCGTTCATGCTCACCTATCTCTCAACCGAAAAAATGGCATACAGAGGAAATACCTGGACCCATTGAGGACGCGAGAACTAATATAAAAAATGCGACCACTTGCACTATAACAAGTAACGTTATAGCTTTGGGCCTACATCAAGTGTGTTACTATGGTAACAGAACGTACACAATTCATTCGCGGGAGTTGAGTTCTGTGTGTTAAAGGTAAAGATGGCTCAAATACTGCATTAAAAATTTTGTGGGAAAGGGAACCTGTTACCGCATCAGAGGTGGCTCAGATGCGGTATTAGCTGTGTGAAAGGGGCTAGATTGAATTAAATGCAGAAGTGAGCTCTTACTGTTCCTCAAAGTTGTAAAGGGCTTTAGAATTCCTCTCTTTGAAACAGGAAATAGTTTCCATTGATGTCACACATTAACCAATCAAAATAGCACCAGTCTATGCCTGGGTTTGTCTCCTTCGTAGGAAATTAGGTTTTATCCAAAGCATCTGTGGACCTGTGCAGATTTCAGGGCTGCAGCTTTGCCAAGTAATGGTTCTGTGAAACTTCCTAGGGATATCATAATGCCATGCTCACTTCCAGTGCTCTGAGTGAGCAATATTTCATACGGTCATATGGGGTACAGATGACTTTCTTTTTTTGTCTCAAACAATATGGGCCAGGATGAAGTATTTAGCATGGCTGTGTGATGGAGTGCTTCATAGGAAATTCCAATGGAAGATTTGGGCTAGTGTTCTTTTGATTTGACTTTATTTTAAGCCTGTAATGAATATTCTTTACTATTGTGCATTTTAGATACAAATGGACGTGATTGGTCTTTAATTTCATTTAGACTGAGCTGATTCTCTGGTATGAACATTTGATTGATTTTGTGCCTATTCTGACTTTAATGGTTTCTTTTTTCATTTTATGAAGCAAAGAAAAATGTTTTGGGGTATTGTTGCAGCAATTCAGTACAAAATTCCTATTTGAAGCAAACTAAATTCCTTCAAGGCTGGAGGGGTTTGTGGAAGAAATCATGAAAAAGCATCAGAATGCAGATGGGCAAAGTTGTCACGGCCCATTTTGTTATCAGACTGAAATGGCTCATATCCTACCAATCTGGATTTAGACAGATTTCTCCCATTGACCCTTCCAACTCTCCTGGTTGCTCACTGCATTTTGTTTGGACGGGAGAAAGGGAATCCGCAGCAGGAGGAGGGATAGATTTGTCTGTAGTCCTCACACATCAGACATACAGCGTGGTGCCACTGTGTCAGACTTAGCGCTCTTACTGAGTCAGACCCATTTGGGGTGGGGGAGGGGAGAGGGGTGGAGAGGCATAACAGACCATTTCTGTTATCTCTGCCAGGCCCCTTTAATCCAATGTGTCTGTGTAAAACAAAGAGTCAGAGGCCCAGATCTCTCCACCCTTCACTAGCAGTGGAGCAGGCCCAGCTCTAGTGTCCTCTCACCAGGACTGAATGTCCCAGGACCGCGTTTCCCAGTGTCCCAGGACCGCATTTCCCAGTGTCTCAGGACCGTGTTTCCTAGTGTAAACAGGACCGCGTTTCCCAGTTTCCCAGGACCGCGTTTCCCAGTGTCCCAGGGCCACATTTCCCAGTGTCCCAGAACTGCATTTCCCAAGACTGTGTTTCACAGGCATGGAGATGCCAAGAACATAGGCTTTGTTCGGAAAACTTGGCAATGGATGCTGTTTACTGTGGGTGTAGCAAAGACGAGATAGAACGGCAACCGGGCAAAGGAACAAAAACAACCACGTGAATTTTTTTCTTTGTTTTCTCCTCTCCTCATTCTGGGTGAATTATGAATGAGTTGTAATCTTCATAAGTTTTTTGTTTTGTTTTGATTTTGGACAGGGGTGGGTGTGGCACAGAATCTGCAGAGATAACATATAATTTTCGAAGCATATTTAGGAGAATAGTCCATAATTGAGTTTCCGCCATAGAGTTTTAGCTTCAGCCACTGTTGATGTGTGTTCATGTTTGAGTAAATATTTATACTATTGTTTAACAAACAATTCCTTTTGGTGAGGGTGGGCTGATTATTTTTTTATTCCATCTGAAGTCCAAACATTTGGGAATTTCACAGGGACTTTTGGAATATCACATGCTTTATTTCCACACCGAATCTTGCCTTGCACATACTAGCCACACTTGCAAATAAAATAAAGGTTGGTCAATGTGGATTTGCTCCAGCTGTAAGCTTGTGAAATTTTATGGCAGTGCGGCGATTAATCATTAGAAAATGGTGGCTGAATGCCCGATTCAGCTCAGTCATGCATTCTTACAGAATTAAGTTCAGCCGTCGCAAGGTTTCCTCTGAAAGCGTACAGTAAACATGGCACGCAATGGACACTCTTTTGCTGGCATGTGGCCAGAAGAAGGACCGTCTTACAGTGAAAAACGTTTTGTTTTATCGCATAGTGTACTGTTCAGTCTCAGAAACCAGCATATACACAGGGTTCCCTGTTCAGGGCTCTGCTTGATGCTCAAGTTAGTTGTTCATAGCATATTCTTAATGTATTTTTTCGTAGATTTGGAGTCCTTGCATTGGCCTTACATTGGCCTAGTGCCTCATGTCAATCAGTCACACATTTCCCACTGTGGAGTGGATAAATTAAATAGCTGTGAAGATACATGTTCTTGAAAGTTTGATAAGCTCAGTGTAAAGTATGATCAGATAATCATCTCCTCATTACACTAGCTATGGCAGGAATGTCTGTTTAAAATATGGGGATCTCAAAATGACTTGGCCTTGGTGCAGAGATTGTTAGGGTAGAGGAATGAGCTTTGTTTGGGGTGTAATCATAGACTAAGGCACAACAGAAGCCCTTCTTCGAATCCAAGCAGCATTCCCTATTGCAAAGCACAAACTATGGTGTGAGATAAACAAAAGAAAGATAAGAGAAAGTCAGAGGAGAGCACACACACAACATTTATCTCTTTATCAGTTACCTTTGCCATTCAGGAGGATATATATAATATATAATCATTAGTTTACCACAGGATATCCAGATATATCGCTGTTTAGTGTATGGCAGTGTATGCTTCTGTTACACAAAAAGGTGAAAACATGCTTGCACACGCACACACACACATTCAGACACATTCTCTCTGTAACACACACAGACCGACATCTTTCTCTCTCACACACATACACACACTCTCTCTCTCTCTCTCTCTCTCTCTCTCTCTCACACACACACACATACACACACACACCTCATCATAATACTGTTCTGAGCCAGTGCTCATGTAAACCCCACCCTGTTTCACAGCTCTGATAAAATATCCACAACCTTTGAACCTTTACCTGGACTAACCACAGCAATTAACCCTCAGCTTAAGGGGCAGAACACTTCTGTTGTTTGCCAACATTAATAAGTCAAACACACAAGAACAACTGTTTTGGAACAGGTTCCAATCTCTTCCAGCTGTTCATGAACTGCAGATTCTCACATTTAATGAGCTCTGATTGGTTAGCCTCAACCTGTCATTCATTAGGCTCATCCTGGGTGGTTGCCACTCAAACTGTGCAAAACAGAACAGGAGTTCATTCAGTCTCAGTTTCCCATGAAACATCACAATCTGAATTCTACAGTTTGACTTTGACAGTTCTTTTTAATATTGGTTGAGCCAGAAGCCACTCTGCGCTAATCTAGGCCATTCTGTGTTGCGTTCTGTGCTGTGGTCGCTAAACGTCAGTGGGTCAGGTGAATACACTGTGCCCTCAGGCAGCTGTGCGATGCAGCAGTGTCTCCATCTCTGAGGCGGCAAGTGCAGGGGTCAGAAAATAAAAGTCCTGCCATGTGTTTCTTCCACCCGTGAACTCACAATTCACAATTCAGTTCTACCTCCTGGCTTGAATTGTTCTAATTAGCTAATCCAGGTGATTGGAACAAAATGCTGCTTGGGAAGACTTTTACTTTCTGACTCTGGTTTTTGCACCTCTGCTATTCCCCTGTGGCTAAAAGCCCTTCAGGAAGGAACTTTATCATTATCATTCCCTGTAACTGTTATCATTCCCTGACATCTTCTATCTTATTTACTCCCCCGGTAAGGAACTAAATTATGATCTATGACCATAGAAAGTAGACTAACTGAACAGTGAACATTTTGAACATTCAGTTACAGAAGCAATCTTAATGACATCATTTTGTGAGTAACTTGGTAGTGCTCTGACAGGCACGGATAAAAGTGAACCCAAGCTAGCAATCTCAGCTGACATTAAAAAACAGTCAGACTTAGCCTACTTGCTGCAAGTGAAAATAAAATAGGAAAATACTGCAATTAGTATTTAATTAGTAAAAAAAAAAAAGTGACGTTACAATTGGAAAAGCCCTAACCCTAACCCTAACCCTAACAGTTATAAAAACTAGCCTAACTACCTAAATCTTAAAAATTAACAAACTATATAATAAAAACATTACTACTAGCTACTAATGCCAAATATAGAGCTAAAGAACGATTTAGAATCTGGAACTGGAACGGAACAAGGAAAGACTAAAAAGGATTTCTAGCCAAACTAATCTAGAGAGAAAAAAACACTGTCCAGGCTGTCACAAAGATTTAAGTGCAGAGATGGGGCACTGTACATAAAAACCTGTTCATGTAAAAGCAGGTTTTTACGTACTTCCATATCGCAGATGTAGGCAGGGCTTCAGGCGAAAGGATTTGCCATCCCTTTAAGGCATGCATGACGCAAGCTGGAACGCATCGTAAGAATCTGGATGGTGACAAGACACAATGCAACAGTGCATTACCGCATGATCTTAAATCCCGTAAGCTCATCGTTTTAGCGTGTCTTCTGCGGAGGTGTGAAAACCTTGACTGAATTCCATTCTGTGCTCTGCACGCACGCCTGCCAAATACTATTTCCTGAATGTTGTTGTTTATCCAGTAGCACATTGACCCAAGTGATTGAGGGCAACTGTCCTTCTCGAGGAGAGAGCGTCTGACAACGGTTCATCACCAAATGATGTCATCATCCTGTTTCGAGGCTCCTGAACCATGTCCCACCACTGCTCACACAAAAACCTCTGGCCCCGTTACGGTTGGCTGTTGATACTTGGTGCTGCTAGGCATGAATGGGCCGAGTAAATGTTTCTGGCCCCGGGGCCAATTCAGATGACATCACCCACTGCGGCACACGCACTCGCACTTCCGCGCATTATGTCACAAAACAATAGCCCTGACCCTTCGGAGGCCAGCTCGGGTTTGCCTGTGTCCTCCCGGTGAAGGGAGAGCAGGACGTTCACACTGAAAACACCGTCGTCCTGCACAGCCACACCACACCTCAGCCAAAAAACTCCTTCACGGTGACGAGCTTCACATTTCATTTCGGCCAGCAGAGCCGGCTGCTGGTGTAAACACTCTATGTGGTCGTTTAGGGTCGCAACCATCCATGGGCCGCACAAATCATGTTTCAATATTAAAAAAAAAAAAAAACATTTTCATTTTGCAGTATTCACAGGGTGCAAATAGCTTTTTCGATGCTATTGCTTTTGCACCAGTTCCCTGCTGTGCAATTGCTCCCCCCCCCACTAAAATCCCACCAGAATCCTAGAGCTGGCTCTGTTGGCCAGGTATTCTGACTGGTCTCCAGTATTGTGTGCATCATGGTTCACAGGAATATGTGTTTAATTTCAGGATTGAAGAACACCATTAGCCATTTGTTACACTCCTCTAGCTTTCAGTTCCACTCCACTTTCATTGCAGAACAGCCTGGAACTATGTTCTGTGCCACAGTGCCATTGGCTAGCACAGTGGTAAACAAACCTGTTCCTGGAGATCTAACGTCCTGTAGATTTTCATTTCAACCATAACATGGTACACCTGACTACGCAGCTCAACAAGATCTGTAGCTGTTGAATGAGGTGTGTTTTGTTTGGTTTGGAAACCTGCAGGACGGTAGTCAATTGCCACTGTGCTAGCATCACAATAATGTGACATAAATATGTCCAGGCTACTGGCTACTGTCATGTCATCAATTTATTTCACTTCAGAGCCATAGAGGAGAAGTTTTTCCTTTATTCCCACACCATAAATACGAAGTAGAGCATGAGAACATGATAATTACCATGGCAATGTTTCTTTATTGCCCTTGTGTTCCTATTACATCAGCAACCCAGAGAGAAAAGAGGCAATACATTCATGAGCAAGATTAGACACAGACTTGAGAACCCTTACAACTGCTATTTCACAGAGACAATACGCTAAAAGTAGAATCTGACACGTATCATAGTTAAAATACAGTTGTAGAATTGCAGGTTGCACACTATTTCATGATGTCTACACAGTTAATAATTAATATGCCTATTTCATTAATGTAGGGGGTGATATTTGGTGATAAATGCCTCTTTGATTAAACTTTCTTGCATGTACTTCTGTAAAAGCACACTTTAGTAATGGAAAAGGTCAAAAAAGCACCACAGAAAGACCTGTGAGGCATTTGGAAATGGAAAGACTGCTTTCTTTCACGTGGATGCCACCATGACCACTTTAACAGAGAAGATTATGAAAAATATATTGTGCACTTAGCTCTCTCTAATGTACATGCAAGCATAGTATTTTCCTGAGAACTTTGCATGTCAAACACAGGCAAACCTGTTTTTTTTACTGACATGAAAATAAAATTTCAATATTTGCTTTGGCAAATGTCCAGGTAGATGTATGCTTGCTCAGCACCTCACTCACAGTAACAGAATCAAACAAAACCAAGAACAGTTTCTCTTGACACAAGACTAGTGTTTTAGCAGCTGCACGGTGCTGGCACCAGAACAAATGGATATTGGCGTGACGCATGACGGCAACGCACAAATAACACACGCTTTCTGAAAGTCGATCAGTAAGCGCAGCCAATGTGGTTACCCTGTGAAAAAATACATGTTTCCCACATACGGTATGAGAATACACCCCTTATCACTCTGGGAGGATTGCTTTGCTCACACAACAGTCCATTGTGTGCGATGGAATCTGTCTGGACCCCTGACTGAACAGAAACGAATTAGGCAGCGGGCGCCAGGCTCGGAGACGATCGCAGCAGTGGCGTAGTGGCGTGGCGGCGTCAGGGCGCATCAGAATCCGCAGCATTCAGGGCGCAGGAAAAACAAGCCGCTGCTGTGAGCAGGGAAGCGCCGATGGGCCTCCCAAAACGCTCTTATTTTGATAGGAAGCTCGGGAGGAAGCCCTGACTCTCATTGTCACCTAACAAATGTTTTTTGTTGAGATAGTTCCCACTTCCTCTGCGCTGCTCATTGTGGTGTCCCCGTGTCACCCCCTCCCACATCCACCCACCCCCCCTCCCCCCACCACCACCCCATCCCATGAATCGTTGTCTGGCCAGATTACTCATGGCCAACCTCTCTTAAACTCTTTCACAAGAAGATAATGTTGGTTTTCATATCAGTCCCAAGTAAAATGGATGAATGAAAATTGTGGCTATTTTCTGTAAAATTCACATAGGGGATCCCCTTAAAAGATTAAGAGCAGGCCTTTTGCTGCTGCATGCGAAATTGTGTTTGCCACGCTTCACGGGCTTCTTCCTCGCGGCTGGTTAGCGGGCACACAGCTGCAGACGCTTCCTGTCGATAAAGGGAATTGGCAGGGCCAGCTGTGGACCACAGGGAGGCCTGTCCCTTTTTCTGTCTCTCTCCGTTTCTCTCTCCCACATCCTGTCTCTCACTGTCCCCTCTGCTCCCTTTCTGGGCTTCTTCGAACCCGGAGCCCAGGGCGGGGCGGGGCATGGTGGAGGTCAGGTCCTAACATGGCGGCTCTGTAATCTCACCGGCAGTCTCCATTGACGACATCGAGGCGGTGCGGGCGGGCCGGCAGTCGGAAGGGCTCCAGAAGTACACGGATGACCAGGTGGAGAACCGCTGCTTCTCCATCATCTTCAAGGGCCGGCGGAAGAACCTGGACCTGATCGCCAGCTCCGAGGAGGAGGCCAAGCAGTGGGTCACCGCCCTGCAGAAGGTCATCAGCAACATGCGCAACCTCAACCGCCAGCAGAACACCGAGCAGTATCCTTCCACATCGTCAGATAACGCACTCCCTCAACAGGGAAATCCACCCTTCTTTCCCCCAAAAAAAGTCCATACAGTCCATACAAAAATACATACAGGAACTAACAAATTCTTTTTGCCCTAACCCCCTTGACCAAACCCCTTTGGCCAAATACCACCTCCTTTCTCTCATTTTCTCTCTAATCCTGGTTGATGAGAAGCACTTCGCTCCACTATAGTTGCCAATGGTGAACTGCCAGTTGCCACACATTGCTGGTTCTCCTCATGTGCAAAGTTGCATAGTGGTTCTTCCCATGTGCAAAAAGAAGGCATTGCTCACACATGCCTGGGGAGCGTGGTAATGATATTTTTAAACAATTTTTTTACAAAGTAGATTGAGTAATTGTAGTTTTTCCAGCTACATTTCTCTTTCGGGTAGCTTTGCTATAGTTCTACTATTTTTGATGAAGTAATTGGTAGTTAGTACAAATATGCTTTGAGAGTAATTTACCCAACACTATATTTAACATATTGTACCAAAGAGGGCTGAAGGAAAAAACTTACGTTTCTGCAGGCCCTGAAAGAAAGTGCATCATATAATCGTACACCATCATATTCAATTTGCCATTATGATCCAAAATCCATGCAAGCTGACCTTACATTAAAGCTCAGCTGGATCTACAACTGCATGCGCAAAGCAGACAAGAACAGCGACAGCAAGATGAGCCTGAAAGAGCTGAAGCACTTCCTGCAGCAGGTGAACATCGAGGTGGACGACGACTACGCCCAGATGCTGTTTGAGGTGAGGAGGCTCGGACCCTATGCTGTCGCCCTGGCTGACCCCGTGTTTCCAGTTCTGCCCCCAAAGTGAGGGTGGATACCAAGCCAGCTTCTGAGAACCCATTCTGGGAAACGCCACGGCCTTTCTCTGGCCTGTGTGTGAGACGGCGAGGCTTTGGATAAACTTCTGAGGTGATGTGTATATCTGGGCCATTACAGCGGCTAGCTAGCTATAGCAACAAGCACTCAACTGAAATCTGATCCCAAACAACAGGAGCTGTAGCCACACCCGCCCCTCCCCATACAGGTGCGCCACACCCAGAAACGTCCTGAACACATGTTAGAATAATAAGAAAAGGTGCACAAATTTGGGGAAAGTGCTTAAAGATAGAGATTGCCAGTGCATTATAGATATCCCTTGGCATGCTTATTTTATAACATTTTCAAGTAAAAATCCTGCATAGTATGCCTTTAAGGCTGACGGCAATTTTTTGAGCGTCTAGGCTCTGAAAAATATCGGCTTTCTGCAGAGATGTGTTTAATTTGAGGTGCTTCAATTTCACAGAAATGTGACCGTTCCAAGTCAGGCTACCTGGAGGGGCCTGAAATTGAGCATTTCTACAAACTCCTGACTGAGCGGGAGGAGATCGATGTCATCTATGGGCAGTACGCCACGACAAACAGCCAAATGAGCAGCACGGACCTGCTCAACTTTCTGCTCAAGGAACAGCGGGAATCTTCCTCTGTAGATGATGCCCTCAAGCTCATTGAGAAGTACGAGGTGGACGACACAGGTGAGGACATCCATACTGACGAGTCTCCCATCACATGCTGACTTTAACATTCTACTGTGTAGCATGCACACACGCACCTCATGTTGACAAATGCCGAAGGCATTCAAAACCCTAGAATCAAGACAAGATGCTGAATGCTCTCATATACCTGCACTAAGGAAACAATTGAACACACCTGACTAATCAGAAACACCAGTAAAGAAATTTGTCCTAACCAAAAGTGAAGTGAAACCAAAATGAAAAAAATTCCCTTTAATAAAAAATGAGGATGCACTTTAACCACATCGGAATTCTTTGACCGCAAATTTTAAATTGTGGAGTACAGAGCCAAGTCAAGAAAAAATCTGTATCCTTGTCTAAAACATTATGGAAGGCGCTGTACATCACAGCAGTAATCATACACCCTAATAAAAAGCCATTTATATAGACATATTTTCACTTATACACCTGGTATTTACAGCTACACATTACATTACATTACAGGCATTACACCCACCTAAACATGCAGTGGCTAACTTCCGATATAAGATGGCGACAATATAACCGAAACGTCTGCCACACTCTGAAATTTCAGCCAAGGAGAAGCAGCACATGACCCAGGACGGCTTCCTGATGTACCTGCACAGTGAAGAAGGTTTGATCTTTAACCCTGCCCACAAGGGGGTATACCAGGACATGACTCAGCCCCTCAACCAGTACTTCATCTCCTCCTCCCACAACACCTACCTGATGGAGGACCAGCTGAAGGGCCCCAGCAGCACTGAAGCCTACATTCGGTAAGCAGAGCATCTCCACAGCCCGTTCCAGGACATAAATACACAGAGCCCTGCCAGCGTCTTAAATTCATCTTTAAATATGTATTATTAAATAATATTTTCAATAAACTGCCTTTATATGTGTTAATATAGGCTTCATGTTCTGTATTTTATGCAACACTGAGTAAAACTGGTATATTTTCTAATATAATTCTAATGTAAGTGTTGCTTATTTTTAAATATATCTGCTTTTTCCTTAAATATCATTTTCCTTAAATGATGTATTTGAACACATGCTATTTTATAATATTGGTCAGAGATCAGACCTCTTTCACAGATGTAGAAGGTAATTCACTTTTCGGCAAATGACCCTGACAGCCGTGGTCTTCCTCAGGGCGCTGATGAAGAGCTGCCGCTGTGTTGAGCTGGACTGCTGGGACGGGTCACAGGGTGAACCGGTCATCTACCACGGCTACACCCTGACCTCCAAGATCCTCTTCAAAGATGTCATCAAAGCCCTGAAGGAGTACGCCTTCAAGGTGAGCCAGGGGCTGTGGCGTTCTCACGCCTGCACGGTGCCTTACTGAATCTGACTCGCTCCAGTGTTAGCCAGGCTGCACCTCAGTGTGCAGTGTGTTTGATGTTCTGGACAGTTACAGATTGAAATTTAATTACAGTGCATTCCACGTTTCCCTTCTATTTGTACAATAATTTGAGTGCAACGAGTAGTGTTGGCCACCGAAACCCAGTACCACTATGCCACCAGTTCCCTGAGCTGCCGACTGAAATATGTTTTCCACCACACACCTTCACTAGCTAACGTTACACTGGCTCTGTCAACTTAGTCAGTGACAGCATGTGGCGTTAGCAAGCTAGTAAAGTTAAACTTCAGGACGGGAAAAAAAAATGCCAGAAGCAAATAAGTGTACATTATAAAATTATTTAAACAAATAAATTATTAAATAGATATATTTTTGCATTTGCAATAAAAAATGTTCTTAATGTCACAGTTGGATCTTTATTTTAAAGAAGGTATCGGTTCTGGCACCGGTACCATTTCAAAAGTATTGTTTTTAGCACCGGTATCGGCAAAATCTAAATGATACCCATCCCTAATGATGAGCTATATAATATAATATATAATATGTATATATTGAGATATATTTGATATATTTATTATTCTCCTATACATGATTGAGGTAGTGTGTGCAATGTGGTCATTACGTGACTGTGTCTCTTGACCTCCCCAGACCTGAGTATCCTGTCATCATTACTGTGTGTCCTTACCTCACCAGACCTCAGAGTACCCTGTGATCATCTCCCTGGAGAACCACTGCAGCTTGGAGCAGCAGAAGCTCATGGCCCAACACATGACCTCCATCCTGGGCAGTGCTCTTGTCACAGCCCCCCTGGGGGAAGAGATGCCCACAGACTTCCCCTCTCCTGAGGTGAGCACTCCTCCATTTCCTACTCTTCAGCCACTCCTAAACCCAGCTGCAGTGATCCACACACGGAACAACCGCTACGTTTTTTTATAGTCACATAATTTATGTTTAAATTTGACAAAATACTGTATATATTAACTGTTTCATTATATTGGGCAGCTGCAGAGCGAGACTGTAGCCTCTTTATGTTTCCTGTCCCAAAGTCAGATATGATTAATGTTTTAAGAAGGTGCAACAGGCTTCAAAAGAATATTGGTTTTGAAATGACTGTCTATGATAAGGGCTTAAGTTCATAAAGTTTTACAGTCTGTGCCTGTTAATGGCATGGGGTCACAGTTACTTTCTCTGTTTTAAAAACAGAATCTCTCTTAGTTGTGAAGTCAATGGCACACATTCGAAGTTAGGAGTGTTTGTTTGTTTTTTTTTATTGGCTGGCTCTTGCAATTTCACCACCCACTGGTTTAACGGTTTCACACTCAGTCAATACTTACAGTTCTTTGTAGGACACTTTGCTGCTAGAAAATGCCACACCCTGCCCTTCTAATCACCTGAAACAAGATCTAGGTTTCAGCTTATGCTCCTTGTTACTTGCAACTAAACGTCACAGCACAGACCCAGGGCAGAAAGACATGCCTGATCTATTTTTGTGAGTGCAGGTGATTTATATCAGAAAAAAACACCTCGGGTCGTGAGCTCATTATACCCACACCTTCAGTTGTCTCCCTTTGCGTCTCTCTCATTGCACACTTAATCCAGTCAGCAGTGAAATACCTCATATCACACATTAGGCATGGCGCCATCGTGTGGTGGGGAACAGAGCTAGAATCTGAGCTTCTCTTCATGGAAAGTGTACGTTTACACAGGCTGCAGAGCAGTGGCCTTCGATGAATTTGATCCAGAGGAACAGGCTGTGAAGCCTTCGGATTTTCAGAGAAAGGTGCCATGGGGAATTTTAGCGATCACTTTTAGACAGGACCTTTCAGTGCTCCTCTGGAGAAATGTTGGGAATGTCTGCAGATGGCTTTCATCTACTGTAGCTCACCAAGAGCTGAGATTTGTCGCCCCAGTTTTGGCAAATGCATTACGGGCTTTTTGCCCAGCTCCATTTTGAGGCAAAACCCATCTGGCTGTGCACCTTGAAGAGGTGAAAAAGTGTGCCCTAGCCACTGTATGATGCACTGTAAACATTGTTGAAAATTTACACTATGAGAACATGGAAGCCTAATCAGGTTCAGAGTCCAACCAGAAAAATCCGTCTGCAGCATCCTGTCACGTCCACACCGTGAAATGACCTTTAAGGTTACGCTAAAAAAAAACTTGTAATGACTATGATGATGTTTTGACTACAGGGGATTTGTATGCCAATTACACATTACATAATATTTATCTTTCCTTCCCCCACTGGCTGCAGAGGGAGTGTCTGTGTTTGGCCATTACCACAGCTATTAACAGGCTTTTCTGCTGCTTTCTTTTAGAAGAATACTTGATATCAGGTGTCTCATTGCAGCTTCAATGATGTTGTCATTCATTGGTCGCTTCTGCATCCATTTAAACACACCATACTTTTACTCCTGACATGTCACCTTAAGGTCATACGTAATCTCTCTGGACACTCTAGCCAAGGGCTGTGCTGGTGCACCAGCCTGACCCTGCAACCTGTCGATGCTGACATGAATCTCTGTAATTCAGTTTAGCTTTAAACCAAAACAGGTTTGGCCATCCTCTACATCTGCTGATAACTCAGATGTGTAAATAACCATAATTATATTTCACTCAACGCTACAAACAGCTAGGTGCATATAGGCTATTGGAATTTGACAAGGTGATTTGAAGCAATATAATTGTACAATGCACAATGTCTTCATTATTCACCTGAATGTGGAAACTACATGGTGGGTGTGGTTGGTATGGCAGTGACCCAAGAGACACAGGTGGCCAGCCCAAATTTGGGAGAGAACATTTCTCACTTGTATCCATGTTTTCCTTATTTGGTAATGCCAAGTTCCAAGGTCTGTGTTCTCAGGCTGCGATTGGATAATGCGAGTGTTGGACATGATTGAAGTGCGTGTATTCATCTCCATAGGACCTGAAAGGCCGGTTCCTGATCAAAGGAAAGCGTCTGAACAAACTGGATGCCTTCTATACCACTGAGAACAATGTGGAGGACGAAAGTGTGTCTGAGGACGATGAAGCTGCAGAAGCAGAGGGGAATGAGGAGAAAAAACCCAAGGTACCCTGCACCTCCAGACTGGACTCAGTCCACTGCTTCAAAGAGATTCACCCAACTAGAACTGTGACTGAGTAACTGCCTGGGGATTTGAGTCCCTGTGAAATAATAATCCTGTTAGGAACACTCGGTTTCTGTTTGTGATAGTTCATGTGCTGCACTGTGAATGATGAATCATTAAGTATGAAGTGAATCATTAAGTGAGACTTTGCGTGAGCGGGGAGGACGGTAGCATATTGCACCCATTCACTTGTCATAAGGTCGCCAATTTCACCCACAACCCTTCTATTTGCAGAAGAAGACCAAGCTGAAACTGGCGAAGGAGCTTTCTGATATCGTCATCTACTGCAAGAGCGTCCACTTCAATGGCTTTGAGGATGCTACAGACAACCGGGACTTCTATGAGATGTCGTCTTTCAAAGAAGGAAAAGCCGTAAAGCTGGCTGAAGAGTCAGGTACTGCATACATCCCACCGTGACCCAAACATTCTCCGCTTTTCTCGTCTGATGTTAGCTAGTAGTTATATTACAATGAAACCAATGTTAACTTTAAATATTGGCTACTTTTTGTATGATAGCTGTATACTGAAATTCTTCTCTGTTCCAGCAAATGAATTCATTCAGCACAATATCAGCAAGCTGAGCAGAGTCTACCCTGCGGGCTCCCGAACAGACTCCTCCAACTATAACCCAGTGCCACTGTGGAACGCCGGTTGCCAGATAGGTATGAACGCTCACCTTCATCCACTTCCAAGAAGCTCTGATCTAAACCTGTGTTTCTGGTCACAGGGCAGCGAGCTGTCCAGCTACTGTTTTGTGCCTTTTACACACACGCTCAGAGCAGGAAGTGTGGTCAGTGGCGATGTCTTAATGGTACAGATAAGCTTCCTCTTTTTGATCAGGAGGTTTGAACACGAGACATAATCCTGTCAAAATATATGCACCACACAAACGAACACACTGGACCTTTATTATAAGAATCTGTTTCTCTGACCACACTGAACACCACTGACCAAACTCTCACCACTTGGTACCCAGTGGCCCTGAACTTCCAGACACCCTCTGCGGAGCTGGACCTGAACCAGGGCCGGTTCCTTCCCAATGGCTTTAACGGGTACATCTTGAAGCCGGCTTACCTGCGGGACCCTGCCTCCGAGTTTGACCCCATAACACTCACCAAGGGCGAGTGGCTTCAGCACAAGATTCTACACGTCATGGTAAGAGAATCTCACAGCACCGTTTATATATGCATGCTTATCCTGACCACTCTGCATATGTGCTCCATTAGGTTCCCCACAAACTGCATATTACCATTTAGCTTTTCTTGCATTATTTTACCAGGCTGGCCAGTCGTGGAGGGGCTCTCCCTCTATATCCAGGTTCCTCCTTAGATTTCTTGCCACTGGGGAGGTTTTTCTCACAACTGTTTGAGTGTTTTTTTATTCTTTTATTCTCACTTCAGATTTTTGTTACCTCACTTGCTGGATTTTCAGGGATTCCGGCTTGTTCTCTAATGTTTCCTACTTCTCGTTCCTGTGAAGTGTTCTTATGAGCACAGTAACTATACACATAAAATTGAATTTTTCCAGCTCTGCTCCAGGACCTTCCAAGTTCAAGTTAAAGTAACAACTGTTCAGTAATTACTCTAGTAGAGTAACAACCTGTTCTATAGTTCCCCTGTTTGACAACAGGAAAACTACAGAACATAACTCAAAACAGCATGTAATTTCACCATTGGGACATAGTAAGATGGTTGTAAAAAGTGGCTCTGTGCTCCCCCTAGTGGCCAATGTGCAACAAAGCAGTAATTAGCTCCAAGTGCCCTGTATTTTGAATAACCCAGTTATATGGACTGCATTTATATAGCGCTTTTATCCAAAGCCATTTACAATTGATGCCTCGCATTCACCAGAGCAATTAGGGGTCAGGTGTCTTGCTCAGGGGGATCGAACCGGCAACCCTCCGACTGCCAGACAACCGCTCTTACCTCCTGAGCTTGTTGCCCAAAAGCTATGTTCTTCCCAAACTCCCTAATCCCCCGTCTTCAGAAGATGCTAACTCTATGATTTACACTGTGGGTCTTGAGTTGAGGCCTTGGTGATCCATCAGTTTGAGCGAGGGCATACCTTATGTGAGATTTATGCAGCCCAGTTGCAATGTATGTGTTCTGAATGTGTTCCTGAAAACATTCTACGATCAATTAGTGGACTCAGCAGTCCCCACACAGGAGTGATGATGTTAATCGTAGTAATTTGTCCCATTAGATCATTTCAGCCCAACAGCTCCCCAAACTGAACAAGAACGCGAAGTCCGTTGTGGATCCCCTGGTGAGAGTGGAGATCTACGGCGTACCAGCAGACACCACATCCAAAGAGACGGTCCATATTAGCAACAATGGTATGGGTCTTCCCATCTCTCCCCCCTTCGCCATGCCGGAAGCTGGAAGCTGGAAGCCCCCTTATTGCATTCCCTTTAAATTCACAGTTTAGCGCAGAAGGGAGGCAGTTTCGGCCCATAAAAGCAGCGGTGCAGGTTAGCAGTTAGAGTATTGGGGTGACTGTTTCATTAAGTTTGCTGATTTGAATCCTGGGTGATGTATTCCCTTTTGACGCTGGAGCCAGGTGTTTAGCCAGAATTGCCTCAGTGAAATATCCAACTATATCAAATGAATAATACATGAGAAGCATCTGCTATTTGGCATGGAGAAAGCCATCTAAAAAGCAAATGTGAATTGGTGATGTAATAAAAACAAGGAGTAACAACTAACGGGGCTTAAGCCAGTAAAAGGGCATAAAAGCAGCATCTGAGGAATCATGTGGGTATTCCGTCAGACGCCCGTCCAGGTCCTGACAGTCATGTGGGTTTCTCCTCAGGGTTCAACCCCATGTGGAACGCACAGTTCCAGTTCGAGGTGTACGTGCCAGAGTTGGCCATGGTGCGCTTTGTGGTGGAGGACTACGACTCCACGTCTCAGAACGATCTCATCGGACAGTACACCCTGCCCTTCACCAGTTTACAGAACGGTGAGTCCCCTCTCCACCCCCCACCCCCCACCGGAACACAGCCACTTCACATTCAAGATGAAATTCCGAACATGCTTTCATTACGTAGGATAAAACAGCACTTTTTGCTACCTTCTAACTAAATCAGTGCCAGAGGCCCCTCAAGCCTTAGTGTTTGAACTTCCTGTCAGTTTGTAGGCTGTAGTGGTCAGTTGTCCTTTTTCCCTGACTGTTTGCTTTTGTTTTTGGATTTCTTCGGAAAAGGTGGCTACAATTGAACCACATCTTCTTTGGCCCGTGTAAATAGTTGTTATTTTAAGCTGACAATATTCATTGAGTAGAAATAAAGAGGACTAATGGAAATAAATGAAAATTATTTTTATTTTATTTTAATGTAATTATTAGAACATGATTGTTTCCTTCTTATTTCAAAGGTTCAATTATATTTGTATACAAGATAAAAACATTCACTGGACAGTTTCTTGTTTTAACCCTATTTAAATGTTTTTACATTCTTCTCTCATATTTAGTAATTTTGATATGTAAAAATCATCATTTCAACATGCTGTGTAATAGCAGCAGATTTTTCATATATTATGCCCCTTTTATGGTTTTTTCCAAATCCATTCCAAACATTTCCTTCATCACCTGACCCTCACATCATGTTTCCTCAGGATACCGGCACGTTCCCCTGCTCTCAAAGAATGGTGATGTCATGGCTTCAGCGGGACTGTTTGTGCACATGATGGCGGTTGATGCCCAATAAGCCACACCCTCTCCTGTTCCCCAGATCTAAAAGCCAAAATCTGTGTGCTTTCCAAAGGAATTCCACACAACCTGTTTTTACACACTGCAGTCATCTGTAATTTTTTTAACCTTTTTTCTTATTCTCAGAATCAACAGATGCAAAGTCATTTTGGTTACTCAGTTTGCTGTTTTTAGAAATAGATTAGTTTTAGTATGCTTCTAATGAAATGTTGTGTTTATAGACACAGAGATATTAGTAGGACTCAGAAATGAAAGATTTTAAAGACATGTGGATGTCCACGGGATTCAAAATGCTGTTATAGGCACAGGGATATCAACAGGATTCAGAATGCTTGACGTTAAAGAAACACTACACCACTGAATCTTGCCCAGTTCTTGCGCTAACAATCATGTCGGTTCACAGTCCAGAAGAGACACGCTAATTAGATCAGACTTAGCGTCACTGATGATTGCTATTGCAATTATAATAACGCAGCTCACCAGAAACTGAATATGCTCTTACAATTCGTGTTTTTGTTAGTTTATTGTGATTATTCAGCATAAATTACAAACATGATTACAATCATAGCATACTAAAAGGAACAAATACTCTGGGATACAGAACTTTTTGCTCATATGACTGTTTTTGATGTGTTTATAGCTATCACCTATGTCCATAGTTAACAATACATTTGATATGTTTTCGTAAACATTTTGTGTGACTTGGAATAAGCCTCTATTTTACCATGATACTCCTTTTGTTTTTTTTTTCAAATCAATATTTTAGGAAATGAATTTCTGAATTGATAGTCTACTCACTGCTTTTGATATTCAACACTAAACTTGGTATTATAATCAAGGATCCTATCTCAAAGATAGTTTCACAGACCCAGACTATTTGATGATCTTTGAAGCCAAACATGGAAGAAAAGGGCCTGTCAAAGTGCCATCTAAACATCTGAATATTCTTTAGCCTTCAAAGACATGGTGGATTTATACTGATATTGGACTCATGGTGATCAACCATTCTCTATCAGGTTCTTAGAATATTAAGAGTCAGGGTCTGTGAAAGCAGGTATTTGCCAATAAAAGACTTGTATCAGTACACTTGTATTTTTATTTTCATTGTCTAAAGCGGAGAATATTTTTTGGTATTACCTGTTTGTACACAGGTCGATAAAGCCATATTTTGTATTGAATTGGCTTTTCTTAGCATGCTGAAGTCAGAAATACTTGGATTCAATATTTTTTCTGAGGTATTTTTATGCATACATGTTTTGACACCTTCTGTGCCTTAGAGCTTTACTGTAAATGAAACAGCTTCAAACCTGCATGCACATTTATGGGTTGGATTTGTATAAGCCCCAAAATAACCTGATTTAAAGCCAGCCCACCAATGCATTTGTCATGTTGCTTTCCCGTTTTGAAAAATAGTAATAATACTTATATATATATATATATATATATAGAAACCCAGAGACGTGTGTTAATCAAAGTGCATATACGTGAAATATGCTATACGCTACATGACACATGAAAACAGTATCCATTTTGTGGACCACTATGTTGTGCATACTGTGTAGAGGAAAGAATCTGGTCCTTTGTCTCAAAATAGCGATCAGCCATTCAATCAGAAAATTCCACCAGATGTTGGTGTAAAAAAACAATTCCTTATCTCATAATCCTGATACAAGTCTACTGTTTGTTACCCTCATCATGTAGTTGCATTTATTTAGTTTCGGCAGCTTATTTTCCATGCGTGCTTCCCACATATTGATATGCATGTACAACCTACCATATACTTAGAACAAAATTATTAAAATATGATAGCTTTTCTAATTAAATGACAGACTCTTGACTACGTTGCCTAGTTGCACAACATCTTTTTTTTTTTTGCTTTTAGTACACTGCTGTTTGCAAAAATAATGAAAAATAAAAGTAAATTATTAAAAACTTGTTTGTGACTGTTTTCTCTTTGCAATTCCAAGTAATTTTTACATAAAGTGATTTTAATTATTGCATTGATTTGGCATTATTTTGCAACTATGGATTTCAGTATGGATAGAACAGAATTATTATTAATAATCAATAATTAATTAATTGGTAGGAAAAGAAAAATTGTAGATTGACCTGAAGCCCAAGGATTTTCATTTACTCACATGAAACTGGGAAGTTTTGTCCCTGCGTTAATAGCCTACTAATTAATCCTTACTAGAACAACATAAATTGGTTAAGAGTAAACTAATACAATTTAAAAATTAAATAAATAAATTAGAGAGAGAATCCAAAACCGATCTGGCTCAGGAGGATATGCAAAGCATTACAGTCATCTTGTACAATACCAGTCAGACTGGCTGAAGTCATAACAGCTGCCACAGATGACGTTTATTTGCTCCTGCTATTACAAGTATTTTGAAACAGCAGTAGCCTATCCATCGCCTCAGCAGTGATTACAGGGCTACAGGACTGCAATTTGCAAATCGTATTGGTCATCTCACGCGGGAAGTGGGGTGGTGAAGTTGCCGCAAGCAAGTTCATTGGCCACAACTTCAAGGGCCTGTTCAACTACAACAGCAGATAAAAAAAAGTTAATTATTATTATTATTTTTAAACTCGGGTATTTTGGCCGTAGCTGGCCTGTGCGATTGTGCCGGATGGAGTTAAAACATTTAGTTTTGTAAACGTCAATTAGCCTATCACATTTGTCTTTGCAGATGACGCGTGGGCATGTGCTCAAATTTTAGCAGCTTCATCATGTCGCAAAAGTAAATTTCAGAAGAATTTTTCAAGAGCTCCATAGAATCAAAATTACGATGGACAAATAGTGATTCAATATCCTTCCGTTCTGTTCCTGTCTTTGACCCTATTTCAGCTGTAAATAAGACTGCAGCTTTGGGAAGTAGACCTACATCCATCTACCTTATTCTAAGCATGTGGGGCATGCTGCTCGATCTGCAAGAGGTAGTGCACCTAGTAGCGAGTTGTGTTGTAGCCTACGAGGCGGTGTGTGACGACGTAAGCAATATCGAGGATATACCGCGCCAATGGCCCACGTTTGGAGACGCTAGATGAGCACCATCAGCACCCGAGTGTTTGAGGTGACACCTGGCCAAAAATATCAAGCAAGGAAGGAAAGAACTGTCTATGACCTTCGCTGCGAGGCACTTTTTTATGCTTACGAGGCAGTGACATGACGCCTGCGGAGTGTGGTGAACCGGTTTCATTATTTTGTCACCACGCGTTCTGTAAAGCGTGTATAGTATAATGGTGAAAAACGTGATTTTTACACAGCACGTCATTCTGTACGTGGAAGCCGCTGCCAATTTCAGCACCCCCAACATAAAATTCCTTCCAGTGCAGCTGGTCCTCCTCCCTTCTGGAAAACTAACCTAGCTAACATAACACGTTTCAGCACACGGGAATACCATCTAATTAGGATAGGAAATGAAATTATGCTGGAACCCTGGTGTTGTGACGTCGGTTGACACAACCGGTAGCAAAGGGCAGGTAGTCAAGCAACGGTGTAGGCTACTGTTACGTAACAGAAAACATTCTGTGAATTGTATAAAGCCAAAGATTTTGATCGACCAGTCGTACTGTGCGAATTCCTTATTGCTTCAATAATGGATGAGCTATGGATAAGAAACGATCTGAGTTACGGAGAGATCGACATTCCCATCTCCACGACAAACTGGAGATGCAGGCGGCAAGGTTAGGATCTCAGTGGTTAGGATGGAATCATCCGTTAGGTGGCGTTGGGCACAACAGGTGTATGGTGCAACATGCTGAGCACCTGCTACTTTTTTTTCCTCCTACCAAATATATTAGCAGTCCAATTGTGACCCACTGAGGTAAAAGTAAAAATTAGGCCAATTGGCTGGTAGTGACTATCCAGCTGCAAACTAGTTAAGTAGTTCCTGAAATGGTTTAAGCAGTAAAAAAAAAAAAAAGTTCAGGCTGAAGTAGCATTTTCCAGCCTCTGATCATATAGCAATGAGCATTCAGTTTTATTGTGGAAAAGATTTTGTGACAAGTGTCTACAGTGCAGACTACACCGACTGTGTGAACGTTCATTTTGCTTCCACCATAGGAAATAGTTCCAACCTAACATAAAGATTTTGAACAGTCTGCATGCACATAACCTCTGAAGCATAATACTGTCTGGTGAACATGTATTGAGCACAAGAACAGAATGTCTAGGGCCTGGCTACTAGCCACTATAAAGCCAGCAGAAACATCTGTAAATATTAAAAATTAAAAATTACCTTCACAGCACACTGGTTCGGAGGAAAATTTGATTATTTATATATCTTCATGTAATTATTTATTTCCACATTTAATCATTTCAGGATTGTAGACATGTGTGAACTGAGAAATAATTTTAATCTTGTCAAAATTGCTCATCAAAGCCGGTATTTACAAAAGTTTAATCACAAATGCATTGCTCAACAGCTGAAAAAACGGAATTTAATGGTAAGTTTACCTACGGCATTAAGGTACTGTCAATGGTTTTCTTGCATACTCTTTATGTTGCAGGACATGTGGAGGATTACTACACAAAAGGATCACTACTGGGAGAGGGAGGATGCGGATCAGTATATGCTGGGACTCGCATCTCTGATGGACTGCCAGTAAGATGCCAACTTCTCCACTGCTTCTTGACCGATCCTATTCTCCTCTAGTAACATATTTCCAGTTAGTTCTTAGTATCCCTCGTATCCCCATTTATACTGACTTCCAGACTTGTTTTATGCATCATCCTTTGCCTTATTTCAAAAGGTATAATTTTAATATGAATATATAATATTATTTAACTGTGTAACATCAACATTAGCAAAACTTTTATATGGAATATATAAGCATATCTGCTGTCTTTTAGGTGTTTATGACAGTAAAACCACAAAGCATGAAGCAGTTTGTAAAGATTGCATTTGCACCTCTCATCTCCTTATCTTGGTTTCTTCAGGTTGCCCTAAAATATGTGGCGAAAGTAGAAGAAGACCTGCTTCTAGTGAGTAACACTTCAGCAGTTACATTTCTTCAACTTTTACCCTGTTGGCTGTCCATGATCACAATGACTCATTTGTCACAAAATAGGTTTTCCCTTGTATACGCTGTGCTGTAATGTCCTCAAATGTGTGCTGTGATGGACAATCTGCAGTATCAGTTCTCATTATTCACTGTTGCGCCACCTTACCACACACCCTGACTGCCCAGAATAACCTCAAAACACACCCAGCTCATACAACTTCCCAATATATATCCTCCTGAGACCCAGCAGAAAACAAGTTAAAGTATTTACATTTTTCACATAATACAAATGGCCTGGATGACAAAAAAACACATGGCTGTGAAAATATTTTCAAAAATGTTATTGATTTTATTTTTATTGAATGTCCTTGTAGTACATGGTTCTTGACATTGAGACCATAGACTCATGTCCCCTACAGGGAACAAAAAAGAATTGCTGGATGATATGAACTTAATTATAACCACATCCAGGTCATAGAACTGGCCCGTATAACCTCATTATATCCACACCCAGCTCATAGCCAGCTGCCCATTTGAACCTCATTATACACATACCCAGCTCATGCCCATTCTAGCCAACCTGCTTGACTTCCTCTCTCTACAGCCTGGACAGGAAGTCAGAACACCTCGGGAGGTGAGGCTAATGGGCCTTGTGAATGAGAACACGGGTCATCCTAACATCCTGCGGCTCTACGAGTGGTTCGATGCCCCAGACTGCTACGTGATGGTTCTAGAGCGGCCTGACCCCTGTAAGGACCTGGTGGACTTCTGCTACACCCAGAACAAAAAAGTGATGGATGAACAGCAGGCCCGGGCAGTGATAGACCAGCTGCTTCACGCCCTCCTGCACTGCCAGCATGCAGGAGTGTTCCATCGGGATGTGAAACCAAACAACATCCTGATAAACACGGAGACCCTGCGTGTCATCCTCATTGATTTTGGGTGTGGAACTTCCTGGAAGGACACGCCTTTCAGTTCCTTCGCAGGTCAGTGAGAGGTTCAGTTTACAGGGTTTGGAACTTGGGGAGTAAATTGACCATGATAGGCTTCATTTCCATAGCATGAATGAAACATTCATATTGCTGCTGCCATACCATAGGTGTCTGTACACTCCTCTCTGTCTATTCCTTAGGCACCACTGACTTCTCACCTCCAGAGTTGTTTGAGGAGGGGCTGTACCAGGCTGGGCCCTTCACAGTGTGGTCCCTCGGGGTCACAGTGTTTGACATCGTTTGTGGCTACCTGCCATTTAACCCGGACGATGGCCATGAGAGCATGAGCAGGGTCCACTTCCCTACAGGGCTGTCCTCAGGTGAGCTGAGTCAGTAGGAAACAGCAGGACTGTGTGTGTGATGTCACAGATTTTACCCTCCTTTTATCTGCTCTGTCGGGTTTTGCCGTTTACAGAAATCAAGGACTTCATGAGCAGGTGTTTGGCACCAGAGGTGAACGAACGAGCGACGCTAGAAGAGCTCCAGCGTCACCCGTGGCTCCACCCCACCTGCTTACAACAAGGTAGCCAAATTCTTGACCTCAGAACTCACTATAGATTGAAATAAGGGCCTCTTTGTACTGATTTTTAAAAAAACATGTGGACTATACTATTTTCCTGTTCCATTATCTGAAAAGATCTGCATTAAAATCCCATTATTTGCAGTGCACAGCTGTACTGGACTGATAAACAGCCAGATGGGTCTCAGTGTTTTATTGCACCATGTGACCTGACTGTATGATCTCTTTCGGTAGGATTCAGGAAGAGGAAGATGAGGAGGGAGGAAGATGGAGAGCAGAAAAGGAGCTCCTCTGACTCTCTCATTCCCGCAAAGTGCCTCCGGAAAGGTCAGGGTCACAGCAATGCTGTCCAAGAGTGGGACTTAGGCTCTACTGCACAGCTGTACAGCTGAAGCACATGGATATCCAGACTGGGACTCTGCATGGCTTTATAGAAGCTGACACATTCAAACAAGTCAGAAATACAATACTGAGGGGCCCTGAAGCCTAAATGGCCTACCCATTGCTCTCAGTGTAGTGCTGCTTGTATGATGGCTGTAGTTCTGCAGAGGCTAATAATGCGTCTGTTCCCCAGATCAAGATGAATGCCTTCAGCTTCTGGCATCACCTACTCCAGGAGGAGAAGGCCAAGGCCATGAAGGAAAGGGCCTGAGTGAACATGGTCCCCAGGCCCCCGTACTCAGCCTTGGCCAGACAGAGGATGACCATCTGAGCCACGGCCAAAGCAGTGAGCAGTTCCTATCTGCCTGCTCCTCTTTGCGGTCGTATTACAGCTGTCAATCCACAGGTAAGATCTATCATGTGCTACTGCATCATCAATGTGGGTGTGGTCTTTCACCAACCACTCCCATTCACATTTAAAACAACTTAAATATTCAACCTATGGCTTTTAAAGAAGCAGCAATGCGACTTATATTCAATGCGATGAACCTAGGGCCGCAATTAGGTTTTGCAATATATTGCCAAAAACGGGGAAGATATTACACTGACTTAGTTTTTGAAAAAAAAAAAAAAAGAATTCCAAAACTCTTCAAAGGGTATAGAGAAAGGAAAAGAACGTAAACTGCGTGTTGAGTTGAGAAAGAAAAACATTGCTGATCTCAAGTGTCCTTCTCCCTGTGTTTTATCTCAAGAGAGGAGAGGCATGAATGAGGAGACAGGCGTGAAGAGCCATCGGGAGAACCAGGAAATGGCAGCAAACTGCCTTACGAAAGGTCTAAACTCAAAAAATAGGATGCTTCCTGATGATATATGCTGTGTGATATGTGCTGTGCGTGTGTATAATAAGGAACGGAATGAGACTAAAGCACTGGAGGTCTCAAGACTGTCCTGTGTTCCGTCTCCTACAGCCTCAGAAAAGCCCCAGAAGGCTGGCGTGAGGAAGAGGAAGATGGGGTGTGAAGAGCAGGCAGTGGTGCATGGAAAGAACCTGGGTCCCTACAGCGGGACCAGACCTGCAAAGTGCCCACGGAAAGGTTAGTCACAGCAATGCTGTGGAAGAGAGGGAATTACACGCTGCTGCACAGCCTGTACAGCTGAAGTTCAGTAGGGACTAATAATGCATCTGTTCCACAGATCAAGATGAAGACAAGAAAATGAACATACTGTTGCATCAGTGTAACATGGTTTAGAAGCATGGGGATCAGATATCTTTAAGTTTGGCACTAACTTTAGTCCGTTTCTTTTGCTCCAGATTTGCAGGATATGGGCCAGATGATGCACTACTCTGCCTCGATGCCTCGGGCCTCCAGGACCATGAACCCAATGTCCTCCTGGGGTGGATAATATAACGTTGAGGCAGACTGGCACAAACAAAAACTAAGCAGCTTGGTCACTTTTCATCGCTGTTTAACTTTTGGTTTGACACCGACACATGGATATGTCACAGTCTGCTTGAACCCCATATTATCCTCCACCTTCCCAGCCTGCCTTAACCCTGTTTTAGCCCCGCCCCACCTCAGATGCAGTAAGTGCCAAAGTGCATGGTGTGCCCCACTGCAGTCTGCAGCCACATACACAAGCCACCATGCGGCAGGAAAGCTTGTGGACCGCACGTTTGTAAGCCTTGTTGTAGTACACATTGTACATTAAAAATATTCAGAATAATTATCCAAGGGACATACAATTAAAATGACAATAAGAAGTCAAATAAAACCTGGGGAAGTTTGGTGACTCTCCCTCAGGCAATATCTGTGGTGCTTTGTGCAGCAGCAGTTCTGACTTCCTGCTTTTCCAGGTGGATGAAGTTTCTGTGCTGCAGTCCCATCAAGCCAGGGAGGCTGTGCAGGAAACTGACCAGTGGAGGAAAGCCACAGTGCAGCCGGGTCCAGAGAGCTAAGCCCAGGCCTAGTTAAATCAAAGACAATGAGTTCCATTAGTGCTTATGACCAGCACGGCAGAGGTAAAGCACTATAACATACACAGGCCCCATGCACACATACATTCACACGCTTTGCTGTTTCTGTCTTCTGCAACTTTGTATGCTCCCACAATGCCAGCTATCCCTCTGCAGTTCAGCAGCTGAACTGCGCAGTCAGTTTAGCATGTAGTGTTCCTGTTGGCCATCTTTAATTTCAGGCTAACATGGCTTTTTATAGCACAAACGAAAAATTGAACGCAGACATTTCTAGAGGGGATTTGAGTCATTCCAAACCGTACCTAAAAGCTGTGCAGTTGCTCCTGAGAAGACGCACCCTTATTTCCCATAGGGTGTCGTGTGCAGGTGCCTTTCCACCCCTCTATGGTCCCCCAGGAATCCACAGGATTCCACGGGTCGAGGATCTGTGGGTCCTGTGGAGGGAGAGAATGGGGGATGCCTGTTTGTTATACCTATCAGTCTTTCTGTCCTCCAATTAGGAAACTGTAAAGCAAACTCTTAGGAGAGATGCCATCAGTCCAGTAAAGCTAACCTTCTCCTGGTCTCCCTGCCCAGGAAACAACACAACCTCTGTCAGTGTAGTTGACAGTGTGGCCATGTGGGGGCGCAGTGTGTAACATTTCCCACAGGTAGCTCTCCTGTAAGAAGGTGGCTCTGCAGGTCCCTGTCCACCCCTTCCAGATCCGCCATGATTCATTCCACACCTGTGGGTCAGGGAACTGTGGGTCCTGTTCCACTGTGTAAACAGGAGCAACTGTTACTACAGCCCTGATCAGACGTGATCCTCATCAGGTGCGTTTGTGTAGCATTAATGGTATCATAAAGACCGGAGTCATCTTCTTTCCTTACAGAACAGGCAGCTGTATACTTCTTAGCAGTAAAAGACTGGTATTTGTTATTTCAGGTAGCAATGTAATTATCATTCAAGTTCAGACATACAAGACCCCTTTAATCCCAGTGAAACACAGATGAGTGTCTGGATGAGCACTGATGTGTTTTTCTTCTTCTTCAGCAGTGTGAAGGAAGAGCACTTTCAGCACCCCGTTCTTCTGTTCAAGAGAACCTGCCATTGCTGACTACATCATCTTCATACGACTTGTCAATATAGAAATAATTCAGTCCAATAAAAAAATTAATAAAATAGAACTGAGGTGTAATCTTTGATTGCTAAATATAATAAAAACAGCGGAGTGCTCTATTTGTTCTGAATCTGTTGTGCAGTTTAACAGTGACAGGCTTATACATGGGCAAATAATAACCTGTGATATATGTTCTGAGAAGGACTCGCAACTCAAAATGTAATAATGAGGTGGGCTTCCTTAAATGACCTAATTGTGAGCTGAATTGCCTCAAGGATGCTTCCTTTGCTGTTTGTGCAGAGGAGACCAGGGATACAGAACAGACATGTTCCTATAGTCATGCAGAGCAAGTTTGTCAGATCAAAATATATTGTCCTTTTCTCAAAGGTGAATATCTAAAAATGAGATATCTGACAGGGTATTGGAGTACTTCCAAATCTCACCTATCCAGGACACATGAAACCACAAGTCATTTTTCAGAGTTGTGATGAAAATAATCCTGCCATGATGAACTGTGCTCCATTAGGGATCAGGAGAGAAATATTTGGCTATTAATTAAGTTTGTTTTTAGTCTGTGGGGAGACTAGTTCAGACAAAGCCAGTGGTACATTAACACTATGCTTTATTCTGGAATGTTCTAGCCTCAGAGATTGAGAATCTAATCTGGGGACTAGAGATTACCACTCACAAGGTGTCCACCAGATGGCAGTGTGAGATCTAACCGATCAAAAACGTTTAATTAATATTTTGCTCTTAATTATAACTCGACTTATATACAAATTAGACTTTTTTCCTTCTCAGTTTGACAAGCTCAGTAATCAACCCAGTAATTGAACAAAGTGGGAATTATGGGTGAAAAATAGGCTTTAAACGCTATCTCGTACAATATATTATATACGCGACCATCTGGAAATAATTCACTTTGATAAGAGTTAACCACAGAGACATAAACAGGACAGAATTCACTGTTCAGATGAAGAGAGAAGCATTGAAATAAAGGCTCACTTTCAAGGCAATATTTAAATTCTGCACTTATGCTGGCTATGTGAATTTAATAAAATATTAATAAAATGGACAAAACAGTGCTTTATGGAGGGACTCACCACAAATGAACCTGTTCTTTTATCTGATCCACTGATTTCTGCCATTTTCCCATCACTACTGATCAAGTGCTTAGTGTATCTGTAATTGTACTGAATTTTGAATATTGGGGACAGCCTTTTTAAAAACATATTATTGTTTCTTGCTATCTGTAATCAGTTTGTTTCACCAAACCTGATCCACAGCATTACATGCCAGAATGCAAGAATTAACTAGTCTGTCACCAGGTAACCGTTGCTGGGCAACAACTATTGCGTGTAAGCTGATTGGTGCTTGTTGGTGCTGTCAGGACAGCCTGTGTGTACAGTATTTGTAAAGGAATGGAGCAGGTGCTGTGACAATACCTTCCCACTAAGCCTAAGCCTTCAAGCAAAACACTGAAACACCAACATATATATATTTACAAATGTAGATCTATAGAAAATGTAGAATCTATTTTCTGCAGTATGCTGTCCTAAAATTGGCTGAATGCACTAATTTTATGTAAACATTACAAGGCCACAGGCCACAGATTTAGCTGACATTTAAGCTAAAAAATGGCATTTTTGTAAAATATGGTTTCAAACAGCTTAAGTAGAAAATAAAATGCAGAACTGGTCATATTACATATTCCCTCCACCTCTTATCAGAAATGCAGCTTCAGAGGAAGTGGTCTGTTCTTTTCGGTGTCAAGAGTCTCCAGAAACCTCTCTTAGGGCCAGTGGCATTTTATGTGGGACAATATGACTTTATTCTGAGACAAACTAACCCCCACAGCACACAGGCTATTCTGAGAGTCGAACAGAACACAACCTCACCCTCTCATCAAGTTATTACTCACAGAATTGTCTCCTGATTTCTGCAGCTACAGCAGTATAATGGTTGTGATAAAAGCATTTTTAAGGTGTACTTGACGGAGTCTATAAACTCAATTCAAACTATTCTGTTTCATTTGAAATGGTTGCATTAAACTTGGCAAGACCAAGACCAAGTTATTTTGTAAACATGCACTGATATAATACACCATACATACAGAATAGTGGACTATTTTGAGTTGCAGATTATTATCAATTGCTGTACAGGCCTTTCTTCTACATGGCCAAGACCAGTTGATTCAAGGGAAGAAATTTTTAATGAGAGAGAAAGCCAATAACTCACTTAAAACATTCATGACATGAGTGGGGAGAAAAGGCGCTTACCTTTCATGAGTCGGGACCTCTTCCAGCAAATAGACCCTCCTGTTAAAAATAAGACACTGCCGCAATGATATTCTCCATATAGACCTTATGAATATTTCAGATTTTTTGAGGGATTTACATTACAGGGGATAAATATGGAGAAACTTATGAAGGGGTATGTACTACTGCACAGAAATACAAAAAGCTCACTGACAGACTGTGATTCTCAGCCACTAATTATCCTCACTGAACTCCATAACATTTAGTTTAAAACCAAATAAACAGCATCAAAAATTCAGAAATGTCACGTACTTGAGGGCTAAAATTTGCCAAGAGCAACTGCCATTCAATAGATTTAGCCAGTCAGCTCAGTTCTCATAATCAACCACAATCAGTAAAAAGAATAAGAAATGAAATCATTCATTTGAAATTATGGACAAACCAAATCATCGCAAAATCTAACACCCATCCATCAATCCTTTGATACTTACTTCTGTACCTTCATTTCTCAGTCATCAGTTATAAACGTTCATTTTATTCACTGTTATACAAACTGACTATAGCTAAACCAGAGAAAAGGGGACCGTCATCAGTAATGCTGATACCAATACATATCCACTTGACTTTCTTTTCTTATCTTATCTCAGATCAATAAGTGCAGTGTGTCACAGTGTAAACATTAGCATGCAATGCAATGAAACCACAGCAAAGCAGGGCCATACACTTGATACACTCGTATCCCGCTCAAACTCATAGTTTAGTGTTTATTTCAGCAGTGTATGCAGTACAGTAAAAGGTTATTTGTCACAGAAAACTCTAAAATGTTCATTTCTTTTAAAAAGGTGCTTTAAATATGACATGTCTCTGAAAGATTTATGCAACAAACCAAGTAACATTTCACTGAAAATAACGCTGCAAAACAGCAGCACAGTGAAGCTCTCCCACATGCCTGGCTCTGTGTGTGTGTGTGTGTGTGTGTGTGTGTGTGTGTGCGCGCGCATCACACGTTTTTAACATTTCACAATCCTCAACACACCAAAATGTACCTTACCCCCTGGATAATACACATGCACACATGCGCACTCACACACACATACATACACATGCACACTCACATACAGACACACTGTATTCACACATACACAAACACACACACTCTCTCTCACACACTCGATCGTATTCAGACACTCATGCGCACACATATGAAATGTGATTCCAGTAAGTACCCGCTGTTTTACAGAGCCTGGAGAGAGAGCCTTACTGCGCTCACTGCAGAAAAAACACGGGTCAAAAACACGGGCATGACACCTCATTTTTTTGTTTTTCCTTTTTTCAAAACCATATACTGAGAACAGAAAGCGAAAACAGAAAGGAAACCAGAGCTGCAGGATAACTGATACAGGAGACGGGTGGGGAGGCGCGGGGGGCGGTCGCCAGGGCGTGGTCGCACCGGGGGGTGGGACTCTCAGACCGGGGTGTGACTCCGAGCCCAGTGGGGCGGGACTCTGAGCCTGGGGGCGTGACTCCGAGCCCGGCGGTGGTACTCTGAGCCTGGGGGCGGGACTCCGAGTCTGGGGGCGTGACTCCGAGCCCAGAGGGTGGGACTCCGAGCCCGGGGGTGGGACTCCGAGCCCAGAGGGTGGGACTCCGAGCCCAGGGGTGGGACTCTGAGCCTGGGGGCGGGACTCCGAGCCCGGGGGTGGGACTCTGAGCCTGGGGGCGGGACTCCGAGCCCAGAGGGTGGGACTCTGAGATCGGGGCGGGACTCTGAGCCTGGGGGCGGGACTTCGAGCCGGGGTGGACTCGAGCGGCGGACTCTGAGTCCGGGGGCGTGTTCCGCGCGCGACTGCGGCTCGTCCTGACGTAGGCACGGTGGTGAAGAACAGCTCCGGTGGCCTGTGGCCGACTCCATGCGGTGACTGTACTGCAGCAGCAGCACGGTGCGCTTAAAACAAGGTTCTAATTATAACGCTAAAAACCCCACACTGTCAGTCCATCCCCCCAACCCCCCAGCCATGACTAATCTGAAAGGAAAGAAAAAGAATGCAGTTTCCATAAAATGAAGGGTCATTTTAGCCAGGTTGGAAAGGACACATTTGCAATTGTGTTCTGTGGCTGAACTTGGGGAAGGCTGTTAAAGCTTCATGTTTACTACTAAAAACAAAACACTAAAATCAGTCTGGCGGAAAGGATTATCCAATTAAGAGTGTGTGGTTTTCACCTGACGTACCCAAAACCAAAACAGGAAAAAAGCACCAGATGAGCCCAGAAACTCTTAAAAGAAGTAAAAACACTAAAAGTTAAAAGGGTAATAAAAACATAAAAAGACACGTGTGGGCATTTAAATTTAATTTTAAGGTGTCCACGGAGAAAGAGCGTAATGCACATGCTTGCATTCCCAATTTAAATAGCGAAATAAACTAAACACACATTCAATTCAATGAGAAGCACTCAGCACCTGGCACGGAAAATCCAGTGTATGGCATCTTTTCAAATTAAAATTGGCACTCGGTCACTGAAGGGTTAAAGATATTTCACCCAGGCTAAATACAAGAGATTTTCATTGGGAGCCTGCAGTTAAGATAACCAGCAATATAATTTCACAATTGCAAATGCATTCTTCCCCTTCATCAAAGCCTACAAGGACGCTAAACACAATGCTATGTATAATGAACTAAATAAAGAAAAATCACTTCTATATAATGGCATGAGCTATAGCCAACTGAAAGAAAGACCATTTAAAATATTAAGGAGACATGTACCCAGCGTCCAATGATATTTAAAAAAATCACCAGCATAAATAACAGTGCTTTCTTATAAAGTTTCATATTTGCTTGTTTTAAAGCATATATACTCATTAAAAGACTGCAGTTCTCTGGAAATATGCTGCGTACAAAATGGAAGTTTGTTTTTCTTGTAAAAACAACATTCGAAAAGGCACTTCAATTCAGTAAAGAAAGAAAAAAACAGTACTTTAAACTACTGAAGATCAAGAACAGACTGCCTGCATAGCAACAATGTAAGGATCGAAACAACAAAAAAAAAAGATTCAACATTTTCCTCCTTTTCAAAAAAAAAAAAAAATGAACAGAAAAAAGGTTGTTTTTGGTAAATATAAAGAGCTTAACAGGATTGTGTCTCTTGGATAAAAAATTAAAGTTCCTTTTCTTTCAACTTCTTTCTCTCCAAATTACAAATATATATGCATTTTTTCTTTTCTTTTTCTGGCCAATAGGACGCACCCAGGTCAGGATCCATAAAATGTTAAGCGCACTGCAATCATTCTGTCCAATCACGGTGCAGTCAGAAGAGGCGGCGAGAAGGGCAGGGAGGGCGCTGCCGTTCTCCAGAGCGCCGCTCCGCAGCGCCCTCTACAGGCCGAGGCAGGAGAGGACCTGAGCCGTGCTGGAGAGGGGGCAGGGCTGAGGGGGCGGGGTCAGGCCGAAGGAGGTGCGGTAAAAACCAGCCGGAGGCGGGGCGAGGGAGGGATTTTGGGGCTCCGCTACCTGCCCCTCAGATTCTGTAGCACGCTGTAAACGTCCTCTTCCCTGCTCAGGCCCTCGAAGAACGGGAGGAGATCCAGCAGCTCCGTGTCCGTCATGTCATCAAACCACGACTGCACAGGGACCTGGGGGGCAAGGACAGAGGGCGGGAGTAACCCGTTAAAGCGTGAGATCACAAATGTGTTCTTAACTGAACATTCTAATGCCCATGTCACAGTCACTACTGGTAACTGGAAGCAATGGAGTTCCAGAACATTCTAAAAAAGCCTACTCGTCCGAGGGTTAAGCCCCCTGCTGGGTGGCAAGAGTGAGGCATCGGCTCATAAACCCACTCCCGGGGTTTCATAAAAAACCTGCTGAGCTGTTCCCCTTAAAGACATGAGGCCAGTGCTCTAACTGTGGAGCTGTGGAACTGTGTAATGACCATGTACCCCGTAGCAAAGCTCAAGTGACACTGCTCAGAACAGAGCTCACCACCAGTGCAGCCTGATTCAGCCTTATTCCTGCTCCTAAAGATAATGCCTGCCCCTCACTGCAGGTCTCCCCCACACTGGCAGAAGGGAATAGGCCCGGTCAACGACTACGCCTGCTGACAGTGCTTTGAGAAATGGGGGCATATTGTTATTTAGCATTCGTTCAAGGGTGAGTTGCTTGTTCCTCACTTTGTCGACACTACATGGCAAAAGTATGACATCCCAAGTTTCACAACTCATCCAAAATTATGGGCATTAATGTGTGTTTGTCCACCCTTTGCTGCTATAACAACAGAAAGGTAACAACTCTTCTGGAAAGGCTTTATACTCGATCTTGGAGCACTGCTGCAGGGATTTGCTTCCACTCAGCCAGAAAAGCATTAGTGAGGCCAGCACTGATTAGGCCTGGCTCGCAGTTGTCTTTTCAATTGATCCCAAAGGTTTTGGATGGGGTTGAGCTCAGGGCTCTGTGTTGGCCAGTGAAGTTCTTCCACACCGTTTTCAACAAAACCATTTCCATATGGACCTCGCTGTATTCCCGGGGGCACTGTCATGCTGAAACAGACAAGGGCCACCCCCAAACTGGTGCCACAAAGTTGTAAGCACAGAATCGCCTAGAATGGCGACAAGATTTGCCTTCACTGGAACAAAGGGGCCTAGCCCAAGCCATGAAAAACAGCCCCAGACCAAGGGGTGTCCGCATTACTTTTGGTCATATTGTGTACGTGTGATCTATTGAGAATGAAACTCAGAAGCTTGCACACTTTGTGTAACTCGTGACTGCATCAGGCCGGGCGTGGGGAGGGGGAGGGGGGTAGTGGCCGGCTGGACGCTGATACAGGGAGCTGTGGGTGGATGTGATGAAGGAGCGCAGCTGATCCACGCTTAGCTGCTGCGTCAGCCCGGATCAGAACAAGGCCCCGGGATAAAGCCATTTCATTAATGAGTGCGCGCATGCAGGGGCCTGGGGACGGAAAAGACTGCCGACTCTCTCCCCCGTCCTTTTTCTCATTCTTTCACTCTCCCCCTCCTCCTTCTGCTGGGCAAACCTTGATTAAAATAAAGGAGTCCCCCTTCCAGTGACCAGGGTCTACTGCCGTGCCCCGACACCATAAATCCACACAGTGTGAGGCCACCATTTGCACCTCTCCCCCGCATCACCACACTGATACTAAGGAATGGTTCATGCAATTAAAAACAACTGTAAGTGCCTGTGTGTGTAATGCGCCTTTGAACCCAGTAGGAGCACCATCTCCATTACAGTAAAGTGCAACTCAGTAAGGAAGAGTGTAGATTCAATATTTTTCACACAAACTGCTTTTGCCAAGTAAAGTACATTCCGATGGAGGACTGAAGTTACATAATATGCCCTGACACGTTCGGCAGCTTGCCCTGCTTTTACACTGCAATTTAATACAACCAAAAAACCACATAGTGAACACAATATAACAAATGAAATGAGATATGATAAATCACAAATGTGAAATAAAAAGTAGCTGAAAAACAGCAGGGATCTCTATAATAGCGTTCGTGTGGATGAAGAGTGCACTGTGAGGGCCCTGTGCAACACCCTATGAATTCCCTGTGAATGCCCTGTGCAGTTCCCTGTGAGTGCCCTGTGTGCGCACTCTGTGCGATGCCCTGTGGGTGCCCAGTGCATGCTCTGTGTGTGCCCTGTGTGATGCGCTGGGTGATGCCCAGTGCATGCTCTGTGTGTGCCCTGTGTGATGCGCTGGGTGATGCCCAGTGCATGCTCTGTGTGTGCCTTGTGTGATGTGCTGGGTGATGCCCAGTGCATGCTCTGTGTGTGCCCTGTGTGATGGAACCACGCTGGACCACGCCTGGAGGACTTACTGCGTTCTCAGGGTGAAAGATGTAGGACGCGGGCGAATTGTCCACGATGATGACGTTACTGAGCTCCCTCCCTAGCCGGCTGAGGTCTTTGACGTAGTTCCCTCTGTGGAACACACAGGATTCTCGGAAGAGCCGCGCGCGGAACACGCCCCACTGGTCCAGCAGGTCGGCCACGGGGTCCGCATACTGCAGCGGGACAGAGAGCGCGCGGTCAGAATCTCACACACAGCCACATTAACGCTCACGGCCAGACAAACACACATGCACATGGACACGCTAGTGCTCGCAGTCAGACACATGCGCATGGACACGCTAGTGCTCGCAGTCAGACACATGCACGTGGACACGCTAGTGCTCGCAGTCAGACACATGCACGTGGACACATTAATGCTCGCAGTCAGACACATGCGCATGGACACATTAATGCTCGCAGTCAGACACATGCGCATGGACACGCTACTGCTTGCAGTCAGACACATGCGCATGGACACGCTAATGCTCGCAGTCAGTGTCGCACACAGAATCATACACACGTAAATGTGGCCTACTACTCATGGTCAGGACCTCAGACACATGATCGTAACTGTGCATGGAATTGCTCACCATTAAAATCACTCATACAAATGCACATGATCAGAATCTCACAGAATCATTCATAGAAATATAGTCAGAATCACAAAAAAGTGCCTGGGTCTGAGACAAGCAATGCACACCATCAGATGCACACACAGCCACAGATGCAAACACACAGTCAAAGAACCACACAGAGTTAAAGATGCACAAACATTAAAAGATGGATGCACGCAATCAAAGAAGCACGAACATAGCCATAGATGCATGCACACAGTTAAAGATAACAAATATTAAAATATGCATAAACAGTAAAAGATGCATGCACACAGTCAGAGATGCAAGCATGCAAGGATGCATGCATACAGTCCGAGATGCACGCACTCAAAGATTAACTCACAGTCAAAAATGCATTCATACAGTCAAACATGCATGCACAGTCAAACATGTATGCAAACAAGGATGCACGCATGCAAGAATGCATGCACACAGTCAAAGATGCACACAGACAGTCACAAAGGCACGCACATAGTCAATGATGAATGCACATAGTCAAATATGCATGCATGCAGTCAAAGATGCACAAGCAGTCAAATATGCATGCACCTGATTAAAGATACAGGATGCAAACACAGAGGCACAAAGATACAATCAGAGATGCGCAAACACACAGATTTGGAAAAAAAAGAAAGAAGACAGATCAAAGATATTCTGGGCTTACTCTAAGACACACACGCAGACGCAGACACAAACCAAACCACAGAGAAGGTTACTGTAGCTCTAAGCAGGGCTAAGCACAGGACAGCCACTGCTTCACAGGGTCATATTAAGCCGCTGAGGGCCCTTGGTGAAGAGGGCCACGCTGTGCATACAGACAATCACCGTGAAGAGGAGAGGGCCAGCAGCGAGCCATCCTCAGCTGGTAATCTCTCACGGGCCTGTTCGGCTGCAGAATCCCGCCGGGGAGTTACCGCCGGCAGGAGCGCGCGAGGGCGGAGCAGGCGGGTGGAGCAAAAGGGCGGAGCGGACGGGCCCCGCGGTATCGGCTGCAAACGGGTCTGAGTTTGAGGCTCAGCTGCCTGAGCAGCAGCCGTACAGCTTCTGCAGCACAAACCCACTCCACAGCCAGAGGCCGGGAGCAGAGCAGGAAACGGCCGCTCCAGCGTCACTACCGCCAGAGACAGGGACCCACGCGCTAGCAGCGTCACACACCAGAGCACACGGGGGCGGTAAACAAGGAAACGGAGACAGAAACCACGCAAACAGGGAGGAACGCTGAGTTTTACACACACGGTGGACTGGACATAGAGCCAATGCTCCCACCAACATGGGCGTCTGTGATTGTGAGCCTTATTTCCGGTTTCAGTGTATTTGCACGAGCGCGGACCTTGGCTAGGCTGGCAGTGAAGAGGACGCACTCGAACAGCTCGCCCATCTTCTGCAGGAACTCGTCCACATGCGGCCTCTTCAGAACGTACACCTGCGGGGAGGAGCGGGCGGGCCGTGACTCTCGGGCACAGGCCAGCTGGACACGCACAGGCACATACTAACACGCGTTCGGCTACACGCATGCGCACACGCACACGCACACGCACACACACACACGCACACACGCACAGCAACGTCCACACAGACCAGGATTTCAGTGAACCTTAATGGGTATGAATGTAGTGTAGTACTTACGGAGCACAACCAGAAAGGTGTAAATTCATGTAAACAAGAGTATAAATAAAACAGAGGTTTAATATAAGCAACGCAAGTCACCCTAAGTGAGTGTCTGCTCACTATTTTTTATTTATTTTACCTTTATTTAACTGGAAACCTTTAACTGAGAACTAAATTCTCTTTTATGGTGAGGACCTGGGGAATCCCCTACTGGCCCACCAACGCCTTTTCCAGCAGCAACTCACTTTCCCAAGTCTCCCAGCCAGCAGGAAGCCAGCCCATGCCTGGGATACAGGTTGGCACGGCAGCATTATAGTAATAATACAGCTCAGATAACATTGTCTTCAGTATCTGTTTAGAATATGTTGCCTTTTCCCTGTATTTCGCCCCCTCTCAACTGCCCCTCACCCCTTTCTCCTCTTCTTCTACATCATCATCTTCTTCGTCTTCATTTATCAGAGGACAAGCAGCTGACCCCTAGTGCAAGTAATCATGAATAGGCCAACATGGATGCACACAGCCTATCCTGGATTACTTGAACCAGGTCACAGCCTGCAAACAGCCAACAGAAGCAGCACTTCCCGTCTCAAAAACTACTCTGGAGACCATTTAACATCCTCTCACCTTTTACTGTTCAATGGCCAGACCATTCACTGCCTTTCTATATGATCATGTCTGTGGTAAACACTAAGGTGGCCTTTAAAATGCCACAGGATCATGCTCCTGACGGACACAGTTTATCATTCAGCAGAATACGCTACCACAGCCAAAGGCCCAGGTGAAGATAAGACCAGGCCTAAGAGCAGACTTAATATTCTGAGCTTGGGGAGCCTCATCTTTGCACAGACTCGCTGTAGACGGCCCTGCTGCTGTAGGGAGGCTGACGGGGAGGGGGGGGGGTGGGGTTTGGGGGAGTGACAGCGCCTGTCCCCACATTAAAGCGAGAGAGCTCGGCGTGGCGGCGGGCTGGTACTCCACCTGATGAACGGTTCCGTCGATCTCCACCGGCACGATGAAGTCCGCGTTGCTGATTGGCTAAGCAGGCGGAGAGAAACACAGAGCGCGTCAGTGCACAGACTCAGACTGACTCTTCACACACTGCTCAGCAATCCCTGTGGCTGAGGGGGCAATATTCTGACAGAGCAGTAGGGGGCGCCTGCGCTCTTCAGAAGCCACACTGTGCTCGGTCACAGGGTAAAAAAAGCTCCCTTACCTCTCCTTCCCATCACAAAAACAAGCTCTCTTCAGAGGTCTCCGCTATCGATCGCTACAGCTGCAATCTGGATCGCAGCTTTTCACAACTGCTGCTGAACGCTGAACACAGCTTCACGAAGAAAAGCGAGGGAACTTCCTTTAGAAAACAAACCTTCCGACCCAGGTGAGAAACTTGCGCTGTATCCTCATCCAGTGATCTCTCAGGCCAAAAAGAAAACCCGAAAAAGCGCACCATGTTCATTAGGGTTCCTTTAATAGTGGTCTCAGCCTAAGTTAAATTAATTCTCAATGACTTTCACTAATCAGAGCTCACTATTCACTCACACTCACTTCGCCTCACTCCCCCCTCACTCACCATGCTCACTCGCTCACTCCTCACTCACTCCACTCACACACTCGCTCACCACACACCTCTCCCGCTCAGCGTACTCAGGTCCTACATCCGGCTGATCTGTGAGAGCAGCGGCGCTTCCAGGTTCACGCATCTCAATTAAAAGGGAAGAGCAGCAGGCCGGAAACCGAAGAAGCGATCAGCGGTGCTGGAATTCCACGCTTGATGAAGTGAATCTGCGGTGGGGCGTTCGCGGGCTTCCAGCACGGTTCCTCCACCCTGCACTCACGGACCGTGCGCGCATTTGAGTCTGCAGATTGACACACCCCAGTGTGTGTGTGTGTGTGTGTGTGCGTGTGTGTACTCAAGCGTGTATCGCTGCCCTCTCTCCCTCTCTCCCTCTCCGGGCCCCATTCTGACACAGACAACACCCTCCTACTCCCTCCTCCCTCTCTCCCTCTTTCCCACCCTCCCTCCCTCCCTCCATCTCCCTCTTTCTTTTTCCCTCCCTCTCTTTGCCTGTCGTAGACAACAGGATGGCAGGCAGACGTTTCACAGGCTCCCCTATTTAGAGCCCCCACCCACCCACTTCAGTTACACAACAGCTGTACAGAGCTGGGGGGGGGGAGAGGGGAGAGAGAGAGAGAGAGAGAGAGAGAGAGAGAGACAGAATTCACCTCAAAGGCCACCCACCCCTCCTAAGCCTGCTGCAACCCTTCAATTAACCCTCTGCTTTACCCACATGTGCAGGTCTCAGATTGACCTGCAGGGGGCGACCCTGGTCCCAAGCATAGGCCCCAGCACAGAGGCAGAACTCTCCTGCCTTGTAATCTTCCACAGGGAAAGCCACACAATCATAATGCCAACAGCCTCCTTCCCAAGGGGCTCGCTTTCTGATGCATATGGATGCAGGGATGTGCCCACTAAATAAAAGCATATATCTTACTCCACACAAGGGCTAAATGAAGAGCTGGAGGAGATCTTCAAGGTAATGAGAAAGCAAGTCAAGGGCTCAGATTTTTTTTCTTACCTTGCCACTATCTATTAATTCATAAGAAAATAATGATAAGTTGAAAAGATTATTGAAAAAAAGAGATTAAAACGAGTATCTGTTTGGCTGTGTTCACCAAGCTTTAAAATGAAAAGGGCTTCATTTGAATGTGTGAAATGGAAACGGGCTCGGTTTACCTTGAACGAGCTGTGCACCAGCGTCTCGTCCAAGTCGATCACCACGCACTTCTTGCCGTAGTCAGAGATGTTCATCTCAGACAGGAGGTATTTGGCAGGAGGCTTGAGAAGAGAAGAAACAACAAGAAGGTCAGGAGGTCACCACGCTCGAGGGGCGGGGGGGGGGGCAGGAAAGACAGAGACGGACTGAGAGGGACAGAGAAAGAGAGAGAGAAAACATGCAGGGGGATGAGTGAGGCAGAGGGAGAGCGATGGAGAGAGAGAGAGAGGAGAGGGAGAGCGATGGAGAGAAAGAGAGAGGAGAGGGAGAGCGATGGAGAGAAACAGAGAGGAGAGGGAGAGCGATGGAGAGAAAGAGAGGAGAGGGAGAGCGATGGAGAGAGAGAGAGAGAGGAGAGGGAGAGCGATGGAGAGAAAGAGAGAGGAGAGGGAGAGCGATGGAGAGAAAGAGAGAGGAGAGGGAGAGTGATGGAGAGAAAGAGAGAGGAGAGGGAGAGCGATGGAGAGAAAGAGAGGAGAGGGAGAGCGATGGAGAGAAAGAGAGAGGAGAGAGAGAGCGATGGAGAGAGAGAGAGAGGAGAGGGAGAGCGATGGAGAGAAAGAGAGAGGAGAGAGAGAGCGATGGAGAGAAAGAGAGAGGAGAGGGAGAGCGATGGAGAGAAAGAGAGAGGAGAGAGAGAGCGATGGAGAGAGAGAGAGAGAGAGGGAGAGCGATGAGAGAAAGAGAGAGGAGAGGAGAGCGATGGAGAGAAGAGAGAGAGGAGAGGAGAGCGATGGAGAGAAGAGAGAGGAGAGGGAGAGCGATGGAGAGAAAGAGAGAGGAGAGGGAGAGCGATGGAGAGAAGAGAGGGAGAGGAGAGCGATGAGAGAAAGAGAGAGGAGAGAGAGAGCGATGGAGAGAGAGAGAGAGGAGAGGGAGAGCGATGAGAGAAAGAGAGAGGAGAGGGAGAGCGATGGAGAGAAAGAGAGAGGAGAGAGAGAGCGATGAGAGAAAGAGAGAGGAGAGAGAGAGCGATGGAGAGAGAGAGAGAGGAGAGGGAGAGCGATGAGAGAAAGAGAGAGGAGAGAGAGAGCGATGGAGAGAGAGAGAGAGGAGAGGGAGAGCGATGAGAGAAAGAGAGAGGAGAGGGACAGAGAGAGAGGAATGAAAAGGGCTGGAGGAGACGGCGGTGTCCATCGCGGCGGGATGAAGGACGCAGAAGGCGGAAGCACTTGGCGGAGCGGCGGCGGGCCCAGCACAAGGACAGGCTTCACGCCGGCGGCTCCCCGAATGAAAGGACAAGGACAGCAGCCCCGCAGCCCGACCCAGCCCGGCGGCTCCCCGCCCACGGCCCGCCGCTGGCCAGGGTCAGCAGACGCTTTTCAAACGCCTTTCACTGTCAGCCAGGCAGCCAATATGTCACTCGCTGAGCGAGCAGCACAATGCAGGCCACTGTACACAACAGGAAACGCGTATGAAAACAACAGCCTGCAAACACCTGGGGCTAGGCGGCATAGCCGTAGCCATCGCAGTGTGTCACATAACGGTATGGATTTTAACGCCATGAAGGCTGTGTCACCTGTGAATGTGTGAATGTCTATGAAACAACAGTATTTGTGTGTTTGGGATACAACCTCACAGTCAAGTACCAGAAAATCAACACTAAAAACAGGTTAAAGAGCGGGAATCTAAAAAGTCAGGGAGGCTGACTCAGAGGAGCGCTTGTGATTGGTGCAGTCTGGCTCAGGAGCGCTTGTGATTGGTGCAGTCTGGCTCAGGAGTGCTTGTGATTGGTGCAGTCTGGCTCAGGAGTGCTTGTGATTGGTGCAGTCTGGCTCAGGAGTGCTTGTGATTGGTGCAGTCTGGCTCAGGAGTGCTTGTGATTGGTGCAGTCTGGCTCAGGAGTGCTTGTGATTGGTGCAGTCTGGCTCAGTAGTGCTTGTGATTGGTGCAGTCTGGCTCAGTAGTGCTTGTGATTGGTGCAGTCTGGCTCAGAAGCACTTGTGATTGGTGCAGTCTGGCTCAGGAGCACTTGTGATTGGTGCAGTCTGAGGCACAGAGATGCAGCTGGGGGGCATGTGTCTGTACCACAGCAGCAAACTGCATGTTTGACTCGGTTGTGTTTTGGTGTGTGTGTGTGTGTGTGTGTGTGTGAGTGTGCGTGCATGCATGTGTGTGTATTTGTATGTGTGTGTGAGAGGGAGGGTGAGAGAGACGAGTGTGTGAGTCCGTATGAGTGTGTGAGTGAGTCAGAACATAAGAGAGCTTGCGAGTGTGTTTCTCCCGTTTGGAAGAGAACCCTCCAGACATTTGAACTCCACGTTTCATTTCACAGACGAAACTGACGCAACAGCCTGCAAAGCTGGTGTTGACTTAAGCATGTCATCCTCTTAAAGGGGAGACGGGGGCGTGTGGGGCGGGGGCGGGGGCGGGGGCGGATGTCTGATTCGGGAGCGCGCTGGAGAGCGGGGCTGGCCCGCTGCCGCAGATGAGCTTCCTTTCACTCACGGGCCACATGTGAGCGGCCACACAAGACGAGCCGCAGACCCCCGGCCCTCTCATGTCCCGGGACCCCGCCCCAAAATGAAACGGGATCGGGCCCAACGGGCCTCTCTAAATTTATCAGGGTGGAGGGGTGGGGGCTGAGAGTTCTTCTCCACCTTCAGGGGCTTAACTCCTGCCTGGGAAACCCCCGCCACTTTCCGGTCTCTGCGACCCGATCCCTTACGCCGCCTAATTGGATCGATCAGGGAAAGCCAGGAAGAACAGAGGCAGCTTTAAGGACCGAGCGAGCCTGCAGGACTGCGGCTCTCACACACCGAGACACCCGACGCCAAGCCGGGTTTGAGTTACAGCACTAGAGCTGCCCCTGCCATCTGATCTGAGAAACAGCAAGAGGAAAACCACTAAAGAACACACTGCCAGTGTGAGCAAGGCACCATGGGACTGCCGGGTCCTCCACTGCAGTGAGACAGTGGAACAGGAGTGCACTGGATAAGGACACCTGCCAGGAAAGTGATGAAATATGCCTAAATAATTGATAAAGCAGGTAATAATCGACGTCCCAGGGCAAAGCAGCTGCTCTCCAACGTGCCTGCATGCAGACCGTGTTTATCTCTTCTATCAAATTATATCTGCTTGTCAGCGCTGCACTAGGCTGTGCCGAGCAGACGGGGTGCCTCGTTCCAATCTGAGACCCATCCGAAACTGAAATTAAAAATTTAAACTGGAGATCCATGCTGGCTGTTTTTACCACGGCTTCTCTTTGTGTTCCCACTGTGACCAGTGACATGTTGTCGGGTCACACTGGGGATGAGGATAACCAGGCGCGGGCCACGTCAGAGGTCCTCAGCCTGTGTACTGGAGAGCCACAGCATCCTCTGGGTTTTATTGCCACTCAGTATCTATCTGTCTCACAGACTGAAGCAGCTGGTTAAGCGACAGCGATCTCACCTGGGTATCAAACTGGCTGCTTATTATAAGCTGAAAAAGAAAGCCAGCTGACCCAGTAGCTCTCCAGGACCGGGACAGAGGACCCAGGGGGAAGAGTAACACCATGTTCTGGATGGAGAGTTCGGAGAAGGGTGCGCGCTCCAGACGCTCTCACAGCTCTGCGGGGCAGAGTGTTCTCCGCACGGAGCTCGCAGGTCCACACGCTTCCGCCCGTTCACTACCGCTACCTGCCCCTCTGACCGGCCTCACTCACACCGCTCTCCCCCCGCAGCTCTGCCTGCGAAAGCCCGGGTCTCAGCGTCCGCCTGAGTCCAGAGAGCCGGGCGGCTGACTGCGGCTCGCCGGGTATCTGCGGACGTTCAAGCCGGGGTTCATAATCGATGTGGCCCGGCTTTAAGCCACCGAAGTGGCGGCCTTATTCCTGCGTGTGAACCGACTGTTTGGGAGGGTCAACCGCGGCGAATCCAGGCGGGCGAACAGGCCGGCATCACTGGAGCTTCCTCTGCGCACACCTCAGCGCCGCCTGTCGATACTCCGCGGAGCTCTGACTTGTGAAAGCCTTTATTGATCAGTGTGGGTGAGAGCAGGCCTTTAAAACCCAGCACTGAGCACACCGCCGCGCGTCAGGTCCAGCTCCCCGCTCTCAAAGCGGCTTCCGCAGTCAGAGCGCTCATACCAGCTCAGGCGTTCCTCTCTACTCCAGCAATATGGCCGCTTCCATTTCTGTCAGTCGCCAGCTGCTGTGTGTGAGCGTTAATTATAGCATTGTAAACGGTGTGAAAGGAGCCTTTAAAAAGCACGTCATTTATGTCCTCTTAACAAGCGGCACGCAGGGCGACAGCGACATCCCAGGAAACACCGGAACAAAGCAACGTCGGCTGTGGAGGTAAACAGCCAAAATGGCGGCAGAGCTGAGAAAGTTCAGCAATTCCAAGCATCCCCAAACATGACGGCACAGGAGAGCTGCATGAGCCTGTATGTGACAGCACGCCCATCCCCTGAGATCACATGTGCATGCACAGGCAGCCAGCACAGCCCGCAACTGAAATGCATGAACACACGCGTACAAGCACGCACACACACGCGTACAAGCATGCAGACACACACACGCACACACACACACACATATACGCACACAGGCGCACACACATGAGTGCACATGCACCTGCACACCACACGTACACACGGACACACACACACGCACGCACACACACACACACACACGCACTCACACACACACACGCACACACATATATGCACACAGGCACACACACATGCGTGCACATGCACCTGCACACCACACGTACACACACACACGTACAAGCATGCAGACACACACGCACGCACGCACACACACACACACACACACACACACACACACACACACACACACACACACACACACACACACACACGCGCACACACACAGTATAATATTAAAAGACGTGGCGCCCCAGTCAACCTGCCTGTAGTTACACAGCCCTGTAGCTGAAGAAACATCCCAGCCTACTAAAACAAATCCATGACCAGCACGGAATCCTGCAGAACGAACATTAAAGGGATATTTTGCCTGCCTACATGAATGCTGTTTTAATGCTGGGGTTTTCACTGACGTAGAGATCATTTCAGCTGAGCGCACTGAAGACTGTAGCACAGAGAGAGAGAGACATTGTGATCAGGTGATCAACCTGTACTCACAGTCCTGATCTTAGAGCACAAAATGAGGAGGAGGCGGAGCCTCAGTCATACCCGGCCCCCGGCTGAGGGGTGGAGCATGTGGGCATAATGACCGTATACTCAGATCAAAGGCGAGGCCATACCCAAACGCTAACAGATGGCTCACTGCGTCTGAGACGTTCAAATTTTAAAAAATCTCAAAAAATCTAAAGGGATTGTTGGTACTGACCATAACCCAGCGAGGGAAGAAAATCTAGGCAGAGTGAGAAGATTGCCGTCTATCCTATGCAGTTCTGGTCATTTTTTTGAAGCTGGAATTACATTTCAGCAATGTGTTTCAACTGCAGTAAGCAGCAGTTTCAACAATGATTTGAGGACGCAGTGTAGATTCAAGGCAGACCAAATGTGACCTGCAGTAAGGTAAAATCGTGCAAAAACATGCCAAAGAGCTAAAGGCTAAGAGACTGGGGGAAGCTGCTGCTACATCATATCATATCACCCACCTTCAGAAAGGTGCAAATATCAGACTTCACCATAGATAGTAAGAGTAGCCCTCAGTCTAATGTAGCTACAAAAGATGTGGCATCCTGGTTTCTTCACTACACTGAATGAGAGTGACATAGTCAACAGTAAAATGGGCAGGGGTTTTGGCTGGGACACCAGACCTTTAATGGTAGAGAGGGCAATAATGCGTACGCACACATAGGGAAACACACGTGTGCACAGACACCCATGCACACAGGCGCACACACACACATGCACACACAGACGCGCACAAGCCCCCACACACACACACACACACACAGACACATGCATGCACGCACGCACGCACGCACACACACACACACACACACACACACACACACACATACACAGAAAGCATTCCTGCAGCATGCAAAGGGAAAATAAAGAAGGATACATACACTAGGGATGGGGATAACCTGGACCTGGTCACACTGGAGAATCAAACACAGAGACAGAGAGAGAGAATGAAAACCATAAAAAAGAGAGGACAAATGGACAGAGAGAAAACTGTGTACAACAGCACGGCACTCACAGAACAGTGATTACACACTCCACACTAAAAGACACGGTGACCTCACACACAGGCTCCTGTTCCTCCCGCTCAGTTTCAGCTCTTCAAGCGGAGAGAGAGGCATTCAGGTGGTCTGAGAGTCCAACTCAAATAATGTTTTTTTCAAAATAGTGTTGGTTCAGGGTAAAATAAAAACACTGTCTAAATAATGTAACAAGTACACAAATAAAAAAACTCTGAAGTCAATCAAAATCTGTTACTCGAGGTGAATGACAGCATTAGTGTATTTGTCACCCATTTCTTGCCACATGGCGTTTCAGGGTCTTCAGTCTGACTTTAGACAGGCTGGGAAAACAAGCTGTAAGGGCATCCATGCAAACATACTGTACCACACTGGACCACTGTGTGCCCCACTAGCTTCTACCTGGGCGGAAGACTGGCAGTGGTAAGTCCCTATGCTGTGTGCAGTGGTGCGTGTGCGCATGTAAGTGTGTGTGTGTGTGTGTGTGTGTGTTCTGAATCCGGAGGGGCGAACCCTGTCAGTCATGCTGATGGGACGGGACGGTCCGGTCCGGAACAGAACGAGCACAACCTGCTGCTGTTTCTCACAAGCCTGTCCCAGCACACTGCCCCAAGACGAAAGCACACATCACAATCAACCTAGTGTGTGTGTGTGTGTGTGTGTCGTGTGCATGTGTGTGTGTGTGTGTGTGTCTGTGTCTGTGTGTGTGCGCATGTGACGAGTGTGTGTGTGTGTGTGTGTGTGTGTGTGTGCGTGTGAGCGAGTGTGTGTGTGTGTGTGTGTGTGTGTGTGTGTGGTCGTGTGTGTCGTGTGTGTGTGGTGTGTGTGTAGTGTGTGTGGCGTGTGTGTGTGTGTGTGTGTGTGTGTGTGTGTGTGTGTGTGCGTGTGAGCGAGTGTGTATGTGCAGCTGCATGTGTGGACATGAGGGTGTGCATGGGGAGCCCGTGTTTGGACTGCAGGCACAGACACACTTTGGGAAAAACTCAGCCTGGAGATATCACTTATTCATCCTCCAGCAGAGTGCATCCTCATGGGCTAGCGTGAGCTAACCGCAGCCCCAGCTAAAAGGGGAGGGTTAGGGACGTCATCACGTGTAGGTGGGCCTTTCAAAATTAGAATTCAAACTAATAATATAACATGCTCTGGCTCAGGCATTAATAATCCATGGTAGTTGAGACCCCATTTCTTTCCTGGTACTGAGCAAGTTTCAGAGTAGGGCGATGTGCTTGTATTGATTTTTCCCATCAGGCTGTGTGCTATTTTTAACCGACGGTTCATCTGGTTCATTCTGAATATTTGCTGAGAAGCCCGCGGGCAGTACATGCACAGCTCTGAGGTATTTGGCTGAAGACAAGGGCTCCTGAATGCAGTGAAAACCCAGAGAGCTGTTGCCCTGGAGACAAAGACACCCATTTAATGGAGTCATTTCAAATAAAGGAATGGGCCTTTTCCCCCCCATCTTATTTATCTTTTTTTTTGGCAGACTCCCATTTTTTTTAAACTGTGAATAATGACATCTAGAACTATGGTCTGTACATCAGCTGCCATGTCGTGACAGCGGTGACCTCTGACTTAATGGACTGCAGAGTTTCTCAGGGCCGCTTCAGCACTTGTTTCCCAAGCTGTGTTTTTCCTTAGCACTGGCTTAGAACTGTTTCCCTAGTGCTACATTAGCACATTTTCCATAGCACTGTGTTAGCAACTTTTCCCTAACACTGTTTTAGCACTGCATTCCCCTAGCACTGCGTTAGCCCTGTGTTTAGCTAGCACTTCTTACGCTCTGTGTTTCACTAGCATTGTGTTAGCCCTGTATTTCATTAGCACTGCGTTAGCCCGGTATTTCATAAACACCGTGTTAGCCCGGTATTCATTAGCGCTGCGTTAGCCTTGTATTAGCATTGTCATTAGCATTGTGTTAGTCCTGTATATCATTAGTGCTGTGTTAGACCTGTGTTTCATTAGCACTACATTAGCCCTGTATTTCATTAGCGCTGTGTTAGCCCTGTATTTCATTAGCGTTGAGTTAGCCCTGCGTTTCGCTAGCGCTGTGTTAGCCCTGTATTTCATTAGCGCTGTGTTAGCCCTGTATTTCATTAGCGTTGAGTTAGCCCTGCGTTTCGCTAGCGCTGCTGCGTCTCAGTGACGCTCTGGGCTCTGGAGGGAGCTGTGCTCTATAAAGGTCTGGAGAGTTCTGAGAGAGAGGCAGCACTGCACAGCACACTGTCAGGGCGGGGCACAGCCCAAGCTGAGCTCTGCTAAACATCACAGAGTGGTCAGTGTGTGAGGGGGGTGAGGTACCCAGACAGGGCCATCCATCATTTAGGACATGGACAAGGCCTCATTTTATGGGGATCAGAGAGCGGCCAGTACTTTCCGAGCCGAGTGTGTGCGTGTGTGCGTGCGTGTGTGTGTGTGTGTTGTGTGCGCATGCGCTCGAGTAATCCAGGCAGAATTTTGGGAACGTGCCGACCCAGTCTGGGCCTGGCAGGTACAGTCCCAAGAGTTCAACGGGTTCAGAAATGTTGGAAAATTTGTGTGGTATTGACTGACGACCTAGTGCTTGGATTCTGTGCAAGAACTGAACAAAAAAACAATTGTATCTCACTGAAATGGAAAAACTAAAATAGTTTTAGAGCTGCATGTGAAATGAAACTTTTGCTACCACACACGATTCATACTGTGAGTATGAAAGGAACATCCAAACATCTTTCACCACTTTCACATATTACTGCCACTTCTCAAATGTAACCAGTCATTGGCATACATTATGGTGTGTCATTGGTGATGTCATCCATACACACTCTAGCCTATTGGTGATGTCATTGACACACACCCCAGCCTACTGGAGATGTCATTGACACACACTCCAGCCTGTTGGTGAGGCAGAGTTTGGACGGCTCACCTTAGGAACAGTCCCATTCTCCTCCACAGGTGGCGGTAGGGAGCTGGTGTTGTTGTTAGTGGAGGGTGGTTCCACATTGTAGTCACGGAAACAGCAGAAGAAGGCGCTGAAGAAACTTCTGTTCCGCTGCTTCTTTAAGCTGCTGTTCGACTGGGAAACTGAAATAAAGCAAAAACAGAAGGAATATCACTGTCTCTGTGGTGCTCACACAGACACACACACACACACACTCGCACACGCGCACAGAGCCCTGCTTTTCATATCGGCGCACTTCATCTAAAGAGAATACGACAACAGCGTTTTTACTTAATAAAACCACAGCAATCAACCATATCGCCAAAACTGTCACCTGCCACTGTTTGGCAGGAAGCAGCAGCCGCAATCTGGCGCGCGTTGCCGTAGTAACGCAGCAGCCTTTGCACCTTCCACCAGCACATGGGGTTCAGTCTTTCTGGAATTGCCACCTCTGACACACCCAAGCTGTAAAAACCGGCAGCGTATAAAGACACGGTTGTACACAGTCATATTAAACTTTCACGAGGCGGAAAGAAGCCCCGCCCCACCGCTGACTGCGGGAGGGCAGTTTATTAACAGAGCGACAGCAGGAGGCAGAGGGGGATTTACAGCAGACCTGGCACCACAAGCCATGCTTCAGAGATGGGACCCACCGCAGGTCACAGAGCAAGTCACGCCTTTCAGACAGAGCCTTGAATTACACCTTACTGAGCTCAATATCCTCCCCAGCACCTTACCAAACTTCCCTAGCACTTCACCACACAGGCCCAGCACCTTACAGGACTGCCCCAGAACCTTACTGAGCTGTCCCAGCGCTTTACCAAACAGCATCGGCATCTTTCTGACCTCACACACACTGTCTCACTACCTTACCAATCTGCCCCAGCATCTAACTGAACTCACACCCTGCTCCAGCACCTTACCAATCTTCCTCAGAATCTTAACAACCTCACACTCTGCCTCAGCACCTTTACCAAACAGCCCCAGCTCCACATAACTGCCAACCAGTTTTTAGGCGCACTCAGACACTACTTAGCGGGCCCAGAGACACCTCCATTTGAAATAAATGGACATGTAGCCTGTAGAGAAGACCTCAAGGGCACCCAGCCATGCAATCACAGGGAGCCACCGCGTGTCTGTCTGCTCCATCCTCCACCTCCCCAAACCACGTCAGCACAGCGATCGCCTTCAGTACGGCCACTTCCACACAGACACGGCCGACAGCCATTTTCACAGCGACGCCCACCCAGAGAAGAAGCCATTCTGCGCACCGAGCACGCAGCACCGATCCACTCAGGGCCCTGTCAGCTGAGGCAGGCTCAGTTTCATCCCATGTAAAAACCCTCCGGCCTGACTTCTGTCAGGTTTCATTTTCTAAATGAGTACTGCTTAGTACAGAGAACAGCAGAGATAAATCTGCATCCTCCATACAGAGGTATTTCAAAGTGCTGGCAGTTTTTCAGATCTCCCCCACAGGGCCGTCATGGTGTTAGAAACCTCCAGAGCTCCGGGTGCCGGGACACCGGGCCGCACCGGATCGGCAGCCCGCCCTGTCGGGCAGCGGGAGTGAGCGGCAGGGGCGCGGCGCGGCGCCGGACGGAGGTGACGCCGGGCTCCAAAATAGCCCTGGCCCTGGGGCCGCGGACCCTCCCGCCGCGGGGAGAGGATGCAGCGCCGCTTCCGCCCATTTTCACCCGCCGCCATCGGACAAGGCCGCGCCTGAGCTCCCGCGTCAGCAGCTGGGCCTGGAGCAACAGGGCCGGGGACGGGGCCGCCAGGGCCTTATCCCAGGGGGCCGCGGGCCTCCGCGACTAATCCCACAATGCAGTGCAACAGCGGCGTATCATCAGGCTCTTTCTGGGAAGCCTAAAACCTCTCTTTATTGTGAGATAAATGAGCTACCGAGGACCAGAAGGGCTAGCGGCAGCTCCCATTAGCCTCTCACAGACTGCATTGGTGCTCAGTTGTAACTTTCCTTAAAATGTTTCTGAGAAAGGGGCGCACATACACAGCTGACCTCGGTCTGCACTGAACGGGGTTCGGGAACCTGTTTTGGAAATCAAACACACATTCTTAAACCAGTTATTCAGATTTTATTCACTGGGCCCGTGCCTGCAGTGGAAATCCTCCTGTAACTACAGAAATACAAGCCCACTGTCACAAATCCTTACCACCGTACTAACAGCAGCAACCTTTTATTGCGTTTAGCAGTGGCAAGGCAATCAGTCCTCTATGAGACAGGAAGGCTTGATACAGAACTCTCTCTCTCTCTCTCTCTCTCTCTCTCTCTCTCTGACAGAATGAAAGAGTCTTCACTTCAGCTTGCCCCAAAGTTTGGCTTGGTCACCCAGTGCCCAAAACAGAACCACTGTAAAAATACATCAAATTTCAGACCCGGCACCAAAAAAAATATTAATAATAATAAAATAAGAAATAAAATTAAATAAGACAAATCACATTTTTCTGATGTTATGTTGCTGTTCACCACCGGGGCTTGAAGCCATCTGTTTACACTGCTGCTGACAGGGGCTGACTCAAATCACATTAAGGCCAATCCCTCAGAGTAATTAAAGGGGACTGGTACTGAATCAGGGCCGTGGACAACAGCTCAGCGTTCGCTGAGAACATCTCCTCTCCTGACGGGCTGACCTCAGATGCTACCGCCGCCACACGTTTACCACACGCAGCGGCAGGAGCCCCAAAATCAACATTCGTTTAAACAGACTGACATATTCTCACTCACTCCCAGACACGGCCATTTTCCACAGCTCCTCCATAATGACTGCAGCTGTTCAGCCACTGTCCCACCGCTGATGGACATCCTAACGCTGCGATGTGCAAACGTGTACAGAGCACGCCGTCGCTAACATGCTCACAAAAATCGTGAGACGAAAATAGTGAGCGAAGTCTCTGAAATGGCTTTCCTGGGACTGGGGGGGGGGGAACGCTGCACACTGACTCCACTCAACTGCCTGATATGGGATATACTGTTTAACACAAACCCAGGACCACTGGTCCAGGATCAGCTTTGCCCTGTCCTTATCCTATCCTTATTCCTTAGGAGCTAAAAGGGAAAACTGACCCTGGATCAGGGTCTCAGCGAGGGAGCGCTGATGCAGCACCAGGTTTCCCCTGTCCTCATCCTAACCTCGTTCATTCAGAGATAAGAGCTCGAGCTGATCACAGATCGACAGCCCTGCTCTCGAGATGATTTACATCCGGCTCAGATTTAGCCTCATTTGTTGATTTGTGAAAACAAAAAGAAAAAAAAACAATAACACCAGCGGTTCCCAACTGAACGCTAACGCTAACCGCCCCACAGCCGCGGCTGCCGGGCCTTCCTCAGAGCGAGCCGCGTGGGCGTCGCGGACGCTCGTGTCACAGGCGGTGCGCTCGCTGCTAATTATAACCGCGGCGCTCTGACCCGGGCCCCAGGCCGAGGGTCTGAGCGCGAGCGCTGAAGTCATCGCCGAAGCGGCAGCTTCAAAAATAGAGACGGTGGAAAAAACCCAGCGGCCTTTAACCCCGCCCCCACCCCGCTCCGCTATTGGCCGGCTGCGGCTCCATTTTGTTGGCTGTGCTGGGTTTTCCCGCGCTCGGCGGCGGGCTGGGAGAATGAGAGGGGGGAGAGGGAGGAGAGGGGGGCGGGGAGGCCCAGCCAATGCAAGGCCTGCATTCCTCTCCCTCCCTCTCCGGGCTCCTGAATCAACTCCCCCGCCCCCCCCCTTCCTTTCCCCTCCCGATGCAAACAGCCGAGCTGTGGCTTAGATCTGCCAGGCGTACAGAGAGGTCCCGCCCACCCCAGGCACGGGCAAACTTCCTCCCAACCCCCTCCACACCCACCCTGGGCCCCCGCAGCAACAGGAATGCAGCCTTCACCACGCTGTCGACTCGGGTACGAAGTGTGACACTTCTATCACCCGGGAAACCCTCCAAGTCCAATCTGCGGTGCTTCCCTGCCTCGTTCTCGGGGCTCATCCTCTCGCTGAGGGGAAGGTCTCCGTCACACGCTCTAATATCTAGCGGGGGAGGGGGGAGGGGGGAGGGAGGTTATTAAATCCATTACTCTAGCATTCCTGCATTCCTCTGCTATCATAACTATAAAACCTGTTTGGAGGCCCGGCATCTCACGAAGCAGCCAATCACGCTGCGCCATTTGATAACAGAGGAGGAAGTCAGCAGGCCAAAGCCCCGCAGGCACAATTCTGCACACGCTCAGTAGCGCACCTTCCGTTTCTCAACCAAGCGATCACGGTGCCGAAGGAATGGAGTGGCTCTGCAGCCCACTGTGAACAAGCAGCACGCTCAGGACCGAGGGATGAGCATTAGCACTGGTGCTCAGGAGGCTCCGATGGGAAGATGATCTGCAGAGCATGCGGGTGTTCAGACAGAAATAAGCGCAGGGCTGCGCGCAGAGCTGCTCTCACGTTTCGGGCACGCTCGCTGCTATCTTTAGACCAGTGATCGCCCTGTCCCGCAAGGCCGGGGGTCGCCATCCTGTGGGAAAGCAGAAGTCCTCCTGCGTAACGGACGCGAGGCATCTGTGGCGTCGCAGAAGGCCGTGTGACCACGCTGGCGAATGACCAGCCTGCGGAGGAGCCGTTTGAAACCAATCTGGAGCGAGCCTCCTCCTGGAGCGCCTGCACAGCGCCTCCTAGGGACCACGCCGCGTACGCCAGGTTTGCAGGACCCCGCGGGAGCGACGGCCAAACGGGACGGGGGAATAAAAGGAGGGAACAGAAAGGAAGGGCTACACGCCCAATCAAAACAGCTGCAGGGTCCCCTGAAGGAAACACAGGAAGTTCCCAGAGTTCCTGGCAGGAAGTAAACAATAACGATGGGATCCACTGAGCGGAAGAAAGCAGACCCGGCTGGACCCCCTATCCTCTCTGTTTATTTACGGAGCAGCGCAGCTCCTGGGGGGTGTGCACGTGCACGTGCCCGGCCCGGGGGAGGAGCGGGAGAGCGGCTCCGGGGGAAAGGCTACACGCTCGCACAGCTGAATAATTCAGATGGAAAAAACGCGGCCGGGCTGAGAGGACCCCGCCGATACCGCCGGGGTCTAAAAGGGGAAGCAGGAGTCAGCGCGTCTGTCCATAAATACACCACCGTGGGCCAGGGGGAGGGGCCTCTGCTGGGGGACGCATCGGACGCACGGGATCCTAGCGCTCCTTTTCAAGTAACATCTGAAAGACCCTTCCTCTCTGAACGGGGGAGTGAAGAAGCGTGGGGCGCAGTTACATAGAGGCCTGCAGGAAACGCAGTGTAGCCCTGCATACCCACGCCGGGCGCTGAGATTCCGTGTGGCAAAAGGCTCGACATGCAGCACCCTGAAAAACTGCTCGCCCCCAAACTGATTTTCACTATCACTGCATATCTGTCACACTGAATGGTTTCACATTGGTAGGTTTGTCTGAACTAAAGCAGTTCTGCTGAGATGAGTGGGCTACGATTCCTCCACAGTGATGTGAAAGACCGATACCAAATCAGGAAGGGGGCCAATACTTATTAATGTCACTGTAGGCTATATGCCGTAATCTTGCATCATAATGAAATCGATCATTTGGCAGGTGGCCTCACATTAGCAAGCGCGTGTTTACCACAGGTGCATCATGGGATTTTAAGTTCTGAATAACTAGGCTTTTTTGTCGACAAATGAATTATGTTCATGGGCACACAGAACAGGCATCACTCGCACATTCACACGTCCCGACTCCATGAACTAATGCGGTCCGCAGACAGAATGCATTGTGGGAAAGCTGCTCGACAGAGCGCCGATATTAAACTGGCGTCTCTGAGAACAGCACGCGCTCTGCGGCTTCCGATGACTCACTGGACCCGGCTGCTGCGCTGTGAATTCCGCGCCCGTGTGCCCTTACATTCCGTTTCCCGACGCCCGCGTCTAAATATAGACATCCGAACGGCGGGGTGCATCGCACGGTTCAGCCAATCTGCCTCGCACACGGAGAACGGCGTCTCTCATTCCACCGCCGTGGTTTAAGCAGGAGCTTGTGCCAGAGGCCCAAAGCCTCTTCAGGTGCTGCCCTTTTTCAGATCGCCTCTGCTCTAGAAATGTTTGCATCGTTTGCGGTGTGCAAAATCTACATTTTAAATTCTGCTGAGGGATGAATTCTGAACGGCTAATTCTTGCTTTTTAGGTCAGCGAGGAACGCTGCTGAGCACGATCAGACCCAGTGCAATCCGCCCGTAGGAGCAGACCGAATGATGGATGTGTGACAACAGCCCTGACACTGCGAGTGCGACAAGAACTTTCCGGAATTCTTAGCCAGTGACGCTATCTGTGGAAGCAAGGCACCAACAGGCCAGATAGTTCAACGTAGGTCGAAATCTCCACCAGTTGTCACCCTTGTTGGTTATCAAATGAAACTGGGCGGCCCCTCGAACCGCTGACCGTAGCCCCCCCAGTCTGACGCTGGAGCTCACGGGCCAGAGGAGGGTCCAGACTAAAAAGCTGGGCCGCGGAGAAAGCCGTGCCAATGACATCGCCTGTCAGTAAAGATAATGTCAGATGTCAGTCATTGGGTGAGCCCTTCCATACCCGTCCAATGGCGTGACGTTTCACACCTTCAGAGGTAAGCCATTGGATAGAGGAATTAAAGTGTGGGGTTACATCCAGGCAGCCAGAGATGCCTCTGCTGTGCCACTCATCTTATTATTAGAGATGGCTTCAGCTTGTTCCCTTCAGTTCGCCTGCCTGCTTGTCTTTCCCATTCTGCATTACAGTATGAGGCACTCGATCAGCACTAACGCCACTCTAATGAAAATTCTACGTCTCCACAGGACAGAAAGAGGAGAAAAAGGCCATTTGAAGCTTAAGAGTAGGTTCTGAATCATTTGAGTAAATGGCAGCCAGCAACCAGCACAGTCCATACAAGCGAGACCCAGCGAAACCCAAACTGCTGAAGGGAGAGAAGCCTGTGGAAGTCTCCCGGTGCCCACGTTTCCCTGGCTGGGGAACCGGGGAAGCCAGGCGCAGAACTGGCGGCTCTTCAGAACAGCGCGCTGCGTGTGCCGGTGGGAGGCGCGGAGAAAGCCGGCGGAGAAGGGCGAACACCTGCCGACGGCCCGGCAGCTCTCCAATTACACGCCACAGAGAGGCCGTCCCAGACGGGCAATTCACACCGGATCCCCCCCTGACCCGCATCCAGTCACACGCGTCACGCGTTAAAAAAGCATCCCATATACAACGTACATTCACGTTCGAACAAACATTAATACGCCATCTCTCAAATTCTACTGCTTGGAATTATCTCTCAAAATTAGTGCACACATCATAAAATTGTATCTACAGCAGCATGTTCCTATTCTGCAGTCACGCTTCACAAGGCATGTACGAAATGAGCAATAATTACCAATGAATAAGCAACACAAACAGAGTCGTATTGACATTCTGTTAATGAGTTAGGGTAATTCCCATGAAAGCATTTAATTTCCACCGGCGGTGACGTCTCAGGGGAGGAGCGGGTGGGCGTGGCCACAGGACCGCTCCATTGAGATATACGTAGACCTAGCGGAGGGCAGAGCTAAAGAGCACGCTCAGAACTCATTCTCCCAGCACCCCCCTCACTCGCAAAGTTCTGGAGAGGCAGGGATTTAATCACGCACCCCATGCTGGAGCTCAGAGTGCTTAAGGCTCCTCCTCACACTTCTACAATGCTTGCAAGACAACGCAGGCCACTTCACACCTACTTCCCCCAAATTAACAACTTCAAAGAAAGCTGGCTGCGAAGGATAGCACCCTTAATTACAACAATAAAAGGCGCTCTGCGGAAACCTTTCCCAAAACAGACAACTGCGCATCCCGTGCAACAGTTTAGCACAACACGTGCGTCGCCACGTTACGCTAACACAGAAAATTGGGCACAAATTAATTTTGTGAATGGGGATTTTCACAGAGCTAAAATAAAGGCATTGGGGGGGTAACAGATCCTGCAAGAATCTAAACAAGTGGATCCGGTTTCAAAGCAACGGAATAAAGACTAAATCTTTCTTCTAGGCCTGATCAGACAGAAAGGCTATCTATGATCTGTGCGTACCGGAAGCACATCACAACATTTAAGACGCCATTTTAAGATTCACTTCAGAGGAAAATGTTAACGTGCATCAAAATCTGGCAAGAAAACTGCCCACATCTCACCATTAGCAGCTCCGTTTCAGATGGATAACGATAGGCCTACTCAGTAACCAGATTTAAGTTTCACTTCCCCCGCAGAAGGTTATGGATTTACACTGTGCTGAATGTAAATGTCACCAGGGCTGGTTTTGTTTGGCTGCTTCTCTCAGGGGGACCAGGTGAGGCTTGAACCGGGGAAGGGCAAGGCGCTCACCTCCACACGCACCCAAAACTACCAGGTCCAGTGAGCCGCGCCCCAGGGTACAGCCTTTGGTGCTAACCGCCGGTGCTGCTATCAGCGCGGAAAACCTGGGGCGTCTAATGGCTCCACAGTGAGGGGCATTCTTCACAGCTTCATTTCTTTACCCCCAACGGGACCAGCATAAAATGGCATAGGAGAGATCAACTCATTGTGTGTAGCAGTACTCCTGTTGCCCATTACCATGTGTTAACAGCTAATCGATTAACTGTTAATCATTCATAAGACTGCACACCAGAATTATCCCAGAGCACACAGACATCTTGATATTCCTTAACATAATGCTTAGCTATTAAGGTAGGTAATGGCATAGGCATATAGGCTATGTTGCGTATGTTATGGCTAGGCTATATGTTACAGCCTTCAGGAATATTGCTTATTAGCAGTCTTTTTGGGTTTGGGTCTCCGGGCACTTCATTCTATTTTAGGCCTTACCTTTTTTTGTTACTGCACTTCAGGAGGTCTACTTTACAAAGTTGTGAACTTGCCACTATTTTGCTTAATGAACAGCCACTTACATTATAGAATACGAATTGGCCTATTGAAGAGATCGATGTGTTCTTTTTATTGTAAGACCAAGTTAGTGGTTACAAAGTGTTAGAAAGACAAAAAAAGAACTACTAAAGCAGTTCACTTGTTTATTACAAAGTCAAGCATTAATAAGTAATACCTTTTGTCTCCATCCTGGTGGCAGTTCAGCCAGCCTGTAATAAACAAGTCGGCTCAGTCTGTGAATCAGTGTTTGTTTTTTTGCCGTTATGGCTTTGATACACAATACAAAATACTGTTCTAATGATTGTTGAGTCTTAAATCTCTTTAATATGTACAACAATTTCATTGGTAGGCCTATTTTCAGGCATTTTCATAGGCCATATAGGCCTAGTAGATTTTAAGCTCATCAGTTAATCATTAATCGATTAATGGGTGCCAACGATCGATTAAAAGAACTGCATGGAATTTGCATCCCTACGCGTAATGCAGTGTTTTAGATTCATTCATAAGTGTGGCCGTCCCGGTCACTCCTGCAGCAGAGACCTAGGGGCGGGAGCGAAGCTCCCTCAGCTGTGCTTCACTGCCCGGAGTCACCCTGCTGGACTCTGCCCCCCGGGCCACCCCAGCCCCTTCCTCTGAGCGCGAGTAATGAGCACCCAGACCGAGCGCAGATCAGCGCTAACGAGCGCTCGCACAGCCGACTGGAGCTGCAGGGCGGCGGGGGCCGGCGCTTCGGGGGCGGGGCTCTGCTGGCCTGAGGGTCGTGGGTTCGCGGCCCAGGTTAGCCGCTGCAGCTGTGACTGCTGGGAGAGGCTGTGCAATTCCAAATTTGGGCGCCTTCCAGAGGGGCCCCTGACCCAGGGGGCAGCGACCCGTTGGCCCGGCCCTGACCCTCCCATCCTTTAAACGAGTCCCCGCCCCCTGCTCCCCAGGACCCGCCCAGGCTAGGGCGATTGGTTGCCTCCACCCCAGTGCATGCTGGGAGACCCAGATCAAGCAGGGGATTTCTGTAATGACCGTTTCCCCCTGACAGACTTCAGAAAGCCTCCGAATTAATCATATTTACCAGGGCCAGCGTGAAGGATTTACATCTTACATCACGCAAACACAAAGACGGACCAGCAGACAGAAAAGGGTTTCCACGCCATGCACGGCAGGCAAACACACACGAACATACACACACGCACGCACGCACGCACACACACACACACAGGCGCACACACACACACAGGCGCACACACACACACACACACACACGCAGGGCCCCATCAAATCTCAGCCTGCCCGGGACTCTGCCAGATCCGTGTAAGCTGACACTGCCGAGGCTGGCACACAGAACGCGATCCTGGTACAAAAACGCTGCTGTTCGGAGGTATTCGCTGCCGTGTGCTTTGTAGTGGGAGGCTGACACTCCTCATGCATTAGCCTACGTCTCAAAATAAGATGACAGGGATATGCCTGCTTTAAAGCTCAACACTGTGCTACACGGAGAGAAGAAAGCCTTTATTCTGATGCCATTTTTCCATTACACGAGCCACTGCATTCACACTGTAGCCCATTGTTACCAGTCAAAGGCGAAACAAGATGGTTACTCGCACGAACCAGGACTCTCTTCCCTGAGTTTTTCTGAGGTTCACCCATTTCCTGCCATCTGTGCATTTCAAAGCCACCTCTCAGTGCATATTTAAGCATTTCAACACTCCCAAATCCACACAATCTGCATGGGCGTTCCATCAAATCCCCACACACAATCTGCCCGGATTTGACTTAATCTGAAAGCAAAAGATTTCAGCTTTGAGAATGGTGTGTGTAGCTTGCAACAGGGGGTCTAACAGTTCTACTGTTATCTGTCTGCTTGCCTTTAATTGGCTTGGCTCGGTGTTACTGGAGAACCTGAGGTTAACCCCTAAGTTTGCATAACAGATCTTCATCCTGACGCCTCCTGTTCTTCTCCTGCCCACCTCCCTGCACGGCTCCGCCTCCTATGACAGTAATCCAGGTGAATGACAGGTAATGTCCACAATTCAGCTTCACTGTCCACTCACTCACTCGGTCTCTACTCCTGGCAGAAAGACTTGCGCTGACCAATCAGCGAGGAGGAAAAGCTCACGCTGCAGAGACCAATAATGAGGCCATCGCTACGCTTCATAATGAAAATGAATTAAGCGGTGAAGGGACAAATAAACAGGGAGCCATCCTGGGAATAACTGGGACACGCTGTTGAGGATGCTCAAGTACTCGAGGATGTCAACATCCTAAGAGCCTTTGTTAAGACAGAAGGAGAGTGTCTCAAAGCAGTGTGAACTTTAAAAGGCTGTATTTTTATCGCCGTACGGAGGGAAATAGAACAGTTCCCAGACGAGCGGCCACTTGCCCGGTAAATAATCGTTTTGCTGAATGGCTGCCGCAGGTCGCAGATAAGGTGCTTCTGCGCATAAACTGTACTGATCCCTGCAGGTTTAAGTACAGGCTCAGACTGTGTGTTTTGAGCCTGGGGGAGCAAGTGGTGAATTAGATACCATTCTAGTGTACACGCATACATACACACACACACACACACACACACACACACACACACACACACGCATACACATACACCCACACATATACACACACACACACACACACACACACACACCTCACTCTCTGTAGATGACCAGCTGCAGACACAAGACGTTCACTGTAGTATCTTTTTACAGCCACTTGCACTCAGTTCATAAGTGCACCGCGCTATACATAAATTATGCAGCTTAATCAGGGCTAATTTTAAGCACACCATAAATTTAATAAAGACAGACACCGACTACTTCCAACAGAATATGCCATTTTTTCCCTACCCTGCAAAATAGTGAATTCTCACTGTCTGGAGCGCATTTCAGACGATGCTGATGCTGGGCAACGCTGAAGCTGATCCCTTCCCTGTGACAGATGAAGCAGGTTAACCAAACTCCCAGGCCGACTCGGCTGTTCCACACCTAGGCTATATGACAAGCCATATAATACCCTTTTCTAACGAGACGGCTTGTCAGCTTCAGAACTTTCCCTTTGGACCGCTGATATGCCATCGGTTTCCCTCGCCGCTCCCGTCGCACTAACAGGCTCGTCCATCACCGTGGAAACGCGCTCGGTGCAGCCGTGTGCCTCGAGGGTGTATCGGCGGCGCGCCGCGCGCTTCCCCTGCTCTGGAGCGCGGCTAGCGCTCCGCCAACGCCGCCGCAGTCACGCCGCGCTCCGAGCGAGCGGGGCGGGGGAAACGGGTGAAGGGAAGCGCGGCCCCATGGGCGGAGCCGGGAGTCCTAAACACGGACCGGTGGAGACACGCCTCGGTGAGGCGGACATTATGACACGGCTGGGGCTGCTAGGCCAGACGGCTTGTTCGCAACGAGCTAATAAGGCTGCATTTCCCACCATCTTAACTGGCCCAAAGACACGTGCGGCAAGAGTGTTTCTCAGTTATGACTAAGCCTCAACTATCCCCAAAGAGCAGAACAAAGCACAAAGCAACAGCTAATCTTCAAACCCCTGCTTTTAAATAATTCAGCATGTTGCTCTTCATATTTCTCAAGGCCAAACTCAGCAAATCCTCAAACTAATTAATTTCCACAAGTTTGCCTTCACAGAAGCAAAGTCCTGTGAGGTTTGCAGTATCATCAAGCACACAGCACCTTGCAGTAAGCAAACATCTGTCAGCCAGTAAGACTGAGTGTGTAAGAGTGTGACTACGCTCACGTCTCAGGCATGGAAGTCTTTATTTACACGTCTATTATTTAACCAGGAAGTCCAACACAGATTGACTGACCTGGAAATGCAAAGTATGCCATTCTTTCTCCTTAAGGAGAGACACAGATCTCAACACACAAACCCACGTTAATCCAGCAGCTTCTCCAATAATACCACTAACAGTGGCAGAAACATACAGATTTATAACTTTATGGGTTCCGTCAACCCAGACTTACCTCTCAGTGAATTTACAAAAATGTCAATTAGCAACTTAAATAATCTGAACCAACCGTTGAAATACAGAAAGCTAGACTATAATGTTACATATGTCTGACTGTGTAGGCCTTTTTTATTTTTTATTTTTATACATGTGCAACACCTAACCTGTCAGTGACAGGATGCCTGCAGACCGGTTTACACCGGAACTCACAGTACTGCTGAGTCTACTGTAGCCGCAGAAACTCCCTTAATACGAACTACAGGTTATGAATATTTCAGGGTGTCTGCAGTCCGACCTGCAGTGAGCACTAGCACCTGTAGAGAGAGGGATTACTGTCACACAAGAGCAGCGTCCAGGACGCGGGCCTCTGGGTCTCAGGCGCACCTGCAGATAAGGCACCGCCTCGCATGCGTCCTGGCCTGCAGTGCACACAGGTGAGCTGCACCTGTGTGGGTCCCAGGTTAAGAGCGCGTGGGATTCGGAGGGAGGGCCTTGTTGCCGTGGTTTCCACACAGACAGAGCAGGATTGCCGCTCCGGCACGCTGTCCCTGTTAGGCCGCCTGCTTGGGCCCGGGGGACCGAGCGAGTCATTGGTCAGGAATGCGAAAGCGCGTCGGGGCGGGGGGGTCCGCCCCCGCCCTCGCTGAGCCACGCTTCGGTTCGCCTGCTGTGGGGAGCGTGCCCAGAAACACCCAATCCACGCGGCGCAGCGTCTCAGTCACATGTTCCTGTGCCGTGACACGACCCTCAGAGAGTGAGACAGCGTCTGCAGGCCTATTCAGCCAATGAGGACAAGCCAAACGGTAACGATCCTTCTGTTTCACATTTAAACAGACAACCAGACACACATTCAAAACTTCAAAATGGGGGTAAAGTACAAAAACATTATAAAGAAAACTAGCAACAGTAACTCAGCAACCTCCTCCTTAATAGTAAAACCCACTCAGGCTCACATCTACACCTTGTTGGATGCAATGAATATTATTTTATTAGCTACAACAAGGAACAATTTTGGCAAATAAAAAAATAACAATAATCTTTTCCCCTGCAATACAGTCCACAGGCACAATTCTCACATCAACCAATTAGTATCTGTCATCGTTTTATCCGTGAAGTCAGGGTGGAAAAGTAATCGCAAAGCAATTAGCGCCGCTGAAGTGAAGCGATTTATCACAACGGCGAGTTGGAAGGGGAGAGGCCGTCGCCCGCGTGTCCCAGCAGCGCCGTCCGGCTCCGTCTCTGGCGCGCGGCCGGGTGGAAGGCCAAAGGGACTGTGGGATTGTGTAAACACGTCTCTGGCGAGCGGCTCCGGGGGCCGGCCGCGGCTGTCCGCGAGGTCAGCAGGCCCGCCGCGCCCAGCGCGGAAAGCGGGCGCGGGCGCGGTGCTTCTCCCCCGCCGTCCCCCCAGCAGAGATCCCCTTCAGGGGGAAAAACCCAAAAAACACCGGCCCGCGCCGGAATGCACCGTGGAAAACACAGCGCCCTCCCACAGCCGCCGCCTCAGAGGGCTCCATTCCACATTTCACTGTGGTTTCCTCTTTTCTCTACAGAAGGTAACCTAAGCGCAAAGGCTAATGCTCTACGACATGAGTCATATCTAAAAACAAAACCAATGTCCCATTCCCCTTATCTCTGCGGATATAGCCTAGCTCGTGCTGTGATTTAGGCTACGCTTATCTTCTGTTCTCTTTGCTTTCTCTTCGCTACTTGAATCAACCTACTGAACCAAACTTTCCCCAACGCCTGGTGGTGGAGACCATGCTTTCTCCAGCGGAAAATCATTTCACTGACATTCGGGATAATTACATAAAATTCCGCATGCACTCGTCAGTTTACTTCAAACAGGAAATCCTTCTTGAGCTCAATAAGCTAAAATGTTTTCACCGTCCCCTAAAACACAACAGGATTATCCCTGTGGTAAATAACATTTCACAGGTGGACTGGCCACCCCCTCCCCCAAGGACAGCTTTCTGTGCACTAAAGAGCAATTGATTTTTTAGAGGACTCCCTTCTCCCTCAGTGCTGCAGCCGAGAGCTCCAGCAGCAGGGCTGTGGAGGTGTAATTATGTTCTCCATCGCGTGGCTTTGAGGCGGGCCTTCTGCTGACCGGGACGCAGTGGGGCACCAGGCCGTTCCCTGAGGAAGCGGCTGCAGCGTTAATAAGAAGCACGCTGTTAAGCTGTCCGGTTAGCCCCCTTCATTTGCGTCTGGGGATGATTACCATCGTAAATGAAGCCAGAATTCTGACTGCTGAGTTTCAGAGCGCGGGGTCACAGAGAAATAACAGGGTAGCAGACTGAGTGGGCCTGCTGATGAAAGGACCCGGCTCTGCACGTGGTGACGGGCGTGGTGATGGGCGTGTCGCTGCCGTGGCTCTGCGCGTGATGATGGGCGCGTCGCTGCTGTGTCCACGTTACGTTCCATCAGTGCGCCAAAGCTGATGACTGGCATTTACGAGGCGATCGGCGTTCGTTCCGCAGCGTGTTTCGAGGTCCCGCGGCCGGCGCGGACGAGCGGCGGGCCGGCGCAGGCGACGACCGAACCCCACGGCTCTGCGTGTCGATCCCAGCCCATCGCCCCGAGTCGCGTCTGCTCCAGCGAGAGCGCCGTGATCCCCCGCGGGAGCTCTGTCTAAAACCGCAGGCCTCCTAAAACTCCACCATCCCGGCCGTCTGAAAGCAGAACCGGAGCCGGAGCTCACCGCGGCGAGCGCTGCCAGCGGGGGCCGGGCCTCCAGGTGACGAGCAGGGCAGAGCAGCAGCACACAGGAGGAGCCCGCTGCTCCGGCCCCGGCACCACGCTGACACGTGTAAGAGCCGCCCGATGGCTCCTTCACTCTCTGAAGCCGAACCACAAAGACCACACGCTCTCGCTCTCTGTACCTGCTCAGCCAATGAAATGACCTGTACCTGGTACCTGTGGGGGGCCTGTTCATCTCTTCATCGTTTTTGTGGTAAAGATTTTCTATTGGGACACACATTAAAGAACACACACACACACATTTCAATTCTTTGGTACAACACAGCTAAGGCTACTGTACAGCATTCATCGCATCTTCCAGATATCTTCAAAATAACTGGCCAACTGTGGGACAAGAAAATATCCATACATTTGCAACTAGAAATATACACATTTCCAACTAGAAAGAATGCACTCATTAGACTACAGACCTCCACCAAAGCACAGAAATCTCTCCACGCATGAACATCCACAGCAAATTTCTTGCCAATCCAGTCATTGCTTTTTGAGACGTTTGGCCTGATGGCGGGGCCAGAAGTCAGGTCATGGGGTCACCAAAATAAATAGGTTTTTTCATCTTTGGAACTTGACCGTGCACAGGAAATTTCAAGTCAATATGGCAATTACTTTTCCAGATATGTCTGTCATGAACAGACGGACAAATGGAGGAATGGACAGCCGGATGGACATCACTGCATTACCTCCTTGGTGTATGAAAAAAGGGTACTCTGGTCAGGATTCATCCCTACACCGTCAGTATTGTTTAAAAGCAGGGATTATAAATCAAAGAATCTGCAAAGAATATAGCCTACCTGCTGGTTAGGAAACATGAGCAGTGTGTTGCACAACAAATAGCCTGTACAATTCATTATGGCAGCCCAAATGTTTTTACATTATGTGTGTGCATTTTTGCATTACAGCTGCAAAGAACTGTCAGAATGATTCATTTAATTATGGTATTATCTGGCTGTATAGTAGCTGTATATAGCAATATTATGCATGGCACCAGCCGTATGAGTGGCATAAAATAATCTGGCAGCAACCAGATTGATGTTATCAAACTTTTGACCAATATGCTTGAAAGCAGTTCTCACAAAACCACAGACAAACTTTCACCTTCATGTATTGCGTTAAAACAAGATTGTTCTTTTTTTTTTTTTTTTTACACAATATTTGCTGTGAATTCCAATAAATACCAAATGCCAAAAAAGGGTTTTGGCACGGAGTACTACCCAACAGCTGCTTAAATTTGATACTCAAATCAAGAGGCAATATTACATCAGCGCACAAATACAACTAACTTCCTTCCTTAATGCTTCCCACAGACTGTTATTGTTCAGGCACTGTGTGGTCCTGCATGTCCGCAGCTCTCTGACGCGTGAATGGTTTTAACTTGACGCACAGCTCAGCACAGCACACAAGCACCCTTTCACAGAGCAAGCGCTCAACGGGGCAGAACCACTACAGAAAGTGCAATGACTCAACTGTCACTTCCGCCAGCACAAGAATTACAGCTTTTGACACTCAGTGCTGAACAATAAAGGAACTTTTCTAAGACAAAGTTTACGCCCTTGACATTCGCATGAACATCTGGTCCCACCATAAAACAGGACAGTGCTACATAGCTCAACAATAATAATAATAATAATATTATTATTATCTAGGCTATATTATTGTGTACATGCAGAAAATAGAAGTAACCTGTTGTTCTCTCTCTCTCTGACTGTTTTCACTGAGAGCACCACTTATGAGTCAGGGAGCTTGTGACAGATGAGGACAGCTTCAGGGACACAATCTCACAGAGTCAACACGCTGTCCCTGCTTATGTCAACACACCTGCTGGGGGTGTAACGCCTCTCTTACGGGACTGACTGAGGGCGCTGGATGAAACAGCGTTTCTACAGCGAGAGCTCGACGCGCCAGAAATGCCTTGAATGCGCATTCCACCGCAGCGCCCTCATCTCAAGAGAACAGCCTCTTCCTCCTCAAAGAGCGACCTGGCGTTCCTTCAGAGATGCCTGAAGGTCGTCACATACCTGATCGTTCATTTAACACTAGCTGGCAAGCAAGGAGCGACATTCCTGTGTGTGAAAGTTCACTTCTGTGAGGAAGGCTGACCCTGGCGCATGCACGCACCCAGGGAACATCAGACCGCGTAAAACACTGGTGAAGAGAAATGAAAACCTGCCGATCAGTGACAGCATGGGAGCAAAGATTTATTACTGTAACATTTCGGGTGAAGTAGATACCGCTCTGTGCCACGCCTGACTGTCAAACCTGTGAAAGCCCAAAGCCCTACTGTGAAAGCCCAAAGCCCCACTTGTATCTCCACCCATGGGCTCGCCATAAAGCGTACAGCTGGACAGCGGTTTGAATTAAAAAAATTATATCTTCTGCTGCCCCCATTGCGTGCATAATGCGAAGGATTTAACAGGCAAAATAAATAAAATACACTCACTTTCCTGCTTTGCTGTACGGGGGAGTAAGCTACACGATTCAAAATTTGCGTTATTCTGTCGGAAGTGGATGAAAAATTGAAATACAGTTGAAAAAAATAATCTTATAAAAAAGCCTACCTATAAACATAGCACATTCAACTGTTCTCAAGTAGCCTACTGAAAACAAAGGAAAATGTTGCAATTTTAATTAAGTGATGCATTTTATGCCCTATTTGGAAAACACGCATCTGTACCTCGAGAGCTGGCCGGCACACCCATAGACATGAGCATACGATATGAGCTACTCTGTGTACCTGCCACAGGTGACAAGATGCACTACACACCTTCAGTCAAAGCCACACGGCACCAGAGGAGACAGCCCCGCGTGGGAGAGGAGTCAGTTCAGCAGTAACCTGAAGAACCTGGTCCACTTCAACACACCCCACGCCCGGAGGCACAAACCAACACCGTGCCACTGCCACAATCATATTCAGGTAAGGACACAGCCCTGGATTCAACCTGCTCGTGCTAAACTACAGGTCCCAGGGTGCATCAGCGGTGAATGTCTTTACCGGCGGGCGGCGACTCACTCAGGAGATGGACTTGCCTTCTTGTTGTACAAGCCAAACCTCATTTGCATGTGTTGGACGGGACATGTTCATTGTCCTTTCTCTAGTGTTTACCTGAGCACACCTGTGAGAGCTCAGGCCAGCTGCTTCCAGTGAAAGTCATCTGTTAACACAGGACTGTTGCTTTTATTTGCATTTTGAATTTGACATGCCCCGCTGTCTCTGGCCATGATGAAGATTAATGTTACAGTCACAGTACAAATAAGCACTGCAGCAATGAAAAGAATTAAAGGAGCCATTCTCTCATCCCGACAACACAGTTTTAGCGTTAGGGTCAGAGTGTGACCACTAACGACTAGACGAGAAGCGGGTGGGGTTTTCGCCATGATGATGGCAGACTTGTCACATGACAACTAAAATGTGTTGTTTGGTGTTGAACTGACAACATTAAATGACATGCCAGTATCAGGCCAAATGACCTACATGGTACGCTGTAGAAGTAAACGATTGCCCACCAATCGCCCCATCCCAGTACCGTAACTCTACTCGCTAGTGTGAAGAACAACATAAAATAATATCACAACGCAGACAGACGGCACGCCGTGACGATCGGTCGCATCGTCTACATTTTGCTCTTCTTCCCCGCAGCACAGACAGAGCCGGCCGGCCGTGCTGAGCGAATACTTCCACGACGAGCGCGCGGCGGCGGCGTACAAACAGGAAGGAGCCGGCGGGCGGCCGCGCGGACGTCTCCCGGCACGTCAGGGGGTCTGTACCCGGAGAGACCCCTCCCGGGGAGGGCCAGCTATGCGCGGAATGTGTAGGAGCGCGCCCAAAATAGCCTGCGCCCAAGCCAGAGAGCGCTCCGATTACCCAAGCGACAGAGGGGCCGGCCTGACCCACACCGCCGCTCTGCGTGAACCGCACAACCATGTGCCTCTCAAGCTGTTTGAAGAGAGAAATAAAAAATATTTATTTTCTTGTTCAGGTTATTCATTCCACGCTGTCCTTCAGGTTATCAGTGGTATTGAAGGTCAAGGCCAGCTGTCAATATTGGTCCTAATACTTGTGCTGACTTGAAATAGGGGGACTTGACTCATCGGGCACTGTTAAACAAAAGTCTTGAAATAAAAGCAGACCTTCTGAATCTTGCCTAATACTCAGTTTTTAAAAAAAAATACATATAGCCTATTATTAGTACAAACAACCAAATTTGCCACACCAGTCTCAATACATCTGCATTTAACGGTACCTTAAGAGCTTGGGAACTTGAAAATCCCAGCGCCACAATTCAACCTGTTAACAGTGCTATTCAGCCGAGGTGAGGGCTCTATATGAACTGATTTGGATGAAGCCAAGCAGCTGCTAACCTGAAGGGCTAGCACATGCTAAAACCTGGGCTAATCTGATTAAGGTAAACCCAAGCTCATCCAACGAAGCCTGGGTGACTTTGAGTTAATAAAGCAAAGCCATCCGGTTGTTCCTTATTTACTGCAATAGGCAGTTTACATGGAATGAAGCAACCATGAACAATTAAAAACAACCATGCCACCATCTCCAATGCAATCCTCACTGTTAATTTCATCTTATAATGCATCTTGTATGCATTCATCAAAATCTTACAAACCCAAGGGTAACTCAAGGGCAATACAGAATTCTTCTCTGAAATCACTGCACGCATGATACTTCCACGACACAATTTCCATGGTCTTCATTTCATAACATTTAAATTGCTCCTAAGGATACAGAAAAATAAAATACAGGTGAAATACGTGATACGGATGCAGGTGAAATCGTGCACTGCAGGAGCATTGTAGCCAAGCTGCCTTATCTGCAGACAGGAAACATTTGAGTCCCTGAAAAAAAAAAATTATCTGTCAAAAACCAGCAAAAACGCAAGGCTCTTATAATAACAGTAAGTCACTAAAAAAATCACACTTAAAAAGTGGCTTCCCAGTCCAGGAGGCCTCTTGACATTAGTGAGAAAGTGTTGGCTTAAATGGGGAAGTGCCGCATAAGGTTATTGGATTTCCCCACCTCATCCAGCCAGGCCCACGCTCACAACATTACTCCATACGGTTCTCAAAATAGCCGCGCTGCACTTTTAAATATTCCAGCCTGAATCCAAAGGCCACTGGGGTGAGAAGCTGCCCGTCTCTGATATGAGCTCTCTCTGGAGGGTGATGATACCAGGAACTCCCCACTCCGAAATAGTTTCGGTTTCAGCTCCAGAAATCAAAATCATGCTAAGTTTCAATTCAAAGAATCTACACCATGCTTTAACTCTACACCATCCATAACGTCAAACAACTCATTCAAGCAACTTTATTTTCCATTTTATCACAGCCTTCACTTCGGCAAACTGATAAATCTGGCTTTGAAAGAAAGCTGAGCATTTGCTTATGTACAGTTGAGGACAAGGTAGATATTAGTTTGATTTGGCTGAGCCCTAAAGCTATACAGTCACCAATCAGGAGCCACTAAGGAAAGTTAATGAGACGAAATGGGGTCTCTGAGGTGGTTAAATTTAGTGGTTTTAATTTTTTGTCTTCCCCAGCCCTCATCCTGACGGCCGAGCAGAAGGCCTCTCCTCCCAGAGCTCGTTTAATAATCGCTCCCTCGCTCTCTCGCTCTCTCTGTGAGCACAAGGTCAGGGAGTCACACGTTCTCCGGGACCCAAGTGTCCCGCTCTTAATTAGCGAAGCCGCGGGGGGTTGCCGGGGCCAGCGGTGCGGGGGTAAGAGTGCGGGGGGGGGTTGCCGGGGCCAGCGGTGCGGGCGTAAGAGTGCGGGGGGGGTTGCGGGGCCAGCGGTGCGGGCGTAAGAGTGCGGGGGGGGGGTTGCGGGGTCAGCGGTGCGGGGTAAGAGTGCGGGGGGGTTGCGGGCCAGCGGTGCGGGCGTAAGAGTGCGGGCGGGTTGCCGGGCCAGCGGTGCGGGGTAAGAGTGCGGGGGGGGGGTTGCCGGGGCCAGCGGTGCGGGCGTAAGAGTGCGGCGGGGGTTGCCGGGGCCAGCGGTGTGGGCGTAAGAGTGCGGGGGGGTTGCGGGGCCAGCGGTGCGGGCGTAAGAGGCGGGGGGGGGGGGCGGGGTTGCCGGGGCCAGCGGTGCGGGGTAAGAGTGCGGGGGGGGGGTTGCCGGGGCCAGCGGTGCGGGCGTAAGAGTGCGGGGGGGTTGCCGGGGCCAGCGGTGCGGGGTAAGAGTGCGGGGGGGGGGTTGCCGGGGCCAGCGGTGCGGGCGTAAGAGTGCGGGGGGGTTGCCGGGGCCAGCGGTGCGGGCGTAAGAGTGCGGGGGGGGTTGCGGGGTCAGCGGTGCGGGCGTAAGAGTGCGGGGGGGGTTGCGGGGCCAGCGGTGCGGGGTAAGAGTGCGGGGGGGGGGTTGCCGGGGCCAGCGGTGCGGGCGTAAGAGTGCGGGGGGGGTTGCCGGGGCCAGCGGTGCGGGCGTAAGAGTGCGGGGGGGGGGTTGCCGGGGCCAGCGGTGCGGGCGTAAGAGTGTGGGGGGGTTGCCGGGGCCAGCGGTGCGGGCGTAAGAGTGCGGGGGGGGTTGCCGGGGCCAGCGGTGCGGGCGTAAGAGTGTGGGGGGGTTGCCGGGGCCAGCGGTGCGGGCGTAAGAGTGCGGGGGGGTTGCCGGGGCCAGCGGTGCGGGCGTAAGAGTGCGGGGGGGGGGGCGGACGTGAGGCCGCATAAACAGACCGACTCCGGCAGGGCCCGCGATTCGCCGCACCCTCCCACGAAACTCGTCCCGACCGCCAAGCGCACATAAATCCCGCTCTTTCTCAATAAAGCGGAGAGCACGGAGGAGGTGGAAGTCTGCCGCAGGTGTGGGGGCGGAGCCTTGGATACCGGCAAACGACGCAACCCGCGGGGGACCTGCGTCCGTGACGAGATGAAGGACTCCATCAGAACGGGAGCAGCGTGGGCTGCTGAGACTCACTCTGAGGCCAGGCGCTAACGTGTGCCCACCCACTTTACTCAAACTAGGCCAGAGCCATACGCAGCCCGTCCAGGGACTCCCCGTTTCCAGTGTCCATGTCCTCAGCGTTAGATCAGACTCTCCAAGCGCAGGTCAGCTGCGCACTCAACTCGGAAGCAGATGTCACGAGTCTCCATGCGTTCATTCGCTGTGCAGTCTGCCAGCCTGCCCTGGCTCCAGCTGTCACAATCATTACAGCCCCGATGGAGGGCAAGAGCTCGTTAAACTCACCTGCGTGACCGTGAGCAGGGTTTTCACCCTACCGAGATGCACTGTGTGCGGATAACCTACATAATGCCAACTCAAATTCACAACAGTGCACAGAGAAACCTGTTGGCACTGCATAACCATGGTAAAATCACCTTTCAAATGTTACATTTATGATCCATTAAGAGAGGTATAGGGCTGTCCCATGTACAAATATGAACATAGCCTAACACCATTTAACGGCACCTACCTAATGAAAATTATGAATAAAATTTGAGTTGTCATGGGAAAAGATGGCAGGCTAGCCCTTTGGATGTGGTGGGGTCGCTGGTAGAGACGGGAAGTGGCAGGGACGTGCCGATAGGATGTTATCACGATGCTTGTGTCACTACGATACGCACTGTGATTAGGTGCCCCTTAAACCCAGCTCACATATTTTTCACCATTTCTTTTCCTCAATTCTTTTTTCCCCCTAGAACGTCAGTGAGCGTGTGCAGACGGCGGTCATATTGCACTGGCAGATGGTCAGGCTTGCAGCGCTGACTGAAGGCTGGGCTCCAGCATGGAAAGGGAGTCCAGGCCAATGCCAGTGACACTGACTCACTCACATTTGACAGGAGACTCGGTCCTGTTCTAAAGTCAAACTTAAAGACGGCTCATTCCGCCCTATGCAGTGGGTCTCGCCTTTCTTTAGCCGAGTCCTCTCTAACATGGGAACTGAAGCACAGCAGAATGAAGGCGCACACTGATCACATGACCACTGATTTTGTTTCTGAGACACACAAAACCTGAGGAAAGGCTTGCCTGGTTAGCCGAGCCCCACCATTATCCTCACTGGGGTCCTCTGGACCTTTATTTGCAGTTTTGGAGCTACATAGTTTGTGTGTGTGTGTGTGGGGGGAGGTTATGTATATTAATGCATTATATGAAAATTCTAATGTACACAAATATATCAAAGGGCAAATACTTCTCATTTTTGAGAGAAGATCCCCTAGCGCCCTTCGGTCACTTCAAACTGTCAGTCACACAGGCCAGAGGTAGTAGCGGGAGAGGAAGAAGAGCGTGACCTTGTTAAGTGCTGTGATTTAAAGCCCAGGCACGGCTGCCATGGCGACGGCCATACCGCCGCTGTCACGGAGGCTCTCTAATATTACCCACTGTACCCGGCGGCATGGGTGGGGGTGGGGGGTCGGGGCGCCCACCTGCCATCTGGCTTCACCCAGGGAGGCGGGTGACCTTTCCCAGAATGCCCCGGTGTCGCGACCTCAGCTGGCTCCACCCCTGGTTCCCGCCGGTGTCCGAGGGAAAGGTCGGCGCCTGAGGCGCGGGAACGCCTGCCGCATTCCTCCGCCGACCTCTCGGCCGGGTCGCGACCCTTCTGGAGCCTCTGCGGCCGGGCGCAGCGGCGGGAACCGCACCGGCGCGTCACCGATGCCCGTCTCCACGCCGCCGCGTGATTCCGGCTTCGGTGCTGCCGCGTCGCGGGACTCGTCCTTCAGCCGCACGGGCGTGGCCGAGATATCCTTGGGGGAACCCTTTTGTCTTGTGTTGTTGGCAGAAAGGGGACGGTGCGGGGAACGCGTTTGAGGGAAGGGGCTGAGAACGGGGGGCAGCCCCGCGGATCCCGCCGCGTCCGTCAGCTGAATCCACGGGCCGCCTCCCACCAATCGATCCAGATTAGTGTCGACACGCGCCAACACCGCCGCTAATTCTGAGAGCAGCAAATATTTACTCCTTGTAATGGCTGAAAGGAGCACTGCGTGAGCCGGGCTTTAATGAAGCAAATCCGGCCCCATCCTTTCCGGAACTCCCCCCGCAGACCTGCCCCCACACAGGGAAACAACACTGAGGGGCGGGGGCGGGCTCTCCTGAGCCACAGAAAGCAGCAGCTCACCACAGACCTGGCTGTCAGGCAGGCCTGCTCTCCTGCACACAGCAGCTGTCAGGGCTCCTCAGCCCTCTGTTAAAGGGCAGGCTGGAGGCTCCTGTCCTAACGGGCGTGTCAGCGACCGGGACATCCGCTGGCCGGACGCCCCGAGGCACGCGTCTCAGATTCGCTCGCTCCCTGCCCTCCTCTCGCCTAATCTGTCCTCTCGGGGCCCAGGGGCGCTCTCTCCTCACCCCCCCCCCCCCCCGCGCCTCATTTTAAGAGCCCCCCTCCCCCAACAGAGCCCAGCCCTCTTTAGCTCTGCACGCAAGGCTCATGTAATCCTCTCTCTGAGTTACGGGGACATCCCCTCAAAATCTATTATTGGAGGGGTTGCTGCCTGGTGTCAGCATCGGCGGGACGGAGCCAGCGCCGGCACTTTGGAAAAGCGTCGCTCAGCGGATGAAAAGGGCTTCACAATTACGCAAGAGCTCAAATTATAGCTCTGGACCGGGCTCCGCTTTAATAGCTCGTCTATGGAGTCGAGGCTCGTCAATCGATTCCCATTGTGACACGGTAAAGAGGGCCTCCCACGCATCAGCTCCGCTGCGTCACACAGAGCCAATCGCGGCCGGCGTCTCTCCCGGCCCGGGGACAGAAACGACAGCGCTTCCACCGGCTTTCTGGCTAAGCGTTATAATTAGGCTCACTGGAAAGACCCAGTGTTAGACATCTGTAAGGGAAACTGCCTGTGGCGCAGCAGCGTAATGTTATTCCCGAGGAAGAGCGCAGTAGGGCATCATTTTTCTATCTTACAAGGTGGCTATGGGATCATTTAGGAATTTCTGCATCTATCTTCGTACGGGCGTCCTGTTACTGAGAGATAATGTTGTCAACGAGCGCCCAGAGCCATCTGCAGCAGTAAAACGCAAGGATAGGGAGTGGAGGGACACAGGGGTGGGGGGTGGGGACCTCCTGCTTTTCATACATCACAAGGGCCACTATGTATGCACATGCACACGCACACGCACACGCACACGCAGACACACATGCATGCACTCACACGTAAGCACAGACGCACAGAGACACAGAGACACAGAGACAGACACAGACACACACACACACACACACACACACACAAACAGGAAGGGAAGCACCAGAGGCCAGTTCCACTCCATGTCCCTCACGCTGAGGCCCTTGATCTGGGACCGGCTCAGGCACAGAGCTCCCCTGGAGCCTGCAGGGATCACAGCTTCCTCTTCAAAGCCCTCTTTATTCAGGCCTGGGGAAGCGGCCCCTGGGACAGTCACACAGTGCTCAGTTACTCTGATCCCACACCCCTCCCCAAAGCCAGATCTCTGCTGATCCACCGGAGCCACGCGCGAGCTGTTAGCAACACGCCAGGTCAGCTTCCAGCCAACCTTCAATCCAGGCTGGCTATACGTGAGGTGGACTAGAGGAGATTTCACAGCAAACTGGCCCAAGTCAACAGTATCGCAACCAACCCCGGATATGAGGACAGGTTCACCTTGAACCAAGGTAAGTCAAGCAGCAGCAGGTGTGTTCGTCATGGGAAAATAGCCAGCCCTGAAAGTGCCTGAGTGCTACAGCCAGCCACACTGGGTCTCAGCATCAATATTTCTCACCGTAAAAAAATGCTGATATGCCATCCGATTGGAAAACCATTCTTTACAGCAAAGCAGCACTTTGGCCAGTGGTCTTACTCATTTGTTATCAAAGGCGTGGGCAGCACAGGGAGTGAGCTGCACTGGAGCACAAGGGAAAGCCATTGGATGAAATTTAAACTGCCACATTTAGGCCTAGTTGCATAACGATCAGATAGTGGCGCGTAGGCCTATATGTCAGGTTAAACCCGGCTGACACAATGGGCTTAACGGAACAGCGTCAGTGCTGCTCAAACCATGTCTTTCCCTCCGCACGCAATGTAAAACTGTGTGCGTAGCAGTGACAGTAAATAAAGCCCAACTGGAGATATGAGCAGCTGAAAACCCCACCCCCACAACCCCCCTCCCACCCTCTTCCTCCAAAAAAAACCTGGAAAAGCACTTACACAACTGACAAATACTGAGGCCAATTTTATTTGATGCAAAGTACCACAAATCTTGGAATCCTACACACCCGTATGTAATTCATAATCATAAGTTATGTTACTGCATCCGAGGTCAAGGGTCAGGGCCCATGGAGAAGGCCATCCCTAGAGGAGCCATCGCCACAGATGGATAAAAAGTAAAAAATAAAATTTTTTACTGCTGCAGCTAGATGAAAATGAGCGTGTGAGGGAGTACTGCAGACCCAGACATGACAAACTGGTGCCCAAATGGTAAAAATGAGCAAACGGCTCACGCCAAGTTTAAGGGACTGCTGTGGTGAAAGAAATGCTCAGAGACGTGCAGTAAAAACAGAACTCTGCAATACAGACATGGGTAAACACTTGGGGCGTGACACCCTTGATGCGTTCTTCTGCCAAGAGCACAGAGCGCTCTTTGTTGGCAGTTCCCTGGCTGGATTAATTCAGCTCTGTGTACCGGCTGTTTACACCGTTTTAAGGAAGCTCTTTAAGTCAGAGGCCCGAACACAGTCCTGCTACACCTCCCTCATTCCACAGCCATGAGATCACCTGTGTGCCAGAGAAACATCAACATCTAGCATAGCCCTGCACCTTAAGCCTTAAGGTACACCAAGAAATGCTGAAATGAAGAGAGCCAGTCACATCACAAAAGAAATGATGATCCCATTTCAAGAAAGTAGCAACAATATTGTGAACAATATATACCATTAATGAAAAACTATGTTTTTTTGAAGAGGTTATGAGAAGAACTAGCCTATATGATAGGTCATTAAGATCAGTGATGCCGCCATAGATCACAGTTCTGCTTCTCAGTGTACCCGCTAAAGACAACCTGCTTGTCAATTTGCTAGATGAACGGAGGGTGGCACGCGGATTTCAGAGGTGCGATGGCGCACACGTCCCTCGCCCCGATGACACTGACCCTGCGGGGCCCACAGGGGCACAGAGGGGTAGGTGAGGGTGCACGGTGCCAGCCGGCGGTTTCCTACCGCACACAGCTCCTCCCTGAAGAGCACGCAGCCCGTAAGGCCTCACACACTCAATCCTCACCAAGCTTGCGTCCTTGCCCGCGAGGTGCGGCGCGGGCCACGGCCGAGCTGGACGAGCCAGGTCTTCGGCTCGACTCCAGTCACGCGTCCCATAACCAAACACCGCAGGTACGGCCTTCCACGCGACAACGTCCTCCGCACAGGGCAACGTGCTTGGCCCGCCGACGATGATGGCACACCCTTTTCTCAGAGTTCCCATTTCTGCTTTTCACCAGACAATCAATCATCTCCTTCCCATCATCGCTGGTCTGCCTGTTAAAAGCATCCTGCTCTGAAAAGGAATAAGTGCATTTTCCCACTTTTAACTTGCAAAGTGTGGGCGTTGTTTTCTCCTCTATCAACAAGGGTCCACAAAGCCAATGTCAGCCAAGACCAAAATAGACATAACAGGAAACCGCAAATGCATTGGTAAGACCAGGCAAAACGAAAGCAAAAAAAAACAATGACGTCAGCACTGACGTCCATGCGCATTCCAGCGAAATGGTAGAGCAGTCGCCCAAACAGGCTTAAAAATGTGTTCTCATTCTGTCCTGTTGTGAAGTGGAATGCAGGAATAGAAATCACTGTTACGCTCACACAACACGTCATTGAGTATATGCACTTATCTCCTGGCAGTTAAACTGACAATGAACACCAACAGTATTGCTTTTGCAAAACAATTTGACAGTCTCTAATTCTAGAACACAGGTTCCAAAACACCGGTTTTCCTAGCAGGAAAGCAGAGACGGAGTCACAGCAGGGGAAACAGTCGCCAATGAAACCAGGAAAGGTTGGCTAATCACCTTCCACTGATTAGCCAACACCTTCGCTTCACATTTCAGACAACAATCAGGCAATGTGGTGAATGGACCGTTATCACCGATCCTAATGTGTGTGCCTAACCTAAGCCTCCAAGGCGTTAAAGGAAGTGAAACCAACAACAATGCAAAGAGCACATAGACACACCAAAAGAGTAAGAATGAAAGCACCCTGCAGAAATACCAAATCACAGAGTGCCACACCAAATTAAACACCGGAGATTAGATAGCATCCACTAAGTAAGGTATCCACCAGACTGCACTAGATAGCTATAGCCTAATGACACCAAAGTTTTGGGGCAATTTGAACAGCATGGCCAGGCCACAAAGCAGACTGTGACATTGGGACCTACCCCATCGTAATAAAAACAAAACGGTTGGCGTCATTAAATTTATCTACAACTCGCGCAAAACAATGGGCAACGTTTTCAGGGGCCCTGGAGTGACAGGGCAGCTGTGGAACAGGCATTCCGGCCAACATCCAGAGCTACATCCAGAGCTACTTTTTCTGTAATGGAAACAGGACACTTTGCCAAGGTCTGAAATATCATGCCACAGAACGCTGCCCACGTACGGTGTAAGCACATAGTAGCAAGGCATTGCAGCTGAATGAGGAGTGAGTGAGAGAGAAAGAGAAATGCAGGCAGAGAGAGCACCACTGCGGGAGAAATCTATTGCCTCTCCTCCTTTTAAGCTGTATGACCTATAAATGCAGTCCATTTACCTCAGAAAAGCAAGATAGATAACATAAACTTATAGGCTAACCTCTTGTTTTTTTAAAAAGAGAGCATCTTCTTTTGTGTGCCCTTCCATTACCCTATGTTTGAGAGTTTTGCACACAAACACCCAAGTATTGTTCTTAATCAAAGTTTCTCAAAGTACACAGATGTAAAAACTATTCACTAGAATGCTTGAAAAAACACTCTAAGAGGGGGCAGAACTGCTATTGCAAATTGTATCCCAATCTTTTTAAATCCCAGTCACATTGGAACCTTGGTCAAACTGGTTAGCCTAAGTTTTGTGCAACAAGTCCAAGTACAGAAAATTTAGAGACCATGCATTTAAAAAAAATATGCAAAACATAGCCTACAATATTTCGTCAGGAAATACAGTGTAGACTTGCAGATACATTTCAATTGAAACACTAAAAAATAATTTTGACTAAAGGTTTGTGATCATAGTTAAGCCTGACAAATTTTCTAAATGAAGGAACTGAACAGCCTGAAGGAAAACAGTATTCTTTAGATTAAATGCCCTTTAAGTCATGCTTCTTTACCATGAACGCAGAATAACTTGCGTTCAAATCCTTTATGTTATGTTGTCACACAGCTATGGAGTGAAAGCAGTACTTTTGCCTCAGACCAACATGTTGCATCACATAGGCTAAGACGGCTCAAATGAACAAATCCAGTGTGTTTCTCCAAATGAGTCACAAAACTTCATAAAAAGGTTACTCAGCAAAACTGAGGACTGTTCAGTCAGCAATGATTTGGAGGCACAAATAGCCTACATGCTACAGTTTCTCAAGGTTTCTCAGTCTATAGTTCTGCGCTACTGTAAAGCAAATGTTGCCTAGTACAACTAACAAATAGGCCCATTTCCTCAAAGCAAATATTTGTTAGCTAGCAATAGCCCAGTAACCTAAAATCTACATGCAACTGAACAGAAAAAAATCCAATGTTTCTTTATGGGCTCCTGCATAATCCATATTCATACTGGCACAGTTTGGAGCAGTGTATGTGATTAGGGTAAACATACCCTTGTACACGCACACATGCATGAAAACATTTGTAGCCAGCATCCTGTGTAATGTTTCAATCAAAAGCATCTCAAATTTCAAGTGAGCTATTCTGTCACATTTTCTCATATGGGTCATTATAATGAGTCCCAGGCCACAGCTTCTGACTAATAACAACATGCACCTAGGCAGTGAAACACACCTAAGTAACACAAGCTAGCCTATACCTTCCAAAATAACAGCACAACAGATATAATATAAACAGGCAAGGGCAAAGTATAGGCTACCTATTAAATACCAACTCAATAAGAAATCAGAAATAAAACATTGCTCAATGTATAAAATGATTTTGGAATGGAATGGATCACTTGCCAATTGGATATGTGATTTATGTGCACAGTCTCTTAATCAAACAAACAAACAAACAAACAAATAAATAAATCGTTGCAAAAGTCTTCAAAATGTCTGGAGTCAGAATTATTTTAAAGTAGCAGCCTAGGCAAGAGTGTCAGACTACAGTCAACCCGGAATCAAAGGAATTAAGAGCTATCAAGAGATTAATCTGGTAGATTTGACCAGAAATGCATCATGCAGTTCAACATCTTAAAAATGGGATTCCCTTACTGTAACAATCACTGTGCTATTACTACAGCAGGGGTAAGGAATATTTGACTTTCAATCCACAGGATGAGAACAAGTGAGTGAGTCAGGACTGGACAGAGAGAAAGTATAGGCTACTTCCCATTGGACAGTAAAGCTGTGCATAGCATAGTCAGGATCCCTGAATTATATTTAGGTGCTGATAATTTAATTTCTCTCTACAGGAATACAGACACACCAGGCTCTGCAAACCCAGTTTGAAATGCACTTGGAAACCCCTATACCAAACACAAAATGAATTTCTTTTAAGTCACCTAAGACCAATTTGCGTTCAGCAATATGGAAGACAAGGCACAAATAACCACTCCGCATTAGGAAACTGTATCCAGCCTGGATAGATGAAATATCACAGCTCGCTTTTTAAATCGCCCAGACGTAATTTTGCAGTAGTTCTCTGGGTTGTCTCTTCTTTGCAAACCAAACATTTAAAAAACGTGAATGAATTTAGACTACGTTAATTATGAGCAGACAGCGTTAATGTTACCTCGATTCACTTAGCTATCAAATTAAATAAATGTATTAGCTGTGTCAAATTAGGCTATCTGTATAAAATCTGAGTATCTTATAAAACCATCGTTAAGTTGCTAGTTAGTGAACAGCTATGCAAACAGAAATTAAAAGGCAACGTGTGGACATGCCACATTCCTGTCAATTCTCCGTTGCTAATTTAGCCAACGCTAATCAGCTAGCAAGCAAGTTACGACAGCTAGCATTAAGCAGCCACACACCGACTGAGAAACAAACATTATCTCTTCAATCGCTCGATGCAGGTTGCTAGCTAGCTGCAGTATGCCATACATTACCACAACTGTAAAGTGTAAAACGGATAGAATGAGGAAGACAACCAAGTTAGCCCACCAGCTAGAACTAAAAGTAACACAGTCCCTGTTACGTTAAATCACAATATGAGGTAACTTTAGTGAGCATTAATTATGGATGTAGCTGGACAGCAACTACACTACGGCTGGTTTAAACACCGCCTGGCTAGACGGATAAATAGCCAGTGCTGTTTCTCAAACTTTATCCTGAAAAAAGCTATCCAAATGTGTAAGAAGTCCAGCCGGCTTGTAAGCTAGCAACATGTGATGCAAAACATGTGGTTCAATGCTTGTAAATCTGCGTGCTATGTTACATCGATCTCATTTGCATGCAGTTAAACTAACTCAAAATAGCTAGCCGATTGCTAACTGCTGTTGGGCGTCGTACAACTGCCACACAACCTGGATAATGTTAGCTAACTTAATTTCTCATACAAAACTCTAAATATGAAGTTACACCAGCTCTATAAAATGAATTCTACACGTAGTCTAGCAAAAAATAACCACAAACGGACCAAATTAACTACATCATCCTCGGCTCTGGAGGCTAATTCTACACCTCACTCGCAGGTTTATTTACAAACCAAAAAACCCACCTCTGACATTTCTTACAGTCGCACAAGTTGGCCAGCTAAGTATTACATACTGGCCCTGAAAATAGCACTGTTAGCTTGCTCGGTAACTTAGCGTTCTCCTTACTAAATCCAACTGTTTGGCTAGATAACTTTAACCACCAGAACCCATACATTCATATTTTTCAACCTACGCTAGTATTTAAGCCATTAGCGAGCTATAAACTTAGAGTGGAGCAAGCGTCCTATGTTCGGACTTTTTGAAGTTCTCCAATAACGTGACAATAAAAATAACATAACACACAACTGCTATTTGGGTACTGGTGTTTAATACAAAGAAGTAGCTCAATGGCACTAAGAATTGTAGCCACATATTCACCAGGACCACCACAGCAAGCCCGGTACAAACTAGCTGAGTGCAAGAAGTGACTGGGGTCCATAGGAAGCTATTTACTGGACAGTATGTGTTAGCCGGCTAGCGAACACAAAAAGACAGTTAAACGCTCTTACCTTTTTCTTGACTGGAAGAAATGATCTCCTCCTCCTTTGGGTTAGAAACCTGGGTTATTATGGACGTGTGGTCCATGGAAACGGATGTTATTCCTTTTTAATTCACTTGTTTTTATTATCAATAGCTAGCTAACTAGCTAGCTAGCTATTTCTACAAGTCCAGCTAGCTTGCTAGTAGTGGTCGAAAACCAAACACCACCTCAGCGCAAGCACCCCCTTTTGTTCAGCATGAAGAATGCATAAACGCACACAAACGACAAAAAAAATAAAATAAATAAAGAAAAATAAAATAAACCCTTTGCCTACGGAGAGCCAAAGACTCGCTGCTGCATCGGCACACGGAGGATTGTTTTGACCAGGAGTTTTAAAAAAAAAGAAGCAGTCCTCGCCTCTGTTATCCACAGACTCTCAATTATTATTTTGCTAATGGTGTAGGACAGTTTAATGCTGCTTTTTTGGTGTATCTAATATGAAAAAATAATAATTGTTTCTATGTGCTCTTTCCAACATGGAGGCGGTGAGTGTTTGAAATTCACAAACAGATCCAGCAGCGGTAGAGCTGAAGGAGGCGGTTTCTAGGAACCCCCCCTCCCCTTATATTAAAAATAAAAGCTTGGTATGCGCGGTACAGCAGAGGATCAAGATATTTGCTTTTTGTGGCCACCTTCGGGTTAATATGGTAATTCCCCCCACGAAAGAACGGAAGAACAAATTTGCCGAAGTGATTGTTGCTGGGAAGCAGTTTTGCTATTTGAGAAACGCAAGAATGTTACAAGATTACCCAGTGACATCGTTTAACAATTGTTTACCAATGTCAAATACTGGATACAATTTGTTTTCGCGGTACAGTAGGCTACAGCGCCATTGTAGCCTATAATTTATTCGAGCAATATAGACGCCAGAGCATCCTATTTACCTGTCATGACTATTGCGATATAATACGTGTAGGCTACTAAGTTGTTTTCCTTATTTTATATCTAATTATATATTAAGTGTATTTAATGGTCACGTTATGCTAGCGTATGCCCCAAGACGAGAAGCTGAACTAGGTAGCCCAATTGGCTGCCAATCAGTAGCCTACGTCTATATGCGTGAGAATATGCTTACATGTAAGAATTATTTATTCTTTATTTCAGACATGTGATTTACAGCGAAGGGGGTAGGCTACGCAATACCACATTCGATATTTCCACAGTAGTCAAGTAACTGCAATTGACTGCTGACTAATAAGTCATTCAGTAGCCTACAACTGGTAGTCATGCTGAATTTAAAGCCAAAATCAATGAATAAATAGCCCAAGTAAATAAGTCACTGTCTACATTGCTTTTTCTCGGATCCTTCATTCTTCTGACAGGTCCCGCCTGAGTGCGCACAGTGGAACCAGCAGGCATTGTCGCACGTTGCAGTCAAAATACACGTAAGCTACATTACTAAATAAACAGGACAACTATAAAAGTTATAGTCTGGCTGTCAACTATTTGATTGTCTCGAATTTCTCTTGGGTCACATACGGCTATAGTTTTGGCCCAAAAAGCCATATTGAAATACAAAATAAAATGACACTAGAATTAAACCTCATGGATCTCGAGTTCAGCTTAAATGTTGTTTAATCGCTTTCAAAGAAAACATTTTTTTTGCCTTTATATTGCCCTTTTCTAAGGAACATCATTTCATGTTCAGTCCCAAAAATGTGTCAGTCGGTGGATTTAAGAAATTAATGAATGCAGTGAACTGTAGAATCGGCTGCTCCGCAGTCATTTCTTCTTATCCTGCCATGAGACATGATCGTGAGACATGAGGTTCAGGGCGCATTAACAGTGCCTAATGACTTCGTATCTTTTGATATCATAATCTGTCATATGTTAGATTTCAAGATTACTCTCGCCACTTGATGTGGTTGCAAATGAAATTAAGCATGTGGTTATTTAATTAATTTCAACTGATCATTTCCGCAGTTGGCTAGGTCCACAGTCATCCATTTTGATGTGACTGTGTTTGGTCAATGTTGGATTGAAAATATGAAAGTTCCATTCGGGAAGTTCCATGTACTGTTTGTCTGAGGGCCTAAAGTATTAACTTATCAGCAGTTACAAAATCGTACAGTAGATGCCCTCTTCCAAAACTTCTAGATGACAGGGTCAAAAACTGACTTCTTCAAATGAGTGGTTATGTGTTGTCTGTTTTTGTTACAGCAGGAAAAAAGGATTTTGATTTAAACAAAATTATATTGCCTTATTATCAAATAACAGGTTTATTACTCACAGTTTATTACCCAAAAGAGATAATTTCTTACTGGATTTCCACCTGCCACATTACATTTGGTAAATTACTTTTGGACCAAAGATTTTATCTAATAAACATCAATTGCGACTATTATTATTATTATTATTATTATTATTATTATTACTATTATTATTATTATTATTATTACTATTATTATTATTACTTTTATCATTTTAGGACATTACATACTGTTGTGAAGAATGTAGCTAAAAACTGGACCCACATTAGTAATACTAAGTAACGTTGGGCCATTAGGTCATCTCCCTCATTTTGACACATGCACACATCTCATCACCATGAGAGAGCCTCATGTTCCTGCGCACACACTTTTGCGCAACCCTCTGACTCAGACAGTTCTGTTGCACTGGGAGTAATGGGTAATGCAGCCCGGTCCATTTCCCCCGGCCCTGCCTTCGCTTTGCTCAGCTGATCCCTCCGTGAGCTCGCACTCAGCGGAGGAGATCACAAGGCCAGGGATGCGAGGATCTGGGGCATGGAATCCTTTCCAGCGCAAATCCCCTTCCGTTGTTCCCATGACAACTGCGTAGTACAGAAACCCTTATAGTGTGTTGTGCTGTGCCACATTGGCAGTAGCATTACAGAGCATTTGTCTAGACATTCAAACCCCATTCATAAATAAATAATATTAATATTAATAAGTTCCTTCCAGGTGAGGCAAGTAATGTTCTCGTCTTTGGTGCAGTAATGCACACCCCTGGTCTAGCATCAAATCCTGACCATGCCAGTGGCAATACTGCCTGGGATTCTAAATTTCCATTTATTTTATATTTTTTTCAAAAAAATGTATGTTTTCTTTATGTCTCATTGAGATAAAAATCTTTTTTGTAAGAGGGACATATTCAAAAGGCAGCAGTCACACGTTTACCACTTGCTTTTTTATGGATTATCCTTTTATCATAAACCTCACATAGTACTTTGCTAACCTGAATGCAAACATTTCTTTTTTATGCATTCAGGTTCTTTCAAGTTCTGTTAAGAGAAAAATAGTAAAATGTAATACTAGATCAACCCTTTTACGCACATACTTACTCTCAAGCAAACTCCAGAGGACTTCCTTCTGAAAAGGACAGTGTTACAAAGCTGAGGAAAAAATAGTGCCCTGGCATCACTTCACTGAATTGGCAAGGAGTTAGGCCAGGGTGACGGGGGAGTGGGCAGGTTGGTGATACCCTACAGGGTAAGTACAGCGCCCCCTCCTGGTGAATGTACCCAACAAAAGGCCTCAGGCACAAGTGACATCCCTGATGCTCCCTTCCCTGGGAGCACCTCCTTACCCAGCCCACGGCAGGGTCCTGGGGTCTGCCTGACCTAGAGAAGCGGAGGACGAGTCTATATTTAGGTCTGAATCAGAGAAGGAAATAATGGTAACTGGTAAACTGATGGGGGAGGTACCCCCTCCCTACTACCTGCCAATTTAGCAGTTTGATTGACATGACTGCTCCTACCAAGGTTTGACAGACAGTTCCTTCATCCTTTTGTCTGTGTTCTTGTTCATCAGCAGCTGGTTAGAATGAAGTCAGTTAACAGAATCAATGACAACATCCTCCACATTTCCTGACAGGCTCAAAGACTATGCTGTACCAGCGCTTCCTCTTGAAGCTGCGGTGGTTGTTTTAGGGTGATCTTATGCCTCATTGTCTCATCATTATCACTGACAGACACCTGGGCTTGTTCGTAGAGAAAATGAAACCCAGTGAAAGTTTTTAGTAGGACTTACCGGTGTTACACTTTGTCGATGTAGAAGACCACCATGCCGAAGGTCAATGTAACTTTTTATTCTAAACACCCAGAAAATAAGAGTAATATATCCTATTAAAAATAGCTTTAAAAGCCTTTTTGTATTAGACTAATTCCAAAAAGCCAGGAATTTGTCACCTTATGAAAATCCTAAAATATTAAACTAATTCCTTCTTGAACAGCAACTTGTAACAAGCCCTGAGATGCTGAAGGCAATTTGTGCTGAAAAAAGGAATTAAATTCATATACTAAACTGCCAGTTATCATTATTTTTTTCTCTATCTGAGAGTTTCAGAGACCAATGAGTAATGACGTGATGGAAAAAATAATTTACACTGTGCTGAACAAAATCACCCATTCAAAGAGCAGTCCTAATTATTTCACAATATTGAAAGAAATACAAAAGCAGCATAATGGGTGGAAATTTAGTTAATGTAACAATAATTCCAGAAATTGGAAATAGGGCTGTGTTTGGGGTACATGCAGCATAATCCACACATTAACTCATATTCATCTGTGATTTCATAATGGTGATAATAAAATCTATAATGATCATTTAGTGGGCCACAGGCTGTAATTTGATTTGACAGAAGTGTTCTTAAATCTTCCTAACTTTCATAACTCAAAGGAAACACAATACCTCTGGAGTGCATTTCGGTGTTTTGCTATTTTGGGGGTGAAAAGCTGTTGTGCTTGAGCAGAAGCAGACTCTGACAAACAAGCCAAGAGCAACAAAATGAAAACAGAAAGAGACTGGTCCAAAAGGTAGTCTGCCAGATTGATACACCGTGTTTGCAAAAAGGGGGCAAGGCAAAGAGACTAAATGAAAAATAAGGCAGAGAGGGGCATCCGTCAGTTTGCGCAATGAATAGCCAGGTAGCTTTAGGGGACGCATATAGCGTAGCACTCCTATTTACTGAGCTGGAGAGATGGAAAAGGAAAGTCTTTCAAAGATCTCATTTAATCAACTGTATCACATTCTTTTCAGCATGACTCAAATGTCCTTGAATTGCCATATTTATGAGAAAATGCTCAGACACAACATTTGTCCTCATGTGTCTGGTCTAGTTATGTGCTCTGTCCTGATCTAGTTGTGATAGTCTGATAGTCTGAATGCTGTAGAGCAGTCAATGACCCAGTATGGCTAGGTTCAGCACTTAAAAGGATGTTTTTATCAGCAAAAAAACCAACCGCAGGCAATGGTGCGGGTAGATGGGAGATGGGAGCAGCAGTCTGGAGTGGAACCCTACAGCAATACAAGGAAAGAGATGATTTCACCTGGATCTTTCAGAAAGACCATTTCCACTGTCTGAATGAAAGAAAGAAATGAGCGAATGCAAGGTTTTGACCTTGATTAAACTGCTGATATGACAGCAGAAAGAAATCCATTATGTCTGAGCGTGTGGTTTTGTTTACACTTCCACTCAACAAGCGACAAAGTATGGGAGAGGCAGAGAGACTCACGACAAAGTGTGTGGGCAACATCCCAGGTAACTCTACACGACCAGTGCAGCTCAACACGGCCCATCACAAATACCCAGAGAAAAAACCTGGTTCATTCTGCCAACAAAGTTTTCTGACCTTTCTTAATCAAACACTTAATTTATCATACAGGTTATGATTAAAGGACCTCAGAACTGTACAAGATATTGTGAGCATATTGAGAGATCACGCTTGAACAAAAGGACTTCATCATGTAGATAAAGTGTCCTTCAAATCGAATTTTACATATATGTGAAAATATACAATGTAGACGAAGACATCGGCTGTTGTCACATCTAAAGCATACATTATATGTGATTATAAAATAAAATGGAAAACCTATATAAAATACATTTCGATAAAAATGAAAAAAGTTGTTGTAAAAGCTTTAATTGTATATAGGAGAACATGTATAACATATTTAATAGCAGTAAAACATGGACCTGCATGTTTTGGTTTGCATATTTTCCATAAATAAACAAATTACCAATTCGTAACAGAATGACAGAGGAATGAACTACATGCTCTCTGTATGATCCATGTGGTGCAGTATATTGTTGGTGGCTGCAATTAATGTTCTCTCTCCATGCGTAATTAGGAATGCATGGAATTCTCCATACAAATGCATTATGCATTATGAAATGGATCAGCGGAGTGCCAAAGGCATTTCTGTCTGACGGGTTCCTGCATTGATAGGTCAGGTGTTTGATAATGCTCCTGTTCTAGGTGCTCCCATTTCCCTGGCTGAGAAGCTTGCGTATTGATTTCCTAGAGCCTTCCCTTGTCATTTTAAGACTGTCAGAGTCAATCCCTGCATCGATGCTCAGTATTGATTACCAGTGCCATTCACAGGCTTTCATAATCTCGCCTGTGAAACCTCTCATCAAACTCACTCAGATCTCACAGATGAAAGACAGGAAATGAAACCCATGAAAAAAGTATTACATTTCAAAAATAATAAAGAATATAATTTGCCCGAATCTTGCTATTTACTTTCCCCTGTGAGCTGGCCAACAGTAACCTGTTTGCTGACCGTAAGTAAAGCTTATTGCACATTTCTGCATGCATCAAAAAAGCAAATCAGAGTGTGTGTTCGCACACAGGTCATTCATGCTGTGTGCTGTCATTTCAGAAAAGACTGCTGAATCCATACTCAGTCACAAGGATGCAAATAAGAGTGGCTGAACCTTTAGACTGGATAAATATTTGCAAGTGATTTATAGAATGTGACCCTTAAAAGACAAGTGCGTCCCACCTTTGTCTTGTGTTCATCTGTGGCAGTCTTTCAGAGGTGAACACTTTGCAAACTATATTAAAAATATAGTTTGCATTTTGAAGTGGGCACATGCTTTTGCTTCTAATTTGACCCTGTGAGCCAGAGCATAAACAATGATGAGGTAAGAGGCCAGAGCCGGATCGGCTCATTGATGACATCAGTGCCACTGTCAAATGCGACCACACTTTGGTGGTCCTTGGCCAACTACATGGATATGAATGAGCTCTGAGAAAACTAGTTCTACCCAGCGCGGTCTGAATCAGTTTGTGCGTATTGGATAATGCCAGATGCCTAGGACATGTGATGCACTGCACCCAGCACCTGGAGGAGGGGAATTTGATCCCATTAAAACCCTTTCGATCTCAAAGTCCAATTGGATTTAAGTGTTGCCGGGTGCCGAGTGGAAGGCAATCTCAATGTAGAACATACGCTGTAAACGTGCTGCCTGTTATTTAAGAAATAGGCAGCTGTCGCCACATTTCCATGTGAATCATGTAGAGCCTGTACATTCTGCGGGAGAAATAAATGTATTCCATAGTTTCTCAAGTGTGGGAAGTATGGGTTTATTACTGTGGCAATAGAGTGCTGCTATTTTTGATACATTTAATACCTACAGAGAACACTGCACAAGGCATGGGCTGCATAGCACTGGTGTAAACAGGAATACAAATTGGATAATAAAAATATATAATCATTTTGTGAAGTCTAATGACATAAATAAATAAGCAAAGGTCAAAATTGAGATGGCTTGGAGGCAAGGCTGGTGCTCAGCTCAGGGGGATACTGAAAGGCATTATGGGATATCCTGCTGACAGAGGAGCTCATCAATGCAAATCAAACACAGTACCAATTATCGGATGAAAGGAAGATGACGGACAGTGCCCTCAGCGCGCAGCGCGGCTGGCCGTCTCTCCCTCGGGGCCCAAGATGGCCGAGGGGACAGAGTTAATTACGCACAGGCTCGGGCCGTGCCGACTGTGGGGCTCACCGGTAAGGTCGAGGAGGAAGAGGGATCTCTCTTCTCAGGCATTTGCGCCGGGGAGATCCTTCAAGGTCAAACGTCAGGCGTTCTTAGATCCATACAGATAAGTGGCTCCCTCAAATTTCAGAAAGGGGGGGGGGGATCCATCAAGCTTCAAAACAAAGTGTTTTTTAGGAGACATGTCACTGCACATGGGCTACCAGGGCACAGGACTCTGAATGTGTAATGCAAACTCAGCCCGTGACACGATTTATGAAATGCCAAGCCCAGGTAACATGGGCGGTGGGGGGGTTGGTACATGACTCAATGTGATGGACTGATACAGGGGGACCCCAAGTTAACTTCAGGCAGTGTTTCTGACAAAAGATCTGACAAAGCCAAGCAACATCCCTTTATACCCCCTCACCAGTGGGCTGTCTCAGGTTGTCTACAGGAGAGACTGAGTGATGGCGTGTCATTTTCTTTTTTTGTCAGAGATACATTTCTTTTTGCAGCACGATGTTGGCTTTCAAAGTTTTAAGAGTTCAGCATGGTCAGTAGTAAGACTGGGTAAGAACCTGTTAGTGTATGGAGAGAGACTCCAGGTCAAAAAATTAGGCTAATACCCACAGCTCTGCGCCTTATCAGCAATTTTCTCAAATCTACATATCGAAAGACAATGCATGTCAGCACACTGATATGCACCAAAATATCAAAGACACAGGCACTCTGCCTGAAATCACTGAAATTGAATTTTTGAAAGGTTAACATATTAAATTTTACTCCAGTTATTGGGTGAAAGTCAACCATTCCAATTTCCTGACTCACATGGATGACTTTAAAATCCAAATTGATTAATTAAAAAAAATAATTAATTTGTGCAAATCCCATTTCTGCACAATTTCGGTTGAACTGTTGCCTCTAATTCCTCTAATCATTGAACAAGCAGGCAAAGACGTCATTCTGAGACTTACTGTAAATATTGTTACTGCATTCACCAGGAATGAAATATAGCCATCACTTGGCTTCATTAACATCTGCTGAACACAGGAACACAATGACACCGGGGACTCTGGTATCTCCGTGCATGCCATCTCAGATGGTGCTCAGAACACTGAGAAGCGTTCGAAGGTAGAAGTGATCAAACCTTATTTTAAAGCCTTACATGGACCGCCAGCATAAAAGAGAAAAATAAATAACCAGAGCTATTGCAATATTCTGAGCCAACCCCCAGGGGATTACAGTATGAGTCGTTGCCAATGAAGGCCTTTGTGGATTCGTCCTCTTTGCTCACAGCATCTTGGCCTGAAACCCAGCGTTGTGCTTTACTGAACAGCCAAATGCAGGCATCATCCTTCTCACACCAATTCACAGATCCTCCAGAGTTAGCGCGCTACCACCTTGCATGCTAAGAGAGCGACTTGTGATGTCCAAATGGTTTATTTGCTCATTTAGGCTCTCTGACAAATGTAGCAAACTATCGTTTCAATTTAAATAATTCAAAACCCTATCCCCAGTCCTGATTTCATTAGTTATGCTCAGAGAACTGGAAGCCTGCTGTGGCCATCAAAGACCAGAGTTCCACTGAAGAGAGCAGGTATTTTTTTCAGTTGAAACACAAAAAAGCATTGAAACCTATAACATTAATAATAATCAGCATATTTTGTTCCCTGAATTAATTCAGCAGTCAGGTAATATTATCAGTATACCTCTTGCTTTAATTGGAATCTCCAGACCCTGCAAACTGAGAAGACAGAATACAAAACACAATGTGAACACTAATTTATTTCTAAATATATATATAATGAATTAGGGTGTGCTGATGTTCTCGGTTATCCTGCTCTGATATGAGGAACACATTTTGTACCTTTATAAATAGCTAATTGCCTACACCTAGCAATGGGCGTCTAATGGACTAAAACAGGAAGTGGCGTCGGACGGTGCCCCCAATATTAAAGTAAAAGGAATCGGTTACCTAGAGGGGATTCCATTTCTACATTTTAATTACCGTCAAGGGCGTTCCGTTTCCCCTGGGGTACCGGAAAGGCACAGCATGTGTCAGTACTGTTTTGTGAACACAGTGCAGCCCTGTGGCTCTCTGCCAGCCATCTCCAGCACAGTCACACTGAGGGGGTGCCAGGGCTTACAAGCCTGCCTCCAGAGAACAGAACCCCTCATCACTGGGGAAACGCTAGAGCTGCACCGCAAGCATTGCATTGCATTGCACTGCGTCACAATTCAGGCATTTAGCAGACACACTTACGGGGAGCGACTAACACAACGCTTTACACGGCATCTATTCCTACAGCTGGATATTTTCTGAAGCAATTCAGATTATGTGCCGTTCTCAAGCGTACAACGGCAGTGTACGCATTGCCAACCCTTTTGCCAATTTTGGTTTACAAGCCCAGTTCCCTAACCATTTTACTCCATTTAAGTGCACTACATCTCAGTAACAGCACATTTCCCATCTTTTGGATCTCAGATTTGCTTTGTACTGTACAAATAACCATTATAGCAATGTCCACAGCTTCACTGAAAGTCAGCTGAAACACTTATGGTATGCAACAAGACATTCAATCCAATGCAATGTTCGTTTAAATAAAAAAGCTAATCATGTTTACCTCTGAGGCATATAAATTCAGTGCATGGTGCAAAGATAATCAATTTGCATAAATCACATCAGCACCTAAACGCGCTCCGGACACTGTTTTCACAATCAGTCCCACTGGACTCAGGCCAGCTTGAGCCACGCAGGTGTGACACGTGCTGAATAATTCATTCAGACTGATGGAGTTAATCAGTTCATTCATCATCGGGGTTTGCTTGTCCTCTGCCTTGTTCTAATTGCAGCATCGTCAGTGGCTTTCCCCCCCTTTCCAGGACGCGTACATCCAAGGCACGCATTCATCTGAATTAATGAGCTTCTTTCATTTGTGCTCGGAAATTAGCGGGCGATTAAGCTTAACAAGTGCACGCTAGTACGAACTGAAAATAAATCCACAAAACAAATAAACACAACAGAAATCACTGTCAAATATTTTTTTTGCTGGACTATGCAACTGGTATGCATGTGAGTACATCATTTCTGGCAGGACATTTTTTTTTTGCCTAATAGGTATTGATACCAATCATGTTCTCACATGTAGAAAAAAAATTCAGCTGCAACAAAAGTGTCAATAAAGAAATAGACCTCAGATATCAAAACAAATCAATGTTGAAACACTCAGGGGTGAAACCTGATATTGTTTAGCTTTTCTGCAGCAAACTGACATGTAGCAACTTGCTAATCGGATGTCTGACACGACGGTGAAGAACACACAGGCTTCTATCCAATACACCTGCTACGTGTCTTAGTTTCAACACCCAAATGAAGCAAGCATTATATTTATTCTTCATCATATTTCACTTAATTACAGTGACTGTTGAATTTGTAATAGCATATTGCACATGAAATTTAAAAAAGAACATTTGTTTTATTAAACTAAGCGCAACCAAATTAAATACCAGGTATACATACCAAATTCATGTCATAAGTCTTGTAAATGAAATGACTAAGAATGATTCCCTTATTGAGTATGGAACATATTATTCGTAATAGACCAGGCTGCATGCGCCTTGCTTATGAAAGCCAGGCAAACACAGAAAGCCCATTTCTCTGATCTATGAAAGTGTTTTCATCAAGGTACCAGACTTGCTCATTGGTGTAAATCAGGGGCCATCTGGGCGGCTCATCTGTAGAATAAAGGAGAAGAACGTGTGGTATCAGACCTTGCTGATGCCATTCCACGATCCAATAAGAAACATGGGAGTTGTAGTCTTTAAGATTATTATTTTTGTAAATTTTTGGCAGCATGGATAATAACACTGTTTACACTTCATGAAACACATTTACAGTGTGTCCAACAGTCCCGCAGGGCAGTGCAAAATTTGTCATGGAGTTGTTCAGCAAGGGAGAATTCCGGTTGGCAAGAGTGTCTGAATCTCACGCTCACCAGCAACCTCCTCTGCTAAATTCTGCCTGCAGTCTGCCTGTCCCAGCTGTTTATTATTGCGCCCCCCTCAACCAATGACTGCGTAGCTCTGCGTGTGTGTCACCGACTGGCAGGATGGCAGCCCCAGGTGCCTGCTTGCCCACTCAAGCAATAAAACAGCCCTTCAAATACAATTGGACATTGAAAATGCAAAAAAATATATTGGTTAAAAATTAATTTGCAAAAAAAGAAAAGTGTGAATTATTCATTCACTCTCTGTGAAATCAATCCAGGACACCCAGCGATTCTTATAGTTGTGGTTTGGACAGCTCTTCAGCCATTGTGGTCTGAGAGTTTTAAAATGGGCTTTCGATGCCATTAGTCTAACTGAGCCAATTCCAGCTAAGAGGTTTGTCCCCCCGGGTATCAGATCCCAAGGACACTTTCCAATCACGCCCTGCACCATTACCAGAGCAGTGGGCGGTTAACACATGCTGCAAATATCTGCAATTGCTGACATCCCCCATCTCTCCCTTGACACCCACTTTACCAGCTATTTGGCACAGGTGCCATTGTCTTGTGTGCAGTGACCATACTATAACAAATAAGAGATTATTGTACCTTCAACACACACACACAGCTGGTGCTTTCTGGCCACCTGTCCAAGAGCCACTGTGTCCTCCCTTTCAGTTTATATCACCGACATTCTGGGGGAAAATAGATACGGGACGTTTAAAAATGTCCAGTTCTTCTGAAACAAAAATGATGGTCTGTGTGATGGCTTAAGTAAGATTAATATAAATTTATAACATACCAAAATTGCTGTCAGGTTTGTCTTAGAGTAATCTTGTGAACTTTTTCACTCGGCAATAACTCCCCAAACAAATGTCAAAAAACGTGTGCCTACCTTATAAATACGCACGAGGAAACATTGTATACTAAGAAGGCTTATCTGCATAACTTCTAGCGGGCAGAAATTTCAGTTTGTTGGCGCTCTCGACACTACCCTGTCTATGTGCTGAACGGACGTTTCTTTGCACTGTGGTTTATGGGACGGCGTTCACTAGTGTCACACCTGTAGTTCAGGTTTTAACTGTCTGTACTGCAGCTAGAATAATAACACAGAACCGAGACTAAACTCAAAATAACACGGATGCCAGATAGGAGCCGTAATGACTTTGCATTGATTCTGAGTTCAATCAAATTTTAAAATATATAATACATACTTAATACAATTGTAGTAATAATACACGAATGACCCATCGTTTATGCTGGTCGTAACAATGACACGAATTTTGACTACGAGAGCCGTTTCGTGGCAAAAAATACCAGTGTAAAATGCATAGTAGCGTCGTCTAATAGTCGAATGTCTCTCTATACATTTAACATAATATCAGTAATGTATCTGACAACACAATCGCAGTTTATTTACAGTATCTGTTTAATGTGTTCAGGTCGTCCTATCCGCTTTCCGCGCTAATGCAATTAAACCCCTCCTGGAAGACGGACACAAGCGCGCCTGAAACCTTGCGCGTGGGGTTTCTTGAAACCGTCCCTCCTGGATTGACAGAATGCAGGCTCCGGAATGCATTTGAGCGGTGTAAGGGGAGGAACCCCCAGCGCTGACAGTTAAGTACAGCAGCCAATCTCTGCGCCGAAAAGCGAAGGTGTAGTGTCCGCAGACAGCGAATGACGAGTCGAGAACAAAGCCACAGGCGAGTGGACCAGTGGTGGAAGAGAACGGGAATAGGTGGGAAAATTGAATTCGTGAACATTCTTCTGACATATTAACTAAGTACAGGGGTCCAAGGCGCTGGAAAATCTTACTCGTCTTGCCAAATTATTTAGCAAATGTTTGTCAGAAGTGAGCGATACATATAATTCTTATTTAGTGCTTTGTGAAGACCAACGTGAAACTAGCGAAATGAAAGACAAAAACCGCCGTGTTTTATGTAGCCTAACAAGAGCCTGATTATTATTTATCTTGTCAATGTTTTTTTAGAAGTTTATTATCAAGCCTTGCTTCGTGGTTAACTAATGATTTTCCTAGAAATGCAACCAAGAGCTAAATCCCCGCAAGATGTATGTGCTTCGTTAAACCTCTTTGTCTTCCATAGTAAATTCAGTAGAAGTTTTTAAGTTATTTAAGTACTTGAGCCAGATAAAATAACAGAACAAGTCCAAAAAGCATCGAATCCATTTCTGTGGTACCAGATCTCTCAAATTAATTTTATTTCTATTTTATATTTTACAGAGAACTGTCGCAAAGATGCTTTACAAAGTAGCAATTCAATTGTGCTATTGTTATTAATATGTTAACCAATGGCAGATGATCACTCTAATTGCATTTGATCATCTATGTTGCAAGCTAGGTCTTTGTTTCCTACCAGTATACTGGATATATTTTATAAGCTGTGTATTTAGTAAGCATTGCTTCATCTCAGTGACAGATCAGCAGACTCCGTGTAGCAATGTCTATTTCTAGTGTAAACAGAATCCTTAGTTTCATTTAAATGCTTTGAATGTCAACACTATCTGTGAAGACAAGTGTTATAATAATATATTGAATACCTCAAGCAGGTATTTCTATTGGAGTTTGTTGATTGATCACAGACCCCTTATTGATCACAGACCCCTTTTTAAGGCTCACATGTTGAATATGCTGCAGCTAGCAAGCTTGCTTGTGTTATTGTAATGTAACCTCCTGATTTTTAACTAAACATATTGGGATTGATTTGCTGCATAAAAATTATTTATTCAAGCAGATAGCAAGATAAGTTACGTTATGGCAAAGACAAATGAATCAATTCAACCTCCAGTAGTACGTCTCTCTGTTTTAGACATGCCACACAAACAACGATGACGTGTTGCATCCACCACATGCATTATTTAGATGTTAACAAAGTGTTTGTGGGCAATGTTTGAGGGCAGAATGAGGATCCAATCGGCACAGTTTAACGCACACTGGTAATAGCAAAGTAGGCATATTTAAGAAATTCAATTTTGAATAATCTAACTGAACCATGATTGTGCAGGGTACACTATGTGAGCAAAAAAGTTGTACACTGCATTGAAAGAAACCCACAGATATTGACTAATCAGTTTACTTGCAGTATCACATTAAAGGCCACATTGAGTTGCTTGAGTTGCAAATTTGTAGAACTCCAACCTGCGTGAACACCACATTCTGCAATGAGAAAGCATTGACAATCTTTAAACGAAAAGTTAAAGTTTACCCGAGAAAAAAAAGTTAGGCTAGAGTAGTTGACCAATAAATGCCAAAGTTCCATAATCTTGCTGAGAAAACTAAGTGTTTTAGCAGGGTCTCACAGATCCAAGCCTCTGATCGCCAGAGCGCAGAGTATGGCCGTGCCCTGGCCAATATTAAAATGTTGCTCTCGGTCTGTCCATCTAATTATCCTGAGGTTTAATTGGCTCAATAAATCTCTCCCTCCACACCTCAGCAAATGTGTCACTGTGAGCATTCTGTTGTTAAAGGGTTGGAAGTGGGAGCAATGCAGGGCAGTTGGCCTGAGGCAAGGCCCAGATAGAACATACTAATCGGGGAATGTGTGCGCACAAGAATATCGAAATTCACACACGAAAATCAACGTTCTTTGAATCACATAACAGGCCTGAATTACATGGTTATGAGAACAGAAAGGTGTGTCTTATCACTTGGGAATATGCTATGCTGCAAAGAGGATGGTGGTGAACAACTTGAGTGAAGACAGGCTGTCTTTAATCACTCAGAACATACCCAGTGTAGAAAGAATGAGATCTCCTCAGCACTCACAATAGGTTGCTGCTATTTAAAAGGGTAGATAAGGATTAATTCTTGTTAACATGGCTTAATTAGAGGGATCAAAGCTGCAGGCTTATATGAGAGGGGCTTTTGAAAAGAAATCATTTAACAATTATGAACGGGCAACGCATTTCTGTGGAATATTACACAAGGCTTGCAAAATATTTATTAAAAATGTGTTTCTAAGCATAGCAAAGAGCTGAGACATAAAATATTTCTTTGATTGAAAATAAACCTTCTGTAGTGTCTTATTTTGTCGACTTGGAATTTTCAAAGACTTCAATAGTGCAATTTATTTTACTCTTGGGAAAAATTGGCAGTGTATTAAAATACCAGCTCTGCATGATGATTCTACTTTATTGCACAATTACACAATCTTATGTCCCAAATAAATGTTACATATTTTCCTGAGTGTTAACTTCTGTACATATGAAATGCTGTCAAAGCAAATTGCACTCAATATTACATACTGTACATACTGTGATTGTACAATAAACAGGCAGATTCAGTGCACACTCACACTGTCAGATCACAAATGACCTTGCATCTGCATTCAATGCTCATTTACAAATCTGTCACTAGGACCTTAGGGTTTGGATGCTCATGACAGGTGTTCAGCTCTGGCCCGAACAAATGTTGGACCTGTTCCACATCATGGTTCTGGGGCATAATCGGTGGCCATTCCTGTATCCAAGAATTCCTTTGGGGGAAAGGTATAGTACAGCCAGCCAGTCACTGGCTGCTCCTTGGCCCTTAGCTCTGTCTCTGGAATAACCATTTTCAAAGGAACTAAAACCCAGGGATAATGGTTGATCCGACATACAGTGCCAACCAATCACAAATTAGCTACCTTTGGCTTTAAAAGCACTGTGTGTACAAAAATAACACTCCCCTACATGCCATCGAGTTGTCCACTTGCGTACTGCGGTCTAGACTTCACAGTTATTCAGACGGCTGTGAAAATGATTAACATTTATTGAGGTGATAAAATAATGTTTATCAATTGTCTTATGAAAAGAGTGAAATATTTGGAAACTGGAACAGAAGAGAGAATCGGACGTCCAGAGCAGGGCTACAGAGTCCTAACAGATTTTGTGCTTTGTTGGCCTTTCAGTTTAAGGCTAATTTGCACATGGAACACCAAGTCACAGGACTCTCCTGGTGAATGTGCCACTGAAATGGAAGGAAAAGCAGCACTGGACCCAACAGTTCATGGGGTGCAGAGAGTGTGTTTACCCACTGGTACTTCCTTATTGCTGTGCTGCCAGGTGCAGTCTGTTCAATCTGAGCTCTTAGCCTTGTCATGTCAATTAATTTAAATGAAACCAAAACAACAATTACGCATCTCCCCTCCATAATTCTTTTCAGGGATCATGAGAGGCGAAGGAAATCCTTGTTCTGCTACAAGACCTTAACCAAAACTCAGTGCAGAGATACATTGGCGGTTTCTATACAAATGAATAAAGAAAACAGCTGAAGAGCATACGACAATCTTGTGTTATGTGTAGCATTATTTAACACTGTTTATGGACATTAAATATATATATATATATGGAATGTGGAGGGATTGGAGCATCACCATGGAGACTGAGGAAGGTCAGCGTGTTAAAGGAAACTTTGTTTCCTGGCAGTACAAATTAAGCGAGGCTGGGCTTACTCAGGCTTCTTAATCACTTCCCTGTGGTAGCTCCCCTGTCTCCTCCAGGCCTGCTCGGTGGCTTCTTACAGGGTGATTTAGGCACCACAGGGGACGCCTTGGTGCGAAGTACTCGTCTATTTGTGCCCACCAGAGGTGTCAGCTGGAGGTCACAGCCGCAGTGTGGTGGTGCTCTGTGTGAATCACAGAAGCCTATCTCTGACCATGATCCTGTTAATGAATGCAAGACTGTTAAAACCAGGACCAAAACAAGCTCATCTGAGATTTTCTGCAGTGAAAGCCAAAAATAAATAAATAAATAAATAACCCAACAAAAGAGATTCCCATGAAATGTGGAGATGAAGTGGGGTTTCCTGGTTGTGTAAGACAGCCTCACTTATTTAAGAGTATTAAGATTTCTAAGGATGTCAGTTCCCCACTTGTGTGATAGTTCCTTGCAGAAAAACAACTTCCACTTAACCGAATGACACTGTAATGATTTTGGTCCCAGGTTGATATCGGTGTTGTGATTCTAGAATCAAAATTTGAACACTCCAATGGACTGGCCGAAACTTGCTCTCATTCTGCCAGGTTACCATGGAAACGCTTGGGCAAGGTTATTGTTTTAAGTCAGATAGCTGAATGCCAATAAGCAGCAGCTGTTTCCTCATCAGCAGAAAGGGTGCCTATAATATTAACAGTCTGAATGTCCTCCCTATCATCTTAATCATGCCACCACTAAGGGGCAGAGCTTTTATTGAACTGAATCGTATTACTCCTAGATGTATGTTGCTAAATTAAAATGACTCGGTTCAGAAAGGTGAACACAGTAATTGCCTGTGACTTCTGTTTCTTCAAGATAATAATAATAATAATAATAATAATAATAATAATAATTATTATTATTATTATTTAAAAGGTAATAATGGGTCTTCAAACATTGTTTTTCCATATCTGATGCCTTTGCTTTCACTTTACCCTAACATTGATAAAAGAGCAGTGTGCAAACTGAGCGCAAGACTCAAGCAGTTTGTTGCCAGACTACCTTCCTTGTTTGTCTTCATTAAATCCACTTTTTCCTCCCACACATATTTTTAATACACACTGACAACTTTAACCAGTTCAACCAGTGGCTGTCTGTTCTTTAATTTTAAATGATTTACTTAGCAACGCTTCTCACTCAGGGAGAATAATACTTATGCATTATATAACCCAGAAGTGTAAAACAAATTTCTGGAGAGCCTTTGGTATGCTGATACTTATTTCAGCCAATTGAATGAGATTATTTGGTCCATGTTAAGTCTTAGATATTTAGTCCTTTTCTTCTGTGATTCATAAGAAATATACAATATTCTGTATCAATGAATCTATTCATTCTAGACAAAAAAATGAAGGAGTTCCAGACAAAGTAAAGAGCTCACGATAAGGACTCAATCAACAATTGTTCTTAACCTTTGAGTCAAAATGATAAACGTGTATATATATGAACATCGTTTAGAGACGTCATTGGATTGCTAAAATCAATGAATCAATTAATTGTGAAAACAAGAAAAAAGTTAATTTATTTAAGTCAAAGTTTTGAGGTAGGGTATACTTCACAGAAGCAACACAGGGTAAAAGTCTTTGGAGAAGATGGAACACATTCTTCAGCTGTGCTTGGTAATTTTATTTTCTACAAGGTGCTCTAGTTGAAATAAATTGAACCGCCCCACCTGAGACTCAATGGTAGGCCCAAATAAGCCCAAGAACATGATTGGACTGCGATCTCTGGGCATGTGTGTCCTGCATAGTAACTGTATATCAGTACCAACACGGGAATAAATAAGCTAAACATTAATGTGTGCCAACACACGACAATGTTCATTAATATCTCCATCGTCAAGCAGCTTGTTAATTCTAAGCATTGCCCAGCAGTCGTGATGAGTAAAATATCTCCAAAGCAGAGGAATCTGCTTCTTGTATTATAACTGAAATGCACTTTAATTTGAAATAATGTGTCAAAGTTCTATCAGGGTTCCTGTACCAAGTATGCATCATCAAAATCTTATTCCAGTGCTGATTGCAGCCTAGTAATATTTTACTAGTTACTTTTTTATTTAAGCATTGCTGAAGACATGTATTCATATAACTCTACTTTCCTCTGACAGTCTTTGAGCAGATATTGTTGTCATTACGAGGTGACAGTGCTGTATCAAAGTGACAAGCTAAGGCCTTTTACAGAGTTGTACAGTTGATACTTACTCAGCTGTTCGGATTTGGAAAGGTATTTTAAGGTGCCATTTTTGTGTCAAAACAAACCGTGCAGTCTGACAGCCCCGTTTGCCATGGATGGTGAGTCATCAGTCTGCCTGGGTGAAAAAGAAATATCAGTTTGGAAAGGACAATCCCAGCAATCTTTGAACAAATGTTATTTGTCTTTATGTTTTTTCAAGTCCTGTCAGTGATTTAAAAAAAAAATAAAACACTTCTTGATGCTTGGATGTTAATGTTGTACGACATTTACATTTACTTGCACATTACTGATACTCAAACAAGCGTCTCGGTGCTGTCTGAAATACATTGCTGCACAGATCTAAATTAGTGCACCCATGCACAATAATCAAAGATTGTGTTACTGTCCAAATACATATGGACGGCACCTCATATACTGTTCTCCAGCCAGGCAGAAATTAAAGAAAGAAACATTGGCTTGCCTGTTTGCCTCCTCCAAAAAAAAAAAAAAAAAAAAATAATTTCCATTTGTATCTGCATCAGATAGTTCACATTAGCTAGCAGTGATCCCATTAACAACGGGCCCTGTAACCGGGTGGGAATAATGGCTTAAGTTCTGCACGAGTCACAATGACTCCATTTTTTGCTTTGAGTTCCCAATAAAAAATCTCTTTTTTTCTCTCTTTTTATGCTTATTTCGTGCTAGGTATTATCCATGCTTTTATGCTTGGTTTTGTCCGGCTTCCACCTACACGCCTTTCAACGAATAAAGGTTTGCGTGACCCCCTGTCTGGTGAACAAACCAGGAGTTTTAACACTCATGAAAAACACCATCCACTCACCTGAAAAGCTGTGCGATAATTGAAAACTTGATTACCTGCTTTGCCACCATTAGTTCATGACAAACACTGACTATGAGTTTGTTTTGTTACTGCATACATTCATGGCTAGAAAGAGTAGTATACTGAAAAACAACACTATTGGAAGGAAACTGATAGCAATTGCATCTGAAATGCAAAAAACGACCCATCATCCCAAAAGAGAAATCTTCCATTTAGCTAATTTTCATTAAGATAAGGAGCTAAATATAAATGGTACATTGACAGAAGCAAGATTATGGGAGAGGATATTTATGGAGATAAATTATCAAACTAGCAGAGAACAAAATGGTCTTTAAAATGGACAGCGAGAGATAGAGAGAGAGAGTGCACTGGGCAGAAACAGGATCTGAGTGTGTCAGTGACAGAGGCTGACTACTTGTCTCCTTTATCAAACATCAATAACAAACCACAAGCACCCACATTTTCACTATCCAGTGACATCCAAATGAATTGAATGTATAAATAATTCTTTTTATTCTGCTTATGGGAGATGAGAACGTTTTAACAACAACAACAACAACAATAATAATAATAATTTCCTTGTTTATCTTATCATTTTCAAGCTGTATTTTGCCAACAATTCCAAAAGTTCACATTTATTGCTGATATATTCATTTTTATATATTCAATGGGTAATTCGTAAGACATGGCTTATGGTGAGGGTAGCCATTCGTCCCGGCTCGGTTCGTGAGAGTCACTCGCCAAACGAACGCGAACGATCTCTTCAGGACCTTAACTTTATCCTGCCGAAAGGATGTCCAGCTGTTTCTGCGCACCTGTTTCTCCTTACAGGCAAAATGGAAGCAGATGGAGCTCGGAGCAACATCGAACCAAAGTCGTGATCGCAGCTATAAGAAAGACAAGCGCTGTTTGTATCGGTAAAAGGGACGTTTATCGCATATACCGCACAATACATTTATTTCCATCCTGGTCGCTTTTAGTCACGTTCCACCCACGCATCTGTCCTCACCTGCCACCTCCAAGCTGTCTCTCGCCGCCATTCCAGCCAATTGTTGTTCCGCTTTCTATCAATAGTTGGATGCACATCAAAGGAAAGCACAAGTGTCAGAATCAGCCATTTGTACAAGGAAGAAACAGTTGAAAAATCAATGCGTTGCTTCTAGTCCATGTACAGGGAGGAACCCCACAAAACCTGATGCAACTAGACACTTACAGTAAATTACATGATAGCAAAGAGTCGATTTCATCAGTGGTTTCTTCATAATAGAATGTACGATTAATTAAAAATGCAGAACACAGGTTTCTTTCACTTTGTTCCCTGAGGTACCTTGTCTATCACTACATAAAAAATTTCTGATTGGCAACATTAAAATCTGTATCTACATCTGTATACACAGGCATTCAGTTTAATGATGCAACACTGTTAAGAAGGGGGTTGTGGGGTTTTTCTTAAATAAAATGTAAAAAAAAACAAAAAAACCTTCAGTTCATGAATGTCATCACAGGGTTGGGTGTGAAATCTTCCACCAAGCTATTGGATGCATTTGAGAGGAACCTGTCAATGCGTGTTTCCCGTGTGTAAACATCATTCATCAACAAGGCAGGAGGGGGCAGAGCCCCTTAAAGCCCCCAATTAATCACTGAGATGGAGCATCGGCCTAATTATTTAATCGATTCTTCATTAGGTCTACAGCAGCAACTGACTTACAGCAAGATGATGTAACCTGCCGTTAAAATGGATAACACACAACGCATGCAATAGTGGGGCAATTTTGTGTAAAAATTCATTAGAGCCCAGTTAATGCTAATCTATCTTTTTCACTCTTTTCACTGTTTCTAGCAGAGCCTACAGCCTTGAATAACTACATGATCTGCAAAAATAAACAGATGCCTCACCCCCCACCCCCTATCCCCCCTACTCCCCCCCCAAACCCTTGAGGGGGGCGGCTTTTTAATGTGCAGATGAGAACACACCATCAAGGAGGTTGTTCAGGTGAACAAGATCCAGATTTAAAAACTACTGATTATGTGTTGAGTGGAGTCAGTGAACCAAACTCAGAATACAAAGAATTTCTATCAGTGACAAGGACCCTCTGATTCAATATGTATTTTCACTTAATTTTCTCTGGAGCAAATCACAGAGTATTAAAATTAATGTAATATTTCAATTTGACTTATTTCTGTGCTTCATTTGTTTTCCAGTGATGAGAGTCTGTTATTATGCATATTATGCATTTATATAAGCAATGCAATAAAGTATTAAAAATGATTGTTTTGCACATATAAGATAGAACTTTACTGCAGGGTCTGGACTTGATAAAAAATTGTCCTTAACTGTACATCACAAACAAATACAAGATTTAGCTTTTTCTAGAAAGCAGTTTGTCAACAAATATACATTATATTTCAGAAAGAGCAAAACAACTTTTTAAAAGTTGTATGATGTATGATGATAAAAATGTATGATCTGAACATGCTAGTCAATTACTATCCAAGCTAATTTTTCCCTTTATACCTTAGATAAACATAACCTATGACAATCTGTTGCTTCTGTTAACAAATTTAAGTCTTGACTGTCTTTGGACACAAATCAAAGGTCTTCAGGGTTAAGGACATGTCAAATAGTTATGCAGTTGTAATTTGAAACTACACAGATATTTTTCCTGCTTAAAGGAAGTTTGGATAATGAAGTGAACTGTATGTAGCACCAGAGGGCCACAGTCACTGTCACTGTATGGCAAGCCCCATATATCTCTCCAGTGAATATAAATAAATCATTTCACACACCACAGTGAGCAGGAATCAAATTTCAATCAAAATAATTTAGCCCCTGCCAAAGAAGCTAAAGGTTCGGCAGAGGAAATGAATTCCCTTTGATTGTGATGAACCATAATAATGGTCTTGCTCCATTAATGCACTGCATAATTCTTCCCTTCTAAGACACAAGAGGGTTACAATAAAAAATAATGAAAGCACTTTGCAAGCACATAACTGTGGCAGTTATCTCTACTGAAAGAAGTGCTGGTTCAACCTGTGGAATTCTGGCATATATGGGTGATTAAAACAATACTTTCTTTAAAAAAAATCTAAATTGTGCAAATACTGGCCTCATGCCTGATATGTATGCGAGAGACAATTGCAACAAAATTGTCAGGGCTTTTTACCACCAAACCATTGAATTGGAACAGCTTTTCCTAATATACAGCAGTAAAAAACATGCACTTATGAGCTGGGACTTAAGCATGCAGATCAGGTACATTCATGAATTTGCAGTAGTACTCCCAGGGAAAGTACTGTTATTTATTATTATGATTATTTTATGATTATCATAACGATAGGGATTCTTATTATTATAGTAATAGTACTATTAGTTTTACTAATAAGACATGTGGCAGAATAGTTATGGACTACAAGTATAGTTATCAACAGTGACTAATAAAACGAACCAACAGCATTACCTTGTTAAAGCATATTTCCAGACCCTTGGTTATTAAAACAGATCATGCATAACATATGCATACATCAGATCCTGTCTAGCACCATTTATTAAAATGGCTCGCAGACCTGGGGTACACGACAGGCCTATAATATGGCACTGCCTGTACTGAGGTCATTTCAGCTTGACTGGCTCAGTTGATTTTCTGCCACAGGTCTCCTCCAGCATAGTGGACAGGGTTCTAAAGCATCAGGTCAAAGCTGAAGCAGAAGAGATGGTTCATTCCCTTGGTTGTTTCTTGGAAGTTAACGAGGGGATAGAGTGCCTTACGTGACCCGGCTTAAGCCATCTGTGAATTGCAGTAATTCAAGATCAGTGCTGTCTGTTTATGTCCCCACAGAGGCGGAGAGATAGCCAACCAAAATACAAGAAGCTCTGCTTTGCATTGTGCTAAACTTTGGACCATTTACCACATAATCAGCATTGGTTGTACAGAAGAAAAAAACACAACCTTGCCCAATGTTCTCTTGTAACCTTATTGGTTCCACATTGCTCCCACTGCAGTGAACATGGAGCCTGGGTTGAAATGTTGGATGACTGCCAGACATCAATAAAAGCAGGGCGATTACCGACAGTGACTTTACTCCCTCTTCCTTTCTTGCTTTCTCATTTTCAGCCTTGTTTATTGACTTTTTCCCAATTCAAATCTAAGGCCCATTTAAATTTTATGAATTTTTCAAACATAGCAGGCCATTTATTCATTTGCATTTTTAAAGCAATTTTCAGATTCATTTTTACATAATATCCATCTACTTTCACCCTATTCCTTTCAAGAAGGACTTACAAACATAAATCTCAGGACTACATAAGTGTAATATCCCAAAGAAGGCATAGAAGACCAATTCAATAAGTGTAAAGTTTTCTGAATAAACCAACAATTAACATAAAAAATGTAAATATATATATATATATATATTTTTAAAGGGGATTTTGTCTAGGTAAACTAAAACACTGCCATTGATTGTAAAAACAGACACTTAGCCCCTTCTATAAAGATACATGCAGCTCAAGCACAGCTGATGATAGCAGACCGTTTCCTAAATTCTGTAATGAAGAACCCTTATTTAAGATGTGCTGTACTATTCATACATTCACCATCTTCATTTTGAATGAGATAACCCTGTGCAGTTTGGAAAGGCAGAGAAAAGCAACCACTGAGCCACTGGTGTCCACTTCATTAAGAGCTTCAGCTTAGAGCGGCAAAGCCTGGGACAGCAGGATAAATGGAATATGCAACCGATGCTTATTACATTTTTTATTACCAAGGTCAGAATGTGCATGAATTTCTTATTTCTCCTCATTATATGCAAAGCAAATCAGAATTAAACAAGGCAAAAAACTGGTTATAATTCCTGCTGTAACTCCCAATTCTTGTTTCTTCCATTTAGTTTTTCCCATTCATTAATGATCTTTCGTGAGACCCTTCCTGTTTCCTGAATACCGCAAAATGAATGCCCGTAATGGCTTAATTTCCCCATGTGCGCAGACAGCGTACATAAAATAAACACTCAATCTATACATCCTCTGTCCGTCTACAAGTTCCACGCCCATCCCAAGTACGATATGCGTGCAGGCCACGGCTCGGTCCTGTCCAGTCTGAGAAGGGCGTTGTGTTGCGGTGAGAGAGAGTGTGCCGCCCTGCTGTAGCCGTGCCCTTTCCTAAGCCTGCTAGACCGAATAGTTGGCACGCGTGCGGTGCCGAATTCTGAGAAACGGAGATGTTGAAAATACGAGAGGCCAGATTAGAGGGTACACATACAAGTCTGTTTGTTTTGTTGCCTGGGACTTGGCGAGGACCTTGATCGCGCCTATTAAAGTGATGCACTGCCACCTTCTGGGAAAAAATTAGAACAACATTTTTCTAAAAATGGTCTCCTCCCACCTGTAAACTTGTTGGGTTTGGCAATATTAGGAGTTCAGAATATTTTTTAATTCACACATATAGACTACTTGAATTACATACTTTAAAATTGCAATTTAATTTAAGTTCAGTACATGTTTGAAAGTAGAAACAATTGAGTATAGTATGGGATTTGTTTGAGTTCAGTAGGACTGAGTTTAGCGTGTCGATTAAGCTAAGGGCTGTGGGTTTGTAAATATCTTGAACACTTTGTACAAATGGCGATGCAGGAGCTGCACATTATTTACGGCAGCATGTCGTGTATATCTTGATACATGTAAAATCTCAGCATGTGCCAACTTGCTGTCAACACACAGATCCAGGTAAAAAAGGGGCTATGGTTGTGAAACCAATTTGTAGTTTTTCTTAGTGCACCGCAATTACGACGTAATTTAACTACGAAGCCGGATGAAGAAAAGCGCAAACGCGACGGAGCTCACACTTGGCACCGCAGCGAACTCCCTGATGCGTCAGGCCCGGGTACCTCCGGGCATTCCAACACAGAAACGACTCGAGGAGGATGTGCAGGGGTGCACACAATCCTGTCACAGAGCGGGATGAGTCACAGCTGCGATCAGAAGTGCTGCCAAGAGATAATTTAAATCTAGCTGCTCCTACCGTCTTCCACTAGACTGCATCTCCGGGCGTTCTCATATCACAAACTCAATTAGAAACAGAGGGACACTGTGCTACACTCAGTAATGCCCTGAGGCACAGATACATTTTTCTCTTTACTCTTTACTCTTTCTGCCTGCTATTGCACTGTTAGCCAGAAACCATTATGGAACCAAAGCTGAATTGCTGCCTCAGTCTTAAAACCCCCCCAATACATACAATTACTGCCTGTCCATTTACCCTCACTGTAAGTATGAGCTATTCAGACCCTGTATACATGCACATATGCATGAGGCCTGGTTAAATAGTGATCAGAGATTACTCTAAAATGCTTCACTATTTTTAAAAAATTCTACATTTTCAGGGTCATCAGCAATAACAGGTTCTCATCTGCACAGAACAATAGGCTGTTGAACTGCTGTTTGCTCACACTGCAGTGGATGATGAAAAACACATCAGTGCTCATCCAGACAATCATCTAAGTTTCACTGATTAAAGGGGCCTGTACGTGCGAACATGTGAACTAAGAATTGACTGTGTAAATGACCTCAGATATAAATATCTTCTTATTACTCCTTAGAACGACAAACAAATCTTACAGGCTACATCTTATTTCAACTGTCTCAGGAATGTAGTAACAGTTGCTCTTGGTGACACAGTGGAACAGGACTCACAGATCACCGACCCACAGGTGTGGAATCCTGTGGAACCTCAAAGGGGTGGACAGGCACCTGCACACGACGCCCTGTGGGAAATAAGGGCGCGTCTTTTCAGGAGCAACTGCACAGATTTTAGGTACGGTTTGGAATGACCCAAATCCCCCTATAAATGTTATGCATTTCTCTTGGCAGCTTATATAAGCTGAATCTGCAATTTAGTAGGCGTATGGAAGCTATAGAACAAACCCTGTGATGCTGGGTCTCAAAAGCCTGCATCTAGGGATTCTGCATTTTGATTTATCAATAAATCTGTATTGTAGGGTTAATAAATCTTGACCACTCAAGGCCCAGCCAGGTCTGGCATCAGACACTCATGACAATTCCACACAATCTGGTATAAAAAGTGAATCAATCAACCCTGGGAATAGGATGGGTCTTATTGAGCAAGTAGATGATAACTTTTAAATGGGTCGTGAAATACAAAACACTGAAAATGGCTAATCGTTCCAAAAAAATAATAAAACCCCTAGCTACCCCTGCCTCCTTGCTGTTTTTCCATAAAACTCAATGGGTGTCAGCTTAACTTTATCCCTTCTTATTTTGATTACATGGGAAGCAGTTGTATTTTACAAAGCACTTGTTCACTTGTGGGGTATAGTGAGAGTTGCTGATGAGCGGCAGTGCCACACTGTGTTCAAAAAGAGAACACTGACCTCTAGTGGGGAATATTGAAGATATATTTCAGGGACTTCTGAAATGTTCAGTAACGTACGCAGTATCGGTGCTTTTACTTTTAGAACGTGTATTACCGATTACATGATTAAATGCTATCATTCAGACAGGTTTTAATCTTCAGCCTACCACCTGGGTAATCAATAAGACCTCTCATAAGGCGATTAAGCATGTAGTTTAACTTCTAAGCTCTCTGAAACAGAGATCACACTCCCCTTGAATTCACACAGCAGTTGCCTTGACCAGAAACAGCATTCCCCAAGGTGGATAATTCTCTCATGACTTGACAGATAAGATGGGCATGGCTTTTGGTCTGACCATTGATATTGGCACAGTTAATGCTATTAATGTCCCTGCTATGTAAAAGGTCAAGGACAAGGTAGAATTAAAGACAATATGATGATGATGGCCTCAGTACTATCAGCCTCAAAGTCTTCGGTCTTCATTCTTGCATTTACCCCCCAGCTTCAACTGACCCTTTTTCTGTTAAAATTAGGTTTAAAAATGAAAAACGTATTGAACACCCATATCACCAATGTGAAAAAGTAATTGCCCCCTTAAACTTAATAACTGGTTGCACCATCTTTAGCAGCAATAACTGCAACCAAACGCTTCCTATAATTTGATATCAGTGTTTCACATCACAGTGGACAAATCTTAGCCCAACCTTCTTTGCAGGACTACTTTAATTCAGACAAATTGGCAGGTCCTGTCCCAGCATCTTTATTGAATTCAAGTCTTTGGACTTTGACTAGGCCACTGCAAAACTTTCATTTTGTTTCTTTTCAGCCACTTTCAGATATGGATTTGCTTTTGTGTTTTGGATCATTGTCTTGGTGCATAACCCAATTACACTTCAGCTTCAGCTTATGAACAGGTGACTGGACATTCTACTTAAGAACGCTCTGGTAAAGACGAGAATTCATGGTTACTTCAATGATGGCAAGTCCTCCAGATCTTGAGGCAGCAATGCATCTCCTCACCATCACACTACCACCATCATGTTTGACTGTTGGCATGTTGTTCTTACTGTGAAATGCTGTATTTCCTTTATGCCAGACATAACAGAACCCGTGTCGTCCAAAAGTTTAACTTTTGACTTATTTGTCCATAAAACGTTTTTTCCAAAAGGCTTGGGGTCATCCAGGTGCTGTTTTGCAAATGTGAAATGAGCATTGATGTTGTTCTTGGTTAGCTGTGGTTTCTGCCTTGCTACTCTCTCATGAATCCCATTTTTGCCCAGTCTCTTTCTTATTGTGAAAGAGAGTCATGAATACTGACCTTAGCTGAAGCTTGATAGGACTGCTGTTCTTTGGATGTTTTTCTGGGATGATAAGTGACTTCCTGGATGAGTTGTCACTGCAGGCTGGCCACTCCAAGGAAGATTCACCACTGTTCCAAGTGCTTACCATTTGCAGATAATAGCTGTGATTCAGTGGAGTCCTAGAGCCTTAGAAATGACGTTGTAAACCTTTCCAGACTGATATATTTCTACAACTTTTTAAATCTCTTCTGGAATTTTCTTTGATTGTGGCATAGCAAGCTTTGTGGTGACTACTTGTTTTGTGTTTACTCAGTTCCCCTTTGTCTAATATTATATTTTGCAAAAAGATCTGAAACTATTTAATGTGACAAATATGCAATAATAGAAGAAATCAGGAAGGGGGAAAACACTGGCACTGTATCTATCTTCCATCCCAAATGCATTTTTCTTGACAGTGATGTTTCACCATCAGTGTCTTGGCAGAGTTTTAATTGTATGGAAATTGACTATGTATTTTAAAGCTCCAGTAATGTATTTTTTTTGTCACAAAAAGTTTGAAAACTGCCAAAAATCATCATTCATTGAATGGTCTCATTACAAGGCATTGATATAGAGTCAATACCCAATCTTTGAGGGAATCCAGTAGGACTGAACCACTGTCTACCATTATGCCAGTCACTAACCTCCCTTCAAAGGATGGACATTTTTACCTTCCATCATACCATTCATCAATTATGGTGTGAAATAAATATTTTTACAAAATATTATTGCTTTGTATCTAATAAAGGATGTGCACTTACTGCACTATGAATATCATAAAATATGTACCACAAAATTTCAGGATTTTTTAAAGGTCCCAAATCCAAACTTAACATGGCTTTGATACATACATTTTAATATACAGCTTTTGCAACAATTTGAGAGTAGTCAAATTGATGCCCTCTACTGACACATTGTAGAAAGGTTTTTGTTTTATTTGATCTATTCATTACTTTTTACAGGCATCATGAAGAAAGTACCTGTACCACCAGTGCTATGATTAATTTAAAACATCTAGGGTACGCTATTATCTGGTTTTTGGGAGGAACGAGCGTCAATCATCTTTTTTTAAAAAGTCAAAAGTGTTAAGAATGAATGGAGTTCCCTGAAAGGGGAGGGGACATACGCCCCCCTCCCCACCTTCACCACTAGCCCCTTATCAATAACGCCAATGCAACAAGTACACAGATGCCTGTAAAGATGTAATAGGCAAATTATTTTACAGCTAAGAAATGATGATAACGGGACAATCATGATATAAAAAATGAAAAGAAAGCAAATTAAAAGGACTAAGATAATGGTGACCTTTCCTTCCTGCTGCTAGCCTATATCTGACATATATAAGAATGCTATCCGTTGGGGTGTAAAACCTGCCAGGCACACCAGTCAAAGTCTCCTCTCATTGTTATCAGATAAAGAGCAAATGGACCTTCAGATGAGCTTGTCTCCCCCATTCGCTGCTTCTGTCTCTTACTTACAAGCTTCTTTTATCTTTGCTTTTGAATTTCACTTGAATTTACCTAAATTGCCTTGAATTACCTAAGAATTACCTGAATACCTGTAATTGCTTGAATTACTCTGTCCCATTAACCTTTTTAACTCCCCAGCCACTTACTTACCTTTGAGTTCTCCACCATAGCACAACTATCAAAGCCCATACGACACTTCTCAGTCCTTATTTCAGCTTGAACCATATGTGTCATTTGCTATTCTGCACATGTGCCTTGATATTTTATGTGTATTATATATGCTCTGCACCCGTAACTTTGTTATTGTGACTCCTATAAGCCCATTTACAGCATTACCAGTCATAAGGGCTGGTTTGAGATGATTTATTAAAGGGATGTGTTACTAAATTAACTTAAACAACTTGTAGAATAACAATTATTTGGTTGTATCAACATAATCGGTTATCATAATAAAAACTGGTTTTCTTAATTCAGTGAATGTAATTTGTTGGTTGGTATTTTATGTACCAATGGGCAGCAGAGTTTGTTGTCACTTCTTGCACTTGTCCAACAGGAAGTGTCAATGCTCTGGAAAATTGCCTGACAGGTTTACAGAAATTACTTCCTAATTTGAGGAACCAACGTTGCATTCCATTCTCACTGCATTCCCTGGAATGGGACCAGAAGGACTTCAAGGCCCACATACAGTGGCCAGTCACACTGTATTACATGTCATGCAAACATAATGTTCAGAACATTTAATATATCATGCAAATTTACAAATATGATAAAGATATGGCCGGGACCTGTTAGTTTGTTAGTTGTTGCAGCAGGCTGCATGGCCTATATAATTATTTACAGTGCACAATAGAATGGGTAATTAGTATAGAAAAAAATACAGAAATATGAATTTCAACAAAACAAAAATATTTTTTTGAAGTGTATATTATATTAAAATAAAAAAGGGCAAATAAACCATTTTTTTACAAAACCAGTGCATTCAATTTGTGATTTTCAGCTTAATGAAATAAAGGACTCCAATGTCTCAAATAATACATTTCCAATTATAATAGACAAATCTGTTAAAGATGCGTTCACCTAAACAGCCTTTCATAGTACGCTCGGTTGACGGACAGGCTCGGAACCACCCCTTACTGCGGTGCTGGTCAAATTATAAATATATCCCACTCCCACCCCCTCCTCAGTGTTCTGAACATCCACACCGGCGGCCGGTGGCTTTCACCGAGTGCCCCAATACAGCATTGTCAAAGCGGGACAGATGCATTAAACAAAGACCAATTCATTTTCCCTTTTTAATTTTCTTTCTTTTTAATTTTTGAGGCGGGGGGCTGCAAATTTAATCTGCTCTCCTGTGCTCTGACTGACAGCTGCACTGCGGATTCAAGGTCAGTAGTAATTAAATAAGTGCCGCTCTGACAGTAACTTACAGTAAACGCATAAATAACGATAGGGCGCGCGCAATAGCAGCATTCAGCCTTTTGCCGCAACGCAGCTTGACTGTATTTGCATTACAAAATAGCCCTCATTGATATGTAGCGCACTTGAGCTGGCACTATTCAGTTCTCAGGGTGCTGAAAGAAGTCTGTGCAATGCGGGGAACGTTATTCCTATAAGTTTAGTCCTGTTTATGTATACTGATAAGATTATTATCTGGTCCGTGAAGGTCTGATACGTCGCTAAAAGTAGAAGCAAACACTTTGGAGTTTGTAATTGTTTTATATTCCGAAAGGTTTTTGAGCGGGTACTGATTCTCACTTTGTAACCATTCCGAGATACGCCGTTGAGATCACATAGCGCTGCAGCAGCTGTACAGTGGAGAGCAACTGCAAAGTCTAAAATAGGAAGGGTCTCTATGGCGTAGCTGACTTAGCGCTTTCTGGAGAACTCGGAGCCATCGCAGTCCTATTTAGGGATCCTGCTTCGGTACGCTGTCCTTCCTTGCTACTAACATTTAATTGTGCTTGCTCCAAATCTCTCTTGGCACTACGGATAGCCTACTGGAAGAATTCCGTCATTAGGTACAAGTTTTGTTGCATCAACTTTGGACTTTGGATGAATGCACGCTCATCTGTCATAAATGCAAGAAGGATCCCCCTCCCCCTCCCATGTTACTTTATTCCAAGAGGGGCTTTACGTTTGATTTCTGAATTATGCTTGTTGCCAGCACAAGGGTGCAATTACAGAAACAGTGATTTTGGATATCACCAAGAATCGATTATTGGTAATTATTTATCGTTTTCCTGATTGTCATTCAGCTACATTCAGATATCTGGTTTGTAGGCTTTATGTCATTTAATAGGTTTGGCGTTTCGTCAGTGGCACAATACCTTACATATACACTGTATCTTATCAGTATGTTGGCACAGTCATTTAAACAATATAACATCTAATGTAAAGGTGCAGAATCAAGGGTCTTTCTAAAGGCCACGTTCTATCCCAGAACAACACAGGAAAGCTGCTGGGTGTTTGAGCATAACTTCAGTGGATATCTGTCTTTAGGGTAAAAAATGCTTATATGACAAGAAAGAAAGAACAAAGTAGCAAAACAATAAACCAAAGGACTTCACTTAACCATTATTTCCACCACTAGGTGGGGAGGAGGTCATGTAAACTGTTTGTCAATCTATTGGTTTGTGTTTCAGGACACCTGAAAAATCTACGGCTAGATTTACATGAAATGTGAAGAAAAGGATAATATTATTAATAATTATTAGATTTCAGGGTGGCAGCAATATGCAGTCTACTGAGCACCACTCCTAATCATGGCTACAAATGTAAGTGTCTGTATCTGGGCGGGTGTGTGCTGCACAGGATATATGCAGACATAAGCAGTCGATCATAATGTTCTCAGAGAGCCTCACTAGAGATTTCATCCATTAAAAAAAACAAAAAAAAACCGCTAGCCAGGAAAGACAGAGAGCTGGAGATGGTACTGTGGCCTCGTTCGCCTCTGAAATTGAGAAATTGATTTTGTTAAGAGACACTGCTGAGACAGCAGTTTCAGCATTGATAAAGCATCTTGTTTTGGTTGGTCAGTGAAGCCTGTTTTTGCATTAATTAAAAGTAGATTCATGATGAAATGAAGCAAACAGATTTTAATGAAAATAATCAAATTAAATCTAATTTATTTGTATAGCAGAAAAAGAACAAGAAATAGAGCAAAAGAGCAAAAACCAGGCCTGAACCCCAAAAGCAAGCACATGAGGTCACATCCCCTGGCTGGCCTGGTGTAAAGCAGTGGTGGAATGGAATTCCAAATTGAATAGTTAAGTATGTACAATATTGTAATATGAACTATACATAATGCCTTCAACAGTGGAACTACTCACAGGCTGCATTCCCAGAGAACTGCAGTACAAGAATATAGGAAATGCACTGCATAGAAAGGAATGGAAGGAGTTAAAAGGTGAATGACAGGCTTCGCTGTGGTTTCATTCTTCAGCCAGGGGTATGCATGAAAAGTGATGTTGTGTAATTCTGTTGCAGAGCATTGAACCAGGTGTAATTTGATGACTGTTGTCTTCCCTTCTCTCTGGCCCACAGGTCCCTCCTGCCTACCTGGTGCTATTGCTTCACAATGGGGGTGAAGGCTGCTCTTCCTAAGTACGAGCTGCACTTGTACACCGCTGTGCTGTTTGGGGCCCTCCTCTGGGCTGCCAGTTGGATCTTTGAGGTTTCCAGCGGTGAGTTGACCAGAAGGGACGTGCACTTCATGCTAAATGTGTGCCAGTCTGGGGTAGCGGTTTGCTAACTGGACTCATTAATAGAAGCTTCAGAGTGGGACTCTTGGCCATCAGACTGCTGTAAATACCATGAGCAGAGGGGGCTTTCTCCAGCAGATATCCAGCGGTTTGAATGAAAATGTGCAGAATCAAGCTATGAGAGTTGCTTTGGCTTTGGGTAGCAGTGTTGCGTAATGCTCACGGAACTGGTCTTGTTACAGGTGTAAGGTTGCTCGTTCATTTCTGGCCTGGGGTGCAAGTCATTGTACCCTTGGACAACGTGCTTTACTGGAATTGCTTCATTCTATGACCAGCTGGATAAGTGGATTGTCATGTTTTCTCAGGATGACTTTCTGCTAAATGTCGAATCTGTAGTGTAATCTACTAGCAAACACATGATTTAAATCACAATGGCAGAACGACTCCCGACAAGTTGTTAGTGATGTGGGGCTGAATTAGAATGTGGGGCATCACTATGCTGTGTGTCCTTTGGGAATCATGTGACAAACCTCAAACCTAGTTTTTGAAGTGAAATGATCACTAAATAAGTTAGTTCATTCAAAGTACTGATGTCAATCTTAGCATTTTCACCAGGTGTACTTTTGTAGTTGATTATGAGAAATGTGATTTAAAAAAAGGAATGTCTGCAGGATGAAAGTCTATTACTGTACATTCTACAGATAATTAGGGAATTAGACCAGTTTAAGCACTTGGGAGCTGGTTGCAATAGCAACCAGAATAAGATCAGTGCTTTGGGAAACCTGCTGGGAGCTGACTTCTAGATCCCTGACAAATTAGACTTTTAAAAACACAAAGGCTAGTGTCTCTCTCTGTGTTAGTTGACTTAATCCTTTTTCCGTTACTGCTTCAGTGAAGCTATTTTGGCAACACAGAGAACTCTTTGGGAGGGTCATGTGACTCCTGTGCAGTTCATATAACACCAAAGACATCAGCGAATACCTTGTTGAACATAAAGTGAGTTTGCTGTAGTAAATGCAGCTCTGAAAAACATACATGCAGTGCCTAAAATTAATTTATTAGGCATATGAATATGCCCAAATGAATGCATCTAACTATGATCTATAAGAGTGTGTTTCATCAAAATGAAATCTGTTACGTGTACACATTTTGTAGTCAATAAGTGATTGCGCAGGTGAGATAGTGGCAGGTCGCACCACATTCTTCCCTGAAGAATCGGGGGTAGAGGTAGAGGGAATTATTAAGCAAGAGATTTTTGGTTGGTGGGCAGAAAAACAAGTTCTCTATGTGTGGCCCCCGAGGGGGGGTTAAGCAGAGGACCAGTCATGTAATACACTGAAAAATTCCCTGAATGTGTTTGAGTGGATGCTGAGGACCGGTTACCTCAGAGGGAAAGCACTGTGCCTGTAGATGTGTCACAAGATTGAAGTACTGTCGAACTTAGCTGTCCAATTTAAAGACTGAATCTTAAAGTTTCTTTCTACTAATTAATTAACCAGTATATTTACCAGTAAATGAACTGTTATTTCGTTAGTACTGGGCTACTTAATCAGGGGAGCATTCAAATTAAAATGTTGGCAGTATATCTGTTTAGCTACCATATGGGAAAAGGAACTGAGAATGGAATCCAACAAAGTAATTCTATAGTGAGGCCCTGAGCTGTTCCTGTTCATGTTGTGGTTAATTTGTTTATTGGTTAGAAGAATTCATGCTAGTGGTTCTCATTCATAGGTCCAGAGATCCACAAGGTCTGCTGAATTTTGCTTTCTCTTTAGATCTGGCAAGCAATTTTACAAGCAGGATACTTAACTGTGAGTTATTGAACTGCTTTAATAGAGCAACTAAGTGCCGGGCCACTATGAGATTCAGTACATACTGCGGGAAGCCAGAACCACGGCTCAGGACCACAGGTGCTTTGTTTAGGCGCTTTGCATTGCAAGTAAACAAAATGGGCCCACTGGGTGATTTGGTTTCTGAAGGTCAGCTGCAATGCAGTTCATCACAAACAGTACATTTGCTCTGTTGTCAGGTCAGTTTATAAACTGAAGAGAGCAGCGTGGTAGAGGTCAGGGAGTGTTTTTGTTTTTCATACCGCTGATGTCCTTTACCTAACGGTTGTGGTTAGTAAGTTTCAGTGAATTTAGTCTTGGGTAAATTCCCGCCTGGACTACTGTAACTCCCTGCTTGCTGGCCTCCCAGCATCATCTATCAGACCCCTGCAACTCATCCAGAACGCAGCAGCGCGTCTGGTCTTCAACCTCCCCAGACATTCCCACGTTACCCCCCTGCTCACCACCCTCCACTGGCTCCCCGTGATGGCTCGCATCAAATTTAAAACATTAGTGCTTGCCTTCAAAGCAGCCAGGGGGTCAGCCCCTCCCTATCTACGTCAACTCATCAGACCCTACACCCCAGCTAGACCTCTCCGTTCTGCTGCCACATGTCGCCTGGTCCCTGCCCCGGCTCGCACCAGCACCCGGTCACGCCTCCTGTCTGTTCTAGCCCCACGGTGGTGGAATGACCTTCCTGTGCAAGTCAGAACAGCAGAGACCCTGGCCGTCTTCAAACGTAGACTGAAGACTCACCTCTTCAAGCTACATCTCACCTCATCACCCCCCACTACCCTCTAACATTTTTTTCTCTATATAAAAAAAAAAAAAAAAAAAAAAAAAAATAGGGTGTACAATTCACACTTTTTTGCAAAGTTATACCTATTGTAGCTCTCTTGCAGGAATGTTGTAAAGCGCTTGTCTCTGAGTTTTGTAATGCACTTGTTGTAAGTCGCTCTGGATAAGAGCGTCTGCTAAGAACCTATAATGTAATGTAATGGGTACGTCGATGACAGCCAGCCTATGCACCACCATGGCTGACATTGCCTCGGGGCTTAAAGTCAAAGACTTTAAGCCCTGAGAAATCTGTTGTTCCATGTGCCGATCGATCCAATCAAACAAGCATCATATTGTCCAGGGGAGCAGTGAGTTCACGGAGGATGTTTTACAAGCAAAAAGGGTTGGAGGAAAGCACACAGTATGGACCTTTATAGCCAAATAGTCATGATGTTGTTTTACCCTGTTTGATATTAGTAAGCAAGTGATTTTTTGTTTTCCAAGGCCATGTGTGCAAGCTAAAATAGTCCCATCTGCAAAATAGAATACGGTGTCTGGGAAGTCATTCTTGCAGAATTAATTTAGTTAAAGTAATAACCTAGTTCTGCAGTGGATGTGACATGTTATGTAATGCCATTCAGCTCAGGCTGAAACATCTTCACAGTCACAGAAAAGCACTCTGTCTTGAACTGCTGCCATTGATCTGGAGAAGAGGAAAGTGCTGGCCTTTTAAATAGCTTTCACCGAACACCTCTGCATGAGAACGGAAGCAGTTATGATGTACTGTAATAATATAAGTAATGATACTACTTCATCATTAGTTATCATCAATATAACTGTGAAAACCACTTCCCTTCCACAAACAGAGGAGGGAAAACTGAAAAACAGAAATATTTAGAGGACTGATTAGCTGCTGATATCCGCAGTGCTACGCTGTATTCCACAGGGAAATGCAGCCTTCCCAGAGTGCACTGGGATGTACTGGAAAAAAGGCAGGATGGATGTTATAATAGATCTGAGCTCCCCCTCTCTCCCTCTCTCCCCTCCCTCCCTCTCTCTCTCTTTCTCTCTGTCCTCGGTCCATCTGTCCATCCCGCCTCTCTGTTCCTCTCTCCCCCTTCTCTCGTCCTCTCACCTCTCTGTCCTCTCTCCATCTCTCCCTCCCCCCCTCTCTCCCTCTCTCGGCATGCAGAGTATGTGGTGAAGATTATGTTTCTGTATTAATAAACCAGGGTGGAGCAGAGAGAGATATGATACAGAGTAAACTGAAGCCAGAAAAGACTATACATTCACTGGATTTTAATGATTGAATATTCCTTTGCATTCATCATTTTCTTACATTTTGGAAATACATAAAAATAATACAGCCAGGGCTCAGAAGTTTGGTTTTTGGATTATTTCCTAAAACCATGTCTTATGAATGAATATGAATATTAATTATGGATTCAAAATGAATTAAAAACAAAATATGGACTTGTGCCTCAGAGAACTACCCATATTTGTGTGGCTAGTTTGGTTCAAGAAACTTGTCTGTTGTCTGTTGCTTGGCTTTTTTCAACAAGTGTAATTATTTCATGTCGTTGTGAGGTGGAGCCCTAGCAGGACATATGCGCCATGTAGGCAAAAAACATGTTTTGTATTTTTATTGAATTAGAAAATTACATACAAGGATTGTACTTGCAATGCCGCTGTAACACACTGTCCAAGGTTCTGTAGCTCAGCCAATATGGACACTGTCCAAGGTGCTGCAGCTCAAGTAAAATAGACACAGTAACACAAATAACAAATAATGCCCCGCTAACAATATTGTTGAGGGTTATCACACAATTAGCAAAAAGACAAGATGTTTCAATCTATGCCATTTGAAGCTTTAAAAAATATTTTAGGGGAGACAATGAGCTATGAAGCTAACAAATGTGTTATTCTGAAAGCCTAGTAGTCCTATTGTAAGATGCACTTTTAAAAATGCTTAACTCAATTTGAATATGTTTGTTGTGCTTTCAGAACAGGTAAACAGAAAAGCCTTCAAGGAAAGTGTGAAGCCAGGATGGCACTACTTTGGCCGGAAAATGGTGAGTAGGGAACACTGAAGCAGTATATTCCTCAAGGCAGAACAACCCTTTATGAATTAAATAATATTGCAGGGAGTTCCACTGAGGATACATTTACAAAGTCTGGGCTAAATATAAACACATATAGCAAACAATATACCCTCACATAACACTGTGTGAGGGCAGACACGTATAAACAAATTATCTGATGTATCTGAAATTATCATTTTATTCGAAATTAGAAGCGCTGAGTAAAATAGCTGGAGTCCAGTTAAAGAGAGATCAATAAGATTTATGCTTATTATAAATCTATTTGCCTTTTTATGTTTCCCTTTTTAATTCCTTCTTCCAGAGATGTTCACATTTCATATGCAAATCTGCCTGACTAGTCAGCCAACTCTTTCAATCTCAAGAACTGGGGCTCACTATAATGTCAGAATGTCATCCTTGTAAAGTTTTATTATGTAGAGAATGTCTAAGAGCCATTTATTAATTGAATCCCACGTTTTAATGTATTTTTTCTTGTCTATTTAATAATTTCTTTTGAGAAATAACTGTTATGGTTTTTCCGAATGTATGTCTTGTGTTAGGATGCAGCGGATTTCGAATGGGTGATGTGGTTCACAACATTCCGAAACCACATTCTCTTTGCCTTGTCCGGTCATGTGATCTTCGCCAAGATATGCTCCATGCTGTCCCCTAAGGTGTGTTCACAATGCTCATCACACTCAGAAGAGAGACCTGCTGGGCCGGCTGCATGGATACTTGTATGAATGTGCATCTGTGCTATCTGAGAGTACAGTTCAGTGAAGGAGGCAATGCCAGTCAACTGGATCACAATAATAGTGGAATTAGCCAGGCCTATACAGAAAGCAGATTTAAATAGCTTTGAGAGGCCTGTTGAACTGTCTGCATTCATAGGCCAGCATATTATTTTCAGCACATCGGGGGGTACGTAATGCGTCTTTTCAGAGGGAGATGTGTGACCAACGTTCACAGCTCTGTGGTTGTTTGTTGCGCGTCCACTTTGGCACCTGGGGTTGGTGCTGGAAATCAAAGCTTCTCAGTCTTTTCACTGCTTCTAATAAAAAATGACTACGGATGAGTGACTGTCTCTCTGGATAAGAGTGTTTGCTTAACCAAATCTAAATGCAAATGTAAATGGAGCACATTGAGCATTTGGAAACAGACCTCAGGGAAAGTGTTTGGTTGGAAATAAAGTGCGCTTTATTTCACTAAACACCCAGGGTTTCCTCCAATGTTGCATGCAATGAATAATGGAATGACTTTTTGATCTGCTTAAGTTTGTTCTTGTTTTTCTTTAATTTGCAATCAATGAAGCTTGGTATTGATGGATGCAAGGTAACTTTTGAATCAAATCTACATTAATTTAAGTCATGTTGCATATTTCTGCTTTTGACTAATCTCAGCATTTTTGATAATCTTGCCAAAAATGCCGTTCATTTCATTTTTACCATTCATAGAATTCATAACTGTATTACTTGTTAGTTATGTGACAGCTGCTTTCACTCTTTGCATACTGTAGCCCATTTTAGGTCTGCTTTTTTACTGCTTTATCACATTGTTAATTTTACCTCGATCTTCATTTACATGTTTTTACATTCATACCTTTTCCAATGCACATTCCAATTATTCAATTTTAATATTCACGTATAATGTTAAAACACCTTAAATGTATTCACAGTTGTAATATAAGTCATGCACATTATGTAATATACTGTGATTTAAGGTAATTAGTCAGAATATGTTCACACAACAGTTCACACATCCTTTCAACAGAATTTTAAAATGTCAAAATAACTGTGATTTAGCAGGATTATAAATTATTTTAGCATTAATTACAACAAAAAATACCCATGTATGAAATAAAAGTAGTCATGCATGCATGATCAGATTAACCAGACACTCTATAGTTGGAGGAAAGATTATTTATAGTCAGGGATAATAAAGATACTCTATAGTTAGGATAAATATACCCGTCATATAAATATATCGTCAGAGATACTAAAGACACCTGATAGTCAGGGATGATGACTGCAGCACCAGTCTTTGGTGGTTACTGTCTTTTCTCCCACAGCGCAGGTCCTTTATCTACATGGTGTATGGGCTATCTGCGGTCTTCGTTAGCATGGGCTGGACATACATCACCCTGGTGCTCTCGCACTGCATCGTCCTCTACAGCGTGGCGCTCGCCAAGCGCAAGTGGCTGTGCTTCGTGGCAGGCCTCACCAGCCTGGCCACCTTCAAGATGGAGCCCATGGTCTCCTGGCAGGTGTGTTATGGGCGTGCCCATCATCTGAGGGGCAAGGAATGGGGAGTCAGGGTCCCTGGCCTTCAGACGTTCCATTTCATTCAGGGTGTCACTTTGGAAAAAATAAAGAGACAAGCTTTTGTTGCATTCTCAACCATGGTGGAAAGCTCATGCAGCTTTGCGTCATGGTTGAGAACCTAACGTGCCTCATAACACATGAGTGGCAAACCTCAGATGTTATGAGGTACATTAGGTTAAATTTATCTACAGGTAGGACTTGGTGAAGACTAGACGAGGGCTAGTCATGTCCTAATATGTAAAACCACACAACTGAAAGGTTGTACTTTCTTTTCATTGTATCTGCATGAGACTGACTCAAATGTACCATCACTCCACTGTCCTCCAGACAGGCTTCATGACCGGAAGCTTCGAGCTCCAGGATATTCTGTTCTATGGGGGCTGTGGGTTCTCCATCATGCGCTGCATGAGCTTTGCCCTAGAGAACTGCGAGAAGAAGGACGGGAACTACTCCTTCGTGGATCTGCTCAAGTACAACTTCTACCTCCCGTTCTTCTACTTTGGACCTGTTATGACTTTTGATAGATTCCATGTTCAGGTGAATCCTTTGCACTTAACCTGCATTTGATGGTGGAAAATTGACAGATTATTTGAGTTAAATAGCACTGGGGATATATTTATAAATTAAAAATGCTTTTGAAGCATTTAATTAATTTGTTTCATTAATGATAATACAGTGAGCATTCCGTATGAATGGTTATGTGCTTACTGTCTTTCCTGACATGCTCCTTATGAAACATTATCTTCAAACATACTTTATAAATGAAACCTACTTGGTACTATTTACAGCATACAGCTTTTAGACCATTGACTATATGTTTTAATGCTTTTATAATGGTAAATAAATATAATTTGAAAGATCTTATAAAATACCTAATGTAATAAAAGATGGCCTATTCAGTATTTGGTCCATATCATGCCAGTGAAAGTTCTGATTATCTCACTCCAGGCTAACAATGCAGACTTGACCCGTAAGCAATGGGAGATGTGGAACATCAGAACCCAGGCCCTATTGCACCTGGGGGCCATTTTGGTGGTGGATGTCTTGTTCCACTACCTGTACATTCTGACCATACCCACTGACATGAAGCTGGTGAGGCAACTGTCAGATTGGTCACTAGGTCAGTAAACAACGTCTTCTGAGGCTGTCCTTACTGTGTGTCACACAATTTTCACACACCTCAACTCATGTAACATCACAAAACAATGACACAAGTTGTCATTAAACGGTGGAGGTTTGAATAACATGGCAGTAAAGACAAACAAGATTTCGATGTATGGTATCTTGGTGGCTGACGGTGAACCTTTATAAATATTAACCAAAAATAATTGTCTTTCCCCTCTGTTTGTTTGCATCCCAAAGGTGGACTGGCCTACTCTAACTTGGTGTACGACTGGGTGAAAGCTGCTGTGATGTTTGGGGTCATAAACACGGTGTCCAGGCTCGACCATCTTGATCCTCCTCAGCCCCCAAAATGTATCACAATGTTGTATGTTTTTGCTGAAACGTAAGTACGCAGCTGCAAATTTGCAAAAATAGCTTGCAATTTCTCTCTTCTATTGTATGAAGAATGTACAGGAACACAGTACTGACTCTACAACATTTAATCCCCAACATCTCATTTCAAAGTAAAACATCTCTTAACCCAGAAGTCTTATTCCTACAGAAGAATACATGAGCCAATTACTCACATTAATGTACATTATGACATAACGTCCTATTAACCTCCCTTCTGGAACGTTCTACTGACATAAACTGCAAAAAAGCATAAAACGAACTGAGCATCTAGTTTAATTTCATTTCACCTTCACATGCCCAATTGCAACTGAGTGAATTCATTTATTTTGTAAAATATATTTTAACACAACTGTCAGGGAGTCTAGCTGGATGGCACGATTTGACTGCGTGTTATGAAAGCTGTGCTATCACAGAATGCACTGGAGGTGCAGCTCATCCTCTCTGTCTTTATTCACAGGCACTTTGACAGGGGAATAAACGACTGGCTGTGCAAGTGAGTGTTCAGGGCCCCGCTGCTTGGAAAAACGTGTTCTGGATTTGTGGTTTTTAAGTTTCCGCTGGAAGACATCCTGAGTCCTGGACTTTTGTACAGTTGTAAATATGCTGTATGACAAATACCTTTTGACTGATCGATGTGTTATCGTTTTTTTTTTTTTTACTTCCCTGTGAATGAATCTCTGAGACCAGATTGTAAAGGAAATCATAGATGCATTACTTTGTAAAGAATTTGTCGGTTGTTTTTGTTCAGTTTTAATTTAGGATTATAAAAGTAGCATGGCAGAATAAGTGAGTTGGATAATACTTTGGAAAGTAGTATATCTTTTCATAAAACATGGAAAATATGCAGGGTTGAGTGGAAAAAACACACCTGGTGTCATGCATTTACTTCCCCCGCAGATATGTTTATGACTACCTGGGCGGGAACCATGACCAGATCTTCAAGGAGCTGATTGCGACCATCTCCACCTTCGCCGTCACCACCCTGTGGCTGGGGCCGTGTGAGATCGTCTACATCTGGTCCTTCTGTAACTGCTTCGGTCTCAACTTCGAGCTGTGGGTTGCCAAGTTTTTCTCTATCAGGCCCTTTTCGTCCATTGAGGTAAGGCTATGAGAGAGACAGCTCAGAGTCAGGGGGCCCTTTAAGACAGCCCACACCCCTTCCTGGCACATCACTGTTCACTAACTTCTTGAACCGAGATGCTAGGAAGTAATAAGTAATAGCGATGCATGTGACTTATTCATGCATCCTCATTTCATTAATTATCTTTCCCATGCCCACATATAGCAATGGCATCACATCTGCACATACAGCTTTACGTATGAACCACATATAAAGGGTGTGCTGTTGTCATTTCAGAGACTGTTAACAGAAGAAATCCACATACTGTGAGCCTTATAACAGAATGTATGAGAATTACCCTTGCTGGATTATGGTCATGTGACAGTGCTTGCATGTGATGGGCGACAATATAGCATAACAGGTAGGGAACTGGGCTTGCAGCTCCAAAGTCACAGGTTGATTCCCAGGTGGGGCTTGGTTGATGTACCCTTGAGCAAGCTACTCAACCTGAACTGCCTCAGTAAAATACCCAGGGGTTTGAATGGATTGTATGTAAAGTAATGTCATAATGTCACTGGACAAGAGTGGCCTTGAAATCCTGTGCAAATGTAAGTAAATGTATGCTAAATGCTTCCAGGGAGCCCTCTCTGAGGCCATGTCCCGACGGATCAGGGGTGTGTTCAACGCTGCCAACTTCTGGTGCATCATTCTCTTCAACGTCCTGGCCCTTAACAGCCTGGAGTTTGCCAAGCTGGTTACTAAGAGACTGCTTGTCAAAGGTAACCCAGCTCCACAGGACTTGAATGCACCTCACGAGTTGACATAGCACATATAGAACACAAAGCTATTGCCCCCTGACAGTATACTGTAGTATTATGTCAATGAATTACTGCCATTCAACAAGCGCTTTTATCAAGAGTGACTTACAATACAAACACGAGGGCAAAGACCAGGGAGTGAAGTGCCGTCATTCCCCAGAGGGAGAAAGTACAAGTCCTGAGAGAGACAGGAAGTGCAAGAAAACTTGTGAACCACCCTACTGAACATGAAATGAAGTTATACAAACAAGAACAAAATTACAGCAGTGAGAGTAAAAAACTACATTAACAATAAACCACTGCAAAGGACTACAGGCTCTGACAAACTTAATAAAAAATAACACCGAATCTAATCAGGCGTTAGGGGAAGGTAAACGTGTTAGATATACTACAAAATAAATATGGTAAGTGGATATAAAAAAGCCTCTTTTTAATATATTGCTTGAGATATTATACACATATATTGCACACAAGCTGCACATGTATGCTAAGATATGTTAGTTTCTCAAAGTGGTGATTGCACAATTAGGCATATAAATTAATTGATTTGAAAAAAAAATATTTGTCTCCAGGGACACACCAAACACAGTCATTTTTCGTAACAAGATTCTCAGGTGGTGAACCAAAAGATGATATCAATATGTTTTATGCAAAACTTTTACTTAAAATGCATTTCAAGCTCCATGTGGTTTTTGAAGCACTTAGCAAGGCAGAAAATGTTCCTTGAGATAACATTACAGTATGTTATCAGTATGTTGTAAATATCCGTCTACCATGGGAGTACTGAAGTAAAATAGCCAATTGGCTAACATGGCTGCAGTCACTGCAGTGTATTACTGCTTCATGCTGCATAATTTGAGAGACCAGATCAGAGAAACAAGTGTACCATATCGCCCCCTGCAGGATTCCCCTTCTCCACCCTGTCCGTGCTGTTCGTCACCTACGCCGGAGTACAGCTGGTGAAGGAGAGGGAGAGGAGGCTGGCCTTGGAGGAAGAGGCGGCCAACGGCCTGCAGAAAGAGAAGGCGGAGTGAAAACGTCCCGACTGCCGGACAACCTGCACAAATCGATCTCAGATTCCCGTCCCTTCGCACAGTCTGTCGCCCGTCCTCGTCTACGAGCTTGCTGGACTGCCACGGCTCCATCGCCATGGCGATCAGACCCATTTGTGGTTTTTAACGCAAGGCACATTTTAACCGCGAATCGTCCCGAAGTGCACTTGCTGTAAAATATCGCCACAGGCCCTTCAGACGCACACCACTGGTGCATTTATTTATATACCTTTTTAAATGTAAACAGATATCTGGAGGAAAGGCTGTAGCTGACTGATATACCTCCTAAATTAAAAACTATGAGCTGTCCTGTTTGTGTGTGATTTTTGTGTTTCCTTTTAATATAACAAAACCCTTACAAGGATGCACGGTGATGAAGAATTTTCAGAACCTTTAATAAAGTGAGTTCATTTAATAAATGTCATAAACTTAATTAGCTAATTTAATGACAATATTTACTTATGGTTGGTCTGGCCTGGTCTAAACCAAATCCAATTCAGGGATAGTCCTTGAATCATGACAACCAAGTTGTGTGTCCTGATAAAGCTTCCAATTCATAGATATTACCGCACTAATCCTGACAATAACCTTAACACCCCTGGGCCTATCATCACACACATTAATTTAAATTTGTATAGAATGTAAAGTTTAATAAAGAAGACCCTATTAAAACAATCTGTATTTCACAGTTTCTTTAAAATAATTTTTAATTTAAAATCACAAGAACTGCCAAAAACCATTCTTTAAGCAATGCTAGACAGTTTATGCGCTTATACTGGGACCAGAAAGAGGTTGAGACTGCTTGAATGAGGTCATATTTTTGGGCAGCTATGCCTATTGACTCTTGCAGTCAGCACTGATTTGCCTCAGTCGGAGCGCTCCTGGCTGTTGATGGAGATAGGAGCTGCTATATTCTGATAAGTCTCTGCTGCGACTCACCCCATTGCACTCGGTACAGTCTAGAACATTGCCACTCTGACGCCGCAGTCTACATGAGTGTCTGAAAGGCGATAGCCCTGCTATAAATATGACTGAGTCCATTTGTCCTGTCATTAAGGCTTCCTCAGCACCTGGTGTATCAGGGACCCTGAAATAAGATGTGACATCTTCGCACAGGAAATAAGGAAAAACAAAAAACAAACTGTTGGCGCACGGCGACGATTGGGCAACAGCTGGCATTGTTGTTCTTTTGAAATCTCGCTTTTGTTCTGCTGAGATCTGGAGATATTAGTACAATGTGTTATTTAAAATAACCTGGTACAGTAAAACAGAAGGTACTTTGATAAGAAATAATATAAAAAATCATTCAACATTCCCAGTACTGAACTACATTCATGACTATCACAGATGTTCATGGCAATCTTCAAGAGGATTACCTGTTGTAAGGGATATCGTATCCAAGAGTTAAAAGTCAGCATTGAGTTCCTTAAACACAGTTTAGTGAGTACATATGTTGAAAAATAAATCTCAGATCTCAAGTTGTTCTGATCCCCCTGCATTTTTAAAGTACACATACTATATGTGTCTGTCTTGAACAATTTAATACATTACCTATTACAAATGTGATTATAATTTGAATAAATAGTAATCAAAACCCAGGGGAATAATCTTTTTTCCCTGGTTCTCTTCTGTCCCCAAAATGTACTGTGCAACTCGTTGCACCATACTTATTAGTAAAGGGAGGGTTAGCACACTGCTACAACGATGAATGTAGCAGGAATGGAACATGTTGCTTACCATACAAAAATAAGATCCCTGTATGTCTGTAGCTTAGCACATATTTTATATTTAGTCTATATTTCAGTTACCATGTTCATTTGGTAGTCAGATCAAAAAGAAAAGCCGGAACCATATACTTTGGATTTTGTATCAGGGTCAAATAGCCAGAGGTATGTGACATGTAAAAATAAGGAATACTGCTATTTGGGTAGTTATCCCTTTAAAACTAGGATGAAACATTTTTTGAATCATTGGAACAAACAGTTTGAGAAAGTTGACTTTTCCACAAAACACCAATTAACCCTTCAAAGTGGGAATACTTGTATTTCCAGTATTTATATGGAATTGCAGGAGAATAGAAAAAATCGGCAGAAGTTATACTTTCAATATTATACACTGACAGTTACACCCTCACAATTCTACATTCAGTTAAGAAATAAGCCAAGAAGACAGTCCAATGGCAAAAATTCTTGGTATAGGGGTATAATGTATGTTTCTACTCTGAGCAATACAGGTTTAAGCCAAGTGGAAACATCAGTTAAAAAATGAATCTTTAACTCTTCCAAATCAAGTGTTAAAATCCAGTTTACAGAGCTCACAAAAGAGCTCAGCAAGTTTAGCATTTCACTACCCCAGCTGCTCTTCTGTTGACTACACTGAGATTTACTGTGTGCACCGTTTCCTAAACTTTAGTCATCCCTGACCCAGCAGTGCGTCACAGATTTCTGGGGACAGCACGGTAACTCTGCTATTTGCGGAGGGTTACACAGAGCAGCAGACAACGTGGTTAAACGCGCTTTGTGCATTACACATCAGGGGGACAAAATGAGAGAAACCCCCTCTTGTGGACAGTGATGTCACTTCAGATGTAAGGATCAATCCAAGGTGAAGGCAGTGATAGTGATGTCAGTGCTACAGTTGTGGTACTTCATGACCTTGGGGGAGGGGGAAGCCTTGTCATGTTCTTCGTGGGCGGTGCTCTCCCTGGGCCAGAGAGTCAGTTGCTGCTTTGGGCAGGCCTCCGCAGGGTGGAGGTGGCTGAGGTGTCATATTTCACATGAACCAATATGGATTCCTGAGTTTTTTGTGAGCCTAAGTCTATAAATAGGCCCTCACCCCCTCTATGGAGTTTGAAGGGTTGAAACAGCTGAGAACACACACGCCAGTGTATTCTCCAGGATCTAGCTCCAGCCCATCTCAGCCTGCTTCTTCTTTCTGTGGCAGGGGCTTTGAATGAGCCACCGCTCTGCTTGGGAGAGGTGACTGGGACGCTCGCTAATACCCCCACCATCACAAACACAGACCCGCTAAAGATGGCTCTGCCCATTAACCCCATTGAGGAGCCACGGATATACCACCAGACCCTGCTGCAGGACGGGCTCTGCGACCTGCTGGAGAACATGAAGTTTGTGGACTGTGTCCTTAAAGTAAAGGACAAGGAGCTTCCGTGCCACAGGCTGGTGCTGGCAGCCTGCAGCTCGTACTTTAAGGACATGTTCCAGTCGGACTCGGAGGAGTGTAAGAAGAGGGAGGTCGTCCTCGAGGACGTGGATCCCGGCGTCATGGCGACGGTGCTGCAGTACATCTACACCTCTGAAATCAACCTGACAGAGAGCAATGTCCAGGACATATTCATGGTGGCTAACATGTTCCAGATCCCGTCCATCTTCACCGTGTGCGTCTCCTTCCTTCGCGACCGGCTCGGTTTGACAAACTGCCTGGCCATCTTCCGGCTGGGGCTGCTGCTGGAGTGCCGCGACCTGGCCGTGGCCGCCCGGGACTACATCTGCGAACATTACCAGGTGCTGGTGCGGGACCAAGACTACCATCAGCTGGGCCCCAGCGAGCTGGCCGCCATCATCACCTCAGACACCCTCAATGTGGAGAGTGAGGAGGTGGTGTTCGAGTCGGTGCTGCGTTGGGTTGCCCACGACGAGGGCGACCGGGTCAAGGACCTGCCGGACCTCCTGGAGTGTGTCCGCTTCCGCCTCATGGACCCAAAGTACTTCTCCAACAAGGTGGAGAACCACAAGTGGATCAAATCCAGCCAGGAGATCCAGACCAAGCTGCAGCTGGTCAGGGATGCCTATGAGGGGAAGCTTCCAGAAAGAAAAGGGGACAAAAAGTCCACAGCTGAGGAAGGCAAGAAAGAGGGGCGGCAAAATGACATGCTTCCAGGCATCCTCAATAACAATCCCCGATTCGGCACGTTCCTCAAAGACTTGATGCTCCTGATCAGCGAAACGGGGACGGTGGCCTACGACCCCGCAGAAAACGAATGTTACGTGGCGTCTGAGTCCACCCAAATTCCCAAGAACCACTGCAGTCTGGTCACTAAGGAGAACCAGGTATTTGTGGCTGGAGGGCTTTTCTACAGTGAGGAGAACAAGGACGAACCCCTCAACTCCTACTTCTTACAGGTACGTCCATCTATTACACCCGCAAATAATAGTGAATTCATTCAGCTTCTAGCAGACATTATGTTTATTTTCTTTCCATAACAGTGTCATGTAATGCTTGTAATGTCTAATAGTTGTAACCCTTAGTTGTGATCGCTGTCAACATTTGACTTTATGATGTAAAGAACATAACATATTTAGGAGATCCAGCATACGTAATGGATACATGTTAAATGTTTTAGCCAGTAAAAGATCCAATAAGGGAAGTCTGATAATGAATGATCAAAGTTTAATCAAATCCACTGACCATTTTTATTGAGTAACAGGTTTATTTTTTATTTGCTTGCTTATGCCTTGTTTGTAGCCTGGTTTCTTAAGCACTAGTTATTGACAGTTGTTGTTACCTTGAAGTATCGTTGCCACCTGTTCTTGTGAAATCTCAGTTTGATCCCATCAACTCGGACTGGCTGGGAATGCCCTTCCTCCCAACGCCACGGTGTCTCTTCGGAATGGCCGAGGCGGAAAACTCCATCTTTGTGGTGGGGGGGAAGGAGCTGAAGGAAGGGGAGCATGTCATGGACTCGGTGATGATCTACGACAGACAGTGAGTCCCCGGGGAGCCCCATGACTCCGCTTCATACCCTCACACTCTGAGAACTGCTGTTTACACTCCAGCGCACTGAAAACTGTACCATATATATCCTTTCTTATTTTCCTGTCCTTCAGAAACAAAATGATCAGATTGGTCGTGTTCTAAACACGTTTCAGAAATATCGCTGACAATAAACTCTACGCTAGTAATTTTCATCACTAATACATAATTTACAATAGTGACATGATGATTTAAGCAGATCCAGTCATAATAATACTGACTACACTAAACTTGAACTGCTTCTTTAACAACTTTATAGATCCATCATAAGCTACATTGCATGCCTGTTAGATAGCAGGCTGTTTACAATGTAGCTTGTAATTTATCATGCTTACCAGTGCTCAGTACATTTTACAACTGCATAAAACACCTGGTTTGAAAGCGGCAACACAATAAATCAGCAAACACAAATTGTGCAAATGTATTCATTGGATGTCATATTTTGGGGTGTCCTATCCTTTCATAAGGGGCAGTCAATGTGTGGGACATGATGGATGACTATCTCCAGCGAGTCAAAATGACTGTAGCAGGCCAGGGCTGAGCGAAGAAACGATCTGTAAACGTTATTGATCGAGGCGGTCTGAAGGGAAGCGGAGAGCCGAGCTTTATAAACGGGCCTCCTGGGAAATCTGCGCAAACTGATGACACAGCGGGAAAGGGCCAGTAACTGCCGGAGAAACAGTATAATAATGCAACAGCAGAGAGGGAAGCGTGGATGTGACCTCGGTCCCTGGGCCCCCCAGGGCCGCATTGCGGCAAAGTTTATCCGGCGTTCACAAAGTCACGCGTGAGGGGAAAGATTCTATTTGTTCAGTTCACTTCTAATTAACATGGCCCCTAATGTCACCTGCTCTCTAAATGCACTGAGTTACCATTCAGAACCACAACACGGTGAAATGTACAGTGTTGGATAAACACTGACAGATGATCTCTGACTCACCTTCGGGACTCCATAAAACACCACTAAACTTTATAAAAGCCATTGGAGTTAAATTGACACTGGTCATTTTTGTGTGAACAGCAGCGATAACAACAACATTAAGCTGCAGTGTCCGCTAAGGGGAAGTAATAGCGCTGTGACGTCGTGGTGAGATGGATGTTCTAAATCTGCGTATGTGTCTTTCTCCCCTTCAGATCTTTCAAATGGGGGGAGTCGGACCCTCTGCCATACGCGACGTACGGCCATGGGACAGTGTCACATAACGGGCTCGTCTACGTAATAGGAGGAAAAGGAGAGAGCAAGTGAGTGTCTAAGACTTCATTTCCCCTTTGCACGTCCTTTTACTGAAAACTCACTTGAATCTTCTTCGGTCTTTACCTCCATGGGAAAGTTCATGGGTAAGAAATGGAAAACACCACTTATCCACTCTGTCAGGAGCTGTTTTCTATGGTGTTTCAAACAGGCTTTCTAAAGATTACAGAACTGTGAGATGTTCAGTAGGGGAGATCACGTTGTTTGACTGGAGCTTTCACAGAGCTTTACTCAGTACAGCACAGTCAAATTTGAGATACTAATGGAGACTTGTTTGTCTGTGTCTTGTTTCTGGATCTATTGCACACATATATAAACGCATATAAAACTGATTTTACAACTCTGCAAAGCAATGGCAATTTATAGAGGACCTTACATTTCAGCTCAATTCACTTCACGTTAGTCCACAGTGCTGTTGCATACATTGGTTGAGTAACTGTGCATCATTTAAGGAGAACCCACCCCTACCTCAGTGTAAGTGGTCAAAAATTTTATTAATAGAATATTATTTATGAATAGTTTACAAGCATTAAATATTGAAAATAGTGCTTAATGCGAATGTGTCCTTGTGTGTAGGGTCGAGTCCTGAAGTGTAAAAAGTGCGCAAAATAAGTTTGTCTTCTTACCTGCAGAAAGTGCATGAGGAGGGTGTGTGTCTACAACCCTAAGAAGTTTGAGTGGAAGGACTTGGCACCGCTGAAACTCGCACGGTCTCTCTTCGGAGTCACTGTGCATCAGGACAAGATCTACGTGGCTGCAGGAGTCACGGACGCAGGCCTCACCAGCACTGTGGAAGTGTATGACATCAGCAGCAACACGTGAGTGGGGCTGGGAGCGATCAAATATGCCAAAGGTGCCAGTGAAGCTAGAGGACTTGGTTGCACAAAACACCTCCACACACAATGAAACAAATGTCAAATGTTGTGAACACTTGCTGGAACAGTATTCCGTGCTTCATAATGGTAGTAAATCAAACAGCACCATACATAGGGTGCTCTGATTCACTGGGACCTTGGGATTGGGACCTTGCAGCAGTACTGCTTGACAAAGTAATGTGTGTGTGTCTGTGTGGGCATACATGCATGAATGTGTGTGTGTTTGCGTGTGTGTGTGTGTTCCAGGTGGTCAGAGTTCGTAGACTTTCCACAGGAGCGCAGCTCTCTCAATATGGTCACTATGGGCGGGTCCCTGTATGCTGTGGGCGGGTTCGCCATGATGCCCAGCGAGGAAAGCGAAGAGCTGGTGCCCACGGAGATGAACGACATCTGGAAGTGAGTCGCGTGATTGCGCCGTTTGTCATTTTTAAAACGTGGGACGAAGGTGATCAATGTCTGCATTCAGTTTCAACACATCCACAAGACAGAAGAACATAGCTCACATTCTGCTAAGTCTACCACCTAGGGTGGCTCTTTGAAAAGAATTGCACTGGGGAAAGTGTTTTGCTATACTGCAAAGTATTTATACCATATGGCTGTGTACTTGGTATTAGTAGATACTCTTGTCTACAGTGGCTTACTATGTAAAAGCACAAACATCTGAGTTCATCTGAGTTATGTGAGTTGTGTGAGTAAAATTGACAGAGCTGACTATCAACATTCCCAGGCCAGTAAGTGTATAAGCATCATTAAAGCATGAAGCTAACCCAGGACCACAAAGAAGTCATGCATACACATACAGATATCCATAAAAGGCAAGAAGGAAGGAACCATCAATACTAAATACTGACACTGATGCATAAATGAGTCAAGTAACGACATGATATGTCTTACAGATTTGAGGAGGAAGAAAACAGCTGGAATGGTGTTCTGAGAGAGATCAGCTTTGCTTCTGGCTCCACCATTGTGGGCGTGCGTCTCAACACCCTGCGGCTCACCAAGCTCTAACCCCCCTGGCGCCGCCCTGCTGGAGAAAGAGGGAACAGAGGCTCCAAGATGCCATCCTGGAAGGCCTATGAGCATCGCTGATTCTCTTCCCTCCCCCATTTGTCATAAAGAATGATTCAGATTCCAACATAACATCTACACCATCAGAGAGCCCCCGATTGGAAGCCTCTTCAAAATGAAGAGCACATTACATAGCAACGCTAGTCACTTCAGTTCAGAGGTGATGATCCTCACTGCTTTTCCTGCTGTGCCAAGCCCAGGAGTGAAATAAACTTTGTGATTGTGTGATTTCACATGTTGTTGTGATGTACAAACTGTTTCACTTGTGTTGAAAATGAAGAATGAATTTTATATGTACAAGTATTAATAGAATAAGTATTTGTGATTTTATGGGTGAAATTTGAGAGATTGGAGGAAGCTGAAGAGATATAGGGGTGTGTGTGACTGGACACGGGAGTGAAGAACCATAGGAGGTTTGTGAATTTTCTAAGGTAAATGACCACATAAATATTAATCATTTGTATGACATTTTTCTCAATAAAGAAAAAAAACTTTGCTACACTTGCTTGCCATTAAAAAATGCTACCATGCTCACATAACTGCAATGTGAATTTCTTTGATTATGTACTTTCATAAGAAACAGCAGAGGGCGCCACTGCACACATTTTCAAAATGGCAGAACTGTTTGGAGATTACACATGGACAGGGCAACAAAGAGGAGCTTGCTTCCTGTCTGCTACCCAAAACATCCCAATCTTAATTTCTACCCATTCTTTTAAAGATATATACTAATCATGGATATAATCACAATATATTCTCCACTGATTTAAAGCGGTCATAATAGGATGCATCGTCCAGGAAGTAAGGTTCAGTCCTTTATTAAAGAATCTTTTCAGCGTTAGCTCTGAAGAGCAAATGACCGAACAGCTGAGCTAAAGCACACTGGAAGAAAGCATATCACTAAGAGTCATGCCAATGACACACTTAGTGACAAAACCATTTGTGTCCCAGCATCCACTGGGCTGGCCCTGGCGTTGCGAAACAGTACGGTACAGAGAAACCAGAGGAATGTTCCAGAAAGCATGTGGGGAACCTGGTAAAAGTGTACACAAAGAATGGAGCAATGCCTCTCAGCCCCCAAAGGCAAAGAATCCCTCCGTTCTCCCACCCTAGGGATACTTTTTCCCAGGCAGACAATGACCACAGGACACACAACATGTGGAATAATATATATCTATATTGTTTAATACCGAAAGGATACTTTTCTCTCTTTCTCGTGTTACAGACAACATACACTAGCCAATACAATAAATGACATAGATTAATTGACTATTATTAGCACCTCTAGACACAATCATCTTTGTATTGGTTTTAACATTTTGTTTATATAACCACAAAAAGTTACTGTCTACATGTGGTTTATATACACTGGAGTTAGCTAAGACATTGTGTTTACATACTGTAGCAAAAGATTGGCTCACTAGATTTTGGAAGGGAAAGAAGGATGTGGATGGGAAATCCGTTTCAGTGAAAACATTTACAAAACAAACAAAAAAAGGTTATTTGCAATTTGTCTTTTAAAATGCAATTAAAAGGCTTCTTCCTCAAGGGAACCAAATACAATGAAACAAATGGATTGTCCCCGACATCTTCCCCTCAACACATGCTAAACAGTTTTAACTCGTTTTATTCCGCTGCTCCTCATTCAATAGCCTCCACCATTTTACACATGGATAGATATACAACAAAAAATATAAAAATAATGCTAAAAGTGCTCACGTTCCTCCAGTGAAACATATCATTGGCTTTCCTATTGCATACTTTCATGTAAAAAAAAAAAAATCTGTAATTCACAACCTTATCTACATGCTACCTTTATGATAGACCTTTATGATAGACCTACAGTAGAGACACTTGCTATTTTCAAACCCACATCCACAAACTGGGTGCACATTTTATATTTATCCTTTTGGTCTGTGCAAGAAGGCCACGTACGTTCTGCCTGGCTAAAAAGCCCTTACTACAGTAGCAGCAAAAAGCTTAAAATGAAAAACACAACATTAAAAACAACATTTTGGAATAACAGAAACAAAATACATTTTCCTCTTTATCTGAAGCCTGTAAACAGTTCACACATTCAGACCAGAAACAAACTATTTCTCTTAAAGAAAAGTGCCATCATCTTTCTGTGCTTTTTCTTGGTCATACTGAAAATTCATCCCAGAGCTAAAAAATCAATTTCTATCAAATTTATGGGAGACTTCTATTTTTAAAGCATCAGTTCAACATGTATAATTGTGCACAACCATAGTTTTAACATCTTTACTGAGTTTTTTTTCCCACCTCTGATACTGAAATTCGATATCAATTTGAAACAACCCCTGCAAAATCCACTATTGGTCACACATCCTAGACTGACTGATTTATAATCTATAAACATCTACAAAGTAAGTCTGGATTGCAAAGATAATGCACTTTCAATAAATTGCTTCATTTACAGTGCCATGAAAAAGTATTTGCCCCTTTCTGATTTACTCTATTATTGCATATTTGTCACACTGAATGGTTTCAGATACTATAGACAAACTGTGTTTTGTGTTTACTCAGCTTCCCTTTGTCTAATATTACATTTTGTCTGAAGATCTGAAACCATTCAGTGTGACAATTGTGCAATAATATAGGAAATCAGGGAGGGGGAAAATACTTTTATATGACAGTGACGGCACTATACTTAAATCCTTTACTTAGTTGCAAGATGCACAATGTTTTACACGTAACCTCATTTTAAAAATACCCTCTGTCTGTCTGAGGCCTAATAAGGGCAAAGATAGTTTAAAGGTTAAAGATATTCCCTACACGACCACAAATTAAAGCTCAATTAACATCTGCCATCATCAAAGAGGAGCACTTTTGCTGCAGCTGTTGCTGCTTGTCAGAGCTTCACATGAATGACTGCAATTATTCAAATCTTTTTTTTTTTTTTTTGAAATGCAATAAAGTAAGAAATGATTGTTTCCACATCGAAATACAAGAGCATGTTGATATATCAGTATCTAAGTATACTCCGATGGAAATAATGTCACCATCTTATTTTTCTCAGTAATAAATTATTACATGTAGGGAATTTGGCCATAAAGTGTGATAAAATGCAGTATGGCACTATTTAGAACAGACTACTGATGTACCACTGTGTTGTGTTCAGTATTATTTACGCATTTTAAACTCAACCTGTTGGCAAAATGAAGCACTGTTGCTTATTTAAATAAACCAATTAAGTTATCTGTACCAGGGATATCTGGTTAGGGCTTTATTCTTGTGGTCACACAAAAACAGATCTAAACAGGAACATGACAACAGCACCAATCAGCAACATAACTGAGTTTTCCTGTCGCATTTAAGCTGAACTCCTTGTTGAGATTGATTGCGGAGTTCAAATTTGTAAATTGTAGTGGGACCAAAAACAAATTCACTTCAGGCCACGCTCCCTAAAATAGCTTAATACTTCACTTCACTCCACATCTCCCATACCCCAGTCTACAGAGTGACACTGTGACAAACTCTAATGGCATGTTAAAGTCTGATCTAGGCTGAGAAGGCAGGCCTGCTTACTGAAGCCTATTAGCTCTGGATATAGGCCAGACATCATGCCACACATTGTGAGATGAGTAGCTCTGATGTGGACAGTATCTCAGCACTGTCCACATTACCCACACAATGTACCCCCCCCCATTCAGCACCTTATTCAAGAAATCAAAAGTAAAAAAAAAGAAAAAAAAAAAGACTCTCAACAGCAATGACATTAATCCAAACACAAAAGTCTACATCAGAAAAGCCTTCTGATTAAAAAAAGACTTTATGATTTACTTTCCATTCATACCATGTTAGCTTCTAAAGTTTACCATTTTCTCCCATTCATAAGAGCTATGTCTAGGTTAGAACACTGTTGAAAACGGGTGCAAAAAATTATTATCCTTCTTCAGTATACAACAAACTCTCCTAGTGGTCTCCTTGAAGCTCAGGGCAGCCTAAATCTATACACAAATACATCCATTCTGCAAAGATAATAACAGATAAAAAATGTAATTGTTTAGTTGTTGCAGGATAAAAAGTCTAAATGTATGTGTCTGTGTATACTGTATGTTTAAACATACACGGACAATGAAAAAGAATGCCTGACATCCAAGACTCAAATAATACAAACACTTGGCAATATCTGTCCGCATTTACCTAGATATATTGAAATTTTTTCTTAAAAACTGAATTAACCCAGTCTGATCATATCTTATTTCTGTAGTTAATCTGTATGACTAACTCAGGAGGAATAAAAAATTGGAACCTACTACTTCTTCTTCTTCTTCTTATTATTATTATTATTAATTTTATTACTGGCAAAAATTTATGATTACAGTCAACAGTAGGGATAAAATCTCATAGAAATGAAAAATATTATTCAGGGGAAGTATATGCAATATTTAGAGGTGTAATTCCTGTCATATCCATACAGGAATGTATTTAAAAGGATGTGGGTATATATAAAAAGACTTCAAATGTCCCTTTATGAATGCATAAGCAAGCATGTTACTCAGTGAATGTAGTTCACATTTTGCAACCACAAGAGGGAGACTATGCTCTATGAGTTAAAGTGCAACCACTCCCACAGGACTGGATTAGGACACAGAGCCCATCCACTGATTGCCACACCTGCTGACACTGAGTGACACTAAGCCACAACCAATAGGGGCTGGGGATTCAACAGGTCCAGAAGAAAGGTCCAATCAGTGTTGCCACAGTGGTAAGTTCCAGACAATATCTAACCTGGACCATGCACAAGCAGCCAATCAGGATTCTGCAACAGTTATAAAGTCAAAGGCAAAAAAACGAATTGAAACATTTTTTTTTTACCAAATTCAAACTTTTCATACTTTTGGTTTAACACCAAGCCACAGTCATCACACCCTTCCCACCGTTATCACACTTCTCAACACAATGTAACGTTATTAAACATGTATTACTACTTCATAAGGTGCTTCGCCAATAAAAAAAAATAAAGAAGAATACAACAGCATACTACAGATACAAAAGCTTATCGTGACTTCAAATACTTTCATTAGTACCTGCCAACACTCAAAATAACATTCATGTTTCTCTCAATCAGATGTAAACAAAGGGAAAAATGTCCATTCTACAAAAAGGAATCTTTCCTGTCTATACTGCATGTACACATAAATGTGTATTTTTTATATGAATAAGATCATAAATACTGCACAAAAGGAACAGGCCTTTTTTCTGCACTATGCAAGTATAATGCAAGCTCACATACTATGCACCAAAACAACAGGCAGAAAGATCCACCATCCCTCTACAAATCTGGCTTTGCATTTATTTATCATTTCAAATCTTGTATTTCAATCCAAGTAATATAGTTGTAAAAAAGTGCATTTGTCTAACAAACAAAAGGATGAAATTGCACTTATATGTTTGGGTGTTACTCCCCAAGGTTAAACAGATAACAAGGAAGTCTACCAACTTGCCAGACTAATGACAATGATTTTACCATAAACACTCTCTAGGGCTAAAGCTTATGTAAAGTGATGCAATGATTTCCAATGAAGTCTGAAGGGGACAATTCTCGTGTACTGCTGTTTAAAATGAAGGATGGACTCATAAAGACTGATCCCAGTATATGTGGCCAAGATTCAACCAACATTAGTACCGGGCCAAATCAAAATTTTAATTAAAGGTAACCCTGTGACCACATACACTCGTGATGCACTCAACAGCTTTACAGATTTACCATGAAGATGCAGGTCCTGTCTGTCATACGTAGTAGCTATTTTCTGGTCACATATTGAAGCTGCAGACTTAAATACGAAAATTGATTCAAACTTATTAAAATGGAATCTACATGTTCAGTTTTATCTCAGGCCACCTGTTAAAATCAGTCCTGTTCCCTGTTCCTGCAGGACTTGCGCGGATCCCTATATGAATTCAGTAACGCTCGGCGCCAAACACAGCTCCACTGGGAACACTGGCTGGCTGGATGAACCACACAGTGGTGCAGATGGTTGTGTGGGACACAATACAGAAGAAATGAGGAGGAGTGGGAAGTTTGAAATATCTCCGTAATCTACACAACAGTACGATAGTGCTTCCTGCAAAGAAATGATCTCTGTCCCTGTGGGCACTCCAATCTCATTCTTATAGCCTTCCAGAAAGGAAAAATAAATGAATCGAGAACATATTTCAACAGTATATGTTTTTTTCACCACATTGAAAATACTCTGGAAAATGCAGTAAAAATGCAAGAAGTATGATTCTTGCATTACATATCTGAATAACATTGTAACTATTTTTTGTAGTGCACATATAGCTGAAATTGATTGTTCAGCTCATTTCAAACTTTATAAGCACCAGGTGTTTAGACTGCACTGCATTAAAATGCATGCCATAAAACAGGGCATGTCGCCACTGGCAACCTGGCAGGGAAATTAATTAGATCCTCACATCAATAAAACCTAAATGTGAAACAGTGGACCAGGGGCCTACAGATTGGTCCTCTGCACTGTCAAACTTCACTGTCAATACTACACTGAGAAGGACATCAGAAAATTCCTGCCATTCTGTAGAATGATCAAATTTTCCTATATGCTTTTATTACTTAACACTACATTACTGTCAGCTAAACTGGCATTTTCCTACACCAGCTATGAGATCGACAAACATGATCTCCAATAAGCTGAACTGGTAAGAAACTGAATTTATAAGCCAGTGACTAAAACCGCACAGTGAATTTCAACTATTCATGTCAATTTTAATACGAAACAGGGCTGTTTGTCTGTGTGAGAAATTTCAGATCCGAGATGGACTGGAATTGATTATTCTGTTGTGGGCTGAGCTTCACTTGTGAGTGTTGCCAGTGTTGTCATATGGTCTTGTGACCATGATACGAAGCATTGAGGCTTATAATAAGCACACATAAGGGTAGGGGCGCTACTAATCCAAGTGCTAAGGAAATGTCATATAAACTTTTTAAAAATTGCTTAATGTAAGCAAAGATTTGTGTAGTTTGAGCAGCAGTATCTTTTACAGACTTTTAGACTGCCCTTGGGGATCAAAGAGTTTGATTAAATTGACCTCAATATTTAATGACCAACTGGTCAAGAGACTGTGTTCCACAGAAACCCTCTCACAACCTTACAACAGAACTGCAACATTTCCACTGTGCCCTGCACAGTTTCACACATCCATGCTTTTTTTAAAAACCTTAAAAATGGCATTACATGCCTAACATCACAATGAAACCGAGGACATAATTAGAGTGCATCATAAACACCGCTTGGGAGTAAAAATGGCAGCAGAATGGTTAATAAATGCAGCATAGCATCACCCTATAAACTACGCTCGCAGGATTTGATTATTGCGACGCAATATGAACACACTTAGACGAACAAGCATTTTGATATCACTGGTGAGACACGTAAAATCAGTGGGACTGCTACATCGGCTACAAGGAAAATAAAAATATGCTTATATCTTCTTTGTCATAGATGTGGCAAAGTTGTTACAAATATCCACCATCATCTTGTCTTGAGGGGGACCATTAGACAACTCCAACCGAGTTCAAAGTATCTGTACCATTGGTTTACGTTGAACCACCACTGGCCTTGACCTTTTTCAGGGCTGTGTGTGACAGTGTTTTATCTGGGGGCATCCCTCCAAGGAACCACTCATATACCCCAGGGAACCTCTGAAGAAACACCCAGAAGGATAAAAGAGCATCGATTGGATGGATGAGGAGAGTGTTTTTCCCCAGGGAGCTTGTGGACCTGGACTCCCCAGAAACATCATCCCCAGCAGCTCCTCAGGAAAATAACAAAAGAATGAAACTAAACAAAAACATAAAAACATTCTGTTCAGCTCAAAATGTTGAAGGTTTTGCAAGTGAAAGTTCTGTACTGAGTCTTCCTTACATAGCACGGAGCAGAGATTCATGGGAAAGCCTGTGCAAATCCCAAATGCAGCAAAGCAGCACTCGAGTGTGGCATTACCCAGCAGCCAACGCTCACAAAAACTTTAAGAAAAGAACCTACAAAAAAAGAAATGGCCAAGGTTCCACGTGGAAAAAAGGTTAAGGGCTTTTGATACAGGTTAAAACTTTTTAATACACATTTATAAAATTCTGCTATGTAAATACGATCTCTATATTCTGTTCGCAGCCTCTGAAACCAAATAGCGTGTCAGAGAACAGGGACACTCCTACGAATGGCTAGGAAACATAAGCTGAAGGAGCCCTGGAGGGTTGAATTTGTCTGCTATTCTGAGTTTGGCTGAGTGAGGTCATGGTCTCCCTCCCCTGGGATTCTGTCAGTGAGGAAAATATAGAGAAGAAAAACACCAATGATTAATTATTATTGGAGTTAATCCTTCCAGTGGGGAAAAGGGGAGGAAGGGGGGGCAGGGAGGGCAGGGGGGATGCTGAGGAGAGACCCCCCATCGAGTGGAGCAGAGGGAGGGAGAGGTGGGCGTGGGGCGAGGCTACGTCGCCGGCTGGCGTCGACGGCATAAGCGGCTCCGCCTGACTGAGGGCTGTGTCGATGTTTGTAACCGGGGAGACGGGGTCAAGGCTGAGTGGGTTGGCCTCGGAGGTGGCGGGGTTGCTGACCCGGAAGCACTTCTCCTTGTGGGCCTTGAGCATGTTGGAGAAGCGGAAGCGCTGGCCGCACACGTCGCAGGGGTAGGGCTTCTCGCCCGTGTGCGTGCGGCGGTGACGCTTCATGTTAGGCCTGCTGGTGAAGCTCTTCCCACAGATCTCACAGATGTATGGCTTCTCTCCTGCAACAGAGGAGTGGGAGAGATGACATCACAGATGACATGGGAAACATTCACTGTGCATGAGCGCAAACACAAAGCAGACTCCACATACTCATTGTGCATTACAAACGCTGTCCAAGGGGCGGCCGGGCGGCTCATCCTGTCAAAACTCCATGGTGTGGTATCCGTTAACAAAGCAAAACAAATGCTCTCCTACAGTGGTGTCCACTTGAGACTCTCCTGCTGGTTTAGTGCACAGTTCCCTTTCAGGTTTTAATTATTTACCTGGAGCCACTGAGTGAACAGTAACCTGAGACAGTTTTTGTTTCGGGGGTCAGTCAGCTGCTCTTAAACCCTCAGGACCAAGAGGGAACAACACAGCTCTACTCCATTAGAGTAGCAGTAGACCATACCACTGTTCTACAAGGTTGGAGTGACAGTAGGCTAAACCACTGCTCTACTGCGTTAGAGTAACTCTCCTTACCAGTGTGAGTCTTCATGTGCTCGTCAAAGTACTGCTTCATGTTGAAGTCCTTGCCGCACCACTGGCACATAAACTGCTTGTGTCCAATATGGATGCTCATGTGGGAGCGCAGCTGGTATTTATACTGGAAGCGTTCACTGCAGTTCTGTAACAAAGAAGGCACTATACTATGTACTGTACATATACATATATATATATATGCATGTATGCATTTCCACACACATATGGGATGCATGTAAATATGTAAATCTTTATATAGCCATGTTTATATGTGGTACCATATCTAACAGTACCTCACACTTGAACGGCTTCTCCCCAGAGTGCTGCAGGGAATGCACCTTGAGGGACATGCTGCGCTTGAAGGACTTGCCGCATGTCTCACATGTGAAAGGCATGTCCTTAGTGTGAGCTGGGGGCACAAGAAAGGATCAGGCTTCAAACATCAGGCTGAGCTGGGGCTAATAATCAATACTCAGAGGATGGACTTTTGCTTGCTGTATCCCAATAACTGACCCAATCGATCTCCGTTTTTCATTTCTTCAAGTCTCTTTCAATCATAAATACAATGGAATTCAGGCTTTCATAAATCTGTGTATGATTATGCAATATCGCACAAGAGAATGTTATAGTGATCCTGAGCACGGGTGTAGGCCTACTGTATTCACAGGCAAGAAGCAGAGTGCCGTCAACCAGCACATCCGTGCTGACGTACAGCATAACATATGATAGTGTGATAATTGCGTTTGTGCACCAGTTTTAGGCAACAGTTCAACACTGCATTAAAAACGATAGAATGCAGCAAAGCATTGCTTTTAATACGGATCCGCAAATACAGTTCCTACAACTGTCACAGTTGCCAGGCAACGCAATAAACAAGTGCAAAGATTTATTAGAAATTTTCGCTTGTGTTGGTAACGTTAGTTTGAGAGATTAAATGTACAAGCATAGGATCACCGGGCTCAGTAACATAATCGCTGTCCGTATATTCTTCTACTGACATTGGCTGAAAGGGCTCAAACGTGATGTTATCAAATATAGCCTACTCATTTAGTTGAAGTTGAAAAGTAGCTAACTTATCAACCGAAGTAACCTTATTAGATTCGGATGAGGTATGAATCAAACGTAAACAAAGCCTAATTTTCCCAGCCGGGGATGAGGTCCGAGTGACGTTATACTAAGAGTACTGTGATGACAGTTACTATAGTAACGTAAAATACAACTATGGTCATATAACAGCCATTAGAAGAATGTTCCTCATTTAAGGGCACTGAAGAGAGCAACCAAGCCTTCTGGACATCATCCTCTTGTCATATTTCTTGTTCCACATATGAATATCAAAAACACATAAATACTGTGTACATTTGAATATCGATACACGTATATATTTTTTCTAGCAAAACTACAACTGCAGAAGAGAAACACCATACAATGTTTTTTAGCCGCTGTCAGTGCTATCTTCATGAAAGCAATCGTTACATCAGGTCAGATTTCATGCAGATTTCAAAACTTGATATCCTGAGACATTATACCATTTTGGACAGCGACAGATTCAATATTCTCATATTCTTTACAAGGATAATTTTCCATTTTTTTAAGGTAATTACATTTTTCTCATGCACAAACCAATATTAATAGCGTAGCCTACTGTAAATAATAAATGAGAATGTAAACACATGATAAGAAAGGAAAAGCACATTAGTCATGAAGATGTGCCCAGTGCTATACATGTATATGATCACAATGCCTGCACAACAGCAAAATGAGACTGACGACGCATTTGAGCTTCACATTAAAGAGGCACAATAATATCCTCAGGTCAGACAAGGACAGGTGGAATATATTGGTTGCTGAGGAATAAACCAATCTGTGGCTGTAGGCAATTCTCTCCATACAGGATGAAGGTATTTAATTACCACATTAATGTGTGAGCCACTGCAGAGAACTGGGTTATCTATTGGGTGGGGCTGGGGGATTGGAGGTATATTGCCAGGTTCAATGTAGGGAACTGCAGTTTATTCTGTTCATCAGAAAAAATGTGAATCTTGAATGTTATTAATGATTATCATCATAATTTGTTTGCCAGACAGTCACATCCAGGGTTGAAAATTCTGTAACACACGACTGACTCAAACACCCAGAAATGATTACCTTCATTGTCCTATTCACAGCAAAGGGCGCCTTAGGTGTCTAAATGGAATAATAATCAATATTTTGCCCTGCAGTTATCATTTAGCATGTACTTAGCATATCATTGAGGCTTGACTTCTCTGTGCACATTCAGAACAGCTTTTCAAATGAACCCTTAGGAAAGTGTTTAGCTGGATATTATTTGATTGGATAAAGCTCTTGCTAAGTAAAGGAAAAGTCCCTTAAAATGCAGGTTAATAAACATTTGGCTGATCTGACAAAATACCTTTAATTTCTCACAGAAACAACATTTGGTGCCGTTTGAATAATAATCAGCAGTGGCCCAAGCACGGGTTTGAACCAAGCAGCCTATGGTTGCAGCCTCCTGCTCACCGTACTACACTTCTGGCCCCTGGAGTGCTAGGATAGGTTTACTGATGGGCCCTTTGTGTCTGTGTGACCGCTTGGCAAGCCGCGGCCTGTTTACATCACCATCACTCATCAAAAGCCCTGTGAGAGGAAGGCCTCAGCACTTCACTTCAAAACAAAATTCACTTGTGTTGTATTATCCTTCTAAAGCCAAGAATTTGCTTAGGAAGGATTTATTAACAGATTGTGACACGCTAATAAAAGTGTTATGCATAGTTCATGAAGGTTTTGGACAAAATACAGCAGTGTACAGTGTAATCTTTCCATGAATTAATTTCATACACTGCTCTTCTCACAAAAAGGGAGTAACAGAAATAAACCAAAAAATTTGAAGCAAATAAGAACTAAACATTCTTTTGGCCAAACCTATGGGATACCAACCAAAGCAGGATGTAGCTCCACATACGGCAAGATTCACACAACGATGAATGATGAATTACACATCATACTCACCAACCATGTGCTTTCGGACATGGGCCATGGTGTAGAACTTCTTCTCACAGATCTCACATGAGAACTTCTTCTCTGCATAGCCGTGGACAATCTTGTTGTGTTCGTGGAGCGACCACAGCTTTTTGAAGGCCTTGCCACAGGTTACACACTGAAAGTGATCAGACAGCATATGACACAAGCTGAAGCCAAACGCAGGGTGAATTCCAGAATTAAAATGGGAACAAAAAAACGTGCGACAATAACCTCACCTTGCCTTTTTAATTACACAAGTTGTCCAGCACCCTGACATGTATTCATGATGAAAATCTCTTTCTAAATACAACAAATGCAACCTAGTTTTAAAATCTTGTGAATTGGAAATCTATTTCCTGCGAAATTCCATGTTTTCTCTGGCCTCTTTTTCTCTCTGTGCATTTTAGTTTATTATACTTGCAAATCACAGTGCTCTTACTTTGTATAGAGACAACTCCTAACAGTGCTTTATGGACTACCGAAGATGAGGACAAACCATTTAAGTGAGGTGGAAAACATCATTTTAATAAAAAAAATTAAATTTAAACATTTAATGAAAGAAATAATTGCCTAAAAATGTTGACGGCCCCCTTGTATATGATTTGAAAGCACATACGGAAATTGGGAAAACTCTGACTGTTGCAAGGAGTATAAATCAAGTGCCCATTCATCAGTCATGCATTATAGATAGAGTCAGTCATATCACACGATCACAGCAGAAAATGATATTCGTGTGGAAGGAAATGTCAGATTTCTCCACTGTGAAATGACCAAACTGTAAGCTAAACAGCATATTCAATTTTAAAGTTGACCTTGAGCTCGCATGCTGTAGATATATTACAAAACTGTTACAGCAAATGGAAATGACTTCTTTTCAGAAGTTGACAGAGACTAGTGGCTTTGGAATGGTTGCCAGAAAAAGCCTCCACTGAGGGCAATCTACAAAAATAGGCCTCTGGAGTTTGCTAAAAGGCACTGGAACTTGAATTGGAACCAGGTGCTATGGTCAGATGAGACAAACATTTAGTTTTTTTTGGCCAATCACATCAATGGATTTTGTACTGGAAGAAGGACAGTTACGTTAAAAATAACATAATATGCAGTGAAATGTGGTGTCTGATGTTGTGGGTCTGTTTTGCTTCTACTAGTCCCATGGCTTTTAAGGTCAATGGAATCATGTACTCCAGCAAGTACCCAGACATGTTGGCCAAAAACATGGTTCCCTCTGCCAGGAAACTCAAATGTGGCCACAAATGGATACTGCAGCAAGACAACTATCCCAAGCATACCTAAGAATCAACTAACCACAAAACTGTTTTTCGAATGGCCATCACAGCCTCCAGAATTAAACCTGATTGAAAAATAGTGTTTCAAACTGAAGAGCGTCGACAAGTATAAACGGAAAAATCTGAAGATTCTGTGTGGAGGAGTGGTCAAAGATCTGTTCAGCAATCTCATAAAACAGTATAAAAGACCACTCAATAGAGGGAAGGTGCACATACATTTTTTCAGAACCTTTTTTGGTTGATTCCATCAAATCATTAATACTTTACATATTTCATAATTAAAATATAGCTCAGTATTCATGTTACTTATTTCATACAGTCATTGCTCTTAATCAATGGTGTGAATATCTTTGGAGGACACTGCATATGCATTTTTTCTTTCCCTTTTACCATTTTAAAATGAACAGCATTTTTGCTCTCGTCCCAATATGGAATGCATCACTGCAGTAAACATAAATAATTCTGCAAAATATGCCACTTGGGAGCTCCTGTGCAGCATTCAATTCAATAAAGTTTCTTTAGGAAAAAAAAAACTGTTTAAAGGCTGTATAACAGTGCTGGTTATATAATGACTGAAATGCATTCATTACACAAATTCGTTTGGCCTCCATGAGAGACAGGCCAAATGTAAACTGCCTCAGTGTTGTGTAGAATGCTCTGGAAAGTTACCCAGCTTGTCTTGAAGTGCTTTAGTACCGAGTTGTAGGTTTCCCAAAGCATAATGAGCAGAGCATAAAATTCCAAAGCATAACTGTCAGCATCCATTAAGAATTAACACAAGACAAAGCCTGGAACAATTCTGCATGGGAGATGGTCCAGTGACACGCAGATGTCTCTGTGACATTCACGTAAATATCTGGAGAGGCCACAGTTCTTGACCATTGGAAGGTCATCACGTAATTATGATTATTATAATCATGCAGTTAACCAGCAGTTAACGAGTCTAAGCTTTTGCATTTCATTGTGAATGCTGCCTCAATGTAAATCAGCACATGCCAAAGTGCCTTGGCATTGAGATTCCTGTTCTGACATCCAATAGCTATTTTTAATCCATTATGACAACATTTATATTTTTTATGCATAACTGGACCATATACTGCCAGGATTGTGGTATCTATGTTTAGAAATACAGTTTATGAGGCGGTGCATGAATATAAAAAAAAGTCCATGATCTGTCACATTTGCAAACCCGTATATCATATATGGTTTTTAACTGAGTTGGAAAATAAGACATCTATTTCTATCCCCTGTGGATATGCATATCATCTTCAGCATATTCGCACTTCCCAGAAAGCGTCTTAAAGCTGAAAGGGAAATATTTTAAGACTGTAATGCAGAAAAACAAACTCAGCAGGTGCCGGCCAGCGTGCGAGCTGCCAGCCTTAAAACAATAAGCTCATAACCGCCCACAGCTTCGGCATATGGCCGCTCGTCTTCACACAATATTCTCCACACAAACGCCCCCTCCGCGCCAGCTACGAGGCCACTTCTCATGTCTCTGTGCTCTGTGACCAGGAACGGACCTCAGACTTCTACCAGAGGAACGCCCGAGCAGGCTTCTTTTGGCATGCTCTTCACTGCAGAGTGGAACCAAATGAACAATAAGAGACGTGCAGGGATCCTTGAATGCTTTGTAATTTGATGCTGTGCATCTCGCTGAGACTAATTAGTACCATTTTCACAGGAAGAGCCTGGATGCTTGAAAGAGATAAAAGGGAAAAAGCAACTCTTGCCAGCCTTAATTTAGTCTATTTTAGACTTCCAGCTGTTCCAAGCAACATGGTGCTTTAAAGCCACAATATAACCATTTCAGGCTGATTTCATTTTTCACTCGCCATTAAGCGGATTTGTGTTGCAAATCTTATTCTTACAATAACAGTTAAAAAATTTGCAAATGACAAAATTTACACCAGAAGCAACACTGCTTTGATCAGATGTTTCCTATTGACCATATGCAGGTGGAGACTTGACTGGCCAATCACTGGTCAAAGTACTATTACAATTTCCAATCAAAAACTCAAATGATCTTTTGAAATAGATATATGAAAAACAAAAGAAAACATACCATGATAACAAGGCTATTTTATTCGGTTGAGATTTTAAATGAGTTTTTTCACCCTGAAAGGAATAATGTTCTTATATTGCCCATTATAGCAGGATTTGGTATTGATCATTTGAAGACCATGTTTATTGCAGAATTAAGATGGCATCTACATTTTACTCAATCAGGCAGCTATTTAGTGGTCTGTCAATCATAAGTCTTCCATGTTAATAACCATACAGAACTGACCCATCATGTCAGACCTCCAGCTCTCATATTTAGAAATAACATGCTTTATCTGAAAGGAATTGTTTTGTTTTGTTTTCAGAATTATTAGAAAAAATATAAAAATGTGCATGCACATCCTTGCTAAATTGTGCCATCAATATAACTGAGATGTTGCTATAGAAGACAAACAGAAAATAAAAAGCAATGAAATTTCACCAGATCCCCTTATTCGTCTTACATTGTATTTAGGATTATGCGATAAGGTGTCCTGATAGATGAAGCCTTGCCCCCACACCTTCGTGAACAGCTAGATTAGAATATTAGGGGATGCATTCCAAATGTCAAGGTGATTAATATGAGATGGCACATTACTTCCAGATTAGCTTTGCAACTTCCCAAAATAGAAACATACAAATGGATAAACAGTGTGTGACTGGAAGAGCAGCAAGATTCCTGCCCTCTGAAAGAGGCGGGACTGCAGATTATATATATATATATATATGCTCATTAGCATTCAAAACATTTACTTGGAAGGCAATTTTGTGAGAAATAGCCATTAATGACAGTCTGACCAGATTAGTGATGAAGCCCTTGCAGGACACCACGGACAATCAAAGAAGATGGCTAACCTATATTATTTTAATTCCAGGCTTGTGCCATTTCTTCCACATCCACATGTGTTTTCATGGAGAGTGCTGCAGCATAATGATATGGGAACTTGCAACTCCTTGCAACTGCAAAGTTGTAGGTTGGATTGCCAGGTGGGGTGCTGCCGTTGTACCCTTAAGCAAGGCAGCTAACCTGACTGGATTTAGTAAATATCCAGCTGTGGATCCAAGTGGATCACATGTCGAGAATGTAAGCTGTGCATGTGACTCTGGATAAGAGCATCTTTTCAATGTAGAAACAATTCAACACTGGCTTGAAGCAACACTGGTTGCTATGTTGTGCATTCAAGCATATCTGTTCCTGGTGGCTTGTTCACAGGAAGGGATTTCAGAAAATTTTCCACCTCAGTAATTCCAATTTGGTGAAATTCAAATTCACAATTTTACCCCTCATTATTTTATCCATTAACATTAACATAATATTAACATATTAATATATGTGCAGCTTCGTCCTCCATCTTGCACAGGCACCTGCCCCTCCCTGCCCCTCCTCCCCCAGGCCTTACCTGAATGCTCTTCTCGCAGTTGGTCTGGTGATGCAGAAACAGCTCGCTCTCCAGCAGGAAGCGCTTGCCGCACTTGTCGCAGATCTGCATGCGGTTGTGCGTGACGTTCATGTGCTTCTCCAGGTACCAGCGGTTGTTGAAGATGCGTGGGCACTTCATGCAGGGGAAGGTCTGTTTTTCCTCCAGCTTCACCTTCTGCCCCACGCTGTCCTGCCTCTTCCTCTTGTGGCGTCCCCGGCCCTTGTTGACCCTCCTGACCATGCTCAGGGCCTGGTGCACGGAGACCGTCGCCATGGTGCCCCCGGAGGCCCTAGTCTGCCGCCGAGTCCGCTCCAGCTTCTTCAGCTCGGGAATGTTGTGGATCTCCTCGTGTGGCACCTCCTCTTCGTCCTCCTCGCTGCTGTCGCCCAACTCTTCCTCCTCGCTTAGGTCCTCCTCCTCCCTGATGTCTGCATCTTCATCATCCTCCTCGTTTTCCTCCTCCTCTTCATCTTCCTCCTCCTCCTCACCTCTGCCTTCCTCCTCGTCCCCTGCGTCCTGGCCCTCGCCGCACCTGCTGCCCAGTAAGCCTGTGGCCTCGGTGGAGGAGGGCTTTCCCTCACTGCCCTTCGACACGTTGAGCGTCTGGTTGTTGAGGTTCACCTCCACGATTATCTGCTCCTGGTTGAAGGAGGCTCGGCCGTCCGAGTTCTCGGACTCCCCAGCTTTGCCATCCATCTTGCACAGGCTCCCGGCCCCGCCCTGCCCCCCCTCCTCCTTAAAGTACTGCTTTATCTGAACGCTGGGATGGGACTTCCCCGTCCCGTCCTCCACCCGCACAGAGTACGGGCTGCTGCCCTCGCGAGCGTAGATCTTAGCGTGGGCTGGGTCCGCCTCCTGCTTCACCTCCCGGTAAAACTGGGCGGAGACAGCGCCACCCCGCCCGTCCTGCGCGGAGGCGGCGTCCACGGCGATGCCCAGAGACCGGTTCCTGATGAGCTCCTGGCAGGAGGCGACTATGTCGCTCATCTGGAGCACGGCGGCGGTGTTGAGCACGTCCTGCACGTTGCGGGCGTTGACCAGCAGCTTGGAGGTGTAGATGAAGTTGAGGATCTGCTGCAGGCCCTGTGAGGTGAGGGACTCCAGCGACAGCTCCACGCGCTGGAGCTGCTTGTTCTGGGTGAAGAGCGAGTGGAAGAACTGGCTGTAGGCCGCTAGCACCCCCTTGTGGGCCTGGAAGGTGTTCTTCTGGCGCACTAACACGATGTCCACGTCGCAAAGCGCAGGCTGAAACAGACGCTGCTCGTTCAGTCTGTCCATCAAACACGTGAAGTGGAGAGAAACATCCTCCACCAGCGAGAACTCTGTGGAAGGGTAGTCAGCCGTCTTCTCCACTATCAGCTGCATAAGACAGAGGGGGAATCGGTCACGTGAAATCCTGTTAACAATTAATTAAAACACCTTAACATTCAACTGAGAGACAAAATATTAATTAATTTATATTTCATGAGCCTGAAGGCCCTTAATACATTCCTACGACAATGGTGTTAGTGCGTCAGTCACTGTGTATGACATATCTATGAAAACCGAACCTAAAAAACTTGATTAAGCCTAAGGGTCTTAATATGAAAGCATGGTACACAGCTGCACATGCAGGAATTTCTTATGAAATTTCAAAATAGGGGGACCAATTCACTAGGCCCGTATGAAGTTTTAAAATGGATGCTTTTATCTAACTCAAAGTCTAAATTAATTGGCAAAAAAATTCATGAAGAGGATGTTTTCATTTAATAGATTTTTCTCAGTAATTTTAATGATACTGTAATTGAAAATTCTTTGGCACCCAGGGTGCCAGTTATTCATGAAAGGAATCTTTGTGCTTCTTCTTTTATGGGATGAACAGAGAAACCTCTAGTCAGTCTGATGGAACCATTATTTTCCAATCCATGCGGATTGCAATGCATGACTTGACAGAAAAATAGAGTATTACCTATGACCAGGGGTGGACAGTAAACAGAGCCCACGGCAAAATAGCATGCATTGGAGAGCACACATAATATAAATCTTGAAAAGAGTTGTTTTGTTTTCTTGCAAGGGACGTGTACTGGAGAATCATGGGAATAGGGCTGACATATTGCATTCTGGGATTTAATCAACATCTGTCCCTGATTTTGAATCACAATTAAAAGCAAATGTTCACTCTTTTCACAACAAACAGTTCTGCGTGTTCAGCTGTTGCCAAATTTAATCTGGCAAACTGTGTGAATGACGAAAAAACGGAGGCTTGCATCAAATGTTAAAGAAAAATATTGATCCAGGGCACTGACATGTATATATCCATAACATTGCAGCCATCCTGGACAGCAAAAAATCCAGTATTCTAAATGTTACAATCCTTTGTCCTTAACTCTGAGTTATGGATGTAGAAGGGTACTACACTGTTCACAATACTTCCACGTAACAAGATTCAACATGATGTTATTGACTGGTATTTTATGCAGTTCATAGCTGTCAATGAATAAATAAACTCCTGAATGTCCATTGCATTTATTTGTACTGTGATGCATCACACGGTTCCCAAAACCATTAACTAGAGAGAGAGAGACAATGATCTGCAAAGCATTTAGGAATGCTTCTCATGTTTTAGCACATACGCAGTACCAGCAGCAATGCTTCTTGCTGGGACAAGTTCAGTGTTTCAGAAGCAGTCTTATCAGCATTAAAACTCGACAGGATTATTTCAAAAGGGAAAATGTCATGTGAGGCCTATTCCGTTGGGAAATCAAGCCCTCTTGCCACATTAAGAGGATTAAACCATGAAAAAAGAAAACTGTTGTGTTTTGGAACTGATTAAGTGATGCTTGGGAAGGTTAGACACACCTGATTCTAAGCAAATAATCAAGAAGGCTGAAGTGCACATAGCCCGTTTCAGCATGGCAAACTGCATCCTGCCCCCACTACATCTCCTCGTCTGAGGCTCCTAATTCCCTCAGGAACTGACATCTTTTTGGGACAAGATTTACCAGTGTATGTGCAAATTTATCTGCAAATAGGTCCCCCCCCCCCCACCCCTCCAGAGTGTACTCCAGCCAAGCAGATTTTAAGGCATCCTTTAGTGAACGCCTTTAGTTATCTTGAAGTGAGGAACGTCTCAAAAATCCACAAATGAACGAAAGTGATTCCACACATGCCATTATCCAATGAATGGCCAAAATGTGTTATTACATTTATCTGTTCGGGAGAGATTTGTGAACCAATCATTTAGTTTGTAAAATAGAAAATGAGATATAATAAAATATTTGTGAATCTTATTTCACTCGTGTAAGGTTCAAATTATTTATTTAATGGTATTTGAGACAATAACACCACCATAACTATTGGTCATTTTTAGTGAACACTCTGCTTTCAGTTTTAAAGCACAAATAAACCCCTGCCACACATACCCATTAATGCAGCACACTAAATGTTTCTGAAACATTTGGCACTGGGGAGCAATTTGCAGTGTGTTTTTAAAAGTGTTCCTCAATTCCCTTTAATTAATGCCTCTGAAAGTTCTGCCCCAGAATATCAATGCCTTAGCGTTTTGTCTATTGAATAACACCACGTCTCTTTCAAATTAATACAGTGGATAAGGATTTTGGTGGACACATTTAAAATGTGATCATTTTACATGAGTGCCAAGCCCAATGTGGGGCTGAGCATGGCCAAATCCCACCTGCAGTCAAATTCATGTTACAAACTTAAAGGGGGCTCAGGCGATCTCCCCACCACGCCCGACCCAGAAAGAGAAGGGTACAAGAAACAAGGCTGCAGCTGGCCGGTACACAAGCCGAGGATTTATCTTTCCACCTAACAACGTGTTTTATAATACATTAACAAAATATTAGGCATAATCACCAAGCAACCTGACCTGATGTCACCAACCACTGATGGTTATCTTGACCATTCACAGTAACAGAATTTAAATGTTATACTTCCCATATAAACTCCCTTTACCTTATGCTGCTCTTAAGAGGATTAGCATTCTGAGCAGTACACAGACAGACACACATGTACATGCACATACACATACGTACGCATGCACGCACACACACACTCTCTTTCTGGCTTAAATCATTGTATGTCTTTTCACTGCCCATGAAAATGTAAACAAAGCAAAAATAATGTCATAAGAGTGAATCAGAGTTTCATTCGAGTCTCCCCACCTGCATGTAAATGTCAGAATTAAGGCTCGTTCAGAGCAGTGTGCTCAATCAGGACTCCCCCTGCGTGTATTATTTATTCCAGAAGGACAGATAATAAAACACTGGCACAGGCCTAATGAAAGATGCCATTTCAAAAAATGCTCAATCAAAAAGCAATTCTCCCCAGAGAGGCAAACTCCGCAATCTTCCCATTCCCGTGAAGCGGTCTGGAGGGCTGAAAGGCCTCCGTTTTAGAGTCGCTTCAGCCGTTTTTGGCAAGCCTTCCCTGTCGTGATGCGCACCGATAGTGTTGCCATGACGAATAGCGAAATATGAACTGATAACACGTTTACTTCTCCCCATCACCGCATATGCTTTACTGTTTCCATAAAGTCCATAAAAGTTCCATAAAAGTTCCATAAAACTTACGGTACACATAAAGATTCTATTCACCTTATGGTTCAGACTATAGTGGACATAAACAGGTCATATAATGAAATAAAATTATATAGCACAAAGTGGTAAAAAACACTTTCAATGTGAATCAAAGTGAATTTACCAGGAACTGATTATTTCATGAAATATTCCCCTGTTGTCACAATGAGCATTTGTTGTGCTAGAATGTGGCTGTGAAGAGATCTGCATCACAGCGCATAAAATACATAAGAACAGAAGAGCACTGTATGTCCAAGGTCTAAATCAAAATACAAGGCTTATTTTCAGTATTTGCCAATTCCATGGAAACAGCTGATGGATATACATCACCACACCTAGATGCCGTTGATCTGCGAATCTGCATTACACGAACATTGTAGGGAGACTGGGTCATGATTTGAGGGGAACCAAAGCCATGAAATCAATAAGAGACAAATGAGTTCTTACTCAGGGCATGAATTTATCACATGACGACTGCGCAAGGAGGATTGACGTTTTGACTCGTAAGCACGGCTGAATCGATGATGTTGTAGACAGACTTCTCTGCATACAGACTGCAGCACGGCATTGTTTTGATCCTTAGCCTGCATCACACAAATGTAAAGATCACCCTGGCTGAGTACCCGTTTTTGGGGAATTTGAACGTGTTTACCATAATGTGAAAAGTACCTACAGGTTCAAGTAAGTCATTACTTAATAGGCAAGAACTGCAGTTGCACAGGAAACATGAAACGTTTATTAATTTAACTATTTTGGTAAAAACTAAGGATTGTACAACTACTACAATCATATAGTTATTGCTGGAGGAATCTGACACTGAGGGAAATGTTTTCGTTTTTTTTAAAACCCTCAAACACTCAACACGCAAACAGCATTTGCTCACTGCCAGTACTGTCCAATCATGCTATGAGTCTGAATACATTCCGAACTAATAAAAAACAATGAAGCATACATTCATTAGCTTTGGCAGTTAGCAAGAGCTGGAGCAATGTTGTGCACGGGAACATCAGCATGCATTTATATCTCCACAAATTACTTTATAACTCCATAAACAGCCCATAGTTTCCAAACTATGTATTTGAAACGGTGGGAGCCATGTTTCTGAGGTTTCTGAATTTATTTCAGTTCCTGATTGGACCTCGTCAAAAAAATGTTCCTGGCTCCTGTTCCCTTCTTACATCAGGCCACAGCCTTGAGGACAGCTGAACAGAAAAAGTCAAATAAAAAATGCCAGCAAAGTTGAAAGTAACCACCGTTAAAGCCAACCATCTGCGACGTCCCTGACTGAGATATCCGGAACTGCTCACAAAGTGCACCTCAGGCCAGAGGGAGCGTTTATATTCCTTCTTCCAAACCAGAGGCCTGCTTATTATACTGGCTGCAGGAGGAAGGAGTCACACACTTTGCATCCTTTTGATGAGACTGCTTCAATCTGTTCACCTCAAAGGACCTGATCTGGTCTCTCAGTACATGACCCCCGTCAGCATTCATCAAATCTCCTCTGTGAGTGGCTGAGGTGTTCGCGCATTCCAAACCACAAGTTTCCCTTCCACATAATGACAAAAGGCAGCAGCAGAAGGTTTAAATTCATTTAAATCATGCACCATTCAAAATTGGGAGATGCAATGCGAGTACAGTGCACTAAAAAAGCTTAGGAATTACCTGAAAAAGCACACAAAAAAAACCGAATGTAGACCAACTGCACTGCAACTAAATGGGGCCTTGGTAAGAATGTATCAGGAGAGATTCTTTGCAGTTTTGTTCAATCCCCCCAATTCAAGGTACAGTTAGTGTAGTCTTTGTTCATATACTAACATAAAGATCTGTATACTGTCAGCCAAGTTTGAGATAGGATTACCCTAGCAAGGATGGGTAAACTCTAAACAGAAGGAACTAGTATACAGTATACATCTGTAAATATGCTTTTGGACATGATATTCTCTCAGGATGCCCAACAAAACATTACACCAGGGTGTTTATTCTCAAACAACAACTGACCTCTCTTTCCTTGAAAACATAAAATCAAACTAGATATAAATGAAAAACACAACTGCTGAATGATTACTCTATGTGTTCCAGACATCTTCTCAAGTGCGCATCAAACTCCTGCCAAAGACTTCAGTTCCCATGGAAAGTTGCTCACTCTTGCTTTGGACTGACCAACGGTCAGCTGTCAAACCTGTTCCAGCCATGGCCATGAAAGATTTAAAAATTGAATTTCAAAAAGGCCATACATTATAGGGTAGTCTTCTGAACAGTTTTGATTAAACACGCCAGTCACAACTTTCAAGTCTTATCGATCGCTCAATTTGAAAATGCTGCACTTGTCCACAGTATTGGAGGCATCAGACAGTAGGGTTGTGGTTCTCTATTAAACACTCAAGTGAAGGAATCCAAGATTCCCCACAGTGCCCTGTGCCAATAAAAAAGGTATCTACACAGATCTGATGAGTTTGCCTGCCAAGAGACGTCCATCAGAGGAAATCAATAGATGTGGGATTGCTCCAATTCCCCCTACTTCAGACTCCGCCTACGCCATCACCCTGACATCTCTCAAACGGGTCACTTCATATATCTTAAAAACATCAGGAGAGACTTAAAGAGGGAGTGCTCCCGCTATCGTGTCTCCAGAGGCTGTGCGGAAAAATCAATCAAGGGGGAAAGAGCGGACTTTGCCGCATAACAAACAGGTACGCGCCGGCTAAGTAAAGCCAGGCTCGAGGCAAGAAGTGTCAGAGCTGATTTTCCAAACTGCACTACATGAGAATTAGGGGGATTGGGTCATGATTTGAGGAGAACCAAAGCCATGAAATCAATAAGAGACAAATGACTTCTTGGTCATAGCCTGCAGAGAGAATACATTTATTGTAGGCTTTTACAAGGAGGACTGATGATCTGATTCTTAAGCAGGGCAGAACTGGTTTGAACAGTGATGGTGTAGACTTTTTCGCATGGAGAAACACAAAACATTTTTGGAGGGATCTGTCATCAGGATTTTTTCAAAGGAAATGGAAAACCATTTCACATCGAAAACCTGGAAGTTATTTGCACTTCATTTTAATGACAGCACTGCTGCCAGTCTATACATGAACATACGTGATTGGAGTACATATCTGGGTCACTAAAAATCACATTGACACACCCATTATCTAGTTGACTCTAAGCCTTGTTTTCAAGTGAACAAAAATTTATTTTTTTTCCCTGTGCATCATTCACTGTTCCCTTTATTGTATGGGAAAACTACAATATAAATGGGCAGCACACCCCTGGACACCTCACTTATGCAATTTGTATGGCAGGTCTGTGGCATCCAAGCAAATTAGGCTATATGTCAAATGAATCCAAAGATGACCATGAATCCAAAGATAATGAGTGGAGCTTTATTCCACTGAAAAAATATATTACATGGTATGGCAAACAAATACTTCCAATCTCACAGAGCTCCTCTGGGAGAATATATAGTGAAAAAGAATCTGAAACAAGAAGAACACAGCAAGCTAATATTCGAGTGACTGAACAGCTAACAGCAATCTGTTTTCAAAACCACAGGGGAGGAGGTATTTCCAGTTTATAATTCCTAATACTAACTGCAAGCACAGGTAATGAATTCCAAAATCAGAGCCAGCATCAAGATATAAAGGAAAAAATAAGGCAGATTTCCAGAAGTATCTGGATTGCATATTGGAAACAATGTTGTGTAGTGGTAATGTGTAGTGCTATAGCTGTGGTCAGAAGGTTCTGGATTTGAACCTGTAATAGGACAAAGCTGGTATGCAACTTCAGGTGAACTACCCAGCTGTGTAAATGGAAAGCACGAAAAGGGGTAGGCTATTTACTTTGCCTTACTGTGGGAGTTTGCTACACATAACAGTATAATATCTTAATCCCCGCATTCAAATGAGGACTAAGGAAACATGTACTGTACAATGAAATGAATGAATCAAAAAATATTCCGGCGTGCCCTACTTTGAACTGGTGAAAAGAGCACCAGTGTTTAATTACTGCTGGACCCTCTGCTATTCAGACCAACTGAAAAGAACTTTACTAGCACAAGATTACAGAACAGAATTAAGACATTACAGTTTAATGTTCCCAACCAATGCAGACTTGAGTGATCATAAATGAAGGCCGTCATAAGTGGAAAGGGTTCTATTTAATGTACCAGGCAACATATTGTTTTCTGTCTAATCTGAGCTACAAAAAACCCCACAAATTAATTTATCAATTCCTTGAAAACGAGCAAGAACACTCGGTACACCCTAATTCAAAAATGCTTTCCACAGGCCAGGCACAAAAATATTTCAAGAGAATGTACAGCTTCATGATATCATTTCCCAGAACATGTAGCCCAGGGAAGCCAAGCGAAAAAGCACAAATCCAATAAGAGAGGAGTACCTTTCCTTGGGGAGATTAATGGTATCTGGGCATTACGTTGGGCTCAAGACAGAAAGCACATAGAGGGAATCTGATAAACCCACAACTACTCAAACACTTCCACACGCTATTCGGCCAAGGACAGCAGATTTGATTTGGTGAAACGACATACGTTAAATAAATTAAGTTTAACCATCGTCCGCAAGGAACAAATAAGACTGAGTTTGCATCTCTTATTTTATCTGTCTTAACATCTTGCTATTCCTCCTTGTTTTGAGGTGGGGGAGTTGAGAGAATGAAGGGGGGAGGGGGCTTCAGCTGGACGGGTGATTATAAAGACACATCGGACCCTCCAGAGAGGGGGGGGATGTGGTGCAAGGTGCACACTTGTAAATTTGGGGTGCGTCAGCGTGACCCTCAGAAGCATGACTCATACAGCTGGGCACCCCCAGCTTGAGTGACTCCCACCAGACCTGGAATGTGGACCTCATTCCCTGGACCAGCGTCAGAGGACAATGCTTCAGCTGTGCAGCTGACCGCGTAGCTCTCATCGGAGCAAAAATGTGGAAAGCCCAGGTCGTTAGAATACCGCGTGACTCGCCTCCCACACATCTAAGTATTTCTCCATCACACATCAGGAAATTTACTGGTTTCAAAGGCCTGCATGAATTATCACACCCCGCCAATCACTTTTCCAAAGGCTGCGCGTCTTTTAAGTGGATCCACGTGCAGTTTGTACAGTATTCTGTTCATGTATTAGCCAGAAAATTTGCTCCTTCGGTCCTTAAATGGTAGGGACAGGAGACAGAATTTGTACAGGTTTGAACACATATAACATGTTATACAGTATATGCTAATATTAAACTAAAAGTGCTTAATATTAAGCTAAAAATTATCACATATTCACAAGCAAAATGACCAAGATAAGACAGCAGTTACATCTCAAACCCTTTCCTTCTCCACTTTGATCTCCATAGCCTTCATTTCCTGATTCTCTCACCGTGCGTGACCTGCAGTGATCTCGATGAGAAACGACAATAGAAAAAATACACAAGGGGGAGGAGGGGGGGGCTAGGGGCTAGTGAATCTGAGGTGGGAGTGCACGGTGGGCCTGTGGCTGTATGTTTTCCAAGCACCGAACCCAAAGGCCGCAGTGCACGTCTTTCCTGCTGCTAGAAATTCCAAATGAATTCCAAAGCATCAGATTAACCACCCTCCGAGTTGTGGACCTTCCTTCCAGAAATCTACTTTATCAAAACACCATGTTGCCCAAAAAAACAAGATGTACAAGATGTGGATGTAATGCCCCAGAGACCTTCATTAGATTTCACTTGTTCAAACTTGCTAAGATCGCTACATTTCGTTATTAACATTGAACAGCACTGGAAAATAATATCGGAATCTCTGGAATTGAATTTGACACAGTTCTTTCATCTGCACACAATAACACTCTCCAGAAATGTGCAGCATTACGACTGTCAGAACAAACAAACCGCATTTGCATCAGATTTATCATTTGCCACATTCCCCATAGAAAATGTAACAGACCTTTTTTTCCATAACTCAGGTAGAGGCCATGATGCAAATATACCTGATGTGTTTTGTGAAGTCAAACAAACACAGGGAGTGCAATCAAGGATTCCAAACCCATAGCGCTTTGATTCAACCTCTGCAGCTAGAATATTAATAGCTAAATATTCTAACAGCCCATTCTCTATTGTTGCTTTTTGATGCTAAGATGCATGCACTCGTCATATGCACTCATCTTACTCTTTACTGTCTGCAGCCGGGTTCTACCCATGCGTTAAAATAGTGTGCTGAAGTATACCATTTTATACTTCAAATACTTGAAGAATAATTAAGGTTCATATAATTATTATATTATATTACATTATTCTGAGTATACTATTTTTTCACATGGGTATATCGAATGTGTTGTGCATGTCACTGTAATGAATAGCACTCTGCTTTTTTAGTGATAATTTCATTTTAGATGCTGATATCACGATCAGTCATTCTACTACATTGCATTTAATGTCAGTGTGTGGATAGAGAGACTAAACCAACTGCAATGCCCTAAGGACAAATCAGCAAACAAACCAATAAATACCTACGGCTTTATCTGTGTAAGAATGTACCAATCTCAGCCAGAGAAAGAGAAAAGCAGACACAGATGTGACTGGCCATATCTCCCATATGACAGGCCAGGAAACATGTGCCCCACTTAATTAGGCTGCTTTACAAGGCTGCAGCCTCTGCTGGCAAAATGAGGGCAATTAAAGGCAATGGCAGGACACAGCCTTACAAACAGGCCGGCGTGTCAGTTCACAGCCTAACAAGGGGAAACTCAGATACAGGCCTCCCGTCTGTGTGTGTGTGCGTGTGTATGTGCGCGCGTGTTTGTGTCTGTTTGAGACCAAGAACCACAGAGAACAGACAGACAGAAAAAAGAGAGAAACGGAGACACACAGAAAGATATACATACATATATATTTCTATACACACACACACACATAATATAAATATGTGGAAGCACATGAACGACCCCCATTTTATTTCTAAATCATATTGCTTTCTTTTTATTGCATTTGAATGTAATCAGGGCACACACCGGTCACCAAGCTGCATGCTGTGCCTCCTTCCTTTGTTTACCACAGCTTTAGTGGAAATGTACATTCAGAATATATTATTAACAGATGCTCTGTTTCCTTTTTATATCACTGCTAATTTTGACAATGAATTAATATACCATTTAATAAACATACACAAGTCGCACGACAAGTAACAATGGGTCGATGGACCAGATGTCTGTACCTATTAATTGTAGCTGGAAGAGCTATTTTTGTGAACACTCTGGTCAATTCAGTCTGTGTATTAGTGAGCCTGAGAAATCAGGAGGCGAGAAAGATACAGTAGTAACGCTACTTTCCCTGGTCAGGAGACCATGTGCTCTGTCTTCCTAAACTTGCTCAGCAGAAACAGCTTGCAGGTAATTAACTCCAGATCCAGATCACTTACTTACAAGCAGGGGTTGCTGCTCGGAATGTAGTTATCTGCGGAGCTGAGTACGTTTCAATTCCACACATGGGATTCAGCCTCGTTACAAAATTCCGTCCCTCGCAACCTGGGAATTTTTGAGGGGAAGCCACATATTTGTGGCCTGGAACATTAACAACTATCCACTCACCATAGCGCGAGATGCGCTCGGAATGCGCTGCTGTCAAACGATCTCCTATAACGCGTCTCCTCTGTGGATGCTGCAGAGGGGCGGCTACACGTTCAGATGCTTACAAAACCCATTTCAAATGCTGAGCTGCTTTAAAATAGACAGAATAAAATAGGAGAGAAACAACATTAATATTTAGAAGAGGACTGACAGGGGTCAGGGTATTTGTATTTATATATTTTTTTAAATAAAAATTCCTTTAAATATTTTTCTTGAAAAATTTCCATGGAAAGACTGCTCATAAAATCTGAAATGGAAACAGTCGCTCAACTTCGCCAGACAAAGGACAGAGGGCATCGAGTCCAGTGGGGAGTTACCCTGCCTATCAAAAGACGAAGGGTGCGTCTGCTTACTGGGAACAACCGCGAGATAAAATCACTTTATCTTTGTTTTATGGAAATGTATAAGCACCCTTCATCGTGCGATAAATTTTTATTGGCCTTTCTCTTTTATATCCAGTCTCCATTAGCCTGCGAAGGCATATCGGCCGCTTTTCCATGATGAGGCGGGCAAGTTTAAGATGGCTGGTTGTGGGCTCCGCAGACAAGCGGAGGAAAATGTCAATTTTTATTCCGACTGCCAGAGCCAAACCTGAGCCGCCACTGAACTCCGGGTGCTATCGCAGACTAGTTTATCGGGAGGAAATGGATAAATGAGATGGAGTCGGCTTAGCCGTGGCTGGAAGCTGCATGAAGGGGTCGGCGAGAGTTCTCTCTACATTTCCATTTATATGTTAATCCAGCAGGGAGAAAAGTCCCTCAAAGAAAGCAGGTTGCAGTCTTCTCTTATAAATTTAGATACATTCATTCAGTTGAGTTTCTTACTTTTTAAACCATTAAGCACCCAAATAATGTGCCTGGTGATGAAATACAGTACACCTAGTTTCAAGACCCACTGAACTATAATTGCCTCAACACAGGAACCTTCAGGAGGGGAAAGGCTATTATAAGTGAATTTGAAATTTCTATGTGGCATCTGTGTATCAACACCAATGGCAACTCTGTTTAAGCATAACACATTCAGCACAACTGCTCTCAAACTGGAAAAGATGCAAACAAATTGTTTACTTCTGCTTACTTGCTCACTAAGTTACATTATCATGCTGAACTGACCACCTTCCTGGGTAGAACAAAGGCAAGAAGCTCTTTGAAATGTAAACTCCATCAGCAAATCCATTTTAAGTTGAGTGCAGCAGACTTGAATTTTGTTGAAGTGACTGACCCAGTATATCATCATTTTGCCATTTCCTAATCACTCACTGGCCTGCAAATATAATTTGCCAGGTCTGGCATATTACAAAAATTACTGGAAAATAATTGTAATATCATGTGATGCTATATAATGTAATGTAATGGCGTGTAATAAGGTCAATAATTTGTGTAACAGTATAGAACACAAGATTCAGAGTAGTCAAATTCAGCCACGGCCCTGTAGGTTGGTGTGTAACTGGATGTATTGTTGCCTGGAAAGAGTGTCTCAGCAACGAGAGCTTCCTCTTTCTTGTGTACTATGACTACCGCAATGAATCAGGTCCATGTAGCCTGCAGACCCTCACTGAACAAGATTCACCGCCCTCTGTAGGACGGTAGGTGTGACAGTGCTTTTGAGTACAGGCCTGATGCCTTTTTTCGTCCCTGATGAAAAATACAGCAGGGACAGGAGGCAGGATTGTAACTGCTGTTGGAAAAGATGCTTGAGATCCAAAACAACTGTAAAATTTTAAATATGGCACTGCTAAAAACTGTGACTTAATGACAAGGTAGTTTTATGTCAGTATCTTATTCATCCTAGAATTCGTTTTTTCAAATATAACTAGTGTTCATCTGCTGTGCTTACTTTTCTAAATTTGAAATTGGAGTTGATAAATGAATACCAGTCCAGGCACATTAATTACTACATCAATTCTCAAATAAATTAAAATGTCTACCTGAATGCCCTGTGTTCAGTTATTTCATAAAATTCAGTACATATCATGTAGACACTTTTCAAGTGATGTTCAGGTAAGCAGTAGCGAACATGCATGCTCTGTGGAGGCTCAAAGCTGGTTTCAGTTATTTCTTCTTTTTTTAACAGAGCGGGAAATCTGATCAGTCAGCAAGGGAGTATATAACTCTTCAATAAGAGTTCAAAAATGTCCAACTTGCTCTGACACAAATTAGGAAACGCACCCCTTTTCCTCTCTATTTCCTATGCAGGTGACGCTATGCATCCAGTGAGGGTTGCCAGGACCCCTCGTTAGCCGGCCACGCTCGCCTCCATTTGTGGCATTGGTGCACACGGAGAAGGACTGAATTTCAGTTAACGCTGGCAGCTCGGGTTTCCCCGCGAGAATCTTTCCGGAAGAGTCTCCTCTCCTACCAGCCACACAAGGACGGCCTCGGGCTCTGACACGATTTCGTTTGTGAACGCCGAAAATGGCTGTTTCTCAGAAAGCTAATTACAGGAACGGCTACCCTGGTGGCGACAATAACCTCCAGGCATCCTCTCTTTCCTTCGCCGCTGCGTCAGTAAGCACCAGAGATTTTTTTTTTCCCGTTGATTAAAATGCATCCAATGCGTCTTGCTCGTCTACAGAACAGAGTTCATGTGAGGACGCATCAACGGCATGCTTAATTAAAGAGAACCTTGGGCCATTCAATTTAAAGTGATCAGTACTTTGAGAAACACTGCTCAGCTAATTGTGAAGGTAGACAATTCAGCAATTATTACATTTTGTTATTTTAACTGTAACTGTATATATATTTTTTTAAATCCCAGAATATATTTCAAGAATGCAAGCAAGAAACATTTAAATATTTGCTACTCAGACAGTATAAGTGCACAAAATACCCACACACGTCCTATAGGTGTTATATTTTCAGAAGCACAGAAGCATTTAAATCATTAAATCAAGGGGAGGAATAATGCCACAAAAGAGTCGAGCAGATGGCAAGCAGACACGGTCAGGGAATTGCCATGCGCTGGAAAGCTTCCTGACAGGTTGGATTACAGGCCATCGAAAGTGACAGTGACCCACTGCTGAGCTTCATTTTCAGCCATGCAAAGCTTGTATAACACTGATGAATAAACAGCAAAGAACAGCAAAAGCCATAAGCGATGCTATTACCATTTCTATTGCAGGGTAAAATGGTTTTTTAAACTATTGGAGATAATGAGAAGTATATCAGAAATCACTAGAAGTTCCATTTAATCACAAAATAATTTTGAATGAAAATGTTTTTAACATTGACAGATATATGAATGTGAAAATTAAGCTCTTTTCTAAGGGATGATTCAAAAACACAAGAGACATCTTCAATCTGCTGGCTTAATTATGTCTAAGAAATCAGTCCTGAAGAGCAGCAGCTGATTTGAAATGAGTTCAGTTATTCTATCTCCCTGCCATGTTAATTATAGAGGAGTCTACGGAGGCACTGGGATAGATGTGCTACTCTGAAAAGCCATTCGGGTGATGTGCACTTTGTTATTGACCTTATCTGCAGTGTCGCTGGTCAGGCCATTAGCAGACCCCACCACACTCTTCCACCTCAGATTGTAATGGAGAAACTACCACTTCCACCTGCCTCAATTTAATTAGTGTTTTCATGCTGATTACAGGGTAGACCTGTGTAATAAAACCATAAACCATGGAATAAAACATCCAGTAAAGCTCTTTATTCTACCGATGGCCCGTTATCCAATAATAATACATAAGAGATCACCACAGATCTGGTTATCTCTGATTTCTGTATTGACTTTGTGGGCAGTTTTGGATTGTACGGTGACCGGGGATTCACAGCATACAACATATTACTCAAACAGAGGTCACCCAAGGAGGTCAAACCAGGATGAATAAAAACCAAGGTTCAGTTCGCTGTGAAATACATAATAAAATACTTATAGTCCTTGGCAGGTTCCAGGGAACAATTTAAAAACTCCGACTCATTTTGGCAGAGCCTTCATCAGATTTAAAGACTGGAGAGCACTGGCCCTCTGCTACCTGCTTCTGCTGAAAGATTACCCAGCACTGGGTCAGAGTGCATGAAAGGCTCCAATCCTCATAAGTGTCAGGGTACAGACAGGCCCTAAATCACAGCCGGAGGAACAGACTCCCTTTCACCTGCTTGAAATAAACAACAGCACCACTGTGCAGAAATCCTAGGCAGCCCAGTGTCTGTCACAGCACCCCCTGGAGGTTTGGAGGTGTCTCAGGCGTTTGAGATAGCAGCAGGAGGAGTTTGTGTAAAAGTGCTGAGTCGGGTTCTGGCACGGCCTCGCCAGCTGTACAGCTAGCATATTCACTCCATATCTCACACCATCACACCACCACACCACAGAGAACAGATTCCATTCATATGGCAAATGGTGGGAAGAGCCAAGGGAGAAAAAACAAGCCTGCTTGTGGGAGACTGCACTGTATTCTAGCGGTATTCCCTATTGCTTGCAACTTGGCAGGTGCTGAGTGGGAAAAAATAACAAAGATTCCAACAGGGCCAGATTCAAATAATCAACCTGTCACAATCTGTTATCCCTGGCCTGAATCATGGGCATGCAGTGGAGTGCCCAGCCCATAAGCCACAATGCCTCATTGGGCAGACAAACAAGGAGTCAGGGACAGTGCAGAGGGAAGCCAAATGGGGTTTCTTCAACGGTAGCACTTTTATAAAGTGGCTCTGACATTCCACCAATCTTGTGAGGACCTGCTTACCAGTCACCATGTCTGGGACTCAGAAAAGTGACCTTGCAAGACAGAACCCAGGGATACCTGACAAGGTCAAGGGAATGGGAATCACTGGGGTCATCTCTGACATCACTCCTGCACACACAGCTTAGCAATTACTGTACTTCAATGCATGCAAGCTTCAATGTTTTATTCCCCCCCCCCCCCCCCCCCAAAAAAAAAAAAACACCTTTGGTTTATAAATGCCTCAATTGTCAATCAGGACTAAGGCCTTTACAAGAAGAACAGCCACCACAGAATAAGATGTGAACCCATGCCACATGGCCTGGCAAACTGATTCAGTTTGTTTCAAATTAGGAAACAATCCCTGCATCTGTTATTAACACTCCTCCTATGAACATATGATGATACCTACAGTATATTAAGACACATTAACCTTCCCCCATCCCACAATTCTGCATGAGACTGTCAGTGCAAAACAGCCAAAAGAGCCATGTAATTTGAGAACCAATGAGAACTGACCTCATTTTGTCCAACACAGAGCTAAATCTGACACCTGTACTCTACAGCCCCTTAGAAGCTCTAGCATCTTGCTCTCTACAAACCGAAGGAATCATTGAAGAGGTAAACCGCAGTTTTATTTATCAGGAATAAAAGCCTCACCCTCCATGCCCCTGCAAATAACCCTTCCTTCCATTGTTTCTGCCCTCTGAAAACATTTAGCCAGTGAATAAATTCAAGGGATCCCAGCCTGTGAAAAGGTCATGCTGTACTTTTAATAAACCCCACAGTCCCAGAGGAGGCAAACTGCAGCAGGAGAATTTTACTGGAGATTACGATAGACCCACTTTGAGCTGTCCGCAAATTCTGCCGGAATGAATGACTGTCATTCAGCAACCAACAATTATGCTGAGGTTACCATTCCCAAACAATGTCAAGTCGCCTTAATCTACTTACGTATGAATCACTGAACCTACTGGTGCTAAAACAGTACTTTTAGGAAGTGCAATATAATATGCATCCCCTTGATGAAATGAAAGGGTGTGCATGTGTATCGGTGTGTTGATGAAGATGTGTATATGCACATAACCTGGAATTTAATATTCACTTTGAGTGTGCAGTTGAAAGAAATATAGCCATATGAATAATGATTTTGTATCTCTGCACTAGTGCGGTAGCATTTCATATTTAGGCTAAGTATTTCTGAAAAAGGTAGTTTTAGATGCTTTGGACATCTCCTCCTTTATAAACCCAATTTTGCCTTGATAGTACATCCAGAGCTCTGATCTCATAAAGCAGCATTTTTGAGGTGAACAGCCTGACAGAACCAGCAAGGAAGCAGAGAACAAAGGTAAACAGGGTTTAAAGTTGGTGGAAATAAAGCATTTTTTCAAGAACCTGCAAATGTCCTAAGCAGCTGACGAACCAAACACTTTCCTGATTTCCAAAGCACTAAAGACAGCCTGAGAGCCATCTAAACAGACCACTTTTTCAGTCCTTATCTATAAGTACTTACAGTATGGAGACATAATTATTTGTGTTCGCGTGAAAACATTGTGCAAGTGCTCAGAACCAAACAGAATTTGACTACAGACTTATATTCCTTAGGGACTCTTTCTTTGTTCCTGTCCTATGTAACCTAAATGGATCCTCAGTAATTTAATAAGGGCATTTCTGAGGTGGTCCACTTCTTAAATAATTGCCTGGACGAACAGTCAGAACACATCGACCTTCTCTTCCCTAAGACTAATCACACATTTAAAGAGCACTTCCCTTCACAATGCAAGAATCAAGCGAAAGGAACAAGAAAAAAAATGCTTTTCCCTGAGTTAAGGATAATTAGGTTTAGCACTTCAGTGACCAGTTACTCTCACCTTCATTCCAAAGATAATTCTGGACAGTTCTTGACCACAATAAGTCATTTACCTCACATCACCTGTGAGAGGTGTCACCCGTCAGAATTAATACTTAAAATATTTCAATTTATGCATAGCCATCCCTTTAGCTTGATTTGACTTAAATTATTTTCAAACCTTTTTAACTATTCCATTTCAGTTAATTAGTTCAAGGCTGTTTGTCAGTCACAAACAGCAGCACGTCACAGAATAAGCTTGAGGGCAGAAAGGTAGAACTCCAACTGACCTAGCCTAAAATATTAAACCATTATTCCAGATTCAGAGTTCTTATTTGTTCTAAAATATGATTTTCTGATGCATGAATCAATATACCACCTTGTTCACAAATCTGCAAGTGTTATGTGCAAACAACAAATGGACAGAAGGATAGCCAGCTATTTTTCCCCTATATGATATAAGACATCAGCATGAGGGCTCATATCAGAATAAAGCAGCATTACAAAAATCTGTATGACAACCAAGAAAGACATCAAAGACCAATAATAAGCCTAATTAACCAAAATTGTTCAGCTCGATATCCAGTTGATACATGGACAGCGTTTAAACAACATCTAAGTATGTTTCCATGGGAAAAGGCCTACTAAGCAAATAAATAATTCATTTTAATGACGGGTCCAAAGCAAGCACGTGATGATGAGTGAAGTGATTTATATCGTTGGTTTAATTCTCAATGCACTGTGGTCTCATGTAAAGCCACCAAAACCATTATAAAAAAATTGTATTTGTTTTAACATAATTCTATTTCTGTACTACTCTCCAATTAGCAACCTCAATCCTATTCAGAGGCTCTAACTCTTACATCACTGGGATATACTTACACGGAAATACACTTGAGGAAAACAAGCCCAACAATTAAGCATTGTACATTTGTAAAAAAAAGAAAAAACTGCAATGGTGTTATACAACTCTAACACATACAGCTGAAATAATATTTCATTTTGTGAATTGACAGTGACTGGCAGCTTGGCGCTCGTAATTGTGATGTCATAATCAGAGCATGTATATTCAAGGTCTCACAAAATATATTCAAGCACACAAAACTGTTGCATGAAGACAGACAATTCCAGCATCTAAAATTCATTATAATGCCAGTAAAAGACCTGGCATGGGGACTGTGACTGTGTGGATGCAGGTTCAAATCCAGAGCCGAGCTCAGCTGTTCTCAGAGCATGGCACATCATCAAAATTGCTTCATTGATTGTCCAAGCATATAACTGCTTATTGTTAAACATTTCATTACACTAGCATGAAAAATAATTTAATAATAATGATCCAAACATTAAAAAATCATACCATAACCTATTCATTTCAAAAAAATTATGAAAGATTTACATGAGTTGAAACATACAGTACCAGAGAGTGCTGTAATTCATTCATTCACAGTGATTTTATCGTTTAAAAAACAGAGCTATTTTTTTGTCATTTCAAGGAGTATATCTCTAACAACAATTCATTATATGTATAAAGCCCTTGCATCCAGTGAATAAGGCTTGTAAAAAGCTCCATAAAATATAATCTTTGGTAATTCAGGCTACAAGCCTTAAACTCGGAAGCGCGTAAAATTTTAGTGATTCTCAAATGTCTTCAATGTCCTCATTACTTTTATATACATCAGACAATAAAAGAGTAACAACAAGTGTAAAAACACAGCTATATAAGAAGGCATTTTAAAGGCATTGTTATCAACAGTACAATACAGAAAAAGGTAAACAGAGATGAAATGAGGAGCCATCTCAGATTCATCTACACTCAACGTGATATCCGTGGTCTCATTACCACTGCAATAACACTGTTTAACGAAAATACAGGGCAGGACATTGTTTAAATAAGGCAATGAAAAAAAAATTGTTGTTGGCAGAAAGCCCCAAAATATTTTTTCACATGTTCTAACAAATCTACCTTATGCAATACCTTAAATGACACTCTGTCCCAAACATGGTTTAAATTGAACCTAATGGAAGCTAAACTGTGAGGATTATGCTCACTCTTCTTCTGATCCAACCCGGATGTTAACCCGATCTTCCAGATGTGCGAAGTGCGAAGTCTACAGGATTACTGCGCTGCACCACTGAGCTGCATTTCTTTTTTTCTAAACGGAGGTGTCCTGGAATGACCTCTCTCCCTACCACCCCACCCCCCGCCCCCATCCCCACCCCCTCCCCACCCTTTGCTGAACAAGCAGAGGATCAGGCGATTTAAACTGGGCTCATTAGAAAAAATGTTAGTGAATTACCTTATTTCCAAACGAGCCCATTTACCTCAGCTCTACCAGGGTTTCAAGGATCAATAATTAAAAGATAAAACTGGTTTGATTCTGACTAATTTCCTGAGGCGCACCAACGGAACACTGCACCCTTTGATGTAGAAGGCGTTCTCACAGCTGAAATCCGTCTTGGCAAACATAAAGCCATCTGATTAGAATTCCAAATCATGCCGTTTCAGACATTTTTCCTGGGGGCTCAGATACAACTAAAAGGCCCACGGCCTTGTTGCCATTGCATTGGCTTTTTTTTTTTTTTTCCAGTCACGCAACTAAACTTTAAAACACAGAACTGCACATTATTAGAGAATAAGGCACACAACCTCACCTTAAATCAACTTTTGGGAGAAGAACGCAAGTCAAGAAAAAGTTGGTTTTTCCCGCAAGCCAAATACTAAACACGTTTTACAATTAACTATAAAAACAAGAGGCTAAATTGTTTAAAATAAATTACAAAACAGCACAACTAATATGATTTGATAAACTGTGATTTGCTGTAGGTCACAGCTGAATTTCAAATTCCATCAAAATGACAGTTAGTAGATTAGCATAATCTCACCCCTCCGTGAGATTAGACCATTCCAGATGATCATTCACCCAGATCATTCCGGATTTCAAATCAAGTCAGGTCTTATGACAAATGGCAATATTTGGGATTTTCCTTTACATAAATGAACATAAAACTGGCTTTTTAACCATGAGGACAATAAACAGCTGCTAGTATTGGCTGGGGTGTAAAATCTGAAGTAAGGTTAACGTGTTAATAACCTTCATACCGCCTTTCCACATGCTGGTAAGTACTGTGAGCCCAACTGCAACTGAACTGCACCTGAACTGCAACCGCAACAAACATCATCTATAAAAATCAGTATGGAATTTTATGCACATATGAATCCAAAAATACATACATTATCCTGACCAATGCACAAGCTACGACTGATACTCATCTGAATGGGAAAACAGAGGAGGCCTCTAGACTACAGCTAGTGTGGCAATGATCACACCCTGTAAACTACTGTAAGAGAATAATGAAAAAAGTACAGAGTGAATAGGACTCTTAGTTTGATCAATGTCCACGGCATGGCTGCATGTTTGCGGCAAAAGTGGAATTTAAGCGAAATTATTCACCATAAGTCTGCAGAACAGGGTTAAAAACCATGAGCAGGGCTTTAAATATTCTTTTATTGCTACTCAATAGCTGTGGTTTGGGAAAACCAAGATGCATTTCAAAGGGTGCAGAGTTTCAGCGATGTCCTTTGTCTGCTGACTGGCTAGACATCTTGCCCCTGTGTTGTAACCATAAATACTATGTGGTCTATAAAAATGATATCTATATCTTACACCAGCTTGCCCTTTCCTGCGATATACAGAACAGCATGTCTAAGCAATAGCAATTTAAAGAATACTCTAATATACGAGGTTCACGTTATTATGAGAGGACACACCGAGTTACACTTATAACGTCTACCTAGCATACCACCTACTGCATATAAACTTAACACAACGTTAAACCTTTGGCACAGACATTTATACATAATTACAGGAGACGCTTTAATACAGCTAGGTCATGAGATAAAATCAAGCACTTCCTTTGCAGTCGCTACAACTTTAGAGATTAATATATTTCAGATAAGAGGGCAGAAGGATGACCTAAAAAGGCACATGACAACTTTCTTAACGCCCTACTGTCACTCAACACGTTTCTGTCGCGAGCCACGAAGAGGGCGCAAATACCTTGAGCCATCACGTTGTTCTTGAAAATATGACGACTGTCGCGGTGACATGTTCTACAAACTTGCCTACTATAACAGCACACTTGGCTGTATTTTCCTTAACACCATAAAATGATTTCACCTGTGTGACCACTCTATTTTTCCCCACGGCAATTTTGCAGAGTAGCTTTATTGCTGCATGCAAGTTATATTTTCCACGCGCCAACTGTATTTTATCTCTTGTGCAGTTGAAAATTATCGCAGCACAAGTTGTTTCACGAAAACGCGACAGTTCAGCTTCATAACCCCACGAATGTCCTTAAAAATGCACGGGTCAGGATTGGATCTTGCTGAAGCAGTTTAACTCTTTGCAACAATGTAGCTATTGTTGCTATTGCATTCTTGTCATCTATCCAACATTCGTTTCTCTTTCCCAGCTCAGTGCAAGTTGCAAACTTCACTGTAAAGGCCAATACACAACATATAAACATTTAGACTCGTGAATGCTAAATGCACATTCGTGTTAAGGTATCACAAGGCAAATTCCAGGTAAGTTTCAAAGGCCTAACAAGCCAAAACATTTGCAAGAGATCAAAGGGGGATATAAAATAAAAAGAAACATGCGCTCTACCATTTTGATCCAAGATTTTCTGGTGCGAAGGAGTCCCAGTTCTCCTCCCGTTGCATCGGACTTTTCCTCTCCATGAAAATGCTTAATGTTATTTTTCACATTTCTTCTGTCTCTTCTTTTAATTCTTCACATCAGTCCCTTTTCGCCATGTTAGCGTTTAGAAAAAGGCAAAAATGCAGCGCCTGCCTTTGCTAAAGGAACTGGTGATTGGAGCTCGGGGATCATATGGGCGTTTGTCTGGAGCTTTAAAGGGACAGGGACATTATAGTCTAAGGGGTTCAAAATAAAATAAATCAATTATTAATTTTTTCTTTTGATTATTATTCTTTGGGAACTGACAAGAAAGGCAACACTAATCGATTATGCACGTGGAACGTAACCCCACAGTACCCCGTGTGCACTGCAGAACACGCTGTAACGCCGCGTGTTCACTTGAGCTCGTGCAAGGTCAGTGAGTGCATGCACGCAGCCAGGACACGATCACATGTGCGGATGAAATGCTCCTGAAATAATAGAATCCACGGGCGCTATTTAATGCAGATTGCTCAATGAGACGACTGAAACATCACACTGATCGTATTCTGTTTAAAAATAAACAATTTGAGCTGCTTTATTAATTTAATTGGATGCATGCGGCAAAATATATTAATCATTCAATCCTTCGATGAGATTTATTTCCCAGTATTGGTTGGTTCAGTAATTTTCCACTTCAGATCTGCGGAATACTTTTATTCCAACACGTAATTCCCACTGCACGTTGCAATTGTATAGATGTATGCACACACGCACACACTGAGAGAGAGAGAGAGGGAGAGAGAGAGAGAGAGAGAGAGAGAGAGAGAGAGAGAGCTCCTTCATGATATTAACAAATTAGGATTTTTTAATAGAACCTGTTCACTGTTCACTTGTATCCATGTTATCAGAAACTTTATTTAAATGGACTTCCTTTTTTATCCATACATGAAACATTTTAAAAGTTCATTTTCATTTCACAACCAGTATACATTATTAAGACACTATGTAAATTATTTTATTGTTCTTTGCTGCAGCTTACTGTATGTAAGTGGCATAGACAGGATAGATGCTTTACTCAGACCTGAATGAGCCCTCTCATAGCCAGCAGGCATTAGTTTGATAGGCTCCACCAAAAGACCATGCATTGAGAACTAGAGCTTTGATTTCTGTTATTAGATTTTCAATACAGCTGTTTTGTACTGTAACTATCTGGCAACACATTAGTGAGAACATTAAACTTCCTGGACTCATAAGTCATGTCACTTAGATTTTTGGCGCTTGTTAGGTGTTGCACAGCTTTTACAGCAGGCCAGAACAATTGTCAGCTACCTAGACTACTGTACTTCCCATCAGTCTAGAGTATAAAATGTGGTATTTCAAAAGTAAACCAGGTCGAGTTTTATAGGTATGCAATATCAGAAGACTGGAGTCGGCAGATCTATCAGCTGCAGTTGTCCTGATAAATTACTCGTCGAAAATTTCCCTCCTGCCCCCTAGTGGTATGGGCGCCGGTGCCCACAGAATGCGAATTAAGCAAAGATCCACAATTTATTTTAATTAAGAAATGGGCAACAAACACACCGCAAATTGGAGCTCAGCGCCTGCAACAGGCTCCTTTCTGGGCGACAACGCCACTCCTCCGCTTATCAGTGCTCGGGGCAATACAATAAAAGCAGTCTCCCCATCTCCCAATCACTTATTACACACTATCCCACACCATAAACTTATTTTTAATACTTTCTACGGTCGCTTGGTCTCGTTTATTTTTTTTGCAAAAATCGTATAACATATCAGCTTTCAGAACAGTACCCCAGATGACAAAATAATTCGTTCAGAAAAAAGGTTTTAATTATCCATATGTAATATACTTACATTGCATATCCTATACTTACGTCTGGACGGCTGTTTTATCTATGTAAATATTTCTGTAATCCATAATGCATCCTCTCATATTCAAGATAAAGCAGTTAGCTTGGTCAAGCCCTATTTTCAATCTAGTCCGCCCACTGACCACCCCATACTCTCTTTAATACAAGTAGTATTTTGTATAGCATGTGTTTGCTAATATGAACAACTAGGATTACTTTTTTAGTCAATCAATAAAATTTCAAATGAGCCCTCATTGGTGTCAAGGGTCCAGCCATTCTCAAGTAATCTAACTGCGTGTCTGGTAGGGGTGCGTGCGTAACGTATATTGTGCCGACATGTCGAGAGTGCGTGCAGCCTGGAGCAAGCTAGGTCTCAGAACTACTTACCATTGTGCTATAAAATGTATTGATGATTATGGCGGATTGGAGAAAAAGATTGTACCCTGTGACAGAACTAATTAAATGCTGGTAAATGTGAATCTCAATGAGTGGTTTTATTGTCATATTTATAGTGTAGAGTCGCTCAAAGATCCGGTTCTAGACAAAAGTGATAGCCCCACTGATGGGTAAGTTCACTGAAAAAGCGAATTTAATTTCTGCTTTTTATTTTCTCTTATTCCACACTACACGCTACTGTTCCTACAGCGTTTCAGATAGACCTACCAAGTCTGGCAAGTAGCTTAATCTAGTTTCTTATGCTTTTTGTGTTGAGAACGCAAATATATATATTTTTGAGATCTATGATTTCGCATCGGAAAATTTTCCATTGAATGACACTGATGGAACGTTCGGAAGGTGAACAACACACTCGCAGCTGCACGCTGCAATCGGCTGCTGCAGCTGCCACGGATACAGACCGTCTCTCACTTACAAAGCAATATGAGTAACGTACGCATGCAGTATGGTAGCAGCAACAATGCAAGTTCAACCTGAAGGAATATTCGTTTTCTGTTATAATTCCTGCAAGCTAACATATGTATTTCAGCATTCAACATAATACTTCAATAGAATTATTTTTTGTAAGATATTGACACTAACACCATGTTAGAATTGACTGTCCTCTGTCATCTGTTAAAAATATGCGATTTGTGAAGACTTGTTTTGTTGTGTTGATAACCTGTTCAAAACATTATCCAAAATGTGCAATTTGAAGAGTTGGGACATGTTGCAAATTTCACAGCTTTTAGTTATTTGCACTTTTTTTCAGTGGTGGGAAAGAGGTTGGGGATGAACTATGTACAATAATTCTGATGCTAGCTCATGCATTTTGTGAAATATACAGTAGACTTGCAATTGTATGTGCATTATGTGTATACCATGAATAATTCTTAACATATTTCAAAACATTAGATACATAGACTTGATGATACATGTACCCTTCAAATGATACCATAATCCGTGTCGCTGCTGTGTGTTGCCACAAAGTTGAAAGGCTTTATTTAAGAGTAGTGCACCCAGGTAGAAATGGCCTTTTTAAACACTTGTGGTGGTGGGGTTTTAACTGTATTTTCAGCCAATTGTAATTTTGTTTTGCTTCATGACGAATATTGGGGAGTCTGGCCTGAAGTCCAGCAGATTGAACGCAAAAAAAGAGATATGTGGTTGATTTATTTTAGGATACTATTATTAATTATGTTTGACCAGGTGGTTATGTGCTCTAAAAGTAAAAACCCTTTGTGCACTGCGCCATTCCAGAAACAGTATTATTAAATAACATAGTAGTTGTCTCCTAGTATCTGGAGCATCTAGAGCATTTGCTAAATGCCAAAAAAAGTGCTAAGCAGCCCGAAGTCTAAAAGCCCTCCAGGAGACAGAGAGCTTGTCTAGAGACCTTGTTTCACGCTACATTCAGCTGCTAAGACATTAGCTAGAAGGAGACACTTTTATACACAGCTGTAGCAAGAGGAATGTGGGTACCCAACTGACAAATTCAGTTAGACAAATTAATATTATATAATACAAATTTGCTCATTTCAATGATCTTCAAGGAAACTGGCCAACTTGCTAAATGAACTAAGTGCTACAAACTAAGTTCAGGCCAGATGGAAGATTTCATCCTCTGCTACATAAAGCTTATAAACATAATATACATAAACCATCCCATGCTGATATGAATTTTCTACTCTTTTACCATTTCAGTGGAAACACATTCCATTTCAGTGCATTTTTAACTTATCCACTATTGCCGCTGAAGAAATTACATGAAGCAACTGTGGGAACAGGTGGAATGGAAACAGTGGCTTACCACAGCAGTGATGTGGGAATGGAGGGCAGTTACTGCCTGTGATATGCTTGTGATAAAAATAATTTTTGTGTAGTTAGCATTTGGTTGGTTTGTGGTAAGCACATGGTTGTTATGTGGTCCGCATATGGTCAACACATGGTTTGTATGTGGAGTCAGTGTACGGTCTGTGGGAATTTTTGCATCTGAAGTTTGGGTGCTCTTCTTTCATTCACCCAGGGAGCCTTCAGAATGAGTCACATCACTGCAAGCATTCAAACTATTTAAATTAGGGTTTTCCAGTATACTGCCCCCAAGGGAGCGTTCTGAGATTGCAAGGGGGTGCTGGAAGCGCAACAGATGGCCTCCAACTTAGCAGAGAAAAATCACAATTATCACAATTTAAAAATAGAATACTGGCCATACTGATATCTGTGCCCTGTTCCACTGGTGAGAGCACATCTTTGTAAAACACAACTCTGTTCAGCTTACTGGAAGAATGTGAGGAAACCCACTGCCTTAAACAAACTGAGTAAAGCAAAAAGTAAAACCAAAATATAATCAAATCAAAATATTTCATTTTACAGAACAGGTTAATTAAGTTAACGCAACACAAATCAGAGTTGCTAAAAACTTAATGTCACGTAATTTGTTTAAGCTATATTCATTTTACTTCATTTGATTCATTTAAAAAAATACAATTACTTAACAAACCTCCAGTTTTAGTTGTGTTAAAAATATCAGTAAATTTCATCAAAGAAAATCAAGTATTAGCCCCGCTAGCTAGCTAGGTAGCAATAGTTTGAGATTACACCTCTCTCTCTCTCTCTCTCTCTCTCTCTCTCTCTCTCTCTCTCTCTCTCTCTCTCTCTCTCTCTCTCTCTCTCTCTCTCTCTCTCTCTCTCTCTCTCTCTCTCCACTTTCTTTCAGAAATAAGCCAAGTAGCTAACTAAAGCACAAACATGGCAGAATTTGACAGAGACAGCATGGCACAAACATCATGCAGTGCATCATACATCACACACGTATTGTGAATAAAATTGAATTCCTAGCTATTTGTGAAGCATTTTTCCAAGTCATACTTCAAAGTAAATCTACAAGATTAAAACTCAGAATAGCATCTGAGGCTGCACAAAGAGAGGATGTAAATGTTTTTTTGTACAATGATCCTTGAAGGGAGGTATAATTTATATTATTTTAGATTTTTTTAAAGATGTCAGTGCAATTATGCATGTTTGTAGTTCTAGAAACAAAATACTTGACTGACAAAGAGCAATTATACTTATGCATTTCCTGTCTTACATTGATTAAACTCATCCAGCCTTCTCACTAGTTTAAATGGAGTCATGTGTAGAACCTATTTTATTCATATTAAAAGGTTTTGATCATTTCCCATCATTTTTAACATTTAAATAAGATCACTGTCCTTTTATGTAAAAATTTGACAAAGCCTACCCTCTAGTGGACCCTTTCCTCACTGTGAAATGTACTGCAAAATTAAAATGGCAGCAGTTAATTCCGTTTAGTTTTTACATTACTTTATCAGCAAAGGCCCTGAAATGAAATCATTTTTTCATGTTAAATGCAACATTGGGTTAGTAATTCATACATTTATTGGATAATATGCAAGATCTATTTTTTTTTTAATGGACCAACTTGATAAAGTCAGACTGGTTAAACACAGAACAAAATAAAATATCAAGCCCCATCAGCTTCATATTCTTTGGGATATAGTTTATATTGCATGATGGGAAATATTGTACTTATGAGAAGGTAATGTATATCTGAACGAAGCGTGTACCTGAAATAGTATGGTCTTATGAACTTTGCATGAGGAACTCTTTCATTTTCACCACTAGAGGACAGCAACGATTCTTTGCTAGTAAACATACTGGCTTGACTTACAGGTTTACAGTGCACGCTCATGAAATGCAAGCGCATGCTTATATGCATACTGTTAATGTCAATAATCAATTAATACAAGTGATGCAAAAGGACTGGACTCTATGGACATTCCGTAACATGTTAAGAATAAGAAACCTTGGCATTTTTCCATTTTATTTTCTGCATATACACGGGTGTGATTTCAACTTTATTCATTCAGATTCTCAGATTCTTGTGTTTCTTACCCAGTTGCTGTAGAATTTGCTTTGTGTCCCTAGAGGGGGATGAAACCCCACCGCTACGCCAAGCAGCAGTGCTGTTTGGGTAATGCATTCAGCCAGATTTGTGTGCTGTATGAATGGAAGAACAGAAGGACTGTTCTTTCATTTTCAGTCCCATTTTTCTGTCTGTATTTGCCTTTTGATTGGACTACCAGTGCCGGCAGGAACAGAGATATGGAGGGAGAGTGTGAAGTTGTAATTATAGTCTATCTATTGAATTCTGTCAATTTCCTAAAATTTCCATCAATGTGAGTTCTGGTAGTTTGGTAGCTGTACTGCACACAATGTGCTGTTCATGGAGAAATTGACAGGAAGTCAAATATTTTCCAGCAGAGCTGTCTAACAAAGAAAAAAGCAAAAACACAATAAGTAGAAGATGATGCAGTTTTGCATTGAAGTCTGTGAGTTTCTTGCTTTACTGTTGGTGCATTGTTGCATTCATGTTTACACATTATTTTCAACAGAGAGAGATGGTGTGGTACTAGAATATGAAGTTCCAAACCCCCCCCCCCCTTTTTATTCAGAATAAATATCCTGTACGATTATATGAGAAAGTAAAACAAAGTAAAATAATTTGGTTAGAAGCTTTAATAATTATTTATGAATTTAGACATCAGTTTCATTAAGTGCCTATCCTTATTTGGAGGTCAACTATGTTGCACAGAGCGATTAATGTTTCTGATGAATGTATTATTTACATTTTGCTGTGTACTTGCCTATGTCTTTATATGTTTCACATTGACAATAAAAATACCAAATGAAAAGAAGTAATACATTATACAATTATTACATTATACATAATACAATATATAATAGCTTTAGCACCTGACTGCTGATAAAAAAGTATATTTCTCTATCTCTAATGTATTTGTTATGCACGCGATGAATTATGTTTCCTACTGTCCTTCCAGCCCATCACAGTGCAGAGAATTAAATGTGCAATACATCCAGCAGTGATTGAACATATTTCCCTCTCTCCTGCTAGCAATGTTGCAGAGGTGCTCCGTAATTTAATTAACTTAGGAGCCGCACGTGTAGAAGTACCTGCTTTAACCCTTTAACTCTTTTTTACATTACATTACAGATTACAAATATGTGATTTTAATGTTCTTAACTGAACATTCTAATGCTGATGTAACAATCACTACTGGTAATTGAAAGCAATTGAGTTGTAAAACACTGACTTTTGATTTTGAAAAACATTCCAAAAAACCTACACTTAAAAGAGCTTTGTAACCCATATTTACACAATTTGTAACCCACATACACAATAGCTATAACTGAATCACAGCATACATTTGACAAACATGCAGCCTCTAGGCATTTTAAATAATCTGTGTTTAAAAACATAATGCTTTGTGGTATACAGTAGCATGTACATTATCACCACATCAAGAACCTTATGCACACATTTTCAATGCCAAAGTTGTATTGAACAATCCATTAGAACTGGATGCTCAGAAGCAACACAAGTTATTATTTTCAACAGATTGTTCTCTAGCACATCTGCATATCCTCTCTGCGTTTGAAAAGCTTGGTCCAAGATATTTTTCCTGAAGAACTCCCAGACATTCTGTTTTTCTGAAAATGGACGAGCCATCAACGACATAAAATGCAACTAACGGCATCAGGGTGACATAGCGAGCCTGTAGATGATTTTCTAGATGAAATTGTTGGGATTTTGCCTCAGAGGGCCCACCAACCATTAGAAGAAAAACACAGTGATTTACACAGAAAAACAGGAACCTGGAAATACCAATTGCAGGAAGAATTTGATGGGCACATGACAGCTCAGATTCAGGGAATCTTCTCCACAATGGATGTAAAATATGCTCTGTGTTCATTTTTCCGTGAGGGACGCAAGGTTTTTTGACTACTGTATCTAAATATTTATTTAGCAGTGCAACAGTGAAATACAAAATATAGTAATCCACAAATATTTGCATTTGCAGTCAACAACACAATGGATATGGAGATAGTTCTAGGATCTGGAGAAAAAAATAAGGGCGTTTACATCCCTAATGCTGACACCTTCCTGCTTTGCAGCTGTGGAGCATTGATTGGCATATTTACTGCTTTACTTTATTTACCTTCGATATGCAGTATACAAAAATACAAACTGCTGGAGAACTGCATGATGCCAGATACACACATGCATGCATGCATGCCACACATGCACACACACACACACACACACACACATGCACACATGCACACACGCACACATACACGCACGTGCATGCACACATGCACTCACATACACACACATACACACAGATGCATGCACACACATACACACAATGCATGTATGCACACACACACAAACACTCACACACACACACACACACGCACACACATACACACACGTGCATGCACACATGCACTCACATACACACATATGCACGCACACACACACATGCATGCACACATGCACACACATACACACAATGCATGCATGCACACACACACAAACACTCACACACACACACACACACACAGATGCCATTTCTTTTCTCCCCATAAACATCACTTGTGCTTCGACAGCCAGGTCACATTTGTGAAATCCACGAGCAGCCCATCTATTTTTCTCTCAATGCCAAAATATACAATGCAGGATTAGTGTGGGCCGTGTATGAGTAATGCCTCCTCCCCGCAGACATTGATCACATAAATAGAAAAGGTCACATGGATAAGCTGCACATAAAGATCTCAGTCTGAGACTAGTGAAGAAGCCATAAATGGATTTAACATGTCTGTGATAAATGAAACTTCTTCCATCCTTCTGAAGGACACGGTGCTCCACTGAGATGGCAAGAATATGAAAAGAACAATATAAAACTGAATGATTGAAAAGTCCTTTAACTGAGACACATCCTTAAAAAGCAATATTAAGCTAGATAATAAAATAACAAAAAAAAAAAAACTACAAAAATCCAGACCTATTACTGAGTTAAGGGTTATAATATACAACAGAAGTTTTTTTTTGTACTGACAGCTGCTGATGATGTACAAAATATTATCATTATTTACCATTTACAATTTAGTTATTTTATGGGGATGCTCGCTAATATTGGGGACATACTGCACCAGTGTGGCTGATAATAGATTAAAATGAACTTATGAGCATTGGGCCAGTGCTAAATTATGGCTGATATGATGGGCTGATGAGGTGAGGTGATGCACTGCTGATGTTCTAAATTAAGTTTCATGCTCAAACAGCAGACTAATCATTGCCAACTGAACCGTTCTTATTTACCTCTTACCTTTAATCCATCATTTTTTCATAGCTATATGGAGACTATATAATCACTCTCTTGTCTTGGGCTCTCTATTTAATAATGAAGTAAGCATACTTTCATTGAAATATTTTTTAAAATATCATATTTTATTAAAATATTTGAAATATGATTAAATATTAATAAAAAATATTTCCTTCATAAGTAAAAGTTTGTGCTCATCTACTTTTTTCCATGAATGTGGAAACTTGGTTGCAGGTTGCATTTGTGCTAGAATGCTTTCAGCACAGTAAAACATCAGTAGAGCTGCAGTCTGAGGGACAGCCATTGATTCTGGCTTTTACAAGCCAAAACCTGAAATAAAAAGGGAAGCAAAAGAGTGTGTTTAGGGACCGGGAAGTGTTGATTCATAAAAGAGCGGAAAGGATGTGTGTCACGAAAGGGCATGGAGCACACACCAGTACTCAATATCAATGGCTCCCCCGGCATGCAAAAGAGCTTAAATAAATTCCGTTCATAAATCATAGCCAGAATCCACGGCCCTTCCCCACTGCAAAAGCTTTCTTTCTTTCAGTACATATTGTGATGTACTGAAAGTATTAGTGAACAAACATCAATGAATAGTAAACAAAAATCAAAGAAGACAAAAATGAACAAGGAAAAAGTACTTAAGGCACACTGATTTACATGTGTGAAGCAGAACTCTTTTGCCTTTTGTAAGAGTTACATTCATCATGTAACTTAGCCCAGAAAGAAAAAACATAACTTGTGCAAGTTCTTTCATAAATTATTCAAAATGGGCACACCAGACAAACAATAACTCCAGCACTCTCAGTGGTGGGATACCAGTGAGAATAACAGAGAATTTATAATCCATTATCCAAATGATATATTATGTATCAAAATGTTTTTAATGCACAAAGACCTGCTGTGATGTCCATTCAATAGGAAATGCAATTCTGTTTAATTTGAACTTATTTTAATATATAATGTTAATTTTAATATTTTAGAGCAATGCTGATAAAGTTTTTTATTGATTTCCACAGGGAAAATAGGTAAAATATTTTTGTCATCCTATTTAGAAAGCAAAATAAAGTACATGGTAAAATGTTGTGTGTACATGCAATACTAACAGAGATTACAAGAGTCTATTTGGGAACAAATATACTTTATCAGACTAAAATGTACTCTACCGGAGTAGATTTTCCACTGAACATTTTACATGCTGTATCAGCAATGCAATCTGATTTACAGTGTGACATGCAACAGAAGGCTATTTCTGGTGCAATAACAAAAGACAAATTAAACAGATCTTAAGGCACTTGAACGAATGTTTTCCTATTGCATTTAGAAAGCTGTCAAGTTCATAATAAATGATTGAGTAGTGGAAATAATTCAGCTGGTATTTATTGGGTCGTGCCACATGCTGTTAGAAATTGCTGCCCATTTTCTATTAGTCTACTTCCTTTTAATTAAGCAGCAGTGGAAAGACTGCCCATTATGAGACAATTTATCTTCTGTAGCCAACAAGACGCAACATCCAGTAAGTCAGTCTGGCTGTGCTATGCTGTTACACAAAGGAATGTGAGTCAGTTCCTGTGTGTCGCTTAGTCAGTCTGGATATGCAATAACAAGGGGGTTTTCAATTATCAAGGACGACCAACCAGACCTGAAACCCCTTGAGGAGAAGGGCAATTGAACATAGCAAAGTTTGATTGCTGCACATGTTTGATGACGGGCTTTGGAGCCATGATTATTTGGTGGTGTGCACCGAAGGACTCTGGGAAAAGGAAGATGTTATTTCTGCGTGGTGATGAGTGAGATATTACACAGGTCCATTATGTGTGAAAGGCGAAAGGTGATAACAGAGCACTCACACAGGTAATGAAAGGAACAGATGAAATTCCAGGATGTCTGATGTGAGGACGAGATACTGGACCCAGCATGAAAGGCCCTGGGAACAGAACTGTGTCATTAATTCTGAATGTACGTACAGGACTAATTGTTGATTGGACAGGATCTTGCAGGGTTAATTGCAAAATACATGTTTTGAATATATTAAAGTAAATGAGAACAATATAATTCAAATGACACTGAACACGATAGACCCTCTTGGTGAAAAACAGCATAGCGTACGTAATTAATATGCATTCATTAATCTTGTTTAAAAGGGTTAAGTATTTAACATGAAGTGTAACTGAAAATTCTGAGTTTATTCCAAAATGCATTGTCATCTCCTGCTTGTTCATCACTGTTGTATTAATAGTATTTATCACATTAGATGTGCCGAGTAAATGTCAGAATCAATGCACATCAATATGTAACCATAGTGAGTGTGAACCATAAATGGACAGCACAAGAGAGCCCTCCATCTCCTAGTTTAATAGTGCTCTGCCACTGTTCTTCTAATGGTAGTTTCGGTTGTCTTGTGATCCCATTATTGAGTAGTCTGCCATGTATTGTATTGGTGTTTGATTGTTCAGTGTATTGTATACATATACAGTATATATGAAGACGATAAAACTTTTTATTTTCCAGTTCCATAAGATTAATTTCCACACTCCGCATTTAATTTCCACAGTATGGGAAGGGCTTTTTCCAGTCTCACATGGTACATTATTTATGAGGTTGACAGACTTTTTCTGGGTTGATTTACATACAGTAGCTTCCAGAACATTTTCTTTTAGCTCAAAGGCATAAACAGTGGCCAACCAGGGGTTTGATCTCCATACAGTTGAAATATGAATCGGGCATTCCATCAATTCCTTTGGCATGGAAGAAACTTATATTCCAAGAAAAATAGTTGTGAAACTTTTGGAATTTCTTAATAAGAGGCTTAATTTGTACTTAATAAACATAAAAATAAGCTTGTTTATTCCATAAGAGTTATGTCTAATGAAGCAACTCCAAATAATCACATATATTTGCAGGAATGTATAGGTCGTCGAAATTCATTGCCAAATCACCATGACATCCAGCGCTGAGAAATAATGAGACGTCCTGCTAATGGAATAATCATGATAACAGTATGATGTCCATTTCCAGAAATAACCCCTAAATATATGGATTCATTCTCAGATTTCATGTAAATGAGAAGTAGTAGTAAGACTCCCTCTGGAAGAAAACTTTTTCATGGTGTTTAAATACACATAACGCATCTGGCTGGACTCAGGAATCCATCATACATCCACTTTTTTCAGTAACCAATAGTACCAGAGGTTTCCATGCCTGATAAAGAAACTAATTTTTGCTAATAGCTTGTGCCAAGTCCACAGAGGAAGGAGCACATTTAAATACCTTGTAAAAGCCATTCAAAATAGTTGTGTGTGAGTACAGGACACTGAAGGTGGGAAGTGTGGCAAATGTCAGGAATTAGAAACAGTATGTCACAAATGAATACTTATTATATTACATTACATTACATTACATTACAGGCATTTAGCAGACGCTCTTATCCAGAGCGACGTACAACAAGTACATTAGTTCAAGGTGCAGAGGTGCAAAAGAAACACACTAGAGTGAAGTATATATTATATTTTTCAGCACACAGTGTCTGTAAAAGACAGGACCATAAAATATTTAAATAAATGGTTTAAAATGCATCTGCCATATCCAAGCTTAACAGTCAATGTTGTGGACGTGTCTTATGTTATCTGAAATCTTTCTGTAAATCCTTGGTGGTCTCTTTCGTACTGAAGATGACAAGCGTTAATGGCAAATCCGCCCCAGTCTGCTGTCAGTGCCTTTTAAGAGGAAGCAGGAGTCTTTCTTGGCAGGAAATGGAAGGCTAAAACAGAATGTGTTCAGGGATTGAACACTGTCAGTATACAGTACATGTCTAGAGAAGGCTCTTGTTTTTGCTGCACATATAAAAAAGATTCTGCTACATATTTTCAAGTAATACCTGATAATTTAATAAGAGCTGATCTTTAAAATGTCATCTAAAATGAGATTCAGTAGTAAATTATAATTTAACATTTAACCTAGAAGGGTGGGACTATTGCATCCTCCTTCCACGTACTCATTTAGCGAACAAATTTCTTGTTTCTAGGGCATTCTCTGAAAGCTCAGAAGAAAAAATTATATCACATAATTTCTTGGTTACCCTTAGGACTTTTTTTTTTTTTTTTGAAGTCACAATGCAGAAACTGCCTCAGAATTTTATAGAGTCTTTGTTGAAATGTAATTTGAATTGCACATGGCCATTCTTGACTTATTGGATGTTTTTTAGGATGGCTGAAACTGCTAAACTTACAACATTCTAAGAATGCTTCTTGTCTTTCATTATGTTTTAAAAATGATTAAATTATTAATAATTTTGCAACATACCTGTAACATTTTTTGTGACTTTGACAAATGTTTTTTGGAACAACGCTTACATTCCAAGACTATTTGCTGAATGTTCTAGGCAAAAACGTATCTCACAAACAAATAAGAATATTCCCCAATGTTGCTGAAATTCCATTTTTTTGTTACATAGCTGGAAGCAGCCAAAACATTCATTATCACGTAGAAAGCCATATTTCATTAGGCCCAAATGTACTGCTATGCATTGATATCATTTATTTTGATTTGCACTATAGCCTCCAACTTTCACTCAATGAATCTAATCAAAATTTTTAGAATTAGAATCTTTATCAGATAAAGCTTAAAGTATTCAATTAGCCAATAGACTTTTGTGCTAAGAAGTGAGCATTTCATTTTTGATTCTAATGTCCTGCTTATCCCAGTGCTGGATATTATGAAAATTTACTGGTAAATGAGAAAGCCTGAGTTGTTTTTAAATAATGTGAACATGACATGAAGGACAATTTAGTTTTAATAAAGAAAGTTCTCTGCCACTGCTGAGGTTCAGAAATGCAACACACCGTGCTATGCTGGTAATACCATTGCTGAAAAGAAATCTGTCTCTTTGTTTAGATCCCCACAAAAAAGCAAACAAAATCCTTATCTAAACACAGTTAAAATGTCTGTCGATAAAAATATTGACTGACTGGAAGTTGTACACTGAGAGCTCTATTCACAGATCTAATCCATGCCAATGCCAAGTACTCATTAGCTGCTTAGCACAAGGCTAAAAGCGCCTTGATGTATACAGGGAATTATTTAGAAGCACAGTGGCAGATATTTTGGCTCATGTCACCAAAAAGTCTAAAAGATTCATAGTTATGTTCCACTGACTTCCATTTTAACTTCAGTGAACTCTGGATGCAGCAAATAGGCTTTAGTTTATGTTGCCCTGAAAGAAAATCCATTCCTTTTAAAAACTCAACTCATTACCTTTTTCCACCAACACAATTTCTTTTCACTTGGACTACAGAGGTGAGGAGTGTTGCTCACCCACCTCAATCCAGACTCAAGAGAAACAAATCAAGAAAAAATCAAGAAAAAATACCTTTTTTACCTAAGTTTCAATCAAAACTGCCAAAGTCCATAAAAAAGAATCCTTTTTAATGAGATTAAAGCAAACCTTCCTGGATTAATCTGGTGCTATATACCAATAGAAAGTGACTTTTTTCCTGTATGGTGACTGTTTCTTGGTAGACAGAGTTACACTTTGCTGCCAGTAAAGACAATATATCACACAGTAATTGACTGTGTCTGATTGGCCATGCAATACTAAACATAACAACACCACCAAACATCAAATAAATGTTTGGCCTGGAACTTTATTGAATTTTCAGTCCAACAGTATCGTTCTTAGGTGAGGGAACACATCTTTTTAACATTAACAACTTTCAGCAATGCTGCAAGCTGTAAGAGGATTTCACATGATGGGAAGACTGTGTCACTTCAGAATGACCAATACCTATATATATAATCTGCTCATATCTGGTATATGGAGTCTGGCAAGATCACAAGTATCTTCTCAAAAAATGAGTCTCTGGTCACCATTTTCAATTTGCACTTTCATATGACTTCTGAGGTGTCTTACAAGTGGCACATACAAACCAAGTAAACTTTTAATTTTTCAGCTCTGTGGATGTTTCACTTCTTTTTTTAAACTGATGGTTGAGATTCCCCTTTAAGGCCTGGAAAATGACATGTCAGATCAGCTTTGGGGACAAGGCCTTTTTAACACGTTGTGATTGCTCATGGATATAATAATCATTGGGATCTGGGGGATTACAGCATGCTGAAAAATCTCATACAGACAGAGTCTGTGACTGTGAAGGAATGGCAACTGTATTTTGACCATTTATCACCACTGACTCGGCGATAAAGAGCAAAACGAATTGATTGAGTGACTCCTGATTTAACTTTGGCGAGACAACTTGACCTTAGGAGTGGCAAAAGATTGTATTTTATTCTAGTTCTCATTTTTAAGAGGATGCCATGATGCTATGACATTGGCACCTTGCAATTTACACTTCATATTTTAGGTCATTTTGACAACATAATGCAGACCACACTCTGATGAAAACTTGGGTATTTGTAGATAGTGACCAGCTTTATAAGTAGGTGTGCAAATCATTTTATACTGCAAATTTTATACTGTGCATCGGGGAAAATTAAAGTAATCTTTTAAAAACTTTTGAAGGTTTGTGATGAATTGTAAAAGCGGAAGCACACCAGTTATACTGACAAATTTCCCTGAGTAAATTTACCAGGCTATCAGTCAGAAGGTGACAATATGTTACAATAACTGATAGACAACTAAACATAGCTGTCAGTCAATCAATGCCCCAGGTCTAACGCAGACTTTAAAGACCTATCCATTACAATGTACTGAATTGATTTCCATTGCTTGTCACCTCCCATCAGCAACACCCCCATTATAACATCCTCATAAAAATATTATTATTACCTTTGATTAGTAGTGACTACCAGGCATGGCCTCTATTCAATCACTATTTTTCTTGACTTTGACAAAATAACGTATCCTTTACCAGTAGTTTGGTGAATTCAGTAGTTGCCAAATTACAAAATTTTATGTAAAAGTTAGGCTTGCCATTATTTATACAGTATGTGGAAAATAGGCCCATATATGTTGCTTCAGAATCTCAGTGTTTGCCGACACCACCATTCTCAGCTCACACAAACTGGACGACCTTTGACCCAAAACAGGCAGAATAGTCACTATTTGAAACTTTGGCATTTCCCATTAACACACCTACATATACATCCTTCTTCATTTATATATTTTTTCTCTACCATCCAATAAACATCAGGTCCAATGATGAGCCTACTGTATTTCTTTCTGTCAAAATTCAGTCCAGGAAAATTAACCATTTTTTACCCAATTATATTTTACTTTCTGGCCATAGCATGTGTCCCTTGCTTTGCTCAAAATCATATTTTAACACAGTAGATGGCCTCATAATTTTTTTTCTTTTTCAATAAGGTCTGGCCTGAGGCATAGACCCCAAGGGGTTGTAGTCTTTCAAATTTTATTTGTATTATTAATGGGCAGCTAAAAATAAATTCACAGGTGTTTTCCCAGAGAAAATCAGTATCATTTTGAATCTTTACTCTTGGGTTTCCCAGTTGTCACTGACTATCCTGGCCCTGTGCCAGTTAACAAATTATATGAGTTTATTTAACATGATGAATACACGTCATTAAAACTTGAATTGATGAAGTCACCCAAACTGAACACTAAATATGTGCATTATGGTAGATTCTGTTTATTATGTCGACATACGTAAGTGTTAATGAGGCTTGTTATTGTGAATTAAATCATTATTTTGCATTAGGTATAATTTATAGTGATTTTGTTTTGTTCATTAATATCAAATAGATATCTCCAATATAATTTCTATGAGTATTCAGTTGGGTTCATTAATATGTTCTTGAAACCCAACTGTGACAAGAGACAGCAGCGAGGACAGAATGCGTGATTCCACATGACAGAATGTGAAATAGGCTTTTTCTGCATCCAGGGGGTGAGGTAATGAGATTTAAGCTTTATTCAATGAGTCTGAACACGTGTGCATCTGCGGGGTGGCCATCATTGCCTTTTCTCCAGTCAGATCACAGTGGTAGCAAAGCAGTGTGTCCACTGCTCTGTTACCTTGTGATTAGCTGTAATGGGTGCCATTGAAGCACCCACCAAAACCTCTCCTCCCAGGAAAAAAGAAACAAAACAAAAACACCCTGATTTTACTGTACTGCATCTGTTAAGGCAGTGTTCTAGCAAGCGAATGGGCCCCATGGTCAGGTATCTTCGAAATCACTGTTTCAGTGTGTGGATGGGTCCTATGGTCGGGTATCTGTTAAAGTACTTTCGTACTGTCTGGGCTGCCTACATAACTGGCTGGATGATGACGGCCCCCTGTGCACCAGTGATCCATGCTGGTCGATTAGGCACCCGCCGGTGACCTTCAGAGCTGCACACAAAATGTACTTCTCAAAGTCATGTTTGCACGATCTCGACTTGCTGACCACGATGTGAAAAGAAGCAGTGGCTGATGTCATGCTCTTTAAAGGAGAGCACGTTCCAGTGTACTCTGAATCGACAAAGGAGATTGCAGTGAGCATTCCAGCATGAGCATGACTGCCCATTCAAATCTGGGAAGAAGGAGGAAAAATCATTAAAAAAATGAATGGATGTGCCTGAATAGGTAACCATTGCAGCATTTCAAAGCTCTTCCACTTATACTTGGAAGCATTATTTAGATTATGCACATTCATTTCCCCAAAGGCCTCCACAGTAACTAATTCTTCATTGTCAGTCTGGCTGGTATGTTGGGGAGCAATTTTCCTTATTGTATTACACCCCTGGAGTTCTCCATTATACAGAAACAAACAGAAGTTGAATCTGTTGTCAATGCAGTTCCTTTCCTCCAGTTCAAAGTACATTACATCTTAGGGGTACTTTATATGAATAACAATAGCCTGATGTACACATGCATGTTATTCTCTTTAGCAATTGCTATGCTTTGGTAACAACCTAGTACACTATAAAGACTCCCCTTTTCTAAGGTAGACATACATGTTATACAGCATTTAGTTTTGATACAGCATTTAGTTTTGTTTTTAATTTTGTATATTCATTAATAAAACTACCAATCAATTCACATCAGTCATGATGGATTGTCATTAATTCTGATGAAATCAATAATATACATAGTATATTAATAATGATTATCATTAGGACTGATATTTGCTATGTATTTGTATTAATCAGGATTTTTGGATTTCAGAAGAGTGCGGAGACAACACTATCTGTGCCTGTTGAACCAAAGCAATCATCTGTATCTGGATACGGAACAGGGGGGTCTGACACACTTCCTGGGGTTGGAGGGGGGTCTGTACACCTTCCACTTTTGTTTAAGAAACCCATCTGTTATCCGTTAATGTGTCAAGAAATGCATTAATTAAAATGCTAATTTTACATGTGTGTGAGAGTAACCCCATTAAAGCTCAATTATCTCATCTTCTGAATATCTTCTGCTGGCACTTGCACAGTTTGACACCAGCATATGCCCCCTGTCCTGAAACAGCAGAAGTGCCCTTTCGGCTGCAGCAATAAAAAAAAGAAATACAAGGGCAATTTTTTATTTTGAGCAAATGCCTCCCGAAAGGCCTGTGCATAGCTCTGATCTTCTGAATATCATTTCTCAGCTTCAGGAAGAAAAAAATCTTTATACATCACATCACATTTCCAAGTATGGTATCCAGCTTCTGATTCACCCCCACAGGCCATTTAACAACATGTATTTTATTTGGCTCTTGTAAGCTTCTTGGCTTAAGAAACCATTCTTCTATCAAACTAGCTGACAAACGTAGCGTCTTGATAAATTTATCATAATCAGATCCATGTGTCCAGTGTTTAACTGTTATCACTTTCTGAGTGTATCCTTGTACTCTTTTCTGTTTGTTTGTTATATTCTGTTTTTTGAACACAATTGCTGGACGCCAGGAGACGATAAATCTGCTTTTCACAGGCATCTTATTTGTTCGCGACAGTGAGAAGAGGCAGTTTAAACTAATAAACAAAGCTTCACTGCTCATCCTCACGGGATCCAGGCTAAAATAATAATGTAAAACAACAAAGTAAAAATAAACTAAAAGACAAGGAAAGCATTTTCAGCTGCATTTTTTCCCACTCCTTGGTCTCTCTTTCTCACGTTGTGGAACATTCCCAGTCTCAGCACCCACTGTGAAAAGAATTACACTTCTACATCGTGATCTGATAAGGTAATGCACCCAGATGTGTGTTCCCACCTAACCACTGGGCATGGTCCAAGATTGCTCAGATTTTATTTCCTTTCCCAGACCACATGCCACCATTTTGGTATCTGGGACACCTGCCATAATTTTGTTATCTGCAAAACCCTTGAATTTTAGCTTCATTTCTTATGAAGACATTTTGAACGTAAACATTGCTGTTTCAAAGAGAACTGTTCATGCAGTTCTCGACTGACAGCTGTAACATTTCAAAATCACTTATTACAAGCGTCTGCCATTGACATGTGCGTCCAATATTTGATGATGATCCATAAGTTAAGACGTACATTAATTGAAACCTGTGGGGTAACTTGGGGCCGTTTGTCCTCTGCATTTAACCCATCCTGGTTACATGGGAGCCGTGGGTAGCCACAGTGCAATGGGTGAGGCCAGTGCCTTGATCAAGGCAGTGGCAGGAGTTTACCTCACCTGGCATGCCTGTCTTTCGGTGTGGGAGGAAATCGGAGTAACAGAAGGAAACCCACACGAACACGGGGAGAACATGCAAACTCCATGCAGAGAGGACCTGGCCTTCTCACGAGGCAACAGTGCTAACCACTGCACCACCAAGATATTCTCACATAGTGATGTAATCATATTTTGCTGAGATAAATGTATTATTTGAAAAACAGCACAGCTGGCAAGACATTTTATATTAGATTTCAACATTTAACAGACACTGTTATTCTGAAGTCAGACAATGGCTTTTAATTGCCATTGTGTGGGTTTAATCACAGGACAGTTATCCAGCTTCACAGATACCATTTTGATATTGATGCAATAATAATTATAATTAGAATAAAATAAGGATAATAATTACATATGATTGAACTAAACAATGCACAAGAGGCAAGTGATGCTTAACATATCGCTGAAATTAAAACATTTACAGTAAGCTCTAATGCACCTCTTCTCAAATAGCCATGAATTATACAATGAACTTCAGAGAGGTTTACTATGCACTGAAGAAAACAGCGGAGCACGCACTGATGAATGGTGACCTATCCAAATGTCGCCAGAGCTCAGGACGCCCTTGTTGGCGTGTTTCAGACTTGATGCTGAGTGGCTTGATGAAACCAGTCATTGTCCACCATCAGTGTTCTCCTCTGGGGTTCAGACGCTGCCGTTAATGCTCCTTTCGACAGGTAAAGAAACCGATTGCTTGTTTTTCACACCATTTCTTTTTTTGCACAGCCTTCTGGGCAAAGAACAATGGCGCTCAGCCAGCACATGGCCCCACCGCTCACAGGATCTACAGGCGAGCATCCTCCGATCCTGAAGCGCCTCTCGCCTGTCAACGTGCACCATTTCTCCCATCGACTCTTTTTTGTCAGCTCATTATGATGATCCGGCCCAGAGGCGGTTTTCGCCGAAGGCTGCACTCCCTAAAGCTGCCTGCATTCTGTTTGAATTTTCTGCACAGAAATCAATGGGGATTACGCCACCCATGGTATTATGCTTTCGCGTGATAAGGAAAGCCTACGGACAGCCTCCGTGTGTCAGGCGGCCGGGTACTTATCCAATACACTCACTTTGAGATTGTGACTGTTTTTCACAAGATGACCCACCCATAGCCCACTATGTGATTGTACATTTTGCTGAGTGGGTCCTCCAACCAGCTTGATGCAACAAGACCTGACCTCCAAAAATTGTGCGCTATAGGTTCATTTTGTGCGCATACAGTGAGAAGCTATGCAATAGACAGCTGCCATGAATCACTGTGGAGTACGAAACCCATTTGTTTTCCTGACATGAGACGGTACCGGGAAGTAATGTAACAACATCAGGATGCTCTGGCACTGAGAGGTACATCGCTCACTGCTGACAACTGGTAACCTGCTGGTCCCAGAAGAGCAATAAGGAAGACCTAGTCGCTCCACTTAGGCAGGTAGTCAGCTGATGGTCTACTCGAGACAAGAAACGGAACTGTCTGAGCTACAGTACAGGGCTCAACCTGCTTCCTGATTCTGTCGTGTTACAGCCATGCAGGAAGTTTTTTTGTAATGTACACATGTATTCTATAATGGTTAATTTTTTTTAATATTCAGTGAGCTCCATAATGTTTGGGACAAAGTTGTGTTCAGTGCTTTGTCACATATCCTTAGCATGCAATGACTGCTTCAAGTCTGTGACCATAGACATCACCAGGTATCTACTCTGGTGATGCTCTGCCAGGCCTGTACTGCAGTCACCTTCATCCCCTGCTTGTTTTGAGGGAAATGTGGATTTCTTTCACATCCTTTACACATGAACAAGGGTATGCATAGGAAACTGGGCATGTAACAAAAAGATTGCATGTTAAATTTCCAGGTGGGGCACTGCTGTTCCTGCCTTTAAGCACGGTGCTTAATCTGAATTACTTCAGTATATGTCCAGCTATATGAATGGGTACTATGTACAAATGTATAAATGTGTGAGTTGCACAGGAGAAGAACATCTGCTAAATGGCAGTAAATAGTTAATAGTGAAACTGATGTACACACAGCTCATGAATCAAAAAGGACTGTGAGAAAATATCAGTAGGTGTGAGTTCAGACCAGTATGTACGGGTAAGGATAAGACACGAAGTGAACAGAGGGAGTTCTAAGTACAGTCCTTCAACAGGTCATTACCGTAAAGGCTTGCAGAGTGCTTGGGTGAGGACTTGCTGCGCAAATAAATGAGGCGGGAGGTGCTTTTCTGAAGAGATGTGAATAAAAGCATAGATCTTGTTTCATTGTGTTTTAAGTTTCTTGCTCAGAAACCCTTTTGTCAGCTGGGATTTACGTGGGCATTTTGGAGTAAAAGAATCCCTGGTGCTATCTGAAGAGCATTTCCAGACAACTGTGTTTAGAGAGGTTTGAGAAGTTCTGTAATGACACACACGGATTGCGTATTATTTTCATCCTAACGATTGAATAACAGTAAGGTCTGAAATTTTTTCTTACCAGTGCCAGGAATTGTAGTATTTCACTGTGCTCACAATCAAGGGGGAGGATTTCTGGCTTCCACTGTAAACATACAGTAGTGTTTGCACTCCAATTCCTTACCAGTATTGTATTCAGTCAAATTATTGTTGGTTTTTGTGCCCATTTGAAAAATGCACAGCACAATTTTGTCCTTCTGTGTGTGTGTGTGTGTGCGTGTGTGTGTGCGCGTGCGTGCATGCGTGTGTGTGTGTGTGTCTTTTTGGTGAAGTAAGTTGGGTTTGTAGCAAAAAACTACAAATCTAATTCTTAGATAACAAGGTGGTTTCTACATAGCTGAGGTCTGACTTTGAAATATGTATTGTTAAATTGTAATTAATGCCTTCACTCTAAAATGTGAATTGTATCATAAGGAATAACAAACATTCATCATACATAATCCTCAACTGTAATGCTGTAATGTTAAAAATGTCCGTTCATTATATACTTAGCATGGCTGTTTCTTCATAAAAAGAATGTCTGATAAATACTTAAAATGTATACTACCTTACTATATTTATCATGTCTAGCCACAAATTGTGAGACAAACAGTTCTGTTTTTTATCATCTGTGGAAAGCTTTTCTAATTTTGGATCCAGCACGAGTTTTACTTACATGGAAGCTGTATTTTACACTAAAAAAAAAAAAAAAATGGATTAAGAGCATATACTCCTCAATCATCCCTCCTCGAAGTTATAAAAATGTCATTTTTGACCTCCCATGTGACTCTATACTAAACATACTGGATTTGCATAAAATGGGCTGGGACCACACAATCACACAGTCCTTGCTTTGGCACTTAAGACTTTGTGTGCACTGTTCCATGTTCTGAAATTAATGTCACTATTTTATTTGGTTTTATTTTATGTGGAAGATAAGCTTTTCATTTTTAACTTAATTTTAAGTTTAGTTAAGAAACAATCTTAACAGGTTCTCCTTTGATGTTTTAAATTAAAAGTTAAGATTTGAGCCAATTCTTTGAAACAAGAAAAAAAAAGACTTCCCCAGAATTCTCTCGATTATCTGCAAAACTATCCACATAAAATGCAACAAGTGAAAGGCTTGTCAAAATATGTATACCATTTATTTCAGCTGGTTAGAAATATCCAACAAGACGTCTTAACATGACAGTTCAAGTACTTTGACTGCATGGACTCAATGGTCAACATTTAGTTTTTTTCTAAAATGGAAACTACTGATTGCTCTCAAATGTTTTCATCATAGCCAACGTATTTACAAACAATGTAAAATATGTAATTCAGTGATTATTATTGTGTCAATAATGCGAAATAAGAAACACTTCAACATTGAAATGGCACGGTATCTGTACATATAAATACTTATAAATTATGTGCTGCATGCAATGGACCAGCACTGAGCACAACGTAACTTTTTTTACTGAACCAATGAAAAATATCAAAGCACAACATCCAGTTCTGACTCTACTTACATTGAATGTTGTACAGTAAGCACAACATATACGGAATAATACTGGAGAAAATATACTGTTCAAAAAACACAGACCATTGGAAGAAATTATAACAAGAAACCATACAAAAGTACACATTATACAACATACTGTAAACATACAATTCCAGCAAATACCACATAAACTTAAGTTACAGTAATAACACTGTGAAACTACACTCAATATACGGTATTTGCACTGTAAGAATCTACATTCTCTGTGATACTGCATGAGAGGTATAATTCATGTACATTTTCATTTACAGTCACAGACAATGACAGAAAGAATCATCTTATGAGCAGTTTTGTCAACATATAAATGAACATACAAGCAGCTTAAGCCATTTAAATCACAATTTTACATGAAACATGAAAAGATATATCAAGCATTCATTTTTTTCAACCTGATGGTGTATGCTTTACCTTATTATTATATATTTATACTGTATAAATATAAAATCCAAAATTTACAGAATACACTTTAAACAGAATACACTCCATTTCTAAGAAAATGTGTTTGCTTGCCACTTCCACATGTAATTTCATGAATCCACAGTAGATGTAAAAATGAAATCTATTTTAAAATATTCTCAACACACTTTTGGGTATGGAATTATGCATATCATTTAGATGTTCATATTTTACCATGTATTGCTATATATTAGCATTTTTATGTGTTCCCATTACAGCATCCCTCAATTATGGAACAATATTGTAGCTTTCAATCTATTTTACATATAATTTTTGTGAATTCATAATAACTTATTATAAGTCATGGGTGAGCTGTCTGATATATATTTATAGTCTGGAATACCACGTCTCATCTGTTAAAGAAAGAGCAATATTGGGGAATTTCTGAAAATGAAAGGATATTAATATCTTTCCCATTACTTAAGTCTTTGGTCCATATGAACTGAAAATATCCATTCCACCCTAATAAATACTACATTACCTGTGCTACTGGTGTAACACAATCTATAGTTACAGCTAATAACATTTAAAAAATGAAAATAGGCTCAGGGCAGCTAGCTACAGGCCTTTTCACAATGATCTTGTGCATGGTGCATGATAAAAGACACTACTGCAATGGGTGCCATTCTCACTGAGAAGTACATAATGAGCTTTTAAGTGTCTAAGGGACAACAGGAAAGGACAGACCTCACATTAAAAGACGTAGTGCAGCAAAGGGCATCTGTGTTCAGAACTCGCAGTTTAATTGCACTGGCAAAGACGCTAGGGTTTGGAATGTCACCCGGTTGCCGAGGTTCCCATTATCATAAAAACAGTTCTCCTCCTCACACCACTTTCATCTTTTATCTTCATATTGCTGTATCCAAATACCCACTGTTTAGTAAGCAGTCAAATTTTCTCCCGTGTGTACTGTACAAGGAGCAGAAAATGTTGTCCTCTGAACGCCTTAATTTGTGGATGGCATTCACTAAATTTGTTCCATTTCGGCAGAATGCTGAATGCCATTTCACCCCTCAGACCCAGACACTGACTGTTCCATTACACAATGATGTGATAATAGAGCCAAGACAACCAAGGGCACGAAGGGGCAAGGGGGTGGGTGGACTACTCACAGACAGCTTCTGAAGCGAGCAATCCTGGAAAGCAGGATTACAAAGGTGCTGGTGTCATACATGTAATGCCATTTCTTGCCATGTCATGTGAAATGACTGCTGAATAGTAGCTGTGAATGCCACTCTGTCTCTTGACAATTACCATTGCTCTGCTGGTGGCTGTGGTCAATATTTTAGGTTTTCACATGCACATAAGAATATGGATTTAGTAACTGTAGTATAATCCCTTGCGGTAATCCAAACGTGAGTCGGTTTGGTTATTGCATATGTTGCAAGATATATCACCAGAATCAAACATAAATGTAGCTGAAATGTATATCAGAACTTGGATGATGTAAAGCAAAAATAAACTTTTTACCATTTTTACCCAATACCGCTATTACAATCTTCCAACTGTAGTAAACACAGAAATTGTTCATGCATTAAACTATGGTGGTCTAATGATCATTATGCACAAGTAAAGCTTCATGAACAACCTGTGTGGAACTGCCACATGTCAACCTCTGGCTTATATAAACCAATCACAACACATGGACCTCCACCACAAAAACCAAACCAAAATAAACTAGGACAAGATAAACTAGGACTAAAACAAATCAGTCATTGCCAGAATATGACGGATCCACATTCTTTTTGGCATACTCCAATGTAGTCCAGATGTGTCACAGATATGTCTACACAAACACAGAACGGTTAAAACCAAGGTCCAGCAATGATGTGTAACATTCACATGTCATGGGGTGACAGTGCAGAAAAACAGTTGTGGAACCAAGCTTGGAACCAGTAGGCTGATGGTTCAGATCCCCAATGGGGCACAGCAGTTGTGCCTCTGAGCTAGACACTTAACCTGAATTGCTTCAGTAAATGTCCAGCTCTGGAAATGGGTTAGAAGAAGCAAAGTAGAAGGGCGATAGAGACACCTGCTAATACATTAAACAATGCAACAAGGTTGAGCCTCAGAAGAAAATCCAACCAAGTAGCATCACTCTTCCCTTTTTTAAATGCTTACGCCGTCACTTTGCGGAACTCTCCTCCGAACATGCACTCCACAGACCCTGTAGAAGAAACGAGGGAGGCGGGCCCCTTAGAACAGGCACGGCTCATCCTGGCAGGTGGACGGGCGGCGCGCGGTGGGGCTGCCCTTGGTCAGCACGGTGATCTGGGTGCTGAAGTTGTTGCCGTTGCTGCCCAGTGAGGGCTGCTGGTACTTCATGTCAGTCCCCAGGAACCTCTCCAGATGCCACCTCCTCCACTTCCTCTTAATCTCTGCCTGCACCTACAACAGCAGATAGAGAGAAAGAGAGAGAGAGAGGGAGGGAGAGGGGGGAGAAAGAGAGAGAGGGAGAGGAGGGAGAGGGAGAGGGAATGAGATACGGGGGTGGAATTTCAGACTATTGCTAGCTAGAGAGAGAGAACACAGAATTTGTGATGTGGGCATGTTATTCAGGCCAAGTAAATAAACCCTTTTTATTTAGGTAATGTGCTTATTTGAATATTCAATGAAATTACATTATATATTTGCCATGGACAAACTGGAATCGGGAACCTTATTATCTTTATCATGTCTGGAGGAAAACTCATAATGAACCTACCATGTTTCCAGTGAAGATTTTCCACTATGTCATGTAGTTAAGAAGAAAGTGTCATTCATTTCTGCTGTGATTGTCAGATTATTAGTGAATTCTGTGGTATAACTGCTTGTAGTCTTCCCCAAGGTGTCAGAGCTGTCAGCATGCTTTATCTCACTTAGAAGACTAGCTATAATCCTGAAGTAATTATGTATATTACATGTGATTTTGGACACACATTCATTTCCCAATATTCTAATGGATTTAATCATAGCTTTCAGGAAACCTGATAAAAAAGCAGGTATTAACATGGCATCTTAATTTCAGGAACACTGTCAAAAACCTCAGAAAACAGTATGACTCCCTCAAATGCCAGTTCCACAGGAATCAACTCACTTAATACTTAATCCTATGCAGGCTATTAAACACAAAACTGTGTGCACGTGCGTGTGTATGTGTGTGCCAAGTATTATCAGACAGCATTATACTCAGTCAAGGACCATCATTTGCTTGTCACTTCCTAATGTACTTCTTTCATATCAGTGAAAACCCAGTGTTCCCTCTGTAAAATGAGTAAAATAAACATTTCCTGCCTGTTCAAATATATGCTGTACATTACCTCTCCATTTAGAAAACAGTACAGGACTGCAACTCCAAAACCCTGAAGAACACCAAAGAGACAAACAAAATTGTCATGACAATGAGAGACAAATGCCAAAGATAACACTTACTGTAGATAACAACTAGCATGTGTTCTCTTCACAGCTAGCTCAGTTAACAGTGCAGAGGCCAAATCAAAGCTAGAAACTGCAGCATAATCAAGTAAATAGCAATGACATTTCTCAACAATACATTTCCTGTTGTTTCTGTCAGTGAACTTAACTGAATTTATCAGTTGTCAGAATAATTGTGCCAATAGAATAGAGGCATTTTGATCATAAAAATCAGGAAACATATGACATCTGCACATGTGTAAATATCACATTTCTTGTAGTGGAGTGACCACAGATTCTGCCATTGATTAATCCTTCTGATTGTCTTGATTTGTTGTCTGATTAATATTCATGAGGGTCCTTTTTTTAAATAACAGAACATCAGTTAAGAGAACCTTTTATTGCCAACCAGAATCTCCCCAATTTGGAAGAAAGACCTGAGCAACACACTGGGTTAGTAAATAATATTGGTGTTTTAGCATCCCCTTTTGAGATTGGTGAGGGCCCACTTCTGAGAAAGTGCCCTAGACTCTATAGTCTATGAACATTTAAGCCAAGAACTGCAATAAGAAGTACGATGATTTATAATCAACACAGAAATAATGAGGAGAAATGTAGTTTTCCGTCAAATTTTCGAATCAATAGACTAAAATTTGAAAGTCAGCTAGTACCAGCACAATCATTTTTACTACATACATTAAATGATTCAGTGTTATACCTGTATTGGCTCTACCTATGCAAGAGTTGCCTTCATTCATGCACTGTTAGCAGCCATGTTTTACAACCAACATTTAAGAAACCAGCCAGAAAATACCATTGGCTTCAGGGCACACACTGATAAAGTTAAGTTCAAATAAAATTGGTCAAGCAAAGTAAGATTATAAAATTCCTTGCTGATGCTTGTAGAATTTTTAATGATCTGCTGGGGAGGGGGAAGTTTTCTCAAGGGAAAGGCTTGAATTCCCAGATCTAAACCAAAATATATAAAGACCAGTGTCAAGCTGACTGGATGCTTTTCACTGCCTTTTCCCATAAACCATGGTGTACTGAAATAGCATTAGCATTTAAACATCAGATGGATGATTAATAACCACAAGAACTGAATCTGGTAAATAGCCAAGGTATGCGAAATGAAAACATCCACAAAATGCTTTAGTACCCATTTGATATCATTTCTGGAGAATCTGGATGGATTTCATTGAAGTTGGTTCAAGTTTAAAATTTTATTAAAGAAAGTTAAGATTGAGTAGGCAGAGGTTCACAAGATTACTCATCCAGAATAGCACTGATTAAATGTTGGAAATGATTACAAGAACACTGCTGGAACAGGCAGATGAATGAAACATTCGTTTCAAATGCTGCAGAGAATCCATTGACAGTTCACCAGTTGATTAGATTGTTTGAGAGGACCATCACTTTGTCACTTTGGCAGTCACTGTCAAGTTTCAGAACAAGGTCATCCAGGTAGCCTGTGGTCTGCAGTAATTTAATCAGGAGCGTTCCATGCATTAGAATGTGAATACAAACATCACCCAAAAATCCCTTTTTTGTTAAATGACTAGTAAACTCTGGAAAGATCAGCCATAGTTGGTAAATAAAATATTAGAATGCTGTAAATATTAGCAAAGGCGTAAATATTATTTAAATATTATGGCATTCAACTTATTCAGCTTTATTCATTATAATGTATTGCATATTTTAATGTATGGCATTATATCACTTTTTTAAAATTGACATTTTAATCCTCATCTTCTCTAACATAATTCATTATATTGGATAATGGTTCCTAGGGAAAGACACAATATTTGAGGAATATTTTAATTTTGGATTACCCCCACACACACACAGCACGTTGTCTAATACTTGAATCCCTCAGTACTTCATTCTAATTGACAATGGATATAAAGCTACTCTTGGATGCACTACAAATGTGAAAAAATCAATTCATGTGTCAAAGGGAAATGTCAGACCTAATATTATACTGGTGTTGCTGCCACCTCATCAAGTACCCTGTTGACATTTTGTAGAATATTAGGCAGATCATCACTGGTAATGCTCACAGAACCATGACATTTGCATGTGCAGGTGCATATTAGCATTTTAATGTGTATTAAGCGACTCATGGGTAGATGGACACACCTGAAATGACCCAAGAATGAGGTCAAACACCAGGCGCATCTCAGAATTCATGTGATCCGGGATGAAGGCAAATATTATGTAGTTTATTCCGAAGAGCGGAATTAGTAACAGGGTGGATTTTGCCAGCCTCCTGAAAATAAGAAAATATATAATAATAAATATATGAGTACAATAATATATGTACATAGAACTCAATTCAAGGAATCCATATTTGATTTTCTAAAAAAAAAATGCACTCACGAATACTGGTTGGATTCATTTCGTCCTATATCTGGACAGTTTATCTTCTGGCGAAGTATTCGAATGATGCAGATGAAGAGGATGAAGTTCATCTGATATAAGAGAGAGGCACAGAGACACATTAGTGAGCATGCACTTTGCTTCATTTTGCCTATTACGTTCTTGACTGGTTAAAAAACCGCAAATTTTTTTTCACAATTTTCAGTTTTTTTTTTTCTTTTCTTTTTAGATATTATTTTGGAAACACTTTCTTTCTAATTCTCCAGTGTCCCTGTAAATCTTTACCATTCTTGCAATGTCCTCCAGCCGTTTCTCTAGAGCACAGACAAGCCCACGCTGTCCTCATGCATTAGATGCGTTCTGGAGGTCACTACTTCCCTTCACAGTGGACTGCAGCTCACTGCGTCGGAGGACTGCACTGCATGTGCAGTTGTGTCAGGCAGCTGAGCAGTCACTGTGTAGCAGGGCGCAGCCTGCTAACGGAACCACCACCTCCTTCCCTCCGCCCATCCCAACACAGCCCACAGCCAGCACCGACAGGACCCAAATCTGATCTAAACCACGATGAGCAGCACCGCACTCAACACAAGTGTCTAAAAAGGAAGCACCCGTTAGGAAACTACACTGAACAGAGTTTTTTTAAACTATCAGACACACTGGCAGAACACACTGGAGATTACCCAGCAGTCACAGGGAGCGAGACACAGAACGGAACTATGTGACCCCTCCGCTGGCCGTAAGACCTGTGCCCCACAGAGAGAAGTAAATCCAGATGGAGCCCTTACAGAGGATGACCTGTACCTAATCAGGACATGGCTGAGCTTCATAGGCTCCATCCCACTGTATCACATGAGGAAGAGGAGAACTGTGCGGTATTGATTTATATGTGTGCGTCAGGAGGGGGGCTGGGTTTGAGGATTAGGTGGAATTCATGGGCATGCACTCCATCAGAAGCCATAGGAAGCCGACTCTAAAACTTCACTGTGGATCCATTCGGTCTGGTTTCAGCTGTCGGGAGCATCGGTGTAGCACAGCGGTTAGGGTAGTGGGCTTGCAGCTACAAGGCAGTAAGGTTGATTACTTGGTGCAGCACTGCCAGTGTACCCTTGAGCAAGGTACTTAACCTGAATTCCATCACAAAAAATATCGGAATGTATAAATGCATAAATGTACAGAATGAATGTAAGATGTTTTTAGATTGTCCTCTTTGAGAGACAGACGATATAATTTAATCTGGAGAACTTGCTCATAGTTCATGCAGAGTCACTTTTGATTGCATTTTCTGTTTGGCATAAGAATGCTCTCTCTCTATCCCTTCTCTCCCCTCCACAAACATCAAAAGCCTAACAGCTGGAATCTACATTTTTAGAAGCAGTTCCAGTTTCAAACGAAAACCAACCTGGTATGATTTGTTTTTGTTACAAAGAAAATATTTTGCCTGAAGGTGGAGATTACTACTGGCTTGTTTTAACAATTATTTGTCTACAAATATCACCTCTGTTGTTAGAAGCAGAAGTAATTTTTTTGTGGTATTCAGTAGCTGAGTTGTATTACCTCCTAGCGTAGTCATGTTAGCATTGTCATGTTTGGTCTTGTTATAAAAAGGCTACAACCATGAATGTTTTTTTTATAATATCATATTGCTTAGCCCTGCTTCCAACAACATAAGGAAACTATAAAAAGTACATTTTCTAGCTTTCAGGTAAGACAGTCCTTGATTCACCTCTCTCCCACACCTACACCCTTCCACACCTCACCTAATCAGTGCAACCATGCTCCTGTAATCATTTAGTATGCATACGCCAGGAAAAGAGGGGGTGTTCACCCCTCTCTAGCAACTACATAATATGCGGTCCTCTCTTTACTTTATGAACACCATTTGGTGATTTACATCATCCAGTTAACTTGCTCTCTGACTTAGACGCTGATTTCACACATTGCCTGATTCAATCGCTTTCCACATCGGGCAACTAAAATCTGCGCTGTATGGGGTTATTGGCAGACATATTATAAACCTGGGAGCAAAATGGCAGAGATTTCTCCACTGTTTGTCACTCTGGTGGAATGGTGCTAAATGAGGCAAGGTCAGTGAATGTATCTTGCTGAAGGGCACCACCACAACACTGTCTCATATGGGATTATGAACCACAGTTCCCTGGTCACAAGCCCAGTCCCCCAGCAATTGCCACAAATGACTGTCTCATATTCATTAATAACATCTTCTCAAATGCACACATGTTTAACACACTTTACAAAACATTTTTCTAATTAATGAACAGTAGAATCTAAAACAATTAAAGTGACATGCTCCAAAATCATCTTTATTCGCACTCTTGCTATCTTTCATATTTTTTTATTAGCTGCATTTTCCGGCCAATTAATTTTAGGTCTAACTACTCCTACTGTTTTTGCACTATATTCAAACTATTCACACCAAAATGACCCGCTAGTTCCAGACATTGTTGCTTGTATTCAAATTTTTTGAAATATTCAAAACTTATTGAAATATTCTACTTTTTGTGAGCAATTTTTGTGGTCACTCCATAGAGGGTCACTCATAGACGTTTAGTGGAACGCTTTAGTAGGACGCATATGCAGGTGGTCACTCACTCACTTATGGACGTTTAGTAGGACACATGCACAGGTGGCCACTTACTCGTGGACATTTAGTAGGACGCACTTCCCACGGCACAAAATTTTTAAGCACAGCTTTATCGCCTAACGTTACTTTACCTTACCCTAACATGTTAGCGTTTCGCCTACTTTAGTTAACCTAGATAGCGTGTATGGATGCTATCCTGTACACATGAGTAGGAGCTACGGACACACAGCTACAACCCGTGTATGGATGCTATCCTGCACGTATGAGTAGGAGCTAATGACACACAGCTACAACCACCGATACACATGTATGGACACACGGATGCTACAACCACCGATACAGATCTATGGACACACGGAGGACAACAAATAACGTTACAGAGGTGAGGACCTGCCATAGCTAGCTAGCTATATAGTTAGCCAAGTTTTACTCATGACACTTTTAGGATATGACTAATCCCTGGAACATAATCGCTACTTGCTGATCCCCATCTGTATATGTAATGCTACGGTGTGCCGTGGGTCTGGATGGTTTCGTGCTTCTTCTGAGCTATGCGCCCTCATTGAAATGCATTGAGGCTTGAGGACAGTGCCAGTTGGAATTTGAAGCAAGCCCACACAATTCCTTCAGGAATTGTAACCTTTCTAGTTATTATAACTGTAGTTCACTTGACAGTGATCAACCACAAAGGTATTTTATGTCTGCCAAATGAATGTCTTCAGGATTCAGATGGCAAATTATTGTTCCCTCTCCATTAGCGGCATATGAACTTACGAGTATGGAGGCTAGAATTGGGGTCTTGATGATCCACCAAAAGTGGTCGGAAGTTTCAATGATATCCCAGCATCTATAGTAGAACACATTTACAGAACAGTTTACACCATATTTTTCACATATATTTTGCACAATATTCATTCTGACTACAGCAATTATTGTTGTAAAAAATGTATATTATTCGACCAATGCAACTACATTAATGCATGAATGCAATTATGGTTTTGAATCATGCGCATGTTATAAATGAATAAAAAAAACTGAAGATAGAATTTATGATATCCCACACAGACGTACATAGTGTGGCTTTAAATGCATAGTGTGCCAGCAATGCCAAGGATCTTCAACACCATCCAAAAAAAAGTGCAAAGAGTGATGTTTTTCTGTCTCTGTCTAATAAAACCAATTTCACATCTCAAAATACATTTGGCATTTAATGAAATTGGTGTACCACTCATGTCATGAAAGTTAAAATACTTCAGGGATTTTTCCAAAGGATATCTGCCAATTGCACAAACAATCAATTGCTTTTTAAAGTCTCCACAGAGACATTGTGTTCTCCAACACAGTGGAAAATATTTTATCCTTGGCCGTTATCTGTCAGTAGTTGAAAATGCCTTTACAAGAGTATGTTCTATCACGACATACTCAAAAAATCACTCAGGAAATAAATAAATAAATAAATATATATCATTAACACATTGAACAATCGCAAATCCTAAAACCCATGACTCATACAGTAGAGTCATCTCTATACCCACGAATAAAAAAAAACATTGCTTACTGTAAATCACCATTAAGCATCCAGGTAAATGAGAATTTTATATTATGCATTGATCATGAAAATTAACATTCCAGGTTCCATCCATTAATTCTGAGAGACCAAGAGCTCCAATTCATTTTTTTGATAAACTGGAGTACGAAACAACAACAGATTAATTCAGGTGGCATGAAATATTTTCTGGGGCAAGGAAGAGGCCATGCTGTACATATTAACTTACCCAATATCATTGAAGTAGGCCTTTGCAATGCTCCAGGCTGTGATAAAAACCGCTGGGCCTCCTGTCAGCACAAGACACCATTCAAAAATCAATCAGCATTGCCAGGGGAAGCCAAACGATTACCTATCAGTGTGTGCTCTCCAATAATGTGCCCTGAGTACAAAAAATATTTTCATGATGCACAAAAAGATGCATAATTTCAAAAGGAAGAAGAATCATAGAGGTACTCACCCCAGCCAATCAGAATGTAGCACCAGAAATATTTCCTCTCTGAGAAGAAGGAAACGGCCAACAGGGCGTGGAGATACAGGCCCTCTACTAAGAGCCAGAAGAAACTAGCCATGACGCCATATTGGAAGAACACCATCACGACTTTACACCCAACCTAGAAGAGAGATGGAAAACACATAAAACGGTTTGAGTGCCTGGTGATGACATGGGTTGACCCAAAATGTGAAAAACCAGAACATGGCAGGCAAAAACAAGCAAGAACAGGTTCTAACGTTTCCCTTGTGGAATACTGGTGGTGCTGGATTCAATCCAAATCTTCCCAGTCATTTTAATTAATTTAGTTATCTTAAATATATTTCTTTCACCAATCACAGGTATGGGCTGCAAATTAGGCACTAGAAGAACAGCAGCTGGGATGTTTTCATTCCTATGCCAAGCAGAACTGAGCCTGTATGCTATAGGTCATATTTCTGACCAATCCCCAATTGCTGCCATTTAAATATCTGTACAAGGGAGCCAGATAATAATTTTTCAGCAGACATAACTGAAACAGTCCACTTAAACTAAATACAATCCTGCATGATGTTGCCGTCAAATTAAATTAGCACGCTAACACCAGGGAATAAGCATGTGGTTTAATTCTCAAGATGCAGCATTGTCAGTGCCATTTACATAAGAGGAAGGTGGAGTGAAACCCTTTATATAGTGTACAAATGTATTGGTTTCTTTGGCATGTATATTGGTTTGATATGTGTATGTATTCGTTTGTCATTGACTCATCTACTGGTTTGTCATTTATGCATACTGTACATCAGTTTGTAATTGGTGCTTTTATTGGTTTAATTGTCATGCATATTGAATTGCTTCACATCCATACTGGTTTGATATACACACGTATGGATTAATAATTCACACACTTATTGGGTAAGCCATTTACATTTGTATTGGTTTGTCATTGATGCTTGTATATTGATTTATTATTTACACATCTATTGATTTGATTGTCATGAATATTGGTTTGCTTCACTTATTTATTGTTGTGCTATATGCATGTATTGAGTCAAAATGATCATAAAAAATACATACATTTAAAAAAAACATTTAAAAAATGGTTAATGTTAAAGGTTAAATGTATCCATTTTCTGCATCAGCACATTGATATGAATGGGATATCTTTATTAATAGCCCCATGAATGTATTCCTTTTTGGATGAACAGGACGAGAATACACCATCAAACTTATAGCACTTACAAGTGTTATAGTAAACATATTTTTGTAGAGAGACAAAACCATTTTCCTGATAACAGTAAATTAGAGCTCCTCAAGATTAAAATATCATTATTTTTTCTGATGGGTGAACCCCCATGACGAGGTGCCTCTGTGGCAGACTTCATTAATTTTCTTCCTGTATTCATTCATACACAAACAAAGCCTGGGCAGAGGAGGTTTGACTCTTACCTTGAGGCTGATTGACAGGTTAATTCTACATCCCTTCCAAAGTCATTCAGTGTTTGACACAATGCCTCTTTGATGAAGCACTCGTTCGGGTCATGGTTCACTTCTCATTGGATACCGTCTGAAAGGCTTCGTAAATGTTTGTTTTTAATTGGACCGTTCGGGTCTATTCAGATGCTTTAGGGTACGTCATCGCAGGAGTGCGCAATGACGTTCGCACAACCATAGAGGTTATTGCCCCGTCTTCGATTATCTAGCGGAAACCCGCGTGGTGATGAGACCAAGCGCCACCGACTGTCCCGCTTGAGCGGTGTCACGGCGGCGTTCGGAGACGGAGGAGCCGGGTCACCTGCCGACGGGACTCGGGAGCGGAGACAGCGGGAGAGCGAACGCGGAAGGGAAGAAAAGATTTTGTGAAACACAATCAAAGCGGAGGCTAAGGCGTCCTGGAGAGACGCAGGCCTAAAGTGGTGCCCCCGAGGCGAAGCTCACCGTGCGTGGTCTGCATCTCAAAATTAAATTAAGAATGTCTGAAGTTCTGGGCTCTGTCACTGAGAAAAAGACATAGATAAATCAATAAAAAAGGCCGAGCTGATATCTGAAGCTCAGTGTGTGACACACTGTAGACATTACCACTCAAAGGGCTTGCACCTGCCCCAGGGTTGCAGACTCACTGAGTGGACGCCTGTCCAGTGTGTTTGATCTAAACCCCGTCCATGCCATTAAAACGGTGGCTTTCAAGGGTTTTCAAACTTGAAGACTGGCAAAAGTGCTTTTAAAATTGAAACCTAAATGGACTGTTCTAGAAACACTTTTGAAACTAGTTCTTCTGCACATCTTTCAGGCTGTGATGGACAATGTGTTCAGTTTGAGCCAACTATGCACATTAAAATATGAAACTGAAAATCTACAAATGAAATACTGTATGAATTGAAGGATTTAAAAAGGCTGGCCTTTCTTCTTCCTCATCTTTGGTTGATGTGTTAATCCATAACTTTCACCACTTACTACTGTAACTTCTCTCCCATCACAATGCCACTGTGTTACAGTATGTATAGATAACATGCCATTTGTTCACGTTAAAAACCACAAAATGTCAAAAATGGCAGCATAGCCGCCATACCTATTCAACTGCATAATGAATTTTTGAATCCAAACACGCCGCTCACGCAGTACAACAGGCGTAATAAAATCGTGCATTTTACATCCTTTGTGCAGGGTGCATTACGGGAATGGATTCGCCTCTGTTCCCCGCGAGGGGAACAAATCAAGCGGAAATTGCCGGAATGGTGTTATCCGCAGAGCTTAATGTGAGAGAATCGCCCCTGCACTGCCCTGAGAGCCTCCGGGAAAAAAGGAAAAACAAAAAACCCTTCCCGGCCCCGACGGCAAAGCCTGTAGCGTGAGACTGATAAAAACCTCTCAGAGTGAGAGGCTAGCCTGGAGGGCAGGCAACACTGATCCAATGTCCCCATCGAGCGAACAAGTAAAGCACTCTCCGGTACTTCATTTTACATCCAATATATAATAATCTATCAGCGCGGCGGCTAATGTACCGCATTGTTCGCAGGGAACATGTTTGATGAGGCATGCACCCTGTGAATCCCCTGTTTCTCTCACCCTGAATACTTGGGCGTGTATTCAGGGTGAGAGAACGAAGAGATCAGCAGGAACTCTCACAGGCATAGAAGCCCACTGCTTCATTTTACAGAGTAGCACACTGAATTCACAGGCAAATTGAGCACCGGATATGAGCAAGCCTTTTTTATAATTATTATACAATAAATATTTCATACATGTGATTAAAAATTTGCCAAGCTTTTTAAATTGGGTTTGATAATGCAGTACGTTCATAATTAAATTCTGTTGAGGCCCTAAGAATTAATGGAAAATAAATGGTACATGTTGTAGCAGCTTATAATTGTTAAAAGGGCCGGATCACAATTATGTTCACTATTTGTTTCCAATTTAATTTTAATTTTAAGAAAATTGATTTGTGCTTAATTTAAAAGTAAAAGCTGTTAAAGTTAAACCAAGTAGAGCCAGTAATTTATTTTCCTGTGCCTTATAGTACTCATCCGCTTCCAAGAGTCTTATTTTGCAGAATTTTGATGAGATATACGCATTATTTTATTTTCAAATTGATGTAAAAACTGCTAAACTTTGATGCATTAAAGTTCAATGACAGCACAAATAAAGGAAACAGATTTGAGACTTTTTTACTAATAAATCTACTAACTATGCATGAAGAAGGCACAATTTTCAAAGTTTCTTCTTGAAAGTTTTGCTCAAGCTCTGTCAAGTTGGTTGGAGATGTCTTGTTGCAGATTTTCAAAAGCAAAAATAAGAGGACATTGACTAAACACCTCAAGGTCAATTTAACTTTATAGTGAAGCCACTTCAGTGAAAATTTGGCCTTACACGTTGGCTCACTGTCCTGCTGAAAGATGGATGATTTCCCTTCTACAGGTTTTTAGCAGACCAAAGCAAGTTTTCTTTTACTATTTGCTCCATCCATTTCAACCCCCGTTCTGGCAAGTTCCCCAGTGACTTCCGCAGAGAAACATCCCCATTACATTATACTGCCACCACCGTGCTCGACAGAAGGGATGGCGTTTGGTCGAGCGGTTGGGTGCCACTAATGCTTTGCATTTAGACAAAAAACAAAAACGTATATCACCCGAGCACAACATTTGCAGTGTAGCTTTAATGCTCTGTTTCAAACACAATACACAGAATTTGAGATTTTTTAACTCTCCATCAAAAGAAAATGAGTAGTGCTCTAGATCATGAGCGATTTGTGCAAGCTGAATCAGTGAGAGACATTTCTCTGCAGTGCACAGCACACGTGGGTTTGACTTTGGCGTGAAGAGTGGGGCGTTTAAGTGGCAAACGGGCAGATAGTCACGGTTTATGACATTCGTGCTACGCTACGGCGTCCACTCAGTGTGATTACAGGCCGGGTTCCAGCTGCTACCCCTCAGACAAAGGCACGCCTCTCGCGATGCTCGTGGACGAACGCTGGCCGGACGGGACTCTGCATTCTCCCTGGGCGTAAACATGCTGTCTAAGACTCCCCATCTGCCAAATGTAATCTTCCTGCACGTACCATGCTGAGCCTTCCACTTGCTTATTATGTTTACAGTTGACTGAAAGCCACTCCAAAGCACACATACTCAGGCCACAGTCCAAGTTTAAAGATTGCACAATGTTTTCATGCTGTAGTTAGGATCATTATAGAAAACAAAGGATTAAACAGCTGTTGCGTTTATTTTGATTTGTTTTTAAGTATTCCCTTATTTATCAAAATGAGAATCACAAATTTTGATCACACGCATTCAGAGCAAATGCAGTCCAAAGTCAATTGTACTGGAAAAATATTGTGTAATCCTCCCGGCATTGTCTGACTGCATCAGTCTAAAAGCCAAAGGATACATTTTCATTTATAAGAGACAGACTCTCATATATTTCATATATACTGTATTATCAAAATTTGATTTCATGTTACAAAAATGTTTTGAGACAAATGTGAGTGCTTTGCAGAAAGGTCTGCATTTTGTAGTTGTGTGTCCTGACATGATCATGCTTGTAGTCTCGCTTTCATTCTCATCTCTTTATTTCCAAATAAAGAAGCAAATAATTCCTTTTTTGCCAAAGAAATTTATGACAAACAAAATGCACGCAGAATGGCTAACCTTGACGTGTAATATTGCGTTACAATTCTATGTACGGGCAGATGAGGCTCTAGGACGGAAGTAGTTCACAGTATTCCGTGTTCACGGTATTCCGAGTTCACGCTGGGACCAGGGTCAAGGAATCGGCGCGCCATCTGAGCAGGGCGGGTGTCAGAGGATGACAACCGATTCTACGGTTCTGATGGATGCAAACATCCCTCACCACAACCACTGGGCCCTTGAGTACAAGCAAGGAGTTTGGAACTGGGTGGGCGAGCTCGGCGGGGATGAACCTGCGCAGGTGCGTAGAGTCCGATGATGAATGACGGGCAGGAGATACATGCTCAGAAGGCTGATGGGCAAACGCCAGGGCCTTGGAATTTAACGCAGGCTGCAATCCGTCAGGAGTGGCAAGTCATGGCAGCGGAAGACACAGAAGCGCGGGGGGGGGGTGGGTGGTTAAGGGGGGGGGGGGGGAGCAGGACATCGGCCCAGCAGCTGCGTTCTGAATCAGGCCCTGCAGCCCCGTGGTCCCGGTCCGGGAGATCGGCCCACAGGGGGGTTTCGGGTTCCAGGAGATAGCACAAGGGTGCGAAGCAGCAGCTGGGGAAACTACAGCCCTGAACCGGGCAGACGTCTCTGTCTTTAATCATAAACTGAAGTGCTATCAGACCGTCTTTAATCATATACTGTAATGGTGCTCTTTTATCATGAGAGGAATTTGTACTTCGTGCCACATTTGTACATCATTTACAATCTTCATTGCCAATAAAAACAAGAAAAAACAGCCGTGTCAAGAGCACAAAATAAAGTTGCAGAACAAAAATACATTCTAATCCATTCCATCTATACACTCAGTATATGGCAGTTATACTGTGCGATTTGGGTCTTCATAACGACTTTATCAGCATGAACAATACTCCAGGGACAAATCTATGATTAAACACAATAAACCTGAGAGAAAATGCTCGGATGGTCCCAGAAATGTACCCATCAGGCTGGTAAGACAATTCTCACTTTGTTCATTTCAACTGCACCCTGACTGTACATTCAAAAAATATACTATAGCAAGGCAAACTTGCAGTCATATTTCAAAGAAACGTAAAAGGACACATTTAAATGATCTATCTCTTCTGTGACTAAGCATCTGCTTCTCAACCTGACGGTGCCCAGTGCCCAGTATTTGGCAAACAAGCACTCCTTTAGTTTCCAGCTGTATAAATTAATTAGCATCAGTCCCTTTGAGGTTAAGAACTTGATAAATATAGCTACACCCTTTAATGACTTTGCATGAAAAGTGCACTTGAACATTTATCATGGGGAAAAAGTAAACTTGAAAAATAACAGACAAAAGCCAGTAATGTCTCATGGTAGAGTTTATCTACGCTGGTAAGGGTTCTTAGTTCAGTGGTGAAGAGTGTTGTATATCTCCACATCAAAATGTAGGCTCATACATTGAAAGCACGGTGGAGTACTTCTGAAACGCAATGCACATCTACTGTAAAATTACTCATCTAGTTACAGCTAACTACAATTTAATAGACAATGACCTCAAAGGGAACATATTCACAAGCATGGATTTACAGTACTATTGCATTTCTAAATACAGAACAAAGCAATGGTCTCTAAAACAATATTTTAAATGAACCATGAAATAGTTATATAACAAATTAGTAAACTCATACTGTACATCTAGAAAAATTCAACTCAAATAGGACATGATACTATTGGGGTTGTACCTGCATAGTCAGATACTATCTATAACCACACTTATGGGTATTGACCTGATGCTAAGATTGTGGCAGATATGTATTTCTACGTTTGGTACTGTAATACCTTTCCTGGCTTATGTTCTCTGCTTAATAACAAATTAAGCAAAGTGAAATATTTTGTTATGGAAATAAAAATGTGTAAAATGTTCACGCCTGTGCTTCGCTATCTCTTCCATGACTCTAGAAAGTTGGTTGCATTTGTGCTACAATGTAAACCAGGGAGGCATCAGACAACACGACCAGAAAAATACTGATTATTGATCTCGGCCCCAGATTTTCCATATTACGCACCCGTAATATAATGCATTGATTTATTATTGTTTCAAAAGGCAATAATTTCATAGATTAAAATGACACTCATGAAAAGGAGATTAAGTGTTTGAGAAGCATAAGAATCCACCAATATGTATTAATGGATTATGAATGCTTAAAATCATGCTACATACTGTCTGTAATAGCGGCACAGAGAGCATCAGCTTACTGATTCCGAAGAGCAGTTCTCCGACTCTCCAACCTCGTACAGCACGACATCCTTGATGAAGACAGTGACGGCTTTCAGGATGAAGGACACAAAAAGGTGCATGTGGATGTAGTTCCTTGTGCAGTGCAGCTTCCTGTGGATGAAAATGGGGACATTTAAATCAGCATCTGACAGCTGCAAGGGTCAACTGCATAGCCAACGTGAAATTACTGCACCCTTGCTGCAATGCAAACGAAATGTGATAATGATTCTGCACATGGCCGACTTGAATTAAACATTTATTCTTGATGTTGACACATAATCAACAAAAGATAAAAATGGTAATTGCACTAATATTTATTTGCAAGTCAGAGTTAAGGATAAATGTTCCCCAACTCCAGTCCACAATGTTTACACAGTGTTGTGATTCAAAATGAACAATTATGCTTTTACATTTTGCCTGTGGAATTAATCATGAAAAAATTCCAAGCAAGAAAATTTAAATATTGTTTATTTATTAAAATGTTTTGGCATTTAAAAGACATGGTCACAGCTCCCTTGGAAGCCATGTAATGATACTTGGCATCAGTTCAAACAGATGACAGTGTGCGATATTTAGCCTTTTTTTTTTTTCAAACCCCAGCATTAGGTTTGAGAGAGCCCTTGGGTTTTGTTTTATGAAAGTCCCCAAGCCCTGCGTTCAGCTCTTCCCATTTTAAGTTTCCCCTAATGTGCCATACACAGAGCCATAGAACATGGCTAAAACTGCCAGGGAACTGATGTTATGGACACGCTACGGTGTAATTCTAAGCGAACCAGTTGCCTCAGTGTTCCAGGCAGGACAATATCCAGTATCTCATCTCAATCTGCTCGAGTGTCCACACCGCTTATGATATCCAGGACCAGTCACGTTGTCCTGGAGAGTCCGGAACATAAACATCACACGCTTCTCCAGGCCAATCGCAACAGGAGTGGAGCCAGGAGCAGAGTGGGCCTGTTTATTCCACGGAGCGCAGAGTGGATGAGCATTATCTCGTAGCATCAGCCCGCTCTCTGGCTCTGTATCGCTCAGCCAATTCAGCCTCACGAGCACAGTTCACTGTCATGTATAATGACAGCTGACAATGGAAAGGGCGATGACTGAGAGAGTGGAGACACTGTGGCACTAGAAAAACATTTAAAAATGCATTTTTTTTAAAGAGCTGATGGTTTAAAGATTACAACAAAGGAGTTAATTTTTCCGCATCAACACTGCCGGAGTGGAACGCACAGGTGACGAAGCAGCGTGGAGCTTTTACAAAAGCTTTTGAGGGATGAGAGCCATTTATGCCCACTCACCTCTCCTCTCATGGGCTGGCTAAGACACATCCTGGTCATAAAGCAGTTCAGTTGTGACACTTTCATGTGGCGGTAAGATGGAATTCAAAGCCACAAAAGGGGGTCATTCAATCCCTGACCTTGTGTTCAGCTAAAGTTTTTTTTATTTAATTTTTTTTACCTTCAGTGTTATTGTGTTGCTCAAAGGATACTCATTACATTGTGGGTGGCACAACTGCTCAGTGGTTAGGGTACTGGACTCAACCAGTACAATGCAGTTCTTAAGATGAGATACAGAGCTTGTGCCCGTAATGGAGGATTATATCAAAAATGCTTGTTTTATCCTCACTAAATAATTTACCTAACTGAATAGATGGACAACACAAAGGATGCCCACTAAAAAAATCTTAAAGGGCTAATAAACACCAAATTACACGTTTTGATTTCTAAAGCCGAGTACCATGTCTCCATCAAATCACATTAGTCCTATAGTAAAAGAATCAAAAATCTAATTAAGCCAGAGTCAAAAAAGAGCCATGCACTGCTAAACCAAAGGAGAAAAGTTTTGTTTCGTTTCACCAAGAGCCCAGCCCAATTCTGCGATGTAGAAGTAGGTAAAAGCTTGTATGTATTCACACCGTTCTAATATGACAGCACAAATTGCCTAGCTCATTTCAAACCATCAGTGCTTGAGTTGTGACAGCCTGGACAGTGATTTCTTTCTCTTTAGATTAGTTTAGCTTGAAATCCTTTTTAGTCTTTCCTTGTACCATTACAGTTCCTTTTTCTATATTTTTCTTTAGATCTATATTTGACATTTTATTAGTTAATTAGTAGTAGTGAGTATTTTATAGTTCATTCATTGTTAAGATTTAGGTAGTTAAGCTAGTTTTTATAATTGTACATGGCTTTTCCAATTGAAACATTAGCCTTTTCTAAGTGTAGTATTTTCCAATTTTAGTATCAAGTAACAATTTCCGCAAGTAGGCTAAGTCCAGCTGTTTTCTAATTTTAGCTGAGATAGCTAGCACGGACTTCGCTTGTTGCGTCCACGGCTGTCAGTGCACCACCAAGTTAATCACATTGTTGTGCTTCTGCAGCTGAATGTTCAAAGTGAAATCGTTTGATTATGGTGACCAGCTAGCTAATGTTAGTCTACTTTCCATGGTCATGGATCATAATGTAGTTGACATGGTTTCTTGCCGGTGCAGTAAATAAGATAAAGGATGTGAGGGAATGATAAAGTTGGATAATTTTCAAGATAGTAAGCAAATCAGGGCAGATGTGGCCCGGAGTCACTTGCTATCTGGGTTGTCTACTCTGTAACCGCATAAAGACAGCATTCGAGTCATATTCAGTTTATTTTGCCGAAATACCTTTGCTGGTTTTTGGGAAACAATGATTCAAAGTCATTTGCAAACATTATGACAGCAAGTACAGCTAGCTTGAACAACAGTTTGTCCCTTTTCATAACAGTGACAGAAGCAGGACTCTTTTTTTGGATTGTTTTCCCTCTCGTTGGCTTCGCCTACTAGCTTATGACATGTTCTATCGCCCCTCCCTCCTTCCTCCCTCTCTGCTCTCACTCTTAACCCCAACTCCCATATTTAAAATTGTGAAGTGGGCAAAGACAGCTCAAAAGCTGATTTTGCTGTACACTTTAATATATTCATGTTTGAATGTTTCCTTTTAGTAAGATAAAAAAAATTTCAGTCAGGAAAATGTCCTGATTCTCCAAAGTGGAGCAATGAAATGAAAAGAACTTCATTCGACAGAAAGTCCATTTACACTGTAGAACTGGTCTGATATTTGAATAATAATATCCTCATCTCAGCTGAAGTGAGGGGCCAAAACAGAGCAATTTTTCATGAGGATAATAACCTGGCAAAAGCTACAAGCGGAAACAATACTTCACATACATTATGTGATAAAAAATCTTTGAGTTTTTTTTTTTTTTTGGCATTTTCAGACATGTAATTAAATGGAATTGTGTACACAATATTGTTGTGTCGCTTTTACATTATATTAATCAAGTAGAAGCACATCATGGCTCATGTACCGTATGCTGATTCATTGTATGACTTCTGTCCCGTTACTTTCAATGATTCACTTACAGCTCTGAATTTGAAGATGCCACAGTAGTCTTCACCCCCATTTTAATTCTACATGCATCTTTCATGAGAATGCACCCCTTACATATCATCCATTTACCTTGTGGCATGTGCACCAAAAATTAAATTGCTTATTTTTAATCACTCTGCCCCAAAAATGAATAAAAAGGAAGCAAGTGCTTTGATTAATCAATAAAAAGTGAAAACAAAATTTGGATATCATTTTTTATACTTATAGTTACATTTCTTTACTGAAGTTTATACATATCACTGTCAACTGAATGTTTTATGCATGTATTTCCTGTTCACCTGAATATTTTAATGCATGTGTTTCCTGTTTATTGGAAGGTTATTATGCATGTATTTCCTGTACACCTGAAGGTTTTAAAGCATGTATTTCCTGTTCACCTGAAGGTTTTAATGCACGTATCACTCATTCACCTGAAGGTTTGATGTATATATCACCTGTTCACTGGTTGATTTAGTGCAGGTTGAAGTGAAACTTACCTAAAAATACACAGAATGATGATGGCTGCTGTCAGGGATATCAGAGAGACGCTGTGGCCGATGGTGTAGCCAATCCTCACGGACAACAGAAAATTCCCCTGAGAGGTAGAAACAGCCACCAGTTATGTACATTACTTATCACACAGCAAGCAGTCATACAGAGAGAGGATGTATCTCTCATACTGCGAGTTTCCTGGAGACCTGCATATGCAAGCATCAGTCAGCAAACTACAAACCTGAACCTGACAGCCATCTAGCGAGAAACACAAAGGACAACTCTTTAAGGTTTGCCGTCTGTATTTATTGAGATAAACACTAATTCAGTTCTAGCCTTTTGCTCTGGAAAATATATCGAGGGATTTTGTAACCAGAAAAAAAATGTAAAAAAATAAATAAATACGAAATGAAATGAGAAAAACGTTTGATTGAATGAACCAAGAATTTATAAATAAGCCTTTGCACTCAGCATATGGAGCTGAACAAATTCCCTGCAGTTAAATTTGTACTTTTTAAAAACTTTAAAAGTAAACTTTTAAATGAAATAAATCTAAGATTAGATAACTTAAAAATTCCATTCAACATGGAGAACACGACACAGGTAACATCACAGCAACAAATACAGCTTGATATAACACCATGAGATCTGTGCAGTATTTTTTTAGTCAGAAAGCAATAAATAATAAGTAAATAAATGAAAAAATAAATAAATGATTAAAAACTCTTGCTTTGTAGTAACTATAAAATATTTTATATATTCCCTGCTGACTTCTGATTTAATCTATCCCCAAATCTTCACAGGCCACTTCAATGAGAAAGTAATGTCACATGTTTGATAAATGACTGTACCATGTTAGGATGAGAAAGGGTCCAAAGCTTTGCCGTAATCTCTGGAGATTCTGCTAAAGATTTATTTCAGAGCATCCAGCTCTCGGACAGAGTCAGGGTCAGAGCACAAGGTTTACTTCCTGCTCTTTATTGGGAAATTCCTCAATTTACAGGTCTCTTCTGCCAGCGTGGCTGAGGAGTCCTTCCCTTTACTGATCCGCAGAGGATTAACCAAGTTTTCCAAGTTTATGACCAAAGCTGGATCAAAGCCAAACTCTGCGAGTGTCCATTCAATGACACAGTGACTACTGCTTATGTAAGATAACTGCCACGGTATTCCTTTTTGCAATGACGGGTTAAGCAAGCACTGCAGTCAGATACAAAAGGACCATTGCTACAGCATGGTGAAAGGTTGCAGCCTTACCGCATCATCGCTGCTGGTATTGTTGAGATTGTAACCACAGTTCAGGGCGTAGCTGGTTGGATGCATCTCTGTCCATCCATCGCTGGTGCACATCTTTGAGAGATTCCCTGAGGGACAGAAGGAAATATTCATGCTCTCCATTAAAAGGTTAGAAGAATGCATATTGTAAAAATGCAAAAAAAACAAAACAATATTTTGGGAGTTGGATGGGGCTGAGGTCAGGGATGTGTGCAGGCCAGTCAAGTTCTTACACACTATTCTCGACAAAACCATTTATATATGGACCTTGCTGTGTATTCGTGGGAATATTCATGCTGAAACAGGAAAGGGCCTTCTCTAAACTGTTGGGGAAGCATAGAATAATCTAGAATATCATTGTATGCTGTAGCAATAACGCTTTCCTTCACTGGAATTAAGGGTCCTAGTCCAAACCATGAAAAATAGCCCCAGACCAAGGGGCAGCCAGATACTTTTGCTCATATAGTGTACTTGAAACCTTGTTAGGTTTTGTGCAGATATAACTCAGAGATGCCAAAGCCCTGGGCTTGCATTTGAATGTCTGCCCTTTGAAGTAAACTTCTTCAGGTCCTGAAAAAGCCAGAAGTGTAAATTTGAGTCAAAAGTTCCATGCCTTCTAATGAACTAATTAAAGTAAGTTTGGAGCTCCTCCAGGAATGCCCCGTCAAAGAAACGATTGATCCCCAATTCTGCGACTCTCACTTCAAGCAAACGGAAATCATTGCCACCGGGCAGCTGTCCCTCAGTCCTGCAGACTGAGATGTGATCGTGCCCCCGGGGAGTCCGACCGCTTCTCATGGGACACTAATTAGCTGGGTCCATACTATATGATGAAGGGAACTTTATTAAAACAAGCTAATTTTACTCTTACCGGCTCTTTATTTATGTATTTGTTTTGGGGGGGGTGGAGCCAATGATGTACCATTCCATGGATATCCATACATAATTGACAAAGGGGGAGTAGAACCTCCAACCTTGAGTTCTGCCAGCACTCCTTATTGCAGAGCAATGAATGTCAGCCTTTTGGGGAGCTGCCCCAAGAACGCATACCCAGCATGAACGTATCCGCAAGCTGGGAAAGCCAGCGGGTGAAGAGCAACTCTGAAAGGGATCAATCACTGCGGCAAAAGAAGGGCCAGTACCACTGAATAAAAAACATGGGAATAGGAGCTAGGCTCTCCTGTGAGAAAATAATTATTTCAATAAGTTATGAGATCGGAAATATACTGTAATCATTGCATGTTTGGACATACTGTACGTCAGAATGTATGAGACAAATTTGAAATTCAGTTCAGACCACACCTATATTTGTATCTGTTCACGTATACTACACAAATTATACTGTGTGTGTATATATATATATATATAACTGTACATTATACTTACAATTTACATAAACGTTCAGTATCAGTCATCGGCATATTCAGAGAATCCTAAGAATTTTTCCTTTGGTATTAACCTGGGCAAAACCTAGACAGACGTAGACACAGCAGAACACCTAATCTACTAGACAGCAAGCTGCAGGATAGACCATTTATACCCTCGGAACAAACAAAAGAGCTAAACGTTCAGGTGCTCAGATTATACTCCAATTAAGGCTGTTGTAGCGATATGAAATGGGATTGCCATATTGATTTAGTTCCTGCTATTCATGGAAAAATTAAATGTAAAATGGATGAGTATTGACCCGGGACATGGAAAGTGAGTCATCCTCAGAGAAGGTTCCACAAAGTCACTTTGGTTAATAACATGTTCAACATGCTAATTTTGCTGAGTGTAATTTAGCACACAAAGAATGCCCTGTGAGGCCTGTTTTTTTATTTTTTTATTTAATGCCTGTATCAGAGGTGTGACCCTTTTACAGTAAGCGTGAAATGTGACTGCGTCTTGAATTTTTGGTTTTTCAAACCAGCTCCAAAAATGAAAACATCAAGGTGTCGGTACGCGTCAACGGGTGGAATGGGAAACACCGATGCACAACTGCTGCTTATTATACCGATTAGTATTGATTGATTCAAACCCTTCACAGCTCAGCTAATTAAGGTATACAATGCTTTCGGCATGAAATTAATCAGGTCTGAGAATTAAGAAGAGGGATGATTTTATTGGAAACGTGCAACATCAGAACTGAGAACAGTTTGGGTTCCTGGCTATTGAGCAAACCGAAAAACAATCCAACTCCAACAGCTGTGAAACCAGAAATCAACGTGAGGCTTGGAATTCTGGGCAGCTCCAAAATGTAGAAGACCTTCTGTATCAGCTGCTCACCTGGAACTATTCATGCTTAGCTTTACTGAGCGCTGCAATATTCTGGAAACAGTTTTTCACACTAAAATGCTTTTGATAAGATACGTAGTTTAGTCTCCAGAGCAGGGTTGAAGGGCATACCATATTGATGTGGGCCATGGCCACATGCAGGGACATACAGAAGTGCCTTTTGTGTTGCAGCTTGCCTTGTAGTAGCTAGTAATTTAGATCAGAAAAGAAACTTTCGACACATATCCAGAGCTGTCTCATTCCTTTTTAGCTGTATCATTTTTCCTTTCCTTCTAAGCGCAGAGGTGTCATGGAAATATCCCTCACCTGTCAGACGGGACCCTTAAAATACTCTGCAGCTCAAGACTTCTACTCAATCAGACAATAAGCACAATGCACTCATTTCCTTGAATATATTATTTGGAGGTAAATTAATTCCCTTTTTCTTTCATGAAATTAATCCTTAGGATTTTTTGTTCTGTGAATTTTACCAGGCACACAAGGTAGGCACTGCTTAACCATATAATGATATTTTTGATACTGTAGCTTGGCACAAGCACTCACTTTCCTCCCTTTGGTTTGTGGTTTCTATTTCTCAGAGATATACATACTGTATATATAAAAAAAAAAAAAACAAACCCATCACTGGCACAGATGGATCCCCCAATATACAATGCAACATCCAAGGAAGCCCCTGCCCCCTCAACCCACCAGTGACACAGTGCAAGCGGAGTATTACACACTGCAATGTCATCGGAAAGTTCTGAACTCCTGCACATTAAATGTAAGTCAATGGCAACAAGTTTTTTCTTGTCTCCCAATATGCTGATTTGTTAAGTTATTGTGCTATTTGGACAAGCCGGTGAATATTTTGTGGACGAATCCGGGATTCACTGTATCACATGCAGTGAATCCCGGAACTACCGATTCACTGTATCACATGCACTTCGTGGACAACTGGACCTCAAGTCCCTACTGCACAATCTCTGGCTCCAATTTGTACAACATGACGGCGTCCACGTACTACACCTCCCGGGCTTCAAAACCATTTTCACCAAGCCCATGAAGAGTCAATGGGTGGCGTGACTCCATATTTTTCTACAGTCTATAATTGAAACTCAGTTTCATTAGTATTCAGTTTTCTAAATCAGTTACTAAAATGTGAATTTAATTAAGAATGTCAACAGTAATAGTCTTCTGAAAATTAAAAGACCATCCAAACAGCTCCAGTGGACTACCTGACTGAATGAAAATGACACAGCCCTGGGTTTTAGAGAGTCTGGCAGGACCCTGGAGCAAGCCAGACTCCCTAAAACCCAGGGCTGTGTCATTTTCATTCAGTCAGGTAGTCCACTGGAGCTGTTTGGATGGTCTTTTAATTTTCAGAAGACTATTACTGTTGACATTCTTAATTATTTAAAATGCCGAGGCTAAGTTAACGCCAGTGGAACCACACTCAAGGAAATTAGTGTGGCGGGCGGGGTTGGTGCATACAGGGGAAGAAAACCTCCAGGACCGTGCTACTTTATGAACCTGTTACTCAGGAAAGCGCTGGAGTGTTTGAGTTGAATCTCGAGCACTGCCTTGCCTTGTGCTCTGCAGCTGGGGGAGAGTGTTTGGATATGACTGATAATAGATCATTGACCTTGCACAAAACTTTGGAAAATGAGTTTTAAATTACTGCGCATACAAAAACTAGAATAATCTCAATCTGGCCACGTTAATACCGCTCTCATGTTAAAAGTTTATTTCCTAATGCTATAACTAAGGAGTGTGTCTACCACTGTCCAAATACTTATTGGTTGAACTGTAATTGCATATGTAAGTTCCCTTTTAAAAAGAGCAGTCAATCTCAGTGTGTTTTTCTGGCTAAAATAAAGGATAAATAAAATAAAATATCTGGGTTATATCCGTATCGGGAGGTAATATCTTAGAACGTAGCACAATGCTGGCCAACAAGACAACGCAACATATATGCACCAAATATGCTACACATTTAAATCACAGCTGATGAAGTGAATAAGTCATGATAAATGTAGTATTTCATAATACATATAAAATCTGTTATGTTTTTCCTCTATAAATAGACTTACATGCTCATCTACTTCTTTCATTAACGTGGAAACTCAGTTTGCATTTGTCTTATAACATAAGCCAATATGGTCAGATAAACATTGATGATTGATACCAGCCCCATATTTTCCATATTGTTCACCCCTAAAAACAGCAATGACGCTGAGAAAAATGTGAATATTAAGGAAAGCATAACAACGAGAAGAATCTGTCCAGTCAGCCTCCTTCCACTTATCCCATGACTCTACTTATCTGACTCAAACTGAGAACTCATCCCACAGAGATAATTCCCAAGGCTGGCTATGCCACTGGAAGATGAATTGCACAAATTACTCATGATTACACATAAATTACAGTGTGTGCTGCGCATATCCCACTGCCAGTTACCCGAGGCCTGAAGCAGAGCCCTCGGCAAAATGGCTTCTCATCAGCAGTCATCTTAATAAAAGGAGAGCTGCTGAGGGGGTGGACGGAGGCCAGTGACCTGAAGAAAGAGCATAGCCTCGTGTTTTTACTTACAATTCCACTACTCAGCAACAATGCAAATCCTACTTAAGCCCTTTCCGTACAGGCAGTTTGGCACTTGCATGATCTTTGAGATTTAGGGGGCGGGAAAAAAAAGTGACACATCAATGCCGGCAACGCCTCCAACCGCATGAGTACCTTAGATCAAATTTCTTTGTGTTCAAGTGATTTTTTCTCCCAGGGCATACATCCCTCACACTGCATATTTTTCTTCATTTTGCACATGAGGCATTTGAGTGCAGTGTGTCTGAACACACAGGCTTGTTATAGGTATTTAGTATGTGATGGTTAACATTACCAAACATTCTGACTCAAACATTTTGCTTGAGTGCAAAGAAACAGTATTATCATTAATCTTACTCCTGGACTAATATTGACTTTCAACCAAAGCCCATGCTGTTTATTTTCTGATAGATACGCCTATTTTGCCCTGGTAGAACAGTTTCTTCAAATATTCTTGCAGTCGTACACCTCTGGTTCTTTTCGGCACCTATGAATCCTTTGGTTCTTGTTTTCTCTGCCCCCTTAAGTTGAGCAGATCAGTCAGGATGCAAAACATATCTGGAATTCCTGCGGTAATCATCCTCCCTTAAAATCACATAAAAGAATGCCCTTCCCATGACTACCCGGTGTGCTTTGGATAATGCATCATGGTCAAGAGTTAATTAAACACAGACGTTTGCCATTACATCACGGTCATGGCTTCCAAAATCTTGATTTAAAGATGTGTTTTTAAAAACATCTCATGGATGTGCAGCTAGTTTGTCTTTGGCGCGATAACAGCCTACCAAGAAAAATACCTAAAAGCGAAGGTTAGTCAAACTCTGATCTTCACGTTGGGAAAAGTCCCAATTAATTTCACTCACTTTGGGATGAAGGGCTCAGTCAGAAGAAAGACAACCTACCCGTTACCTGAAGCATTCCCTCACCGCTCTTGGACTGCCAGTGTAAACTATACCATGGGGAAAAAAGAATCAGGCCAAAAGCCAGAGTGGAGTAACAGGGGGAAAAAAAACAAAACACCACTATTGGTAAGAAGGCAAGAAGGGCCGGTCATCACACTGCGATGTACAGTCTAAAAATGAGCAACATACAGTGGCAGGCATACATGATGACTGAATACATGGACATCTACAGTATACTGTAAGCATATACAGTAACTATAAGCTCATCACCACTATGTGAACACCAGTCATGCCAGGGATTTGAATGTTAATGAATAAACAAACGGTGTTTTGATACATTTATATATGATATAAGAATAACATATATAGCCAAACAAGGTTATTTGCATCAGTGGACTAGATCTAGATCCTGTTTGATCTCAAGCTGGCAGGCTAGCTAGCTAAATTTACAGTTCAGTAGTTCAGTATGACTAGTGTTGTCTTTGCACTTTGATAAATTACAAATAAGAATTCTACTTTTGTGTTGCAGATCTTTCTTGCAGTGATATACATTATGTCATGCCTTAGGAAAGTAATGCGTGTTTACTCGTGAGTACATAAAATATGTAAGTGCACATATTTAGTGCCATATAAACACAAGTACAAACATTTGGTACATCACTCCCTTTGACCTTATGACTTCATGTTTATGTAGAGTGCATTTATAGAACTTCCTGATGTTTCCCCAAAGAGGTTATCATTATTTGACAATATTTTTACATCAAAGTGCCAGTACCTTTGATCTTCTTTTCTTTTTTTTTACAAAAAGCAAATCATGCACTTCCTAAGAGGCTATCAATATGTCTAGTAATAATTCTGGTGGAGTATACTAAGAAAAGAAATTAATTAAATAACCACTCATGTTGGTCTACAAATTCTTCCTTTGCCACTTTGATCTGAATTTAAAGTAGTACTAAATCTATCAATAATTATGGTGCATGCTTCAGTGTAAACTATGATTTTCTGTACTCCAAAGTGCACAGTAATACTTACGTCAACACTGATTACCTTACAGTATATTATTTTTAAAATTACTTTTCAATATGGAGTGCTAGGCTTTTTCTTACTTGTGCTCATAAAACAATTGCCACAATGCCACTCATGCTTATTGGCTGTAGCAGTGGTTGAAATGGTCAGTATACATGTTCTGCTTTAAAAAAACTGTTAATACTTTAAAATGTAAAAGTTGTTGCAATAAAGTAGGTAATTGACATAATGGAATTAGGTGTGAAGGCTTCCACAACTAACAAAGAAAAATAATTTTCAAAAAGGGATAAAAAGGTTAAACCCCTTTCTGGCCCCAGTTTGACAAACTATGTTTGCTCAGAACAAGGCAAACATAGTTCTTTATTATTATAATAAAGAAAACAGAACAAATTTTCATATTGTGTATAGTATATCAACGGTATGTTGAGTTCTTATCCAATCTTGGAAAAAGGTTCACTCAGTAATGAGGGGAGTATTTTTAAAAATCTTTTACAACTTCCCTGAAGAAGAGGCCCTCTCTCATAGGAGCACATTTTCTTTGCTTTGCTCCAGAGTCATTAAATCTCAGACACATACTGAGGTAAAGGCTTTAGAAGCCTTCAGCACTTCCATACAGCAGAAACTCATGGTGTACGGCTTCAAACTTGAGTCCTGAGTTTTTATAAACCATTAGAAAATTCCTCCCCATTTGGTGATGGGAAGCCTAGATACAAAAAATACCATTAATTTTGCCAAATAAAATTTGCATTAAACAGGATTAGCCTTTTCTGAATTTTTCCAGAATTCTCTCAAATATGACATCATTGCTTTAACCACATTTTATACCCGGGACCCAGAAGGTTCTGTGCCGAGTTTGTAGGAGAGACTCGTCCAAAGGTAGTTGGCAAGCAACATCAAAAGCTAAAACATTATGACCGTGTGATAGACAGCCTGCCCTGTGTCCTGCCCTGGAGCATCAAGCAGTTTCAGCCAAACAGATGTCAGGGTAAGCCCAGGCCCACAGACCTTCAAGGAGTGGGTATGCTTTCATCATCTATAAGCCATGGTGCAGAACTCAAGCATTCAGCTGCACTTAGAATTCCACTATCCTTGCAGCCATATATAACTTGAAAATCATACAGATACGTTTAAAAATATTTTTTAAAACTATATTCAGGCCGATATCAGGGAATGATTCATAGTCTCTGAAGTGCTAATTGGCTTAAATCCAACACTGCTCAAAAGCAAAGCATGACTTGCATGAAAATGAACAGCTGTAAAGACCAACGAAGGCCATATTGCCCTTGTCATCTGCGCATAGGGTGTGAACAACCCAAGCGGGACCGTTATAACTCCTCATTTATAGGGTCATAAAAATGAAGGATCGTCACTGTAAAACAAACGGTTTCACACCTGAACAGTAAACCCAGCCCAAACCTCAAAATAAAAGCCACAATAAAAGCCCATACCAAAATGCAGCAATATGCTCCTTGCTTCCTTTCTTGTTCCAAATTGTACGTCCTTAGTGTGTCTGGTCCCTAGGAAACATGCTACATGCCCTCAACTCCTGATCCAGGTTCTGATTAGCCACGTCTAATCATGGCTACCATCACTATATCAAAAAGCTTGAAGCTGATCTGGGGTCTGTAATTAGTAGATCCCATTGACACCACATGAAAATCCAGAGGAAAAGCCAGAGGACAATTAAAGACTCTCAGCAGATACCACATGACAGGTTTATCTATCACCTGATCACATGATGACTTCAGTCAGATGATAGGGCTTCTCCCATGGGATTCTGGGTAATGAAGTGCGCAATTTACTAGCCCTTTCGCCCGGTAACTACAGCTGCTGAGTTCATTCCTGTTTATTGTGCAGAAACTCCATATGAAACTGCAAATTCCCAGTGGAAATGAGTTGCCAGTTCAAATGGCCAAAACAATGAAGCCAGATTCATTGTGCAACACAAAGAAAAAGATGAACTGAATAACTAACCTAAAAAGTTAATGCAACTCACGCAACTAAAGGCAAGCCTAAATTAAGTGTTGTTTTTCTGAATATTCCAGAGACAAAAAGACATGACATTTATGTAAACCAAAAACTAAGGCTGTTAATGTTTAGCAATTACTACCCTTATGTACCAGTGAAACACCTGTATAAAAGTGACAACTGGTGCAAGCAGACTGGCAGCGCTACTGCTCTCAGTGCAAGTTCAGCATCTGTGCCCCCATGAGGTCATGTGCTCCATGCAAGAGAGGAAAACAAGCGGACTGCTGATCAGTTACTGCTGAGGCTCATGAATTTTATTTTCAGTTCATTTCATTCTCCCTTCTTTAAATTGAATTGCTCCATACGATGGCTCACTGTCTGTCCTTCATATCGCACGTGAACCTGCATTCGTCTTTAAAGGGGAGGTGATCTATCTGTCATTTTTAAGATACCCAATGTGCGCTTTTTGGTTCAGTTCCTTTCATGCCTAATTGAACCGTTTTGGTCACGGGCCAATCTCCACGTGTGAGTTCTGCCGCAGTGTCACCTGTGCCGGTGCAGCCGTGTTCATTCGGCGGTGAGGTTCCGGCTCTAATCGGACAGCCGATTGGCTCGTAAGGTTCAGGTGCAGCAGCAGCCGAGCAGAAGGGAGACCGCAGGGATCGTTTTCAAATGGCACAACAGAGAGGCAACAGACTGCCAGCATGCAAAGACACCTGCCAGCTTTTGAAAGCTCAAATGTTACAAAACAAGGGAGGTGGTTTCATAAACAGGGATTTACCCATTTACTTTATGCATATCTGCCACGCAATCACAATTATTTCAGCAAAGCTCCTTGGCAAAAAGAACTGAAAACAAAAAAGACAAGAATAGTCTCCTGAAAGTACTATCACCATGACTGCTAAACAGTAGTGTAAATCAGATAATCTGCCCAAAGGGTGATTGCATTTGCAAGCTGTGGCTAGGGGTTTTCCAAAGTCGTTAGCCACTCAAGATTTTCACCAGCCAAATCCCCTCTCCTTAAAAAAAGTGAAAATTATAGGTAATTGGATAATGTAACTGCATGCATTTGTTTGGGCATAACATTTTATATTTTATCTGAGAAGAAACCATTACAGCTATCCAACCTGACTAAACTGTGTGTGTGTGTGTGTGGGTGTATGGATGTGTGAGTAGAAAAATCTACCCAACGGTCACCCACCAAAGTGGCTAGTGAGGGCAAACAAGTTACATGCCACTGCTGAATTCTACCCATATTTGGCAGGTGGTGGGTATTAATGTCAAGCCCTGCCCATCTGACTGTGAAATCTGCAACGGGGGACGGGCTGAGGACAGATAAGCTTTGTGCGTTTTAGTCCATCTTGTCCATGTGTGCCATGAATACAGGATTGCCCAAAGAATGCTTTCATCAGCCGGCGAAACGAGGGCATGAGGATTCTGACATTCTATGTGAGGGCCGGGCGGCTCAGAGGAGCTAATCACCCCAGTGCGTGTTGTTTCAGAGCGTTCTCCTGACACAGCAGACCGCTGATCCCTGCCAGTTTGATGGTTTAATTAGGAATTTGTTGAACAAATGTTGTTTCGATGAACGCCCATCACAAGCGAGAGCAATTACAATGTCAAGCTCAACCAAAGGTCAGAGAAGAGTAGCATTTAAAGTTTGGTAGCACCAAACTTTAAAATGCCTGCCAACTCTCAATCACAGCATAACAGCTTCATGGTCCCACCATGTCAACATTACTGTTTTTTTTTGTTTTGAGGAGGATTTAATGTGGTAACTAGTTATGTGCCCAGTGTCCTATGCAGAAAAATGTACAGAGTACTGTACAGAAATTGAATGCAAGAGTTTGAATATATTGTGCAAGTCTTTCCTTGGCAGAAGTAACTTTAAAGGAGAAGATTTCTGGCTGATACGGTGACATTTTGAGTTCTCCATTTGTCACGCACCCTGTTAAAAGACGGAGCTACTCTAATCAGTGAGCAGCAGTTCTGTTATGATAAGCAAGCCAATTTCAATCCTGTTTTTAGAATGTGCAGTCAAACTGAACCCATTGCACCTACCCAGTCCTTAAATACCTCCATGCACAGTTATTCCCATCGGTAGCAACAGTGCGTAAAAAACAGGGCGGTAGGGGTGGTCTTGTGTTCATCTCCCCCCCTCCATGCCTCAAACTGGTGCATGTACGAGAGTCAGTCAATGTCAACCTGCATTAATGTAAACAAGCCCTGAAACCAGAGAAGAGCAGAGTGACATATAAAGACAAGAACAATATAACTCAGTTGAGGAGAACAGATGTGGCAAAGCCACCTTGCTCCAGATCATGAGGTAAGAGGCAGATAAGAAGAGGGCTCATTGCTATTCATCAAACTGAGCCCTTTTATTCCAGCTGTGTTTTGCTCTCACCAAACTAGCGTTATGTTGGGCTCCACGGACAGAAAGCACAGACTAAATGGGCTGTGATAAATGCCTAGATAAAGTGTTACTGGAAGAATGATTTGATTGCGCTTTAATTGATGTAATTTAGTCCTACATCCTTTCTCCTGATGGAGGTGGTTGGTTGGACCTCATCTCAGGACATATTTGCTCACTGACGCAAAGGAAGAGATGAGGCAACGATTACAATCAAAGTTTTTTTGTTTGTGATTTTATTTTCTCCAGTGTTTCTATTGGAGAGACTCCAAGTTTCGGAACAGGGATGTGTAAACAGGAAACTGTGCCAGAGTAAAAGTGCAATGTAGTTTTGTCACAAATGAAACAGAATTTTACTGCATCACAGTGAAAAGGCTCCTTCAGCCATAACAGCTGGTATTAATATTGCATTGCCATCCCTACTACTACCAGCACCAGCACAGCTACTCAAACAGTATGGTTAAGCATATTCTCTAATTGGAATTGTTAAAAAAATCCAATATAATTTTATTAAACTCAACTCTGTTGCAATCATAAAAAATAAAAAGTTTTATTTTTCCATTTCTGAGCCTCTCAGTACCTGGAGTATCTATGCATCCATCAATGTTTGTTCTGACTTCTTGAAATTGATTGGAAATTACCCAGAAATGCGCATAGTTTAAAAAGAAAACTGGCAGGCGGGCAATGTGACTAATGAGGGGTGTCAGATTGTCACCAAAAATAGAAAAATAAGCTCTTATTTGCTAAAGTATGTGGAAAGAGAAGTCATGGGGCCAAACCCATGCACTGCTTACAATACACCACCTGCCTTCTGTGGCACAGCCATTTTCCATGCCAGAATCAAGCGGGCTCTTTAGAAATATGGGAATATGTAACGTCCTTTACATGACCACATGTATTTGAAGTATTTGAGTCATAAATAATAATTTGGCACTTTCATGATTTTATTGCAACACTGACAGCACGCCAAAGGCTGATACATTTTTCTTAGAATGTTAATTATTGTCTTGAGTAGAGGGATTTACATTGAACTGCGTGCTTACATGTAGCATAGCACATTAACTACAAAAAATTGAGGCTTATCCTTTCTGAGAAAACAGAAGCTCTGAAGCTCTAGATTAACAACTCATTACCACAGCCCCTGTGGGGGGAGGGGGGGGGGGGGAGTGGTACTCCTTCTCACATACAGACATACAGGCCTATCCTCAGCCCATGCTTTTGTTTAGTAGCTTGATAGACTGATGAATGAATGAGTTCTGCAGCCTGTTAAATCTAACCTGCGGGACCCGGTAGCATCTGTTAGATGGCATAAGATGCTTCTCTCCAAATAAAACATGGGAGGTGTCAGATGAAATACCACCAGCTGGCCTTAACATTCTTTTTATGTATGCAGCTTGAAATACTTGAAATACCTACAATCTTTCAATGGCTGGACAACCCAACTTTAAGCTGTACAGAAAAATAGCTGCACCAAACAGTGAACTTATATTGCATGATACTCTCTATGATGGATGAAAAAATGTAAATATATAAAGAGTAACAAACCCCAGGCATTGCCCATTATTGTGATATTATAAAACTATCATGATGCTTTAGTGTAACTATCATGATGTTAAATCAATCTGGAAAACATCTTTACTGGCAATCCTGTGCAAGCACTGGTTGCTCCTGGAGGGCTACGTGAAGGCAGTATTCATCATCTGATTGGAATTCTGGTTACATGGCTCAATCCAAGCCATGCAAAACAACAATTTAGAACCTCCCAAAAGCTTAACATTGCATTCTAAACCAATGACCTTCTCTCGCCTTCTGTTCATTGTAATCATCCTTCAAATTACTCACCTCCTACGATGGCGTTCTCTTGAGACACCGCACCAACACTGACACAAACCGCCTCCTCTCTAACTCATTATCAAGGGGGCTCTACTCTTTCGATCATTTCTCGAGACATCTCACAAAACAGCTTTAGCTCAGACATGCCGCTCTTGTTTATAGTTCAACACCGTTTAACTGGCAGACATTTGTCATTTTTAAATAAGTAGAAAAGTGAGAAATTTGCTTTTATCTCAGAGTAATTACTAATGTTCTGATGGCTGTACTAGTGGATTCAGGGTCCTGATGGTAATCTCTGAACTATGAATATATTTCCAAAAAAAATCCCAGGTATGACAACCCCAGCTGCTGTAACTTTATTTCAGAAAAAAATGGTAAGTGGTTTTTATTTGATCCCAAGTTATGGAACTAGACAGAAATATTATAAACTTTGTCATTACAGAAACAGTTGCTTGGGCTTTTGCAATTTCTGTAGCACCATAAACATTACGAATGTTCTACTGGTAATGAATGGTGAGTTGCAAGATTTCAAACAAAAAGGCTCCTAAATCATTAGATCAGTAGAAGAGTCGAATACCCTAGTGATACATTCTGTTGACAGTAAATTACCAGCAAGAACATAAACACCATCCATCCATCTATAGAACATAAACACAAATAAGATCTTTATTGCAGTTTAAAAAAAAAATATTTTGTATACCTTTCATCAACACTGTAAAGAAAAAAACAAGGACTGGGCTACTTTTGAAAAATTTTACATACAATTACTGTGAGATTTCAAATATGAAATACCCAGGGAGTGTTTTACTGTAGGTATTCCTCTACCCCGGTGACAGGTCAACATATAGGCATGGCCCAATAATCTGCCATGAAAGCCAGTGTAGCGTTAGGTAATCTCTTCTTTCTGGGTGTTTGGCTTTTAATTTTTATTGCAGCTGTGATTTGTCTCCTTGTTCAGGCAATGTGTTTTATGGCCATTTCATTATGGAGAACTATTGCAGTAATTACTACCTTGTAATTTATGATTGTTTTATTTTACCAATAACTCATTGCAAAGTAGCAGTTTCTGGACGTCTTACACTACGCCAGGGGTGTACACTGTGTATCACTACTGTGAACACTGCCTCCTGCTTTTAAAAATAAAATAAAAATGAAGCCATTATATTTAGACCTTGAGAAAAGTAACCACAAATTTGCAGCGAGAGCCAAAATTTTTATTTATTTATTTATTTATTTATTTGAACACCATGTTACTACACAGTAAAATGTTCAGTGTTAATTCAATTCTAACGGTGTTAATTCAACTCTTGACAGATAATTGGGACCAAATAGATAATTGGTACTATCTGTTAGAACTGAATTAACACTAGACATTTTACTGTGTAATATAGCATTCATTATGCCTTATCCTTACGCCACAGAGTACGGCCTTACTGAAGCAGCTCTTCACATGAACATCTAAATAGAAAACTAAACAGAAAGACCAATTTCCAGCTTATTGTTAATAACTGCCAGCTGGGAGCAGGGAGTGAGATGTGAAAAGCATTTGATCAGTCCCTTTTCTGGATGCTTTATTGGGAGATGAGGCGTGTTGGCACATTGAACTCTATAATTATTCCCTGTGCAGTGAAAAATGTTTCAAAGCAACAGCACATCTGCATCCCTGCTCACATTTCTGTGGCAAGGCTGGAGTCTAGAGTCCAGCTGAACCATCAGCTCATTTAGTTCCATATTGGTACAACAACATCATCCAATCAAATGTGCAAAAGTGCAAATGCAACATTTGGAAATCATGCACAGTCCATGAGGAAAGTGTAGAGTAACCATTTAAAGAGCAAGAAATCCATTTTCTTTACTTTTGATATCTAACTAGGACTTTTTGCATGACCGCATTGCACACACGTACAAGAATAACATTGACAAATGCTTTTAAAAAGCTTCTACCTTTATGCTGGCTGCTGAAGTACTTGAAGTAGTCTGGGCAGGGTATTGTCACCACCTCTCCAACCCTGGCAGATGGCCAACAAGTGATAATGTCCCACGTCCCCCTGCAGCCTGCCAGCAGAGGAAACACACAAACAAAAAATGTGGTAAAAAAATACAGCTGTGAGTCACGGTTGGTGAAAAAGGACTCAGATGGAATGATTTATGAATTCTCATTGGCTCAGAAGATAATGTGATATGATTAGATATGATTATTCTAAAGGTCTCGTCAGTGTCTGATCTTGACACATGGAAATGTGGATCTTCAGAGGTGATCAGGTCATTAATTTTCATTACCCTCCCACCCCGCCCCCCCCATTTTCTTTCATTCTATTGCATGTTCAGAAACTCCTAGCTAATGTTGCCGTGAGCAAACTAGCAAGCCAGATTAACATTACTTCTGCCAAGTTGCCAACTAACAGTATAGTAACATTAGCTGTTAATGAAGTGAGTCATCTTTGACAAATGTTAATTAATTTATGTGAAAAAAGTAAAATTAAAAGCATTATTCTTTCCTGTGCTGTACACCCATTCACTAAGCTTTATTAGTTTTGCCTACGTCATTGCTTGTGGACTGTTTGTTGGTTGTTACTATGTACATTAGTATATCAGTGACGTATCTTCATGGCATATTGTTAATGCTAGGACAAAGCATTCTGCAACAAAAGCCATTATATACATACAGTATGTACGTATTGGAATATGTGGGAGTGTGTGCAGTGGTGTGTGCGTGCAGTGTTTCCCATGTGTTGAGAATGTATTTGTAGTGATCTGTGTATGTGTACGTGTCCGGGGGCAGGTTTATGTTGTTTGTAGTGTTTATTAAATTATGTTGTAACTATGAAGAGGTTACTAAATTTTGTTCACATTTTGTGCTTGGGCACTTTATTTATTTATATTTTGTGTTCATTCATTTATTGTTTTACTGTGGCCGTATCTCCACATGGAAATGAAATCTGTACGGCACTTATTGCGTCAAGTCGTACCAGTGACAACAGAGAATAAACAGAATGCAAAAAGAACACAAAATAAAACATTTTTAGCAATAATGGTCGCAGTTACTGACGTACATGTATGTATCAATCTGGAGGATAATATAATCACATACAAATTCCAAACATAAGTTAAGGGCTTTAGAGTCCTGGGTCCCTATTATCCAAAATGCCCTCATTTCAAAAACAATGATTTTCATCAATTTCAATTAGAGTAAGTAGGCCTAAGTGTTAACCGTAACTATTACAATAACAGTAATGTTATGGTAAGCTATCCGTGGTGCAGTTTCTCTCTCCTTCTCCTCTAGTCTTCTTTTTTGAAAGAAGAACTTTTCTATAGGATACTCATTTCTGTCAGGAGTGAAAAGTTCATGTTTTCATTCATCCAGCTATCTAACCTAAAATTAGCAGGGTGAACACTCATGCGTGCTAAATGCTAGCTAGCTACACCTGTAACATTAATCCAAATAATGTTGATAACTTTGCCGTCTTGGTAAGGGCAGAGGACACGAAACAATGCATAAAAACGGCAAAATTTTACCAATTTTGAAAAACTTAAAATATTTTGTTACCCGGCACAGATACGGTCACACAACTGTCCTTCTAATTATGTTCACTTTCAGGCACTGATCTGTCCTCCCTGCTCTGTTATACTTATGCCGGCTACGAGAGGGAGTGCTGTGTGTGTGTGTGCGTGTGTGTGTATTTTTGGAAACCATGGCACATAAGCAATATCATTTGGTTTTGACCCACTGGAGCAATTTAAGTTGACTGCTTGATGGAAATGACCTAACAGAGGGGAATAAACAATTTCAGGGCAGGACTGGCTGAAATAAAAAAAATCAACAGATAGATAAACTATTTAAGGAGGCAATAGCCTGACTTTCCAGCAATACTTCATATTTCCAGATACCGGAACACTTCTATTTTATTTTCAACAGAAAAACAATTGCCAGTGCTGAAAACCATTTGGCTCAGCAAAATGTGATCATACCCACTATGGAGGTGTTTCTTATATTAACCTTTGCATCCTTTTTTATAAACCATACAACTTCATTCTTAGATGCAATAGTTCAAAGAAAGTTTCAGAGGCGATAAAACATCTTTCCAGTGTTTTTTAGGTGTCATTCAATCCTATTCTCTGTGGTACAGAAGTAGATGCAAGAACGGAAGTTTACATTAAATGTCTGATTTGCTGAAGGCATTAGCACATGTTAAATGCTTTTGCACTTGTAAACCACTATCTTGACCTGTTCAATTTTACACATGCTAAAATCTATGGAAAACCTGGCCTTCAATGCATAACATTGCTTATTAACTGCGGTACAGCACAACCGATCTCAAACGATTGATCTGCACAGACTGAAAATCACACGTCGGTCACAAATGTCTTGTGTCAGACGAGCCCTGAACTTTACCCAGCTTGGGCTGCCCACAGCCGCAGGGCCACCGCCCAGATCCGGGAGGTTTCTGCCTCACCCAGGCACCACTAAATCTCATTCAATTAATCATCATATTCACTGAACCGTAAAATGACCCTGTCCAGTTCTGAAGAAGGCGCTGAGAAACCTGCTGGACTGTGGAGCTCAAGGCTTAAGGCTTCTTAGCTCAGTTCTCCAGCCTCAGAAAGATTACATTTCCCTGCCACAGGTGGAAATTCACATCAGAAATGAAATGGGCCTGAATTTTAAATGACATTCAAAATGCAGTTTTTGGGTGGATTTTCACTTACGTCATGCTGCAATTCGGTCTCACTCCAGGATCTCAGCATTACGCAAAATCCAAACAGCAAAACTACTGTAATTTACTTTGATTTTGTTTATTTTTTCAATCCATTTGAACCCAGTCATGAAAAAAAATGTATATTAATAGCATTTGGGTTTGGACATCAAACATCAGTTTTGTGCACCTCTGAATTTTTTTTTTGTTGCGGGTGACTTGAATTAATACATACCCTGAAATATAGGTTTTAATCCAAGATGTTATGCTCATAATTTAAAATACGACGGCCTTACACACTGCCTCCCCAAGAGACCACCCCCAAAATAACTCAATAAAATATGTCATGTTGCTTTGCTCACACTCCAACCATCATTTCTCCACATAATTAAAGACATATGGTGGAAGAAGCCTTTTCACTGAACATATATGTGTGGCAACACTTTCTAAGAATGGGCTTTCAAATAACTCCTTCACAAGTATGACATAACACCTCTAGCAGTACCTAAAAAGAGTGCTTCTGTCAATAACAATAAATAGGCATAAGGTGCAGTCATGTTATGTCACCACCAAAGCAGCAATTTGCATTACCATGACATGCCAAGTGGCACGCCGTAATTTGTGGTTATTGACATTTATCAATGTCCATGTGGTGCACAGAGCAGAAAATGTATTAAACCATAAGGCCTATCAGTGAACAGACATTGCGTGCTGCAGAGGAAGCACAGCGCCTGTTTGTACATCAACCACTAGCCCTCTACCCAACCAAAACCGTATTTATCTCAAGTTGATTTCTACAGTCTCCTACAACATGTTTTAAAGGGCTTGAACCAAATCTTCTTGACTGTTCCACTGATATAAAAGTGGGTGAATCATATGTTGTAAGCGACAGTAAGCAGTCAAAACAATTATATAAAGGAATTGCTGAGGTGGACTAGGTTAGTGTTTTTCTTGTGTTGCTGTGGTGGACTAGGTTAGTGTTTCCCTAGTGTTGCTGTGGTGGAGTAGGTTAGTGTTTCTCTAGTGTTGCTGTGGTGGACTAGGTTGGTGTTTCTCTAGTGTTGCTGTGGTGGACTAGGTTTGATCTTCTTGATGTTCTATGTGGTGAGCTAGGTTAGTCTTTCTCTAGTGTTGCTGTGGTGGAGTAGGTTGGTGTTTCTCTAGTGTTGCTGTGGTGGACTAGGTTGGTGTTTCTCTAGTGTTGCTGTGGTGGACTAGGTTAGTCTTTCTCTAGTGTTGCTGTGGTGGACTAGGTTAGTGTTTCTCTAGTGTTTGCTGAACAAAAAAAAAAGATTTACCTTTCAGCAGATGGCATGTTACATTCTGGGATATATTTCCATTGTAACTGAGTGGTTATCATGCGGTTATAATCATGCAAGAACTATCCATGTTCTGCATCTAAGATTTATCTAATGTTTTATTAGACATCAGAGCTACAGACAGGTAAAAAATTAAAGGAAAAACCTGAATAAATGAGTAGAAAAACAAAACGAATGCAGATGCTTCCATTCAGGTGTACTGCATCATACAATTAAGCAATTAACATCCTATTATGCTCTGTGGCATGTATAAAAATGCTGAGCAAGTCCAGTAGACAATGAGGGGGTCTGGTGGCTCTGTTATGCTGTGGGGGGTATTTAGGTCCACTTGTTCCCTTAGAGGGAAGGGTCACTGCAAAGTTATTCTGAGTGATAACCTTTATTCTATGATGAAACATTTCTATCCTGATGAGAGTGGTTTCTTCCAGGATGACAATGTCCCCATCCACAGGGCAGAAGCAGTCACTGAATGGTTTGATGAGTAAGACAATGATGTGAATCATATGCTATGGCCTTCGCAGTCACCAGATCTCAACTCAATTAAACACCTATGGGAGATTTTGGACCGACGTGTTAGACAGTGCGAGGGAATATCTTTCGGGAGAATGGTGTTCCATCTGACCAGCAGAGTTCCAAAGACTTGTGCAATCGATGTCATGGCACATTGAAGCTGTTTGGTGGCTCGTGGTGGCCCAAAACTAAAAATGAAGACACTTTATGGTAGTTTTTCCTTTAATTTGCCACCCGTCTGTTTATATCCCAATACATGTAGTCATTATATTCCGATTTATTACATACTCATTTTTGCAGACATTTCTAACGAACATCCATTACAATCCGAGGACATGCGCAGTGTTTACAAGCTACATAAATACAGGGCCTCACATCTAAACATCAGTGGCTTTTGAAAATGCATCTGCATTTGTGTAAGATGGGACTGTAAGTCTGTGGAGAGAGCTTTAAATGAGTTCAACGACCTTGAGTATTTATTCAGTCATCATCATGGTATGTTAAACCTAAACAAAATCAGGATATGTCCTCATCGCAAGTTAAAACATAAATAACTATTTTGTTACAAAATATTAAGTAAGAATTCTCATGCAGTGGACAAAGCAATGATTTATATAATGAATGTGATTACATTAATAAAGAACTTTTTCATTTTTTGAATTTATGAACCTGTTTGGGGAAATTAGGAAACATGCACATTTCACTGTTTCTGACTATGCAGTAATTAAAACACACATTTGATGGTGTACAAGCAGTAATCTCACAAATATGACTTGTTTTTCTGTAGTGGGCCTTAATATAATTTGCAATGTGCATAATTTTTGTTTATGCATTCTGTTGGAACTCCACTACAGAGTTCCTTACTACTTATAGGGGCGACATAGCTCAGGAGGTTGTCTGGCAGTCGGAGGGTTGCCGGTTCGATCCCCCACCCTGGGCATGTCGAAGTGTCCCTGAGCAAGACACCTAACCCCTAATTGCTCTGGTGAATGCGAGGCATCAATTGTAAAGCGCTTTGGATAAAAGCGCTATATAAATGCAGTCCATTTACCATTTACCATTTACAGAGAGTAAATTCTAGTTAAATAAAGAAATTGGAAAACTGCTATAATTTTACCTTGTGATACATTCATTATTATTTGTATTTATTGAAAATAATAAAATTCAAGATTATGTATCATTGGATTAAGCTTTAACAATTGTTTCAACAGTGTACACATCTCAAGTAAAGACAAGGCAACACTTTTGGAGCCAGTATTCAAAAAGCAGCCCGTCAAGTTGGACGATTCAAAAGGAATGTGAAATGAACTAAATCTGTAGCATTTTGACTTGATTCACAGAAGGGCAGTCTTGAGCCTCACTTGGCAATGTTAACATTTAGCACTTCTATTAACTTAAGAGCAAAGAGAGGATAAGAGTCCACTCACTCAAGACTGCCAGGTGCTGACAATTTAATGTGCACTCAGTCAGAACTCAGAACTGAACTGTTAGCTTATATGTGCTGTCTCTCTGAGCACAAAGGGGAAATGGATGTTAACAATTCATCTAGATCAACAAAGGCCAGAGTTAAGACTTATATGGACTGAGAAGAGCATACCGCTTGAATCAACTGGCAACCATGGCAGCCATCTGCTGTCAAATCAAAAGAAATTTTTGGATTATTTATTTCACCTGCAGGAAGGCAAACATTCATTGCCTGCAGGATGAATGCAGTGATTGCTGGTTTCACCCAGTTGCCAGGTTTGTTAGGAGGATTATTAGGGGGAAATTGCAGGACACAAGGATGGAATGACTTCACAGAAGAGCTAGTTGACATTAGCAATACTGTATATAACAAATGTAAAAAACCAAGCATTTTGGATCCCAAAAATTAACCAGTGTCCACAGGGATTTGTGGTTCCTGTTCAATCAGTGGACAAATAACTCTTTGAGAAGGTGCGTAGATTCATTAACCAATCAACAACTTAAATGAATCACTGGTGCTGAAACACCCTGAAAAATAGCAGATACTGCGGGCCCTTCTGGACTGGATTCCGGTGCCCATGCTCTACACGTTTTGGCACAAACCGAAACGAAATGGTGTAGAATATATCATGTGATGGCAGGAAAAATAAAAATAAAAGAATAATAATAATAATAATAATAATAATAATAATAATAATAATTTGGAAGTTCCGAGTTCCTTTACAAATCCACATGTAGAAAACCATTCTCCTCTTACCAGCATTGGAAGGAGTAATGCATTTTACCGTGCCTTATAAAATGATGACATTCAATGTGGATATGAACACTGACCTCCGCCATATAGACCAGCGGAAGGACTTCAGACACTGTTATGTTCCAGGACACATACGTGCCAGACTGATATTTATCCAAGACATCAGGGAAGAAAAGGAAGTCCTTCAGGGTGCTGCGCATCATCCAACGCGAGCCACGGTACGAAAGTCCATAATGACACTTTTTAATAAAACAACCTCTCTGCCAGGGGAGGCGGCAATCACTGCGGACAGACCCACTTCAGGGATCCACACTGGGTCCAGTTCTGACAAAATCTCTCACACACCCATAAATCACATGGCCAGTCATAAGTGTTCCTCGGTTTCTGCCTCATTAATAAATGTGAGAACCACTGACATCACGGCAATATTTATGCAAGTGGTTGTGGGAGGATGGGAGTTGCGGGGTGGGGGACGGGGAGGGGGGGGATGTGGTGCGGGGTTGAGCGGAGGGGGTTGTCAGGTTTGCAGCAAATATGTGACCTTGCCTTCAAGAGGACATTTGGTACATCATTGGGTGGGACTTGCTAGGGCTGGTTTTCATCTTCTGGGAAATCCTCCGCAACTTTCAATCAGCTTCAAATGAACTAATTTTTCATCCCTGGGGTCCACTCACAGGCTAAGGATAAATCTCCCACTAGTCAAGTAGTCAAGTATAACTCATTTCATATCTTACTGAAGCTTTAGGAGTGGTTGTGTTAAAGGCAATACTTATTCAATGACTTATTCACAGTTATTCAATGACAGACTGTTCTGGAAGGGGAAGCGTTCCAAAAAATCTCTGCACCATCTCTGCCATTGCAGATTTCATTATGCTAATCATTACAAACAAGGGTTTTTTCAAGGGTAAAAGCAACATTCAATTGAGACAATATATAGAGGCTTTCTGAATCAAGCATTTTTATAGACGTAACTGTCGCATTGTTTATATCTCTGCGAAATCAAGGAGAATGATGAGCTACAATATTCATAAAGTACAGGGGCTGCGTTGGATCATATTTGAATGGCAGCTTTACTAATACAATTATTGCTTGGGTTGACTGTGACAACAAAAGGATACCCAATTACAGGATCACCTCATGTTGCAATTGATATTTTACTATTAATTTTACTTATATTTGGGATAGAGTAATGCTTACAGAACCAAATTATAACTTACCTGAAGTGACATTTTCTGATTCTGCCTGTGAAATGCACTGATTTCTTGCCAGCTCAATTTCGATTACAACATCACACATCTGAACAGACAGCACCTGTAAAAACAAAAAAGTACAAAAAGGCCACAACCTGCAGTTAGTGATCCTAATCACTTAATCATTCTGTGCTTTTAAGAGCAATCTGTCTTTGATTTGGTCCCCTTTCTTGTTCTAGCAAAACTACTTTCTACATAAATACTAATGCACAGTTATTTTTCTGTTTCATTTTCAGGAGGAATGAGGTGGTGGATTTTGTGTTTGCTTGGAATCCAAATCACTGCCAGATTCTGGGCCACATGAGCAAACATGGTACAAAAAGTATTTGTTTGCTGATAACTTTATTTATAACTCTGCTCGTGGAACAAGTGCCCGCCCAAAATGCAGAGCAGAACGCGATAAGATGACCAATGAGTAACACCAGGGCTGATCAAAGGAATCCAAATTTTCTGATAAATACATCCAGATAATCATCATGTTTATGTGCGAGACAAAACAAAATGTGAAAGTCTCAGACAGCTGCAGAACACCACAGAAGACAGAAAAGAATCAGGACGCCCGCTTTCAAAACCCAGGCACTTCTACAGACAGACACCCGCTGATGTCCTTTTGAAAGTGCATCCAATTAATTCGCTTCTTCAGCTTTTCGCCACAGCAGGCCTCCCACTGAGCAAACAAGACCAGAAATGTTCATCAGAAAAAGGGACGTGTTCACTTTTAATACTCTCAAAGCTACCTGAGAGCTTAATGCTGCCTTCACTTACCATCAATTATCTAAACTTGGGCAGTCTTCTTACAGCCAATTAAACACTTGCTGTTTGGAGTGATAAACTGGAAGCAACATACTTTGAGTGTTTTCAAACGTAGCATCACGTGTAATGATTTATATTTGCTAAAATTATTGCGCAGCTTGCAGAGGTCCCCACAGGGGTGAAACTGAAGGAGTGGATCACCTCCATTATAAATTAGGACAGTGACACAGGAGTTCATTCCTCACGTAAACCACACCATTTTCCAGAGGTTTCCAATTATACGCTTGGCTCATTATCATAAGAATGTCCCTCTGCAGAGTCACCACTGGGAACATCAGCGGACGTGAGATTTACAGCGGTTACTCTGTTGGATGAAGAAGTTTATAGGGGCTGCATTTAATCAAGCTTCACTGAGAGTGATATTGTTAGCATCATATATAGCCTGTGCCTCGCTAACCTCACGTGGAGGTCACAGAGACCATGGATCATAGTTTTGCTGGGCGGCTCTGTTGAACCCGGGTGATGAAGATTTTTCAGTTATTACATTTTAAGAAGTCTGTCATGATGCCTGGTTACTGAGCATGATACTACCGGAGTTTTTCTCACCCGTGTGTAAGGTCTCAGGGCCCTGCTCTAATTTGGAATATCTGTGCTATCTGGCAAGGCTTCAAAGAACAGCCCATGTGATCCCACCTTAACAAATATGGCCCTGGTGCACATACAGTTATACTGAGTTTATGCTGTAATGATCATATCCCAGATTTACCCTTCTATTGATCTATTATCACAAATGTAAATATTAATGTTTTTGATGTGGCAACAGAATTATGTACTAAAATTGCTCACATGTGGTGTGTGTGTGTAACAAAAGTTGCTCCTGAAAATATCTTAACCAGAGCTGACAGCTCCAGGTAAGGAAGAATAACAGTCCCTCATTGCAATTCATGACCTTTCTTGTGACCAAACAATTTTTTAAATAGGCAGACAACATCCATTTAACATTGATTGCTACATTTGATTTATGAGACCCGATTGCCCAAAAAGGAAAATACATTCTGTAATGAAAAACTAGATTATCTACACCGTTATGGTTCCAGCTGCCTAGATTTCATTTTATGGGGTGGAAAAAAGAACACCTCTTTCCCTCAATCTTAGAAAATTCACTGCACCGTGAAAAATGGACACAACAGCATACTGGGAAAATCGTGCTTTGTGCTACGGGAGAAAAAAACATCTGCTTTCAGTGCGGCAAATTAAAGTGAAACAGAAACTGTTACCTTAATAACTATCGCTTGGTAGCACAGTTAGTTTTCAATTTCGGATGCAACAAGTATGACAGTTGTATTACAGCAATGGAAAACTGACGAAAGTGAAATGATAAATTTCTTCGTTTTTAAACTTTATCTTTTTCTTCTCCAAAGAATGTGAAGCTGAGAGCCAGAGTTGAGCACATAATTCAGATCCACGGCCAGGAAAGTTTTGACAAATGCAGGCTTTACTGTCCCATTCAGGTTCCTAGCGTCAGACAAAATATTTCAGTTCTCGGAATTTACTGTGTAGGATTACAGTGTTATCCCAGCCAAAGAATGATCACAGTATGAAAGCTAACACAAGATGATATGCAAATATATACAGCCACCAGCTTGATAGTACGGCACTAGTCAAAGGTTACCTATGCTACTCCTGACCTTTTGATCAGCCATTCTACTAACAGAGTCAGAGAAGTACATGTTTAGTGGAAATTTGGTAAACAGTGATTTAGCAAGTGTGTAGCTACAGGTGTGCATGGACTGGATTTAAAGCAGCCATTGTTACCTTTGATTTCCAAGTGCTAAATTGGAAGACCTGTTTGTGAAAAAAATGTACCACTGGTATTACTGTATTTTACATATCACTGCATTTAACATATTATTATTATTATTATTATTATTATTATTATTATTAATAATTAATTAATCGAACTGCAGATCAGAAAATGAAATGTTACCAGAGATTGCATCCGATGCCAATTAAATGAATAGACTTTCAAACATTACTTTGTCAAAACCATTTTATGATATCTCCTGGGTGTGCTAAAGCCTGAGTTAAATTGGCCATCACTGTGACAGAAAACAGTCTGACCACAGTATATCTGTGTGCATTTGCCGGTGAAATATATAGCTTATTAAAAATGGGTAATACAGTTGTAAAAGGTTCAGGTTCACATTATGAATTCAATTAACCCTCATTATTGAGACTGCTGCACAAAAATCCAAGTATCAGTTTCTGGCCTGTCATTTTATTTTAATATTTTAAATGTCATTGCCAGACACAAAAAAGCCTACAATCTCCTTACAGACACCCAAAGGATCCGGTGACTTTCCATTTATGTTGTGTTAATGGAGCATGATGACTATCATTATCATCATCTCACTCCTCCTCCTCCACATCATCATCACCTTATCCCTGCTCCTCTACATCAACATCATTATTGTCGTCATCTTCTTCCTCCTCCTGCTCATCATCATCATCATCTTATTCCTCCCAATCTCATTCCTCCTCATCACAACAGATAAAGAACACCATCTTTAAAACGGTCCACAGGGAATTAAAGTAAAAATATTACATAGGCAGAGATTTAAATCTTTTTTTTTATTTTTTTTTTTTAAGTGATTGTGGTATGCTGTATGAATCACTTTGCTCCATTAAGGTGGAATGCTTCCAAGGGCGCTGTTGAATGGACGTAGACAAAGAGGGCTGTTGCCATGGCATTCCGTGAAAAGAATGCCATTCGTGCATCTGAGCTTACTATGTAAAGACACCCCCATAAGGTGGACAGTTTGTCAATAAAGACATTTTCAAAAAAACAGCCCATCCTTTATTGTCTACATAATCTCGGGCAATACAGGATTCAAATGAAAGAAAGGCTGCAGTGACTTCATGTACTTGCTGAAAGCCCTTTGTCGGCGTAAAATTCTACCAATTCCACTGAGTTCAAACACCAAAATAAATAAAGTATGAACTCCTAAGCGATGCTAACAGGTACTGAAAAGCAATGGAAGCATTAATATAGCCAATTATAAGGGTGCGGGGCCAACCTGTGTGGTCAGGAGCCTGGATGCGCTATGATATAGGGTCTACCAATGTCCCATTCAGCAGAAGGAAAATTGCTCTACCCTTCTACCAGGAAGTGAATCAGAAATTAAAACGTATGTTTCAGGAATCATTTGGGAACACATCATAAATAATTAACTGGGTTCAGACCAGACTGAAACCGCAATGATTTGGATAAGATGTCATACTCCCAAAACCACTGGGCTATTTTGAACTCTCTGGGTGGGGCATTGTCATCTTGGAAGACGTATCTCTCCAGAGGAATTGAATGCTTTCACGTGGAGTGAAGATGATCACTCTATGACATTAAATAAGGAGTACCACTGACCTTGTCTTTGATGGGTACATGTGCATAGAGTACAGAACCATCATAACCCTTCAATTTTTGAAAAGCTCCAATTTGCCATTTAGACATACTTATTTAAATGCCAAATCATTGCACTTATGATTTTTGGGGAATTTTGCAGGCCCTTATCCACAGCAACTTGGATTACAATGTAACTGATGATTTTACTGAAGCAGTTTAGGTTAAAGGCACAACAGCAGCCCATCACCTGGAAATCAAACACACAGACGTTAAAGGGCAAGCACAGTTTCCTAACCATTAGGCTACACTGCCACCTCATGCTGTAGATTCATGAATGTCTAACTGACACCACAACACTGTTTTCATTCATTTATACCAATTTCTTTTGCAGTTGAGAAATCACATGGCTACCCCCCAAATACCAATAATAAAAATTTGTCACATGCAAGAATGGTTACGTTTTATGCAACCAAGCTATATTGGGTGGGTGACCTATAATATATACTGTACCTTAATGTGTATTTACAGCAGTCTTTTCACATGTTTTTTGTATTTTATTTTAACCATTTAATTGTTATCACCATAATTCTTGGTTTCCGTTCATCTCAAAAATGTCAAAACCAATTTCTGTTAGCCCTCTAATATTGATTTGTGGAGGAATTCAGTGGAAACATGGCTGAAAATATATAATTCATACTTCCTAAACTGAGATTAGAAGCCATCGTATTATGAAAATATCTTCACAAAGTTCTATGATATTCTAAGATCTTTTGATGATATTAAACAGCTGAAGATATGCATTCCATTACTGGAATGACATTAATTTTAAAAAATTGCTTCTACCTGAAACTAATCATTGGTCTGGTGATTGTGTTGAACTTTATAACAAGCAATATTTTCTGGCCAATGTGTCTTCATTACCTTTTCCCACCTTCTCCCAAATTCACACATAAATCCCGATGTGCTCATTAAAGCAAGAGAGGATTTCCATAAGGGTTTGTAGACCACTTCCATTTTTTAGTCACAACAGCCCTGCCCCAGATTTGAAACTGGTAGCGTGAGAATAACGTCCTGTCCATGCCATGGGGACAAATACCATTGCTGTATTAATCACAGCCTGATGGAAACCAAGAGAGGCCTCAGTTAGCTCTCAGTTCCAGTAATCAGTGTTTTTTTAATTAATAATTCCCCCTTGGCCGCTGCCAACTGTGGCCAGCTGATTATGAGCGCAATCAATTGTAAAGATGAGCAGGTTCTCATACAGACTCACAGGGTTCTCCCCAGGGAATGCCACTGACCCTAAATAAGTGTGACCCTGTAATCTTTACAGGATGGGGGGGCAGTGGAAAGTTGTTGTGAGTGGGGGGAGGCCTTTCCTCTGACATTTTAACCATTACGGCCACTGGGGGTCTGTCCTGATGTTTCTGGTCTGCAAGTGGCAACATTCAAATGACAAAACTAACTATAATTTGAGACTGGCTCCAGGGACAGAGAACACACCTTCTTAGAGATGTCTTTTCCTCTGAAAACAAAGGAAACAGGGGCATAGATAACCTTTAAATGTTAGCATACTGTATGTGCATTATACAACTCATACACAAGTTGATGGATAGCTGTGGTTCTGCACTAACAGGTTACCGATTGAGAAAGACTCCGCTTCATGACATTGCCCTTTTGGCTCATACACGGAGTTCCCAAATCTTGAGTTATACAAATACGGACAAAACTGTTTACTTGGGCAAATTGCGGAGAACAAATAGGAACATTTTTGCAGTTGACATTTAACATGTCAAAGCAACAACTTAATTTCAGCTGCGAAAAAATAAAACTTAAAGCGCAGCACGCAGTTTATGTAGCATTACAACTGCAAGCTACAGAGTGAGAAGCAAGATTGAACGGGAAGATATCCTTACACAATGCAGAGGCATGAACCCAAGCAATCCCAGAATGATAGTTCCTTGTGGTCAGAGTTTTCCAAAGCAATGATGCTGTCCACTGCTGAAACTTTGCAATGACAAATCTACCCAGCCAAGCCATTACCTCGACTGGAAGGAAGCCAGCTGGAAGACCTGAGCACGAAATGATCATTGAGGAAGAAAATGGCCTTCAGACACCTCCCACCACTTCCTGTGCTCCACCCAAAACGAGCATTTATTGGCATTCCAAGGCAGCAATGAGCTGCTAGACGGCACCGGCTTGAATCAATGAGCATTGAAATCACTATTAACCCGAATTCAGAAATTAGCTAAGGAAGCTTTATGTCATTTTTAAAGGCATGTCTTGCAATACAATTGCATGTGGGCCCTTTTTAAATCTGGTTAAATCTCTAGTCATTCTGCAGCCTGAAAAGTCTTGCAAGGAATTCAGTGTGGGGGGGCATAACTATCTGAATTTTATAGTTGGTGGGTTTTCCTGTTCATTCATGATCAACTTCTGCATATTTTGTTGCAAACCTGAAGAAAGGGATATAAAGTAATAGAACAATTAAAAAATTCTAGGATATCATACTTAAAACACTGGTTTACATGATGATCTAATTCTAATGCAATGATTGCTATCTAGCTCAAGTCTATTCACTGTCTCTACCCTTGAGAAAGCATATCTACAAGGGGCAGCAGTCCCAGGTTCAATTCCCAGGCAAGATACTGCTGTTTAGTATATTTCTGGTTGTATAAATGGAAACATAAAAGCTGTTGCCAAGTTGCCAAATATTTTTTTTGTCAATATAGCTCTTACAGTTACAGTAAGTCTGGCCCAGAACACAATAGGGCTAAACAGTAGCGACTAAACTGTGGTGTCAAGAGGTGTTAAGTCTAAATTCCAGCATTGCCCCTTTTCTACTTGCTATGCACAATATCTCACACTACCAAAAAATTTGTGCCACTGCGCGTCCTCACGTCTTAGACCTGGCATAGCCGATTCAATTCTGACAGTGATAACTCAATTCCATTTTCTTGCATTAGTGACGGAACAGCCCAACAGCAATATGTGATGGTTTTGGGTAATTGTCATTTTGACACCTTGCAAAAAAACACACTTCAACAGGCTCTCGTCCCCGACCATAGAAAATACACTGCGCTAAACATTACTCAACCCACACTCACTCACGGCTTTGCGACAAATCGACTGACCAAACAAAGGTAAAAAGAACAACAAAGTTAAACGCCGTAAAGGGAAATAACGCAGTCGCGAACAATAACCTATCAAAAAAAATTTTTTTGAAGATGATATCATGACTGGCATCTTGCAATGGCAGGCTGTATACTGTATGTGTGTGCATAGAACGCACCAGCACGGCGCTCCCCGGCTGTACTCCTGAATCTGATCCGCATTTCCCCGTCCCTTCAGGAAAGGACGCTCCCGTTGGGTCTTGCGTCATGTTTCTTGTAACCACACAAATTCAGCATTTTAATCGTAATTGCTTATAACCCCATTCCATTTTAGTTTGTATATCTCTGTTCAGAATAATATTAAAACACTGGTTTTAAATAACGAAATATTTAAAGTATTAACTCGTGGTAAGCGCATAGGAGAGTCAACATAATATCCCCGAAAAAAAAATTAAATACATTTAAAAAAATAAAATTTGACATTAAGCTTATAAATTTGGACTTTTGTTTGACACGGATACTACTGCAATAGCCTACATTGTTTGCTTTTAGATTATTTTAAACTAAGTTCTCCATCGCAATTACAAATACACTTGATACAAACTAATTTACGCAACAGAAAATTTCTCATTTGCATTGTAAAAAATTCAAACCAGGTGTACCAATTTCACCTCCATGAACACACATGGCATTAATTAACAAAACGTTCAAAGGCCATGTTAAAGTTTAAACGATTTAACATTACTTGATGGTCGGATCTTAATTCAAAAGCAAATGCCTGTATATAGAAAATTATACTCACAGACGAAAACAAGACGTTCAGCGAAAAAACAAAGAGAGGTTTTGAAGCATCCATCGCGTTTCGAAGAACTAGATCTTAGAAGCGTTTCCTCTTCTAAAACTGTAAAATTTACAATCCGCGCTGCGTCAAGCAAATTTGACTGCCGTGTAGGCACTTATTCAAAGTTTCAACTGATCGGCTCTCAGTGAACTGACTGAAGCCTTCAAGTTATTAGATTGAATTTGTCGGTTCAAATATGTGAACTAGGCTACTCGCCCGCGTTTCCACTGCGCGCACTGCTCATCTGTCAGACTTCGACTCGTCCCATTCACAAATCTGGTGGGCTCGATCCAAGTGACAGAGCACAAGCCAATGGACGAAGCGCCTCCCTCACATGCACTCCGGCGCTAAACGTCTGTGGGTAGGGAAAGAGCGGAGTATACAGGTAGTGTTCGTGTTCACCCGTGGGACGCTGTCATTGTAAATGAATTTCAAGGATGTGATTATAGCGTGAATACAGACATACACGCGAATAAAGGGAGCGGAAATCAGCCGCAGAAGTTGAATGACCGAAACGAAAATCATTCTCCTTATTTTCTCCTCTGTGCGTGCGTATGCTTTGTTTCATTTGACACCTCCCAGCAAGAACAGCAATATGTTCAAAACTGGGGGCACTTCGCTGTCGCACACGGTGGAAAGAGTACCATTATTCTTAAGAAATGCATCGACGAAATACTTTGACGTGCCTTCACACTTCAGAATTCATGCTGCTGCTGCTGCTATCAGCAGTTACATCATCAATGAAAACAAGTGAGATACGACCTGTAGCAGCCATACATGCTTGAACCATAACACTCCCACCACCATGTTTCACAGATGAGGGGGGATTCTTTGGATCTCAGGCAGTTACTTTTGGCCTCCACACTTTGCCCTTTCCATAACTGATACAAATTAATGAATCTGATACAGTCATATGTCCACAAGACTTTTTCTTGAACTCTATTGGCTCTTTTAGGTAGTTCTTAGAAAACTGTAACCTGGCCATCCTGTTTTGTGGCTTACTAGTGGTCTGCATCTTGCAGAGTAGCCTCTGTAGTTCTGTTGAAGTCTTCTGCAGACAGTAGTCACTGACACATCCCCTGCCCCCTGAAGAGTGTTTCTGATCTGTCAAACAGGTGTCTGGGAGTTTCCTTCGTTATGGTGATAATTATTAGGTGATCGACTCTAGAGGTCTTCCTTAGCTTACCAGGCCCTTTCTGATTACTGACCTCACCTGTGCTGTCTTCTTAATGATGTTCCGAACGGTTGGTTTTGGTAAGCCTAAAGTTTGGCCTATGTCTCTGACTGCTGTTTTTTATTTCTCAGCCTCATAATTCCATAATCCATGACTTTCATTGGCACAACTCTGGTCCTTATTGGCAAAAACAGACTCCAAAGGCAATCAAAAGCCTAAAATCAAGACTACTAGATACTGAAAGCTCTAGAATACCTGCACTGAGGAAGCAATTGAACACAGCTGACTAATCAGAGGCACCTGTGAAGCCATTTGTCCTAAACATTATGGTGCCCTGAAATGGGGGGACTGTGAAAGAATGATAATGTGCACTTTGACCACATGTGAATTGTTTGTTTATGAATCTAAAATTGTGAAGTACAGAGCCAAATCAAGAAAAAATATGTCTTTGTCCCAAACATTATGGAGCTCACTGTATGTATACACTTTAAGCATCATTGTGAAAATGGTGAATATTTGCATTATTCTTTCTGCATACATTTGCCATATATATAGCTATTTAACAAATACTGTAATTGGTTATTTAAAAATTATTCAAACTCTGAATAAAAGTCCTGCTGTAACATTAACTCTTCACATTCAAGCCGATCTGTCTCCTGATGGTCAGATGACATTTTAAGTAAATTAAAATGTCAAAGATTTTAGCCTTGTGTAGTTACATAAGTGTAATTTAAGTAAGGTTGCTTTTTTAGGTTATTCTCTTTTTGTGTGTGTCAGCCTAATGTGGTGCATCAACCTACTGTCACAGGAGCAAATTACAGGAAGTCATAAACACCGACATCATAACCAAGTAAATTTAATAAAACTTCATTTAATTGATTTTATAATACTTTCATTATAAAATCAATGCTGGATGGGGACAATTGCTGCATTCATTCATTATTAAGGGAAAACATTCTCAATGAATGTATCAGGGCTGCCTGGATATACAGATTCAGTTTTTTTCAGAATGTGGGTGCGTCATCGTTGTGTACATTTATGCGTTGAATATTGCAATTCAATAGATGCCACAAACAAAGAACTCTGGGGCATTATTGGCAAGTTTAGAGAACTGTAAATAGGTCTTATATAATCATGTGAAAAAAAACTAATTCAAACTTTTATACAGTGTAATGTTTAAATCCTAAACAGTAAGTCATTTTATATGCACACACACACACCTCACACACAGTCACATAGTCACACTGTCATACTTTTGCGTTTATTTAAACAAAAACAAATGTGCTGGCAGTCAGGGAAGCCTGCCAGTCCTTTCAGCTAGTCCTTTTGAGGGCACTCCCATGTGTTTTTAGAGGTCAAATTACACAATATTTTATTGTAGCTATTATAAGTTTTAGGAAGGAACTACCCTTGTCACGTGCACAATTTAAGGCCTTAAAAAGTTTTGCTTCCTTTCCACTGTTAATAAGTGCAAGTCATTCATTAACTGCAAAAAAAAAAAAAAATAGAAAAGATTAGCAAGCCAGGAGCAGCCATAGCCAGGTAACTGTGAGAGTGTTGGGTACATAAGAGCCTAGATTCAATCAACATTTGTCTTTAACAGTGATCTATAATAAAACACACACAAAATTTTTTTTTTCAGGTTGGCGAGTTCAGAAGTCTCTCAAAACTCACTCAGATTACAACATCTATGGTGACTTGTCAAAATATAGGACACATATTGATTGAATACAGGTCTAGTTCAGCATTAAAGTGCAGTCACTTCCAGACAACTAATACATCAATGAACTTGCTTTGACTTCAAACATTTGCGATGCATTGGCCACAATGAAGGCCAACACATCTCAGACATCAGTTTATGGTAAAAAGGATAGTGAAGTGTGAACTAAAGAGTTGCCTAAATTATGAATAAATTAATGAAACGCTGATTTAAAGAGTGATACTGGTGGTAGGGATGAACGTCTCACGAGAAAGCATTTTTTAGCATCATGGCAGAAAGGCTCATTGTCTTGTTTGGAAAAGAAATCATGGGACACAGAAAGAGGGGGCTCTTTTGGGGAAGCATTTTGTGTGTTCATTTAAATGACTCTTAATATAAAATCTGCTCAATATGCATGGCATGCAAGTTTTATGCCAATGATTTGTGCTCATATCAATGGCTAGGGCTTGAACTTGAACTAGACTCTTTTATCATCCGTGCACGTTGTCCAGTTGAGGACTTTGAGGGCTTGAGATTGCAGCACCCGGGCCATATAGAATCCAATGGCCAGCCTAAATGGATGCATTGTAATAACTGGACTATTCAGTGTTCTGCCCCGTTTTGCATAGGTTTTTGCTAAGTGAGTAATATTTCCTTTCCAGCGAATGTATACTAATCTGGCGCAAGCATACATTTGCATAATTGGCTGTTTCTCGCCCCCAAGGGTCACCCTAAACTGGCCCTTTGGAAGATGCGGTTTTCAGTGGGAAACAGCAGGCTGTTTGTGTGATATATAAAGAGGAAGGGGGAGGCAAGATGAGAACCCATAAGGAAACCGCAGCACAATCAGCTTACTGCATGTGGGTTTGACTAAGACCAAATTACCCACGTATATCAAACTACAGCCCCACAAAAAGCATTAGAAATTCATAAGCCCATGACAATGCCTACAGGTTGTTGGCATAGTTGTGCAAAGAATTGGAGGTACTCTCCACCAATTAATTTTGCTTGTCCTGGGGCGCAATTTAGCCCCGGCACTGGAAATGGCTTGCAGGTGAGTGGGAGAGTGAAGTTCTTGCATTACAGCCGCAGTGCTTTCTGTGCGCCTGCATGGCAGGGCGGCAGCACCACAGCCATTTACAATTCCAAACGGGAGAATAAAGATTCCCATCATCGGTTATTAAAATGCGGCTCGATTTAACTTAAGCCCTACAAAGAGTTACATTTCTATATCCTTTCCTTCAAGCAATCTTGAATAATGCATCTCCAGGGAAATTTCACGAGGAAATGAACATTTTTGCGGATGCCCGTGATGGAGCTTTTCAGCGCAGTCCTGGGAGAGGAGTTGTTTCCAAAACCTCATGCAGCTAACGTACAGGCCTACATTGCAAAACAGCTTCTCCCCATCCGTTTAAGAGCTCACCAACGCTCTCTGCTGAGTGTTGTCTCTCCGATTTCCCCTTCTTTTTCTCATCTGTCCAGCTGGTCTCAGAGGTTTAAAGATCTTTTAGTTCAGCCCTGTTTAAAGGTAATGTTCTGGGCCCCATGCCAAGCCAAGATATTATATTCAATCTATACGCATTCAGCAATATATAAAGTACATGCTGTATTCTTTATGATAAAATAAACCACAGGTAAAGTTTATTAGAATATAGCAAGTGGTCCAGGCTGCCTTATAAGAGTCTTAGCTTTGACATAGTGTGTCAGCCTGGCAATATACTCATTGATTTTAATTTCAGGCACTTGTTTCTTGTCAGACCCCCCACCCCCACCCCCGCCCCCATAGATTACTGATCATTATTCACAGCAGACACAAATCAATAAATAGCAAATCAATCGATAGCAAAATAAAACCAGCATATGAAACCCATTTCAACAATCTTTCTCCATGGCAACCATTTTCCTGGATTTATAGAATATCATAAATTGATATTTCTATGGACGCAGTCCAGGTGATTTTTTCCGATGGGCACTGTGTTTACCCACAAATCACACCCACAACCTTTGGTTTATAAAGCCAAATCCTGAGTCGTGCCAGTCTTAGATATACTGTTTAAATAAGCATTATCACATAACTGTTTGCATAATAAATACAATTTTCCAGAAAGTGCATTGCACAATCCAGTCTCATAACTCACCATTACAATGAGATTGTTTAATTATGAAAGACAGGTTAAGCCTATCCATACTACGAAGAAAGAGTACATAATTATGGTCATAGATATTTACTTGGCAAACACAGCTTTCAAAATGAGTGATGGAATTTCAACAGTCCAAAACCGTAAATGTTAAACTTTAAACCAGCACACCAAAGCAAACATGAAAATGAACCACATTTGCTATCAGCCCTTGAATATTCTCACACTGCTAAACATGTCCACCCCTGAGATCTTATGTTTTTTTAATTGACAGGTCTGGCGTTCATAGACAATAGACAAATGGATAAAATGTCACTATATCATAATAATGTTTTTCAGGTTGACTGCCAACTGTTTGCACACACCTTTTGATGTATCCAATGAGAAAGGCAAATTTACATTATTTGAGAAGTTAGCAATGTAAAGATATGGGGACATTTTGCATAAAAGCCCTTGGCAAGGTAAGCATAAATTTGATTAATTGTAATCAAAAATTGATGGGAAATATATATTGGAAGATGTGCTACAGGGCTACAGTATGTTTATGGCTAAAAATCCATTGACTAATGAAAACATCAAAATTAATTAAAAACAGAAGGCAAATATTATATTCTACTATAAGTTATTGAAATCTGACTTCAGTAGTGAACATGCAAATGTTACAAAATGTAACAAACACTAATGTGTGTAGATTCAGTAAATTTGTGCTGGACTGGGCCTGATTAAAATGGCAAACAGGACCACATGAAGTGTAAAAGTGGAAAAGGTTTGGAAAGTACAATGTTTTAGTTCAGTCAGAATAAAATCCTGGCAGGTATGTAATTTAAGAACTGTACTGTTTTGTTTTGTTCATTCAACACAGCCTCAGTAAAATCAATTGGAGAAGCACTCTCCTTGTCAGATAGAGACTGCGAAAATACACTGCTGTGTTGTACACGGCATACCAAACAATAAGCACTCCCAGGGTGAGCCAATTTGGAAGCTAAGTTTTAAGACCCTGCTCTGCCCAAAAGCAGAGGTGGTTTCTCTTTCTAATCCTTGGTGGCCAAAGGCATGGAGATGCTTTTCTGTGCAAACAAAATGGAGAGAGCCTCCCTGCCCAGTGTGCTGGTGAACAAGGCCAAGGTGAGGGAGGAGAGCGAGAAAGAGAAAAATAGAACTTCAACAAGTCCATCCATCACAGTGACGCTCCTGTTCCTCACACCACCGACAACATGGAGAGGAAAGTTGGGGTTTTGGAGGCCAAAAGGAGTGGACATTGTGGGTCTTGTCAAGATGAATTAATGGCGGGACACTGGATCTCTGTTATTAAAATCCTTCAGAGTAAGGCAAAATACGAGGTCTGGGACACATAATAACAGTTTCTTCAGTTGAAAGTCAGATAAAACTGACTAACCACCAAAGCCGTAATATTGGATGAGAGTGATGGTGAATTTACCACCTGAGTCAGTTGCCTTTTCCAGACCGGTGCCTGTTGAAATTCAATTTCTCCACTGAATAGGGGAGCGAGCGAGTGAGCGAGCGAGCAATTCGCTGTGACGTCCACTCTTGTCACCACCTCTCCCTTTCCCCATATAATTCTGACCAGACATTCTTTTCACACTGATTTTGAGATTCAAGGCAGTGTGAAAATAAAATAAAATTCCCCAGGCTAAAGGAGCACCCGTAAAAAAAGTAAGGCGTAACCCATTCAGGTATGTGACTGGGGTAGAATAAATCACACTCACATGGACTGAAGCACTGAAAGCAGTCAAGGTTTTGCTTGTTGGTACTGTGGCTTTTATATTAACACAGTAGATTGTGGACATTTGAAAATAGTGCACATTTTTTCATAATTGGCAATGCTAAATGTGGAAAAATTGAACAGGGTTGCAGAATGTGCAACATTTTACAGACAGCACCTCATAATATTACAGCCTACATTTCATAACAAGCTGTGTTATCTATTTATACAGACAGAGATTTACAGAGGCAATTCAGGAGCACAGCAGCAGTATCCACACAGGGTCCAAACCGGTAGCCCCCCTTCCGGTAAAGAATGTGGCAAAGATTAATCACCAAGAAATTAAATCACAATTGCAAATTGTCCTATTAAAAAGACATAAACAAAGAGCAACGGGAGCATTTGTTTCCCAACAGTTCGCAAGGCACTGAATAAATTCCGGCATGCCTATGTTAAAGCGAACATTGTCCAAGTGAGCATTCCTGTTCCTGTTGCATTTTCTGGGTTTACCCACCTCAAGGTGTCAAGCAATTTAATCTTGCTGCTTGGATAGGTTTAATCCAGGAAGCATCAATGAACTCCACACTTAAAGAAATCCAATTAAGATTGGCGGCAGAGCGTCCCCGCATGCCTGCTTTGCTGCAGGGCTGTTGCAGTTTTAACATTCGTGTGGTGCCTCACTCCATTACGCAAAACCCAACATGCAAGTCATGTGCCAGCAGTGACACCTCCGAACAGGTTTTAAACCCTTGGCATTCCCCTAAAATAAATGCCATTTTTGTTTTTGAATGTCAGATGATTTCAGCTACGGATGTCTTCTATGTTCCAAGGGACATAATGAAATCTTATATGGAGAGACGATCAGCCAGCAAATCTGCTGAGGGCTACATTCAGCCCTATGGACATGTTTCTGGGATAATCCAGGAAGAATGACTGGCAATTCAGATCTTTCACAGATACTACTGAAGCATAGTCATGTGGACCATTTTCACTGTTCATAACATTTTATCATCATTCATTTGAACTGAAGTACGAAACCAAAATCCTGATTTATGTCCCACAACTGTGATGAATGTGAACATTTCACCAAGCCTACTTTAAATTGGGAAAGACTCCAGCCTCTGACTAGGTTGCACACTTTTAATAAGCATGATTGTCTTCTTTGTTCACATACCGTGGTCACAGATTGGCTCAAAGCTAGTAATATTTTCAGAATTGAGCCAAATACAAAAAAACGTTATTTACCCGCTCTCTCATACAGCTTTAAAAAACAAATTACTTGTTGTTAAACTGGATTATTATTGATGTCATTGTAAAACCATGACTTGAATACTTTAATATCTCAACAATAACAGAGCCAGTGATTATAATGGTGAAAGTCAGGCAATTTTGGTATTTTATACAGCTTCTGTGTTAAACTCCACCCATTTACGGTTTACACCACGCCCACTTCAGGTTTATAGACAGTATATATATATATATATACTGTACTGTGTGCCTCTGCACATGTGTGTATAGCTGCTTTGACACAGGCTCAGGCTGTAGGTATACCACCTGAGAGTCTACCATGTTTCATTGCTCAGTAAAGCAATAAACAAGGCTATTACATTCAACCAAAATAAATAATTGAAATTCAGTGAATGTTATTGTTAAACCTCGCACAAGAACATTACTGCTTACTGGGTGTAAGAATCAGAGAAAAAGTCACGTTGGTATTTTGAAACGTGCATCCTTGGTTCAGATACTGGATCATAATGTTTGCATAACAGACCAACAGTTCATATGCACTTCAGACTTTATGCAAAGCTTATTTGAAGTCTGGTTCCTGTATGGTCGTAATAACCTTTATGTTTACACTGAAATAATTCTGTGTAAACATACTTTGCTCAGGTTCATCTAGTGGATATCTGAAGTGCTGTTCACAATGGTAGTAGTGCAGTTTTATAAATGACATTGTGAGTATCTTACCAGGATGGTGTGGGGAATGTGGAACGATCAGGAAATGATCTGTCCTTGGATTCCCGATTAGTCAGAATGATTCATATCCTGTTTGAGCTAAAAGACCTCTGGAAAATTATAGCTATACTATATTCATCCACAAATAACTATAAAATTTACCGAACTTAACAAGATTTAACAATAATATTTCACAGTAATAGCATTGTATGCAACCAATACCTGATATCAAAGTTAAAAAATAATACAATATGGGAAGCAGGCTTTTTGTGATTTAATATTATTTTATACAGAAATTTTGAACCATTATGTGAGTTTAATTGAGCGTTTTACATCTGCAATGCTTCTGACAAGCCAGGTTTATCAGCTTGTGTTGTTGTGTGATTAAATAAATGTGGCATCAATCTCACTTGGCCTTCAGGAATTTTCTTTGTTGTATTCGATGTTTGAAGGAAAGAAAGATTATTTCATGTACCTTGGAGAAACAGTGCCTATGTCTATGAAACTGAAAGCTTTTGTCTTGGCCTTTTGTTAACAGGTGCTTCCTGGGTATCAACCCAGAGAGGGGCTCTAAATCAAAGAAGAGGGTTCAACCAGAGAGTTAGTACTTTTTTGAGAAAACTAGTTGATTTTGAGGGGATATCAGCGTAAACATACAGTCATTTTCTCCATACTGTGTTTACACTGGAGGTTTTATAGCTGCATTGTTGTTTATTCACTTCCTCTCCACCTTAGCTGATATTTGATGAGCGTCCTGGTGCAAAATGGCTTTCATGCATTACCCATGTGGGTGCTATACATTGGTGGTGTTTGAAGTGAGTTTCCCATTCACTGTGTAGGACTTCGTGCATGTGAAAAAGTGCTATAAAAATGAAATGTTTCATTCATTCATTCATTCATTCATTTATTCATTCATCAGAGGCATTTAAATTGTTGATGAAAATCTTTGCTGATGGTCTCAGTGTTATTGTACTTTTACATTTACATTTTAAACAGTTGTTTATATTGTTTTGCATATTAAAATCATAAAGAAAACGAATTGTTCGTATGCAGTTGTCATTGTGTCAGCTTCTGATAAAATTTTCATGGTGTTCTATGCAAATACATTTTGGTAGCATAAAAAACTGCTTAATATGTAAAATGGATATAATCCCCAGTCCAGTGAAGGGGCCACTATGTAGTATTAGTTTTTAAACTGAGGTTCTGACTCTCTGTGGTCATCAAAGACCCTGTTACAGTAATACTCAGTTCAAAGAATAGAGGGTGGTGTCCTGGCTAAATTCCCAACCTGGCTCTCTCAACTAGCCACCTAATCATCCCCGTATTTAATTGGCTAAAAAATTGTTCTCTCCCGCCCCACCAGAGCTGATGTGTGGTGGACATTCCAGTGCAAAATGGTAGCTGTGCATCACCCAGGTGGGTGCTATTCATCTCAAACAATACTGTTACAGTTCACTCAAACTACACAATCACCAGCACTGTCACAGCTCAAGCTGACTGCAGAATCACCAGCACTGTCACAGCTCAAGCAGACTGCAGAATTCACAGCACTGTCACAGCTCAAGCAGATTACAGAATTCCCTTTCAATGCACATGTTTTAGAAACTATTCTTTGTCACAAAGGCAAAGACATGCAGATGTTTGTTATTTCATTAATTTTTGTAATTCATTCAAAAGACAGGTGTATACATTATCTCTAAATATGAGATTATAACTTACATTTAACAGCATAGACAATCATTTCAGATTAAAAATGATGCCCAGAGAGAGAACACTTTGGTTTGGATTGCATTAACACTATCCGCCTAGCAGCTACTTCCAAAACATTCAAGCTTCCAGGCAGAGGTTTTGCAATAGACCCAGACAACATGAGAAACTCATATTGGGTACTTTCATTATAGTGATTATTTTATACAGATGGAATGTGTGCAACTGGAGTGATAGCCAAACGTTCTGAAACTGCACAAAAAAGCTTTTAAAACTTGGAATAGTGCAAAAAAAATAAATCTATGCTCTTGACGTAGAAGCACTTCTGAGAATGAAGTAATAGTAGAAACAGGCCACCCGACTGGTTTCTTCAGCAGAAGATTTAACCATCTGGAGAATTTTCTTCACCATTTCAGTACCTGCCCCAATACAAAGAAATCTAAAAATGCAAGAAGTACTGACAAATGCCACTGACAATATGACTCATTTCCATGATTTTGGGCCAAGAATAGCTTTTAAAGAAATTAGATGTGAGATGGAGGTCAGAATGCTAATATTGTACGAGACTGCACTGCAGGCCACTAAACTACCTGCCATTGCTTGGCGCATCAATCATTGTGCCTGACAGTGGGTTCGATTCATCCAGGCTAATAAAAGTGATGTCATATTGCAGAACTGCCCGCTTCCTTTTCAAAACATGCTTTTCCATCAGAGGTGCTATAGGTGAACCAATACAACAAATATAATCTCGTATAGAAGAGCTCCATTCAGCCATTGGATGCGGAGGGGTCGTAGAGGTTATTGCAGTGACAAAAGCCAAGTAAATAAAGAGCATGAAGTGAAGAATTACCATGAGAAATGGGCGAGCTGATGAGAGATTCAAGGTCAGCTGTGCATGTATATTGTAGGCATAATGGAACAGTTAAGCACATGGGGGTTTAAAAACCAGTTCACTGCCAGTTCAGTTTTAATTAGGTACTGCTGCACAGGAAGTGACTTCTGTAGCTTTTTATCCTGCATGGTTTCAGTTGTAGTGGCCAGTTGCTTGTATGGATGCTTGTATTCCATATGTGTGATGTTGAGCACGTTTGAGTTCAACGCTTTAGTGCCAGACAGGTACTGACCTTGCTAACATAAAGTGGATTTTATGCTAACAGCGGCCAGATTTGAATTCTCATTACAGAAATGCAATTTACAAACTAGAATATTTTATTATTTTAGGTCCATCAATACAGAAACCCAGAACCACTTCTGGATGACTTTTGATTTGTTACCTTTTTCCATTTGTTATCTTTTTCCACCGCCTGGGCAGAGAGGATTCAGTTGCTCCAAGCACTTCCCATCCTTGAGAAACAAGCTTTTCTGGAGAACCGTGGATATCTACACCCACCCCAAATCGGCATTGGCTGCAATTGCCCAGATAATTGGCCATTCCAAATTGGAGGGGGAATTGGATATGCTCAGCCCCATGGTAGGCACCAAATTGTTAGATTAAAAGGGGGCCGGTCTACCTCTATCTTCAGCCTACTCACAGAGCATGGCTTGCCCACAAAATACTGTCATCAGCCCTGAGAGAAATATTCCCAGGAGTCTTTTCCAGGAATGCAAAGGGTCTAAGTACTGAAATCGCTCAGACTTTAGGCAGGGTTTATTGAGTGGGGTGGGGGATTCCATTGTTTCCCCACTGAAATTGTCCTTTTTGCTCATCTCGTCAGTGAAAGCAGATGTCAGAGTAGCCAGCGAATATGGCACACTGTGGCTGGCAAAGAAAGACAGACAGATGCCGCTTCACACAGAGCAAATTAAAGATTGCTTGCTGAAATAGCTCCCAGTGAGAACTTGAATAGAATTTTTGGTAGAACTGTACTTCCAGGCAGTACAGACTGACCAAACTGTATTCATGAAATGCACTATTAAATGTTTCTGCTGTTTTGTGTGGACATCTGCCGAACTGCCATCCCCACTCTGCCTTGATCTTGAGCCTTTATCATGTTGGCTGGTCATCGTGAGTTTCACATTTCAGAAGGAATTACAAATAAATCTTGTCTTTGATTTTTCTGGAGCTGTTTGAAAGTTTGTGTTTGCCATTTAATATAGTGGACTCTAAACTCACAGCAGAAGCTCCTGACAAATTAAGATCCTAGGAGTTAAAGCAAGGCCTGAAGGAGCATTGATTATTCCCCAGGGAGGGATTTCTTTAATTAGTACTAATTAGGCTTGCTAACATTTGATTGCATGTTTTCAGTCTCACGACAATTGTGTAGTTCTGATACCTCCATTAGCCTAAATTTGTTAGGGTATGAGAACCATGCTGAAGTCTATATAAAAATATCAGTAACACTTTTCCAATACTGGACACAAATTAATTCACTAATACTTGAACTTATGTGTAAATCCTGATGAATTAATGCATAAATCATAATGAATGAAAGAACAGACTAATGCGTAATACATCAAAAACTAATGAAGCAGTCACCAGAATCATACATGAATAATAATAAAAAATGGTCATTGTTATGTATTGATTGCCTGTTAACATATGGTGTCAATTACTACTATGAATTATTGAATGAATTAATAGTCAGTTGTAGACGTAATCAAATGAGGTATTTGGTGTAAAACTAAGGATGGCAAATTGCGATAGGGATCACAGAAGGGGGGTGGGGGGTTTCGTAGTAATCACAACCCAGGGGAGGGGGGTGGTCAGTCGTTTTTTGCACATGCAGCTATTCACTAACATATGCCAGTTGTTTGCTAAGGCATGGCATAGGCTACCCAACTGCTGTCCCTGGACTGATCCCCATTTGATTAAATGAGCCATCATTGTCCTTAAATGGGAATTCTCAACTGAGTTTTATAGTACTTTTAATGTCCCTTCTCACCAAAAATCCAGAATAAGACACATTTTGACATGAATTTGTAAAGCACTTTTCTGCATGGCTCAGTGTGGTGTGACTAATTCCCTGTTCTTAAATCTTTCAGAACAGGAAGAACAGCTACTTATAGTCGGCTGCCCCTCACCTACCTCATGATTAACCTTCATCCTGCACAAAACCCACTTGATGGTACTGTAGAAATGGTCTTTATGAAAGCCTAGCAGTCAAAAAATGAGAGCTGTGTTTCTGAATGAAAGACAGGGTGGTCACCAATGGCAACAAATACGCCAATGTTTGAATAAGTCTGACGTGGTAATTCATGATAAACTTCATATCCTTGCGGCCCGGAAGTAACTGCAAAGCGTTGAGATGCTGTATTGAAGATCCCAATCTTTTTTCCAACTGCAAATATTTTTAAAAGTTCATGACACACTCCTTTGTAATCACAGCATTTAATTAAATTCTGTTTCTCAAAAACCTTGGCTGCACCTACTTTTCAATGACTTCAAGAGTGACTTGATACACAGAGAACCAAAAAGTAAAAATGTTTCTCTAACAACCATTCACATCAAGCACTCTTCCTTGTTCATTTGATACATTTTGAATCATAGTGACGAATCGAAGTACCCAGGTACTTTTCAGAGACTGATAGTTGCTTAAGTCTTATTTCACATGCTAGCTTATAATAGGCTTCAAAAAGAGTAAGAAGCAAAATTTCAATGAGCGACATCCAAAAATCTTTTCTGGAGGCTTCAACGCATCTGTCCTTCCAAAGAATGCATTTAGTGTTTGTAGATAACAGCTGTTACACTCGCAGTTTCCTCCTTGTTGCCCCCCAGCAGCCTTGGAGGTCTTCAGAAAACCCCTGATACAGGTTTTACAGTTTAGTTTGGTGGAATTCATCCCAATGTATGGTAAAGCTGTTCTCCCTGGTATCCATTGGTGAACTCAGGGAGGCTGTTGATGCCTGCATCATGGAGGAAGGAGTGTAGTACAGTGATGTTTAGTTTCTTTAGTCTATGATTATGTATTTGTTATTTATTTGTTTATTTTCTGTTATGGCTTCATCTTGGTGTAACTTTATGTTCTATGTCAACTTTTAAACAATTCTATATTTTCACTTAATGTATATGTCACATAAAAATTTTCTGTGTTATGTAGCCCATCCCCATCCCCTGCAAAATAGATCTTGATCACAGTGGGTCTTCCTACTAAAATAAGGAAAATATATAAGGATATATTATAGATCTCTGTTATGAAGACATTCAAGTCAGGGCTCCAGAGTTAATGTCATATATATAAACACAAAAAATGATGCATCAAGAGAGGGACAGCAGCACACCAGAAAGAAAATCCAATGGATTGACTCAGTGGAATTGTGGACAGTGGTTCCACATGATTTGCTTGCTTTAAATGTACCTGACAGCTGTGTTGTTTGCATGTTCACAGATTAAACATTAAATAATTGCATTGAATAAATATTATCTGGTACATTACTTTCAATAGATGCTGATTTCCGTTTTGTAGTGTATGTAGAAGTACAACTGATCAAAGGAATTTTCAGAATATTTTCCTATTGCATGTGTGTATATAGATAGTATAACAGTTATTTTCTTAGGTTGGACTCAGAGAGCTCTGAAAAGTCTTTTCTAACTGTGCGTGCAATAAGTGATGTCATGGAACAGAGCTCCATTGTACTTCCTCATATAATGCAAAGGTTTGCAAACACTATTTGCTGAAGACTAGTCACAGGCAATAATTCCACGGCAAAGCAGCAGTCAGTAAACAAACACCCGTGACCTCATTTATTAGCAGGATGTGGTGTGACGAGAAAACAAGCCTTAGCCTCAGTATAGGAAAATGTTCCTCAGTGCCTGTGCGCCTGTATGTAAATGCATCTATGCACATTTAAACTTTCCAGAAAATCTCATATCGGCTCTGCTGTAAATGTAATATTTTTATCTGTTGTGTAGTGTTTACGCAAGAGTCACATTTTAGCATTTGGAACGTTCCGCAACTGGACAGCTTCTCCTGCTATATCATTATATGGACCAGTATTGTGTATGCTAGTATTCCTTACGTGAGAGGATTAATACACTGTTCGTTGATGTATACATTTATTTGATTGGGTCGATTATTTTTATTTTATTGTTTTCTAAAATATTTTACAGGTACGACGGTGGAAATTTTTATCTTAGTAATGAGTAATAAGTGAGAAATGGCACGTTCTGGATTTGATTCCAAACCATAGGGCTCATCCATGCACTGAAAACAGTGCCTTAAATTCCATTTATTCTGCACTTTGATGGCTAAACTAAAGGACCAGAACACAACAAAACCACGGGGAGTATATTCATGTACACAGAAAGATTTGGGATATAGCCTACATCATTTCTACATTGCAAAAAACAAAGAGGTCTCTTTCTCTCAAAGCACCAATGGGTCCATTATTCTTGCCATTTGGTTTGAAAGCAGAGAGCACCCACTGTTACTGAATGAGATATAACGTCTGGTGCCACCTATTGCTTCCAGATAACATTTTCAGCCCACAGAGGCACTAATGGCATTGTAGTCAGCAGCAGGTAGTTTCCCAGGCATCGGTCCCCACACTATGAGGTTTGTATAGCCATGTTAAATATAAAAAACAGATTCATCAAGGTGACATGACTTCCCTCAGCTTTTTATAACCAACGGGACAATTGACACAAAGCAATGGCGACAACGGTACAAAGTCCAAAATAACAAATGTCAAGTACCTTGGGAATCCACCCCACAGTGAAGTACACCAAGGGACAAAAGTGCATATTTGCCTGTATTTATTGTTGTCAGTGTGCATGCAGTGCAGAGCACATAGCATTGAAATTGAAGGCATTCTTTAGCAGTGGGGATATTAGCATCTTCCCCGAGCCTCCATTCACCAGTAAGCCTAAATTTAGTCCATATGCCTGAAGTCACTATCAGATCTGGAGATGCATGAAAGCTTACTGTCAATTACTGAGAGATGCCTCTAAATCCTCAGCACTGTTCACTGGTACATCTCTGCTGAATTCTGCATCTGGTGCTATAAAAAAACTGATGGGATATTTATGGGAATTCTTGCAAAGCTTCTCTTATTCTGTGATGTGTACTTCCAAGTAAACCCTCTTAAACCAATCCTCTAAACACACACACACACACACGCATGCACACACACACACACACACACTGCCATCTACCAAAAAATTCCTTTTTATTATGCCCATCTGTCTTGTTTGCCAATAAATTACATTGTGGAAATGCAATACAATGCTTCTGAAAATACAGCATTATGAGCTGGGAAAGCACATGGCGCTGGGCATTTAATGCCGCCTTGACGCAATTCATTCTGACTGCTCTCACAATACGTGCACAGCATTGCATTTCGCTGAAATTAGAGTCAGGGTTAAATCTACTTCATTATGACAAGAATCCTGGAACATGAGCGCAAACTGCTTTGTTACCCCAGTGACAAAGTGAGTCACCAGATGAGAAACAATTTCAGCCCCGGCATTTGTGTCATAAATCAGAGAGCAGCTCGTTTTTCAATGTGCATTTAGATCTGCGCTCGAATACTTTCGTGAGAACACCGAAACCTTAAAGACATAGCCTGTTTCACGGGAAATTAGATTTTAATTTTGTGTTTGCAATTATGTGGAGTGGTGGCTAGACCTTTGGGTCACGCATGAAAATCCTGGGTCAACGATATTGTAAACAACATTGCCTGTTTTTATACTGGGTTGCTTTTTATTTTTACATTTTCCTCCTCATCCAGGACATCAACAACTCAACATATCTTACAGTTCATCATGTTGTTTTGCACCTCTGCATATTTACTGAAACTGAAGTAAAAGAAATTCTGCTTGTGGGTATGAACCTTGCAGCGTTCTGGTTAGAAAGACAGCTGCTTAAACCCCAAGCCAACGTGCTTCGCCATTTTTTCTCAAAGGGGTCCAAAAAACTGAAAGGAATAAGTCTCCATGGAGAAGGCCATCTGCTGAACTAATTATAACATGCAATAGACACAGGTAATGAGTTCTTACTTATAAACAAAGTAATGTATGTGAAGTATTCCAATAAGATATCGCATGAATTGCTTATGTCACCAAGGGTGCTGCAGTACGTCAATGTAATTCAAGTGACAGGCGTTGAGATGGCCGATTGTTGATCGTTTTGCAGGACAGTGAGCTTTGTGGCTTCTCTCACTGACAGCTCCAGCAAGATGGATTCAAATTTTCAATGACGGAGAATGGCTCGCACGCAGTGCTCTCCTCACACTTCACACAAAGCGCCTCGCCTGATAACAGTTTGACGTAAAAGGATTTGCGCACGCTATAGCAAACAGCCCATTGAGAATGTGCTATTGTGCTGCCTCTGGGCTCTGACAGGCAGCAGTGCGGTTCTCTTGTCTGAGGCTTCAGGTGTAATGGCTCCAGCAGCCACCATACCTGCATGAGTCACGTCTTTAATATGCTCCTGCGGTACTTAAAAGCTGAAAGCCAGCTAAAGATAAAAGGTCTCCATCAGTCTTCATGCTGTGTGCAAACAAGTACTGGGAAAATAGCTGCACTCCGACAGCCCTGCTCTGTACAAAAATCTAATGCAATTAGACTAAAATCTAAACTTCACACCCACATTGCTTTTAGAAGGAGCCCTGATTTGCTTTGAAGCCACAAGCTACAAAGGCAAAGTTAAAGTTCTGAAAGAGTTGACTTGTTGACACAGAAGGGCAAGAAAAATCATTGACATACACCAGTACTTGGAAATTATGCTTGTCTTTTCAGTGTAATTGTCGTTTTAAAAAAAGCCTCATTTCCATCATCCATTGCGAATGCCTAATTTTAGCAATTATTTTTCTGTTTAGTATTTATTAATTATGAATAAACATCGAGACACATTGCACACTATATAAGGAAACATTGTGACAGATGGTGCAGGCAGAGAGGGGAGATAAAATATGAAAATGCAACCACTTGACACATTTACACATTTTGCGCACGAAGGGGCACATTTTGGATTGAATCGATGCCAGCGGTTTAGTTGAGAACTGCATGATAAATGTTTACTACTGTGAATTGATATTTTTCCAGCATAAGTTGCAGCTTGTTGGGGGGAGGAGGGGTTGAACAAAGATGAGCTCCACTGCTCATTTTTTGACATATTGAGCACAAAGGCTGCTCAGGATATCTCTGCTCGTACTCAGTGGTCTGGAGAAGGCCAAGTCATGTGGCGATCTTTGGTGAGAGGCTGGTGCAGGTCTCTTTTTTAAAATACTGAAAGCAATACAGGAAAATAAAACTCTTGGGCAGTAGTAGTCTGTATGGATAAAGGACAATATGCTGTCAGCCCTGTCACCTATATTTTAAAAATGTCTGATGAACAAACGTTGACAGATACACACACACGCACGTAAACACACACACGCACACACACATGAACATGCACACACACCTACCTCAGTCATATCCTTGCCTCAAATCTTCCGATTGGTCATCTTGTCAGTTCAACTCAACATGGACTGTCTGAAAGCCAATTAAAGAAACAAAGCCAAAAAAGTGGCTTAAGGAAAAGGCCAGAGGAAGAGAACTGGATTGCAAATAGTGTCTGAATATCAAAGCACTCAGAGATGGGGAATACTGATAACGGAAGGTGACAGAGGAATTTGTCCTCAGACAGCCGACACATACGTTTGTGGAATGTTCTTAATCTTGGGACTGTCTGGAAGCATGAATAGGATAAGGAGCCCAGAATACGGTATATTGTAAATTAGACTATGAAAACAATCAAAAACACATGTGCACAAATACTTTATAGCAATCAAATCAACAAGTTTCCTTCAGCAGAAAATTTTGTTTGTGTTGCAGCTTGTCCAATCCAGTTAAACATAAACCATTCAGACTACTTACAGTAGCATAAATATGCACTCAACCAGTTTATGATGTAATATTCAGTGAAATTGCACAGGCAATCAAAATAAATAGTTCTGCAGTGACAAAGGCAGATACATAAAGTGCATCTGAACATTCCCCACTGTACCACGAAACTGCTTGAGGAGTTATGAAAAGGAGTCCTAAGACAGATATCCACCAATAAAGGATTATTAGAGAAATAAAAACTCAGCTCTCAAAACAAGGGGAAAAACCCTGTCCAGTTGCCCTTTAACTGAAATTTGTTGTGCACTTGTAACTTTTATTCTATGTAGTTTTATACTTAAACTTGTCACTGTTTTATTTAGTTGTCCTCTGTCGAACTTCTTAAAGTTATCAAACTACCCGGCAAAGCATAGCAGTCACCTCAAGCAAAGCTCCCATATGCAATGTCAATCTCAGTCAAATGAACCAGCAGGCCTCTGTTTGATCAGCCACGGGTGAGCCAAATCAAATCAACTCCAACTGGGGGCCTCTAGTGGCGCAGCCCTTAGAGCGCTATCCACATGCTCAATGCGAGCTGCAACGTCGACCACCGACCTTTGGCATGCGTCTCTCCCCGTCTCTCTAAACTGTTCTCTCATATAAAGCCCAAAAAAACGTCTTCTTTCAAACCGACTCCACCTAATTAGTTTCCACAAACAAAAGAGAGGCTCCTCCTCACTAGCCTCAGACTTTGAGAAGATCACTGTCTTTGGGGAAAACAGCCACTAATTTTGAGAATCTTGAAAAAGATTTTTCTGGGTAGCCATCAGGGGCATCGTAGTGGGAGGAATAGTGGAACTGACTACCCAGGACCTGAAGTCAGGAGGGCTCTCAAGGCTCTCTCAGGCCTGGACTGAAGTTTGCTTTGATCTACAGTTTTAAGGGGGCCCACAGCGACTACATTTGCACAGGGTCCAGAATTTCGGGTTACACCCCTGGTAGTCACAGTCACCCATAACAATACTGATTCTGCCAAACATCACTGTTAGTATTAGTGGTGTCATGGAAAATTACCACTCTCTCTTTGGGGATGTAAGTCTTCTGTATTACATGCAGCATAGACAGATCTCTACCGTATATTCATATGCATGAATGCAAAACAATTCTATGTAAATACCCAAATTATGTGATAATCTGTGATGAAATAAAATTGATTCTACTGGATTATCATTAACCTACACAGTTTTTGCCTATATGTGCAGAAACTGAGAAATAAAATTCTGAAAAACCTTTTATGTTGTCACAGGGTACAAATAACACTGGTGACCAAAAGGATGGTGCAAGCATTCTTTGAGTGAATTCATAAAAATGCATTTCAAGACATGCAGTATGGCAATCCCAAAAACCACTGTTTATGCAGAATAACACCTTCCATTGTGTTAATTATTCAGTATAGGCTATATTTCCTCCAATTCTACCACTTACAAAGTGCAACCCTTTAATAATTGTTCCAATTTCAAATTTTTGCCATGTTTAATTTTTATAGCCTACATCTCAATGCATTGTGGTGGTCTCTTGAAGACTTTAGAAAACTTGACTATTTTACAGAACTTTAACTGTAGTTAAATACGGGGAAACAGCGCATTGAGTTGACTGTGGCAATAAAGCCAGATGGACCACAGTCACACAATGTCACCACCTAAGCCCTATTTTGAGCCAGGAAAAACGCTTAAGGGCATTGCAGACTGTTCAAAAGGGCACTTTCAGTTGGTGCAGGTGGATAAACCAAAGATTTACCTGCTTATCAAATTCCACTTATCAGTAAATACACAACATATACTTAAATCTTACCGTTACGCATGCTCTAGGGTCTTGTCTGTTCTTTGTTCTCTTACCACAAAGTTATACAATCAGCAAAAGCATATACTCACATTAAACTTCCACAGTGGGCTCATCTACCTATGTTTAATTGTGGAAGAAATATGTAGATAATACCAGCACAAATAGGATGTTGGATATGCTTTGATATGCTGAATCAGATGATGTTTTCAGCAATAGCTGCCAAGCCCTGCAAGGAAATCATCAAAATTACAAAACTACATGACCTGAAATAAATTCTAATTATTCCAATGAATCTCAATCTTACATTCAATAAAATTATTCACTTTGTCTAATGCTTGATTTTGGTCTCGCTTTTAAGCATTCATGAAATGGTTAGAATGGATTTAGCATGAAAAACCCAATAAAACGTAACCCTAAATAGCATTAATCCAGCACGGCCGTGACTAAAAAACTATTTCATTAGTCATGGTGGGGATAAGCTCCCTGTGTTCGACTTCCAATGAAGCTGGATAACCCTTCATCCAAATAATTTGATTTTCAGTTGAAGGGCACTAAATCAAACTTGCAGTACAATTTTTGTAGCACAATCTCATGCAGCCAGAAATCAATCTTTAGAGATTCAACCTTAATGGGTGCAGTAACAAGTATCCTACTGTGACATAATGCTCAGAAAGATGGGGAAGAGCACGAGGCACAGTCTGTATTACATTAAATGCACCATTCATCTACAAGTTTCAAAAGTGACGCAAACGCGTATCAGTTTCCAAGTATAATCATTCAATGCAGTGATGGCTGAGTAGGCAAAATGCTAACTTGAATTAATGATGCATTTAGCAACATAGCAACAAGCAACATAGCGACCACAGGCTTTTGCATGCCTGGTCAGATACGTTAATGCTTAGTTTCTTTAACATTTTGCAACTTTACATAGATTGTTTCAGCATTTATATTTTGTTTGCATTCTGCATACATTTACGTATACACATTTAGCTGATGCTGTTATCCAGTGGGACTTACATTAGTGCACACATACAGGGTGGAGAAGAGACACGATTGAGAGGAGGGCCTCGTTAGGGAGAGGACAGTAAGGCCTCTTGTGCAAGAACAAGAAGGCCAAAACAAGGAAGTGGAACACATTATGTCCAGTAAATTAAGCAGAGAGAAGAAGTAAAAGAGATCCTCCTCTGGCCTTTCAGGTTTACTTGGTGTCATGGGGTAGGGGGGTGTCGGACTGGAAACAGCAAAGAACAGAGGCAGTGAGGATATAACGAAAGAGGGCTGTAGAACACCAAAAATGTTGAGTAATATCACAAACATTTTATCTCAGAAGCTGAAGAAGAACCACCCCCCTTCAAATACGATATGTTTACCCCGATCAGGCAAGCAAAGATGTTTACAGCATCCTTTTATCTAGTTTCCGTTGTTTATTTTGGACAGCATGCTTCATATTTTATAGATACTTTTGCCTTTTTCCTTCCTCTGACCCTATCACAGAGATATCTGGTTGGTGTAGTGTCTGTACAGATTGGAGGACCTGCTGGAGGAAGGGAAGACTTCCATTATTATTTCACTGAACATAAGGATGTGGGCAGTTGATCACATGGTCAGGGACAAAGCTTTTTTTGTCATTCTTCTCGAGGCTGGCAGAAAATTCACTGTCTCTGGGTCTGCATCAGAAAAGAACGGGATCAACAGTGAATCATCCACTTGGCTGGGGTCCCGTGGTGAAGAAGCATTTTTACAGCATGCTCTGGCCCTTCCCAGATGCCCTTTCGGATGGCACTGTCTGCGGCACCTTATGAAAAATCATGTATTTTCCGTGTGACTTATTTTGGGAGTCTTGTTTGTCACCCCACAGTGGTGTTTTTTTTTTATGCGAAGACTCCTTGTTTATCAGTGAGGTTTCCACATCCAGCAGTCTTAGGCAGGGGAATTTTACATCAAAATGTTTCCAAGTGTATGCGCTTATAATAAACAATGACTGGACGATGTTGTAAAAGGTAATTTTACTACCAATTTTATTACCATTGGATTTAACTGAGTTCCTCCAAGGTTTGGAAAAACTGATTGGGTGGCAGACAGAAATGAAAAATATCCTTGCGCATTTGGCATCCACAGGACAAAATGTGCAGGATACTTATGAATTATGACAGTAAAAAACACTTTCAATTCTTCTCAGCAGTAACATATTGACCACAGATGCCTTGGAATTGCATGGCTAATCTTATTTTTCTTTTTACCCTGAAAGTAGCTTGTCAGTTCAGTAGACATGTGATATTTTTAGTGGACTTTTTTGTGGAATGTCATTTCTTAATTGCTAATCTCCACAATCAGCATACTGACAGCATTGTGTCTGGAGTCAATCAGTCTGTTAAAGCCATCCATCCTTTTGAAGCTCTTAACAAGAAAGAGGAAACTAAGTTTGGAACTGGAAGTTTTATATCTGAAAACACAGGCGCACAGACCCTTTGATGCATGCCCTCTGCCAGATCGCCCTGTCGATCTCAAAGAGTGATCTATTTCTTTAGATTCTGTCTCTTTTTAAAATTTGAAAACTTATTTTACCCACTTTGTTTCCCTTTCTTTAATAAACCTAGTTTCTGCTTTTTCCCCCCACTATGGAAAAAAGCGAGGGGAGGTAAGGTTGCATAAGACAGCGGAAACTCTTTTTTGGTTTCACTGATGATACTGTCGGAGTATGAGTTCTGCTTTATTCGATGTTCAGCCATGGTTAGGATTTTTAAGTGGTCTAAAAATAACATAGTGTACCATTCAAACTATTACTGTGTGCTCTGAGCATTCTTACATATACGCTTCCCATCTTACAGAATATTAAAGAATTCAGAGCATTTTAATTTTCTTTAGCATTTAAACCAGTGACTCTGAATGATGAATTATTTAACAAATCATTTTTAACTGAAGGATTTATTAAATCAATAAACACCCTTGCCTAAGATAACCTTAAATGTTCAAGTCTTTTTTATATAGCATACTTCATCAAGCCCCTTATTCATACGTACAGAAGGAGTCCACCTGGGATTTGAACATGGCAACTTTGTTTACAAGTATAGTTATTCAACAATCACGCTACGCTGCCGTTTCCGATCCCGTTGTGACATTAGTGCAGTGGTAACGCACAAATGCTGCTTTGCTTTTGTGTGCTGTATAGCTGACCCGGAATGTGCACTGCAGGGCCTGATTTGCACTGTAGGTTAAAGGCAGAGACTGAAAGGTAGCAATGATGGCCTCGCTTTGATAACTGTGGTGAGCGGCTTGTGTGGGACACAATGGCAAGTGTCTAAACTGCAGCTCATAAAGGCCACAGTGATCAGTGTTCCTTCGTGTTCATTGCAGTATATTGTATGATACCGATTTTCCCTCTTCATTCTGTGTGCACCTACTTGATATGAGTGCATGTCTAACTGTGGAGGAATTCAGTGGATATGTTGATTTTGCCAACTGCAGCTTTAAAGTGTTAATTTCCAAGCATTCTGAAAGTGTCGAACAGCAGAAGCTACTTTGCACTGCATGTGCTAATTTTTGGCTAATTATTTCACAAATTTACAGTGCATTAGGACTGTTCTCTCCTGGACTGATGGAGCTTGTAGAAATGGGTACCAGGAATAACTGTGATCAGTCCTATTATAATTTCTGCTCATCATTCTCCAAAAAATAAAAAAAGCCTGACTGACCATTAAAATAGCCGCTCATTTATACGAACTTCTAATTTCACAGAATGAGCGCTCCCAGGTTAGATCTTTCACTATTTTAATATTCAGATGTCAGTTCATATTAATGGGCTATCTCTGTGGCTCATGACCAGTTAAGTAGCAAGAACCAAAGGAACTAAATTCATGACTTTTCAAATGCAGCTAATTCACTTGCTACTACCATTAATAAATTACAGTATAAATGACCCAAGGCCCAGATGTAGACATTACTGAGTGTGAAGTGAACCCACTGCAAGTGTAGATTATAGTCTTTCTTTTTATTTGAACAGATGAGAAATTTCCCTGGTCACCTCTTTTGGCTGCCCAATGCTTTTTATAGAATAGCTTCTCCAATCAATTATTTTCAATGGCATGCTGCAGAGTATGGTGCTAATGCTTGTTCCAGCTCTTTTGCTTACAACCCCTGTTGCCACTGGCTCCGGTAACGACTGAACTAAATGAAGTATGACTCGGAAGTGTAGCATGCAGGCTGATTTGCTATCAAAATGTCAAATTTGGACTGCTGAGCAGTTAATTAACTAAAGGCTAGACAAGGAATTTTTTACAGTTAGGGCCCTGTTGTGGGTAGATTGTGGTTTGACTCCAATGGCTTCACACTGACTATGAAATGTATACATTCATGCAGATAGGTATACTGTTCCATGGTGAACTACAGTAGTATATCTACCTGCATGAATGTTTACATTTAAATGAATGTAAATGTAAAAGAATGTGTGATGTGTAAGTTGCCCTGGATAGCTATATCTGCTAAAAATCAAAAAATGTAAATTTAGATTGGGTGAGCACAACAAACACCTCCTGCAATAACAAAGACAGTTTTACAGGGCCAAATTTTTCATTTAATGTGGAAAGTACAGCAATTGTACTGGTATCAGGAGCAAACTATGCTATTTGTGTTGCACTGATTTATACTGATGCTGTGTTCCCCACAAATGTGTACGTTTTTGTCGAATTTAATTCTCTTTCAGGAAAGGTTCAAGAAGGCTATCTTGTTTTTATTATATGTTTGAATTACACTGAAAGCCTTCAGGGTAGTGATAGCTATAATCAGCGAAAATACTCTTTTTTTCAGAATGATGCTATCAGGAAACTTGTAAACTGTGAAACAGCATCATATGGTAAAAATACCAGGAACAATTGCTAAAATACCAGGAACATTTGACCAAAAATAGTAACTAAAACTGCCTTGCAGCTATTTAACAGCATTTGTACGTAAGTGATTTTTGTGAAGCTTTTCACCTTTTTCTATTGCTCTAAATAGAAGCTTACACTCTGCTTCACACCACACAAGAACACATAACTGCTAACACAGTTTAACACAAGTCAAAACAATTGGTATTGATTTTAATGCATAATTTTATTAGTCCAAATTGGTAATAATTGCTAAAGTGTCTCAGTAAGGTTCAAAAGCTAGAAATGTTCACAAATTAAACATATGTTAATAGAGCTATAGTACATTTTGTAACCATGTGTGGAATTTTGTAAGTCTGGCAATGTTTAAAAAATGAGACCATTGCCTCCTCTTAAGTCAGGTTCCAAATATTTTGGCACAGACAGTTGATACCTCAAATAGCTTGTTTGAAAGACATGGAATGTAGACAAATAATAAATAGATAATAAATAGGGTGTGATTGTCAATGGTGTATGCAGGGAGGTAGTGCCCGACATGCAGTGCATTTCTTGCATGTGAGATATGCATCGCACACAGGGCCCTGCGACCTACAAAAAGGCCCATTCTTAGCTTAGAACCACTGTTCAAATATGCCCTTCCCCAAGTACAGTATTTCAATAATTTGTAATAAGGCAAAAAACAGTGAAATAGTTATATTAATAGTGAAGTAACCTAATATGTCTAATAGCTGAGTTATGAGCTCGCTTATATTGTCTGCAGTCAATAAGCAACAGAAGGAGATTGTAAATGTTGATCAGTAAAATGTTGTATGTAGCCTGTAAATGAAGGCCATAAATTCCACTCTAGTTAATCACAGTCCTAGAACACCTGCCGGCTCATCGCAATCCTTGCTGCCCAGCATTGTGTGACAGCCTGTTTTTTTTCATCTCACTCTCAATACCAAGACTGTCACTGCCTGTCTCTTCCAGAGGGCTCAGACAGTGAGGTGACGTCACTGCTCTTCCTGCGCACAGCGTGGAGGTCGTTTCTGAAGGCTCGTTGTGTAAAACTCGATGCAAGAGCTTTACGTCACATGAATTACTCTTACTCATACTCATGCAAATCTGTAATTGCGACTTATGTAACGTAGTACTCCATGAACACATAGAGTGTGTCTCATACATAAATACACAAGGAAATACTGTAGAACCTCAGAGTAATGGGCTACTCTGTGAACCACATGGGATGAACGTAAAAGTAGAATATGCAATTATAGATTATAGATACAAAATTGGAGTAGCCTATTAGAAAGGCAATCATAATGTACAGTAAGTATATATTGTACAAAACGACCTGGACATGATTTATAAAATACATACCCAATCACAAACAGAATGAAAAGTCTGGGACACACTGAAGTGCCAGTCTGTGTATACATACCAGCAGGAGGGTCAAAGGTCAGAGAGACTAAGTCAATCTGTAGGACAGCCTTAATGAAATGAGTGTTCCTGAAATCTGTAGCTTTAGCTATTTGTATTAAAAACTGGGGTTCAAATCAGGTTAGGTTGGGTTGGGGGGTGGGCGTCATTGGGGGAATGCACATGTTGTGGGGTGCATATCTCCCCTCCTTTATCTTCACCTATGACGATCAGCTAAGTAATATGTTGAATAGTTGGTTTGTTGGTTAAATGGCAAAGCTACTGGTATAAATTTGGCTCAAACAACTGAGACAAAAAAACTACCATTAAGAAATTCAACTATAAGCACCTTCTCAAAAATGAGTCTAAGAAGAAGTAGAACTTCTTTATTGTTCAGACCAATACCTTTCAGAAGAGCTCCATGTTCATGAAAGGAATTGTGAGCAGAAAAGGGATTTGAGCATTACTGATTGAGAAGTCAAAAGGTCCTCTCTGAATACAAGGAATTAAAATATAGTGAAAAAGAAATAATTGGCAGAAAAGCATTACTTTGTTCCACGTCATTAATCATTTCAGGTGTATGTGTGGGGGCATGCTTCCCAGTAATTGCAGCATCACAAACAAGCATACAATTTATATACACTTTGGCACTGTGTGACAGGCAGATAGATCCAAAGATGAATGGCAAAATGTTCTGCCTTTAGCAAACTAATTAGCAGCCAAGTAATCGTATCATTGTGGGGTCAAGTGAAGGTTTTTCTAAAGGAAATTACAAAATCAGCCTACACCAAAAATCAATAAAATGACTAAATCTCTTTATAATGTAAGGAATAAAGACAATTATAAGGTTTAGATTCGATATGACCCAAGTTACAGTGCCAACTATTTGCTTCTGTAAACAGCAAGCTTGGGCCCAGCGTCATGTTTGCTAGCTAATGAGATATTCTGCTCTAGACCTCTGTCCCTGCATTTCTCCCAGTCAGCTTGGAAATATCTCTAACAGAGTGTTTGAACAAGCACGGCCATTTGTTTTCCAATATTGACTCATCCAGCCTGACAGACAGGCCCAGATATTGGATGTTGTTTCCCCGTCTGTCCGTGGAATATGCTCACCGAGGCACAGAGGTCTTTTCGCACGTTGATTTATGTTGGAAAACCGCAGTCATTAAATATTTATCTCCTTGCGGTGCATCTTGGTAGTATAGCTTACTGAGCCTCCCTATGGAATGCTGTGTAATTGGGGAACTCTGTTCTTGCAGTTTTTCTTTGGTACTGGGATTCCTTGTCTTCAACAAGCAACAGCTACACAAAAAATACAGGTGATTACTGAAGGTAGTTAATTAATGGATTCATATAGTAAAAAACTAATTAACTGGCAGAATAACACCCACCCTCTCCATCTTAACTGATAGGTCCAGAGAGTTCTGGTACAAAATGGCTGCCGTGCATCTCCTAGGTGGGTGCTGCACAATGGTGTTGGCTGAGGGTAATTTACCTGTTGCTTTAAAGCACTTTGGGACCTTGAAAAGTGCAACATACTGTATGTAGGTGCTATCCATTGTGCGTGGTTAGGGAACTCATTAGTTCAAAATCTTGGAGCCCATTAAGGATGTAACCTTGGCTAAGGTGTTGGACTGCTTCACTGAGATGTAAATAGCAAATCGAATGAAAGCCATGCAAGTCGCAGTGGACAATGGTGTTGCCTAAGGAAATGAATAATGGAGTCTCGGTAAGTGTTAAATACATGATGCATGTGTCATTACTAAATTATTAATCCATATTTTCCTTCACAACCAGTCTGGGATTTCCGGGTTGTATTTCTAAGACAGTCTTATCAGTGCGACCCCCTCTGTCCAATCTGGGGGCCACAGACAGGCATGCGCGCCCCCCAAAGCACATGATACCAGCTACCGTTTTTCCTCAACCGCAGAGATTGCAGCCCAGCTGATATAACTGGATGTAACTGATGTGCAGATGATATATGGACAAACCTGCCAAGTGAAAACTATCTTCCTGAAAAGACTCTACCCTTGTAGCACACTGAAGGGCTGTTGGCTACAGTTGGTACTGGCATGGCATAGAATTGACACCAGATGACAACAGTGTCTCAAAAGGAATTAGTCTTATTTTTTGTAGTATATTACATGTACATGTTACAGTGCAACTAGCCTAAGCCAAGGAGTGAGAAAGAAATACTGTATTGCAGACAATGGAAAGTCAGTCATAGTCCATTATCATGCAGGCCATCCATGCCTTCAGCGTTTCACTCGCAAGAGGGTTAGTGACGTTGAATACCCGATGGTCACTTCAGACACCTGCAGCTGCAGTACGCCTCATTAAAAGCCGAAGCTGTGTGTCATAAACCCCACGTTGAACAAAGACAGATGACTGTGTCTACGCGTCCTATTCCGCTGTTCTTTAATTTATCATCGTTAATGCCGGTTGCCATGTGACTGTGGAAACCTCTGGGGTACTGCCGAACAGGCAGAGGAGATGGGAGGATAGGTAGGCCTACTCCGCAAACAGAAATCACTAATCTCTCTGCCACACAACATAATCTCTATGCCTGCTACTCCTAATCACTTAAAGACGGATTAAATGGATGAAATAGCATGTTAATATATCCTTTATAAGTGCATTTGAGGAATATATGTCTAATGAATTGCTATAGAAGATTTAATAGCAAATACAATACTATACATACTATACATAAATAGAACAGCATACTTTCATAAAAATAATTTTTTGTCATCTAATATGTTTATGTAATATACAGTACAAATACTCTATATTAGACAATGTGTATCAGCAAATGCATACATAGTATATTATTGTGCACAAATACTTTAATTCGGCTATTATTGTAGTTATTAGTTTATTAATATTTTATCATACATCCTGCTGTTGTTGTATATGAATACTATTTCATATGCTAAATTATAACTAATTGTCCAGTGTTAATTCAACTCTAACAGAGTACATATGGTCCAATCGGGACCATATGTACTCTGAAAGAGTTTATGTTACACTAGACATTTTAGTGTGAACATGATAACTATGTATTTATTATGAGTGGATGCAGTATATACAGTATGACATCCCAGTTTATTTATTTATTATATATTTTTAAATGGCATGTTTTTGTATGGTCTGGTTGTTTTCCATAAAATGCTTTTTCTTTAACACAGCTGTGCTTCAATGCCTTTTGTGTCATTATTTACAGGTACAATTATTGCGGAACTATTACCACGAGGTCAATCACAATAGGTTCACATGTGATCAGTCATGATTCCTTTTTTCTTGCTAAATGACCCTCGTCTTGAAAGGCACCCATTTGCTATGTGTTTGTACACACCCGTGTAATAATGCCATTTATGTGGGGGAAAAAATTACCGTCTTCAGTTGGCCCCATAATAGGCTGTTTGCAGTTGTTAAATAACGGCAGGCCTGAACCAGGAGTGCAGGAACATTACAGAAACAGCCAGCGGGTGAGTTTGGAGATTTGTCTGAGCTGTAATGGGTGGGCTACCACAGCTATAATAGCAGGCCAGACCGCGTATTGATTCAGAATTCAGAACCTGCAAGTCTGCTGGCCGACAGAGATTTTCCTCAGAAATGGAGCTGTCAGCATGGCTTAGAGAAACGAGCGTGGCTGTGAGATCAACAGATTCAAGGGTTGGGGTTAGAGGCAAGCACAAAACCGCAAACTGCCCGCACTACAGTATGTCTTTGACCGCCTATTGGGAATGCTTGCTGTCTGTGAACAAAACCGCAAAATCGCCGTGCTACAGTATGTCTGCAATCTCCTGTCGGGAATGGTTGCTGTCTACAAACAAAAATCGCAAAATCCCCACTGTGTGTTCAACAACCTAACAGGACCGCTTGCTGTCTATGAACAAGAACATGAGCTCTCTATGAACAAAACTGCAAAATCACCATAATATGTCTGCGACTACCTATCTGGAATGCTTGCTGTCTACAAACAAAACTGCAAAATCACCATACTATGTCTGCGACTATCTGGAATGCTTGCTGTCTATGAACAAGAACATGAGCTCTCTATGAACAAAACTGCAAAATCACCATAATATGTCTGCGACTACCTATCTGGAATGCTTGCTGTCTACAAACAAAACTGCAAAATCACCATACTATGTCTGCGACTATCTGGAATGCTTGCTGTCTATGAACAATCCGCGAAATCACCATACTATGTCTGCGACTATCTGGAATGCTTGCTGTCTATGAACAATCCGCGAAATCACTATGCTATGTCTGCAACCACCTAACAGCAGCTGCAAACGGAGGCCTAACAGAAGAGCAGTCTTAAAAGGAAGATGCCCACCACACTTCAAGCTAACTAAATATGGAGGACTGAATAGGAGCTAAACAACCAGTACAGTCAAACTAGAAAAAAGCTCCATACCGGGGTACTTCACAGGAAAATAATAAACACTGGAGCACCCTGCGCTCAGGAAGACGTTGTAGACAACGTAAGTCTACCCTCTTCACAGTGTCTTTTCCCTGAGCTCAGTGTGCTCCAGTTTCCAAGTCACAAAATCACCAAACCACTCAAGCGCGTCAAAATATGAGGAAAATACTATATAATACTATACTAAAATACTAGCCGGAAAACAGAGCCCCTACTGTCAACAAGGAGTTAGACTGAAAATCACTGCAAGGTTGCATGACTGCATAAGGGCCCAACATCTATGATTAGAGAGGAACTTGTTAAGAAAGGTTTTGGTGAGAGGTGGCAGTCTAACATTTTAATAAGTATGATTATTGTAGCTGTCCTATTTACACAACCTGCACTTATCTGACACTCTCTGTTGACACTCCTTTGTCTTTACCCAAACTGAATAGGCAGGCTATAATTACTGTGTAGGCCTACATTGAGCTGGTTCAGTACCAATCAGGCACAGCAGGCTCTGAAAAGATTTTTTTTATTATATGGCAGCTTTGAACCGCCTACTGCATGATAATAAAATAAAATCCTTTGCATTTAAGGAGTACTCCTAACTCTCTTTTCACTCTTTCAATTAAATATGTTATTTTTTCACATTTCCCCAGTAATTTAGCAATTATTTTAACATTAGGAGAAACTGTATTGAAGAAATTCAGGTTAAACAGAATCTTATGTAACATTTCAGCAACAATATCTATATCCAGCAGTCTTCATAATTGCAAATTGTACACTGTCATAGGAAAACTAATATACTGTATACAGTAACTTGCTAGCAGCAATTAGCTTGCAAGTTGTTGTAATACTTTTCACAGTATGTTTACTGAAATAATAATTACAGTACTGAATTTTTACTGTAATACTGTAATTACTTAGATGGGCACTGTAATTGTATTTACAGTTAGCATACTGTGAAATGTATTAATGTAACTTATAATCTAAGTGAGCTACACAAGTATTTAAAATGATATTTCTTAGTTAGACCAAATTATATCCATCCATTATCCAACTAGTTTATTTCTGGACATGTCACCAGTCCATAGCAGGGCACACAAGCCAATCACTCGTGGGCAATTTCGAGTCTCTAATTAGTGTAATCTGCTAACTGGAAACTCTAAATTGGGAGTGTGAGGTAACTGGAGTACCCAGAGAAAGCCCACGCACACATGCATATTCCACACAGATCCCACACAAATTCAAACCTGGGACCTTCTTGATGTGAGGAGACAGTGCTCTCCACTGCATCACTCTGCCGCTCCTATTTAATTACACATTATAAAAAACAGTCCATCCATCTTTTGTCCTTAAGGGGGAATTCTTAGTAGGGTTTCAACTGCCCCTGTCCTTTGACTGACAGGTCTTTTGAATTTGATAGTTAAGGAGGAATTTGCATTATTATTTGAATTTTAAATCAGGGTAGATGCGTGACAACATGGAAGTGAAACTACCAACACAAGCCCTCTCCCACATAATAAAAATATCTCTGTATCGACACATACAAGTTTCTGTGATTAAAAAAATAGTTCTTAATAATTCACAGAGAGTAGTCATTGTGTGAAATAGCCTGCCAGGTCACATAGCAGAGGCAGAAACTCTGGGGATTTTCAAGACTAGGCTTGTTACGGTGTCTGTAGTCCAGGTAATCTGTAGGTAATCAGAGCAATAATTTAGTCAGGAAAATGGCGAGCATTGTTGGGCTAAATGGCTGGATCTCATCATTATATTATGTTATGTTATGTTATGTTATGCTGTGTTATGTTATGTTATGTTATGTTATGTCAATCCAGAGCTACTTTAATATACTAGTGCAGAGATGTTCATGTGGTGAATATATTTTACAGATATTTTATCTTCTGTCACACCGAGAATGGTCAATTGCTAAATCTATAATTACACAGTGTTCTTGTACAAGAATATGTTTCAAGTCACGCTTATCACATTCACTGTGACATATTGCCCCCTGTTGGCCAAACTATAATAAACTTCTTAGAGAAGTAGTTTTGGAGACGGTTGATAATTCAATATTGCAAAAAAAATTAATTATTACAAAAGCACAATTTTATTGTGCTGGAAGCATACACCATGAGTAACCCTGACAAGTAACAACTGTAACTTGTTATACTTGCGCACAACTGTCTGCCTGGTGAAGCAGAGAATGAGCAGGGAGCCGTAAAAGCTGCAGTTTGCTGCTCAATAATTTGATGCTAGATAACCTGTGAAAGAAAAGGAAAGGCAGTCACATCTTACTGTTATGTCAGACAATAAATCTGTGCATAAAGAATTTTACAAACAGAGCTGTGTGAAGCCAATATGCAATTTTAATACATTTCTGTAAGTACTGAAAAATTTTCTGTGACTGACTGATGAAATGACTATACCACACTGGGCTTTAAATTTGCATGTGGGCCCTTGGCCTGAGTGGCAGTAATTAAATTAGGATTTATGATCTAAAATTGGTTAATAGCTCATTATAGAACTCATCATATTGGCTAATTATACATTACTAGATTATATTCATTCACATTGTTGATGTTTAATTAACACACTTTTAACCCAAACACTAGGAATTAATTATAGTAACACAGGTTTCAAATCATATTTAATTATTTTTCATACCAGACAGAACTGCTCACTTGACTTTAAAAATACAATAGCAATTCACAAAGGGCATGTCTCCCATAGCAACGGTCACGTCAGTGCTGAAAATAATCATAATAATCTTTCTTGCAGGCCAGCCATTTTGACAAAGTTTCAGCCAAAATGACATTGCATTACAATCACTTATACAAGTAACTCTGGATAGGAACACTTGCTAAGTGGAGAAAATCACTCACAGGAATATAAAAGTGCCCTTTCACCAAGAAGGCACAGAAAAGATCCATTTATAGCCTTCCATGTGAGCATACATGGAAGATGTGCAGGGTTTCTGTGGTCCTCACCACAGTGGGAAGCTGGGTATTAAAATGACAGGAAGTGGGGAAAATCTTTGATAAAAAATGATAAAGAGTAATAATTAATGTGAAACAGCCTTTTATTGATTGCACAGTGGTGGTTCAGCTTGTACCGACACATTGGTACACTCTGTGACTTGTCTCTGTGACATTTATTAATGGTTGAACTTGACAAGCTTAATTATTGGTCAATGTTAAGGACAAATCTTTAATAAAGCCTGGCCTGAATTTATCATTTGATTTTGGGAGCTGAATTTGTAATCTGGGGGGAAACCAGAGAATAATACATAAGGAAGTCCAGAGATTGCTCTATAGCAGAGCTGCCCAATCTTATCTGAAAAAAAGCCAATGTGGGGGCAGGTTTATGTTTTAGCCCAAAACTAGGACCCCTGATACAACTAATTAACAAACCATGATCTTCAATAAAGACCTTGTTAAGTCAAATCAGGCGTGTTACTGCTGGGTTAAAACTGGTCCCACACCAGTCATTTTTGGATAGGACTGGATACCCCTGCTCTATAGTCTTTAGATAACAGTTGGCTTGTCACTCAGCACTGCTAGCTGTGGGTGTGAGCTGAGAGTATAAACTCAATGATCCAGCAAGTCATTCCGTCAGAGCAGTGGCACCCATCAGACTACTATTCACTCTCTTCTGGACTTGGAGCACTACAATGAGGGAAATAGTTCACATACAAGCAGGCCAGTGTGGAAACCAAATTGGAACCAAGGCAAGTTGAGGTTTAATTAAGATAACTAGCTGTTCATGTTAATGCAATTACCTCCAAAGTTTTATGATTTTTATCAGTGGTACAAATAGTCTATTTATTGAAGTTAGTCATAACTGTAATATTTTCTAACTGTTTGAGCAATTGAAATTACACTCAAAAGACCAATTATCTTTTAGTATATCAACAACAGATATGGCCTTTTCTTATGCAGTGCCAATGACTGCAATATACTTCAATCGGGAAATTTAAAAAACACTCAATTATCCAACATTTGTTTATTTATAAGAAATAAAAACCCAGCTTCACAGCTATTGCAGTGCAACCCTAGATATTCGGAATATGCCTGCTTTTCATTTTAATATCATGCAGTTCTGGGAGGTTATCAGCGATGAGCATGGTATTGACCCAACTGGGAACTACACTGGCGACACAGACCTTCAGCTGGAGAGAATCAATGTGTACTATAACGAGGCGTCCTGTAAGTCTACAGAGTTTTTCTGAGTGAATCCTTCTTTTAGTCTTCCTCTCATCATGACATCTGCTGATTTTTGAGTATCCAGGTGCTGAAGGTACAGCACAATGTTAATATTAAGCAGTTTTCTGTCATTTTCTGTCTTACTGTTGTGAGTCCATTGGTGGCTGTTATACATTTTGGGAGTACATTTATTCCGGATCCTGACTTTCTTGGCGGATGACCTGCAGTACGACTCCAGTGCATTGTGGGATTTGTCCTGTAGCCCACAGATACGTCCCGCGGGCTGTTCTGGTGGACCTGGAGCCCGGTACCATGGACAGTGTGCGCTCTGGACAGTTTGGGCAGCTCTTCAGGCCGGACAATTTCATATTTGGTGAGCTAATCCCATTTTCACAATGCACTCTTAAGAAAAATATTTTATGTTAAGTTCCACAGTATATGAACAGTCCATCACATGCTGTGGAATTGCCATCACTAAACTGCATGTTTGTGGTATTGACCAGGCCAGCTGTCATTCTGATGGCCTTTCCTCATGTCTAAAGAATGAGTACCACACGGACCATGGAGGCTAAAGGGGACATGGCCTAATTCTTATCTACCATGCCTCTTCAGCGCCCTGGGCTCGAGTGTTTGCCTGAATCTCTGGCTGAATCAGAACATAATCCCCACTGCCCTTTTGTACCAGTGTTCAAAGAGAGGGGTGGGGATAATGAATGCTGTCGACTGGAGTCATGTCCGAAGGATTAAACCACCTCACGCCGCGCTCAAAGTTCCGATAAGATCCATCGCTGTTGGCCACCTACGCTCTGGCATGGATTACAGCTTCACTCATTTTATTTTAAAGCTAAAGGCAACTTGGAGGTTTTACAGATATTTTATCAATGTTTGTGCGTGATGATTTCGATAGATGGTAGCACACAGGCACCTTGATTATTTTGACATAGTTAAAAAAAACGCGTGGGTTGTACAGACACTAAATGAGCATGCCTTTGTGTTACAGACCGTCAGTTTAAATACTCCATACGAGGAGGCTTATCGCCGTCGCTGTTTGTTCAGTTGACACTTCCATCCGAAATGGCTTGGCGTGCTAAATTTGGAACACACTTGGACAGCTGAAGCCGAGGGATCAGTGGATGTTTCCAAGACTGGAGGACATAAGATTAAGGAGACAAAACCCTGCTGAAACCACAACAGCCCACGGCTGCTGGAGAGATGATGAATGACTGGCATTTGGTTTGGTGGCAGTTGGTTTGGGGGGGATTAGACTGTGTCTCTCAAATTTCTTCGTCTTCTTTTTTTCTTCTGTTGCCATGCAGGGCAAACAGGTGCGGGTAACAACTGGGCGAAGGGACACTACACGGAAGGGGCGGAGCTGATGGACTCGGTGCTGGACGTGGTGCGGAAGGAGTGCGAGTACTGCGACTGCCTGCAGGGCTTCCAGCTCACCCACTCCCTGGGCGGAGGCACGGGCTCCGGCATGGGCACCCTGCTCATCAGCAAGATCCGGGAGGAGTACCCCGACCGCATCATGAACACCTTCAGCATCATGCCCTCCCCGAAGGTGTCCGACACGGTGGTGGAGCCCTACAACGCCACCCTCTCCATGCACCAGCTGGTGGAGAACACGGACGAGACCTACTGCATCGACAACGAGGCGCTCTACGACATCTGCTTCCGCACGCTCAAGCTGGCCACGCCCACTTACGGGGACCTCAACCACCTGGTGTCGTCCACCATGAGCGGGGTGACCACCTCCCTCCGCTTCCCCGGCCAGCTCAACGCCGACCTGCGCAAGCTGGCCGTCAACATGGTGCCCTTCCCCCGCCTGCACTTCTTCATGCCGGGTTTCGCCCCCCTCACCAGCAGGGGGAGCCAGCAGTACCGCGCCCTCACGGTGCCCGAGCTCACCCAGCAGATGTTCAACGCCAAGAACATGATGGCGGCGTGCGACCCGCGCCACGGGCGCTACCTGACGGTGGCCGCCGTGTTCCGCGGGCCCATGTCGATGAAGGAGGTGGACGAGCAGATGCTGTCGGTGCAGTGCAAGAACAGCAGCTACTTCGTGGAGTGGATCCCCAACAACGTGAAGGTGGCCGTCTGCGACATCCCGCCCCGCGGCCTCAAGATGGCCGCCACCTTCGTCGGCAACAGCACGGCCATCCAGGAGCTGTTCAAGCGCATCTCGGAGCAGTTCGCCGCCATGTTCCGCCGCAAGGCCTTCCTGCACTGGTTCACCGGCGAGGGCATGGACGAGATGGAGTTCAGCGAGGCCGAGAGCAACACCAACGACCTGGTGTCCGAGTACCAGCAGTACCAGGACGCCACCGCCAGCGAAGGAGAGGAGACCTTTGAGGATGACGAGGAAGAGCTCACAGAGTGAATCTTTCCTTAAAAACTTTTTTTTACAAAATGTTTTCATCAGCACTACTTTTTCTGAACTGTATTGTGTGTGTACAAGTTTTTTTTATATAAAAGTTTGATTTTTGTAACTATTGTTACTGTGGAAATACTGATCTGACAAGACCACAGGAGTGGCTGCAATAAAAAGTACATTGAGGATTAGCTTGGATCTGTGACTTTTAACCAAGTGTTCCCAGTTTCTAAAAAATATATGACAGTCATGTGCTGTGGCTCACGTCCAATAACTAAGAATGTGTTTCCTCAGTAGTGCAGGCTACTTGTGTCAGGAGATCCCAGGGCATCTGACCATTCATCTGTGAAATTACATTACTTACACTTGCATGCTTTAAAGAGCACTAATTGAACTATGACCACCCAGACCAGTAATGCTGCCCCAGCTCTGAAACAATGACCAAATTCTAATTTTTCAGCGCATGAAATGTTCAGTTACTACGCATAAAATCACACAACAGCAGGCATTTCTGGATTAGTTACTTTTTTCATTACTTTAACTGGAAAGAGTATGCGCTCCTGTTCAGTCATGTGACTGTCCACATGACAAAGGCTTATTACAGGACTGATCTCTCAGGGCTATACACACTAGCAGATGTAAGCTGGCAGCTGTGAAAATAAGGAATAACCACCTCCCCCTCCCATCCAAGTCCACAGCAGAAGCTGAGCGTTCGGTCCTAACATACCTAATATTCCCCGCTCCTTAAACATGCCATTCCCTGAAGATGTGCGGAATCTAAAGACGTAGATCACAGAGGCAAGCCCCAGCCCTCATTCATTGGGGTTTTAAATATGTATTTTCCATGTTTTGCAGCCAAAAACATTTTCCACCACGGAACAAAATGCACAATTACATATTATTACGTAACTGCAACCCGGAAAAAATTAATGACAGAAAAACAAAGATTTTGCACTGAGGCCTCATCAGGTGTGTGTCTCTGCGATATGTCAGACACTGACAGGGCAATGTCCTGAAAGATTATCACAGTAAACACTGCAGCGGAGCGTAAATATCACATCGTTTGGCTTTGGCACTAAAAAGCAGAACAAATGTTTACAAAGGAGGCCTGAGAATGGAGTGACCACACCGTCAACCAGTGCCACAAACACTCAGACTGCGCAGTAAACCCTGCTAGGAACACAGTCAGTGCCCAGTCTGCACAGTCAGAACCCAGTCAGCACAGTCAGAGCACAGTCTGCGCAGTCAAAGCCCAGGCTACAATCAGAGCCTTGCCTGCACAGTCAGAGCACAGTCTGCGCAGTCAGAGTCCAGCCTGCATAGTCAGAGCCCTGCCTGCACAGTCAGCGCAGTCAGAGCACAGTTGAAGAAGTCAGAGCACATTCGAAGCAGCCAGAGCCCCGCCTGCGCAGTCAGAGCACAGCTTGCTTTTTACCTCTGTGACAATTTGGTTAACTTGCATATTATTAGCTGCTTTCACATGACATGCTCTTATTTTTGCCAGGTTTGATAAATGACTGCTCACTTTGGTGATTCAAAGCAACAAAGTATACTAAAACAGCACAGTGATCTACACCTAATGATATTTGATGCGTGTTTTAAACCAGTGTGTGCATTTCACCCCAGATTAACACATCCACTTCACAGAAGCAGAATAAATCAGTAAATCGCCAGGGCTGCTATTCAGACAAATATATTACTCTGCATCCCTTTTCCTATGGTAGCCAAGGAATTCATTATTAATATTTACTCATTGCAAAAACAGTCCTGGATTACCCTCTAAACCTGCAAGGCTGAATAAGCTCTTCGGCCCTCTCTCCTTCCTGGTCCTCAGGAGCTCAGCAATGGCAGCCAGGTGTGGCTGGGCAGTGGCAAACCTGAAGACCCGCTCAAACCCCACAGACACACACCCCATCACTGCAATCCGGAGACCCCCTGCAGAACAGTTCGCCCACACGTCCGGCACAGGAGTTTGCAGTTGGGAGAGAGGCGGGGCGGATCGGGACGTGGGCGTAAGCCAAGGCTGGGAGGAGGGATGGGGGTGGGGGGGGGGGGGGTGCAGGGGGGTGGGAGGGATGGCTCAGAAAGGCATCCCTCCTTTGATCTGCCGGGCCACCTGCTCCTCGGTGGACTCCTCCTTGTCCGCGCCGCGCTCCTTGTTCCAGTCCTTCAGCCCCTCGGGCAGGCTGGTGTCCTCCTCCAAGCTGCCCGTCCCCTCCACAAAATCCTCGTAGGTGGACTTCTCGGCGAAGGGCCGCGCCCCAAGCAGCTCCACCATGTCGTTCTTGTCCAGGACCTCCTTCTCCAGCAGGCGGAGCGCCACCTGGGGGCGAGGAGGCCACATTACCATGCACAGTATCGCACTTACCCTTCACTTAAAAAGAGAATAACTGACAAAACAGAAGCAGATAGGTTTTCCAATATTCATTAAGTTCAATTTGCTACACATTAATACAGATTCAGCTTGTCTTTTTCCCCTTCTGTACTGAAAACACATTAATGCAGTTACACAAGAGGAATATAAGTTAAATTCTAACTGTTCTATCTGGTACACCAGCCGTACCGCACTGACAGAGACTGTTCCTCGGCCGTGCAGGCCTGGGGCCTTACCTTCTCCACCTCGGGCTTCTTCTCGGCCAGCAGGGCATGGGTGCGCTCGTAGGCGGAGTTGATGAGGTGGCGCACTTCCGTGTCGATCAGGCGGGCGGTGGCCTCGCTGTAGGGCTTCTCCAGAACCATCTCGCCCTGCCGAGGGAGGTCAAAGGACACCTGGCCCACCTTTTCGTTCATCCCGAACTGCACGATCTGTGGGCAGAGCACACGCACACACACACACACACCATACAGAAAAGGAATGAGCAAGTTTGAACCTGAGTTGATCTCTCTGCTTTAATTTATCATTTTGAAAACAAACACTGCAACAAACAGGCTTGATTTATGTTTAGCCAAAATGCTAAAGTTTATGAATAAATAATAAAAAAACATAGTTACAAGTCTCTCAGTTTCTGTGCTTATTCAGCTTTAGTTGAAAAATTAAGTAATACTGCTGACTATGACATTAAGATTATAATATAAACTTCAAATGTAAACAAACAATTTCTTACTCCTTTAATAGGGTTCACCATTTGTTAGAAAGATTTATTTTCTTAAATCTGCCCAATAAAACACGCGAAGCCCCTCCCATACCTGAGCGTAGGCACTCTGCGTGACCTTGCGGAGGTCATCCTGGGCCCCGGTGGTGATCCTGCCGAAAAAGATCTCCTCTGACACGCGGCCCCCCAGGGTCATGCACATGCGGTCCAGCAGCTGCTCTTTGGTGTACAGGTACTGCTCCTTGGGCAGGTACTGCGCGTAGCCCAGGCCCTTCCCCCGCGGGATGATGGACACCTGGGGGCAGCCAATCACAGACAGACAAATCACAGACATGTTAGACCAGTTACACCCCCAGAACAACCCGTCGGCCAAAACGGTAAAATTCCCAGATTCAAAAATAAATATCTAATATGGAAGCATTTAGTGTGTAATGCACTTCTAAACAAAAACGGTAAGGTAAATGAAGAGAATTTAGACACATCACTTATTTAAGGAAATCATTACATTTTATTTCAGCCTCAAAGGGCACTTGAAGTCTTTCGCTCTAACTCGCATCACTTTGTGCAATGATCTATGGTATGCATGATATAATATCATCCTGAGCAGTACCACAGATTTTATGATATCTCCAGGCTCTTGGAGACATCATAAAATATATCTCCTCAGGATGGACAAGCGTAAACAGCGTGAACATTCTGTCCGTGGTATTTGGGGGTGCTGAAAGGGGCGCACCTTCAGCAGGGGGTCGGCGTGCTCCAGGAACCACCCCGCTACAGCGTGTCCCGCCTCATGATACGCCACCGTCTTCTTCTCTTCCGGCTGGAGCACCTGGGTCCTCTTCTCCAGCCCTGACAAGGCACAAAAACCTTCACTTAAATACACACACCAGGGTCTTCTTCTCAACACATGCCAAGTCACAAATACTTCACTCAAATACACACACCTGGGTTTTCTTCTCGAGACCTGACAAGGCACAAAAAACTTTACTTAAATACACACACTCAGAATACTGAGGTTCACTACACTGCAAGTTGACAAACAACCGGGCGTGTTACTTTAGGTGATTGCTGACCCCACTAAACTGTGCACACGAGGAAGAAGAATAGAACAAAAGGCTGCATTTGATCCAGAGCCAAACTGTAAGACAAAACTGACCCGAACCCTGACTTGAGTGTCCTCTCATCAAAAACTCATTATTTCCCCAGCTGTGGCGCTGTTAGCCAGCGATGCGTCCTGCCGAACGTCACGTCTGGCACGTTTTGGGAAGCTTGTCCCCTGCTGACCCTTATCCCATGCTCACCTCCAATCACGCGCTCGATGGCCTGTTCAAAGTGCTTCTGGTTGATAGAGTCGGAAAGGTGTCGAGCCGCTATCAGCGCTGCTTCATTGCACACGTTAGCGATGTCAGCACCTGCCACAACAGCACAGGAAAGAGACACTTCTGAACGTAGGCCCTGTGACATCATTCTCCTGTGACCGTTAAACTATACATATCTGGGACAGAGCACAACAGGTCTTATTATTTACAGAACTATACTTGAGCCCTGAGGTGCTGATCCATTACTTATGTCTGAACAGGAGTACAAAGAAAACACATAATGGACCACCAGGACTGTTTCATGACAAACGAAACCCCAAGAAAAGCATTTCGCAAACACTAACTAAACCTGCCTCATGAGATTCATGTACTATATCCTACGCGCTTGGTGTATGTACAGCATGTCCCTTTCCAAATTCATAATGATGTTTTAATGGCAAACATGCTCAAATTAGAAATAAAGTAAACTATTTTTCAGATACACTCCCCAGGGTTCCCGTAATGACGTTTATTTTCATTTTGTTTTCGTGAGCAGGGTGTGGGTTTGGCAGCTGAGCCGTGGGAAGGAATGGTGCGGAATCTGCGGGACCTCGCAGGCCCAGCCCTGCCTCACCTGAAAACCCCGGGGTCAGAGCCGCCATCCTCCTGGCCAGGGCGTTCTTGTCCATCTCCAAGTCCAGTTTGAGGGGCCGAAGGTGAACCTTGAAAATGGACGCCCTGCCCTTGATGTCCGGGTGCCCTACAATGCGATTGTAATGTACGCTGTAAAGGCTTCAGATAATTTCCGTCCTCGATACCTCTGAATTCCAGGTACAAAGAGTCAGTGCTGAACTAAGCAGGAAAGTGTTTCACTGCCTTGCATCTCAGTCCTGGAATAACCTGCAGAACACAATGAGCCTGAAAAGCTTAATTAAACTGAAATAAAAACCCAGGAGGCCCTGCAGGAAGGCTATAATGGTTTTAACAATGGGTCAAATCCTTTGTGTATCACTAATGTCGGCTATCGTATTGATTTACTGAGCAGCTCTCCTGGTCAGGTCTTTCTCGTAAAAGAGATTCTGTAACTTGGTGGGAGTGTCTGGTCAAAGAAATGTAAAAAGAGGACAAATATGAAAAGAATATAGACAAGAACAGCAACAGGGCCAATATGACTAGTTATTAGGGAGTGCACATGAATTCATACCAATATATATCTGGCGGTCAAAGCGACCGGGCCTCATGAGGGCAGGGTCCAGGATGTCGGGCCTGTTGGTTCCCGCCAGCACCACAACGTTGGTCGCAGTGTTGAACCCTGGGAAAGGAAAGGCCCAGGCATTCAAGAAGTGTAGTTCTCTCAGCCTCTGACTTGACTGCTTACCTACTTAACTGATTTAGTGCTTTAGGGTCAAAGTCTGACATATACCGATACAGCTAAATGATAACAATAAGTTGCGTGATTGTGATCTCATATTCAAACAAAAATTAACACACAATCTCCCCCCTTACCCCTCTCTCTCCCACGCCCCTCTCTATTTCTCACCCCCCCCTCACCGTCCATCTCCACCAGCAGCTGGTTGAGTGTGTTCTCCTGCTCACTCTGCCCCCCGAAGTTGCCCCGGCCTCTCTTCCGCCCCACAGCGTCGATCTCGTCGATGAACAGGATGCAGGGAGCGTTCTTACGCGCCAAAACAAACAGGTCACGGACCTGGAGACAAAGTAGGGGTGAGGTTCAAACTGACTCTAACCAGCAGTCACCAGACCCGCAGAACAATCGCATGCACAGGGCACACCCCTTCCTGCTCAGAGTCCCCTGACCTTAATGCCCGTCTTCATTAGGCCAGACGGGACAATTAAGAAAAATCAACTCAACTTCTTAATGAACACTTATAGGCCCATTCATTCAAAACAAACCCTTTGTGCTTACTTTGAAGCTTTATACAACATACAAACAGGTCAACACTGAGAATTATGTCTTTTTCTTATCACTAATATATAAAACTCACATACATTTAATCTAAATGTACCTAATGTGATACAAACTCAAAAATGTACATGTACAATAATTCACCCATCAACTTACCAACTTACCAGTTTATAAATGATTTGATTCCCCAGGTCATCACTGAGAAAGAGAACCGAGTTTTCAGGCGACCCACATGATTATATAAAGGTTAAATTATATATTTTTAAAATAAATCCCACTCACTCTGGCCGGCCCCACGCCCACGAACATCTCCAGGAACTCGGAGCCGTTGACGGTGATGAAGGGGACGTTGGCCTCCCCGGCCGTGGCCTTCGCCAGCAGAGTCTTCCCCGTGCCGGGAGGCCCGGTGAGGATCGCTCCCTGAGGAGGAGGAGAGATAAGGAGGGAAGAAGAGGATGACAAAAGACAACAGGAGAGGAGGGTTGCAAAGGAAATGAGAGTGGCTGTCTGGGGACACCAGCTGAACAAGAACTCAGAAATCAGTGTGTACTGTATGCGTCCCCGTGTGGTGTGCCTGTGCTGTTCTCAGTGTCAGGTGTTTTTGCCTGTGCCTAGGTGTCCTGTGGGTTAGCTAGGGCTGTCTGTAAGGTTGTGACCTGTTGTGCTATTGTGTGTTGTTGTCATTGTGTGTGCCTGTGAGTGGCTGTGTCAGTGTGTGTGTGCCTGTGCGTGTCAGTGTCAGTGTTTGTGCCTGTGTGCGTGAGCGTCAGTGTCTGTGCCTGTGTGTGTCATTGTGTGTGCCTGTGTGTGTCAGTGTCAGTGTGTGTGTGCCTGTGTGTGTCAGTGTCTGTGCCTGTGTGTGTCAGTGTCAGTGTCTGTGCCTGTGTGTGTCATTGTGTGTGCCTGTGTGTGTCAGTGTCTCTGCCTGTGTGTGTCAGTGTCAGTGTCAGTGTCTGTGCCTGTGTGTGTGAGCATCAGTCTCTCTGCCTCTGCACATGCAAGCCTCGCCTCTCACCTTGGGGATTTTGGCTCCCAGGTCCTGGTACTGCTTGGGGTTCTTCAGGAAGTTGACGAACTCCATGATCTCCAGCTTGGCCTCCTCGCAGCCCGCCACGTCCTTGAACTTGATGTCGATCTCGTCCCGCAGCACCTTGGCGGTGGTCTCGCCCACGCTGAAGAGGCCCCCCATTCCCCGCCCGGGACGTCCCGCGCCAGCGGGGCCGCGGCGCAGCGTGAACAACAGGAAGCCGATGATGAGCACAGTGGGCAGCATGCTGAGGAGGAAGGACCTGGGGGGGGGGGGGGGATTATTTAACCCTTTAAGGTGTACGATCACAAATATGTCACAAGAATGTCCTTATCTGAACATTCCGATGCTGATGTAGCAATCACTAATGCTAATTGAAAGCAATGGAGTTCTACAACAGTTCGAATATTGAACAAGCATTCCAAAACACCTACCCTTCCAAGGGATGAGCACCATAACAGCACAGCCCATTTCAATTTACAATGCATAGTTGCTTTTGGATATGACGCCTTAAGTGCTCACTACACTTATGACTTCAATACCCACTATACTAAAGTATGACTTAAGTATTTGCTCTACTTAAGTATGATTTAAATTCTCACTAATAAAACTTTTTGTGCAAAATGTTTAAGAATGAGGAAGGTTGTGAGCACCCAGTCCCAGTCAGACAGGGTCCCAACAGATTCTGTACCATGCAGCCAGTGGACAGAATTTGAAGGCAACATAATCAATTTAACATTGATCTAAGTGCCTGGTCCAAACTACTCCAAGCTGCAATCGACAATGTTTGCTGCATGCTATAATTAACCAGAGATCGATGTCCACCGCAAAGCTAAGCTTTTGGCCTCGACAGCAGTGGTGGAACAATTCAACCCAAGAGGACACTGCGGAGGGAAAGATCATTCAGCTGGGATTGTCATTAGGGGGCTGCAGGCTCAAATCTTGGCAACTGCTTCAGCCGATATACCTCAGGTTGAAAAGGTCTTCATTCTAAGTCTCACTGTCGGTCAAGACTCTTATCACGATGGCACAGCCTTGTCATACAGTGATCCACTAAACACATGCCGAGACACTACACCCTACTGACAAGACTCCAATTTAAACTAAAACTGGCCAAGCGGAACGGAATTTTCTGTAAGAAAAAGGTGAGATGTGTGATTTTGAAATGTGTGGGAAATGTTAATGCTAAAGGCCTTTAGCATTAACATCTCCTTCACTTTTATCCCAGTGAAGTGCAATACTGTCCCTAAATAAATAAAACCAACTGTTATGATGGTAGGAGGAGGCAAAAAGTCTTTAGCAATTGCGATAGAAAGAGTGAGAACAGTGCTGCAGGGCTTATTTGTGAATGAGGACTGATGACTTGATGGATCACTAACACCCCCTTGTGGCGAGTGACAGGTTTATTTCTCCACGTTCATAGGGCTCTATTCTGGACCTAGGATTACATTTTCAGTGCGTTCAGCTGAATTAATCATTTATGTGCAAAGAAGCACAAAGTCCGGATGTTACCTCAGAAGGTCAGTGGGGTGAACGAGTCAATAAGGATACAACCTTTCATTGAGGAAAATCAGAGACTCTTTAAAGAGTCATTTAAATATGCTATAACAAATTCACCACAAGCAAATCTTTACTACTTTACTACTCCGCCAACTTCAGACCGGGCCTTCAGTCCCCAGCTCCTCCCACAGGGGCCCTGACTCTCACCCGTCACTCTCAGTAGAGTACACCACTGGCAGTTTGTTCTCCCCCTCGATACCCATCTCCATCTGTGCCGTCTCCAGGTTACGCTCAAAAGTGTCCACGCTGCCGATGTTGAACCACACATATTGCTAGGAAACAAAAGGAAATGATGTCAGAGAGAGGAAGAGTTGCGTATTCATTGCTTAGCAACAGCCTGGAAGCACCTTCTCATTTGGCCCAGACATACTGATAAGACACATTATCAGATTCGAGCAAGGGCTCAGATAATGAGACGAGGTGAGCTATACTTTATTAATAGAGAAGGGGAAATTAGTTTGTCAACAACGCAGCCCTCAACATAATCACAAAAAGCAATATTCATTAGTAATACCAATATAATTACTTCTGAATTAAAATGTAAGGAATTAAGTCTTCGGCTTTACTAAAACACTGCTAATCTGAATAGCAAAAGATAAATATAGCTGAAATTCTTTACATTCTGGTTAAATTTGTTATTAAGTCAACAAATCTTGTCAAGTAACCACTCGCAGAACGCTGACAAAAGCAGGCAAAAGATTACAATAAAAACATTGCAATAAACTCACTCCATCAAATGGTGTTTTTCCAGGGGTGAAAATGACTCTAACATAGCGCTTGTTAATCACTTCCAGTCTGTCCACCTGTAGAGAGAGGAGTCCATGTTGAGAATGGCTGTACTTCAGTTCACAGGTCAAGTGCAAGAAACTCAAAACAGGACACACCTATTTCAAAGCAGTCAGGAACATTTATCACGGTGTGGCGTCAACGGCAGAAACGTTGAACAACAAAAGGCACTGCCCAATGCTTACAGTTCCTTTGGAGAGGTAACTGTTGACAAAGTCTTTCCAGGTGACCTCTCGTCCGCCATTTCGGAAGAACAAATAGTAGGCGACAGCCGACCAGAAGGCTGCCCCGGCCAGGAAGTACATTCGGAATTCCTTGTCGTCCCAGGGCACATCACCCTACGTAAAATGGGGGCAGAGTGTGAGGGCAAAGCTGAAACAAAGGCCAATCGAGTTGCTCTCTTAGTAATGGTACGTACAAGAGTGTTTAGAATTTCTCCCTCACTTAGAACCATATCTCACCTTCTGCAAACGGTTCCACCAACCCGACTCATCTTTCCTCCCTCCTCTTCTCCCTCCTCCTCCTCCTCCACCGCCCCCACTTCCTCCTCCTCCGCCCCCTCCACTTCCTGTTGTCTTTCCAGTGGCTCCCTGTGCATTGGTCGGCTTTGCCTCTGCAAAAGCACATCAACAAGCAATCAAATCTCTCTATCAGCCTCATGCCTTGTAAAGATGCCATATTACTTCTGAGAGAAATCTGATTAATCAGAACTTCCCTAAACTAAATACAATTAGGTGGATATAGAATTCAAACAACAGATATGTCCTGGCAGAAGTCCAAGCTGGGCAAACAGTGGTGCAAACATATGGACAAAAATAGGCCATTCAGCCCAAAAATGCTCACCATTTTCCTACCACAAAAGGGTACCTAGTGCTCACTGTTTGATGTACATACCTGTCAAAGCTATCTGTGCAGAATGAATGTAAAGGCATACCTTTAGCCTCTGCATTGGCTGCTTTGGGCTCAGAGCTTTTAGGCCCATTCTTGCCATTAGGAAAATACTTCTCAAATCCTGGAGGAAAACCATAAGAACAGGAAACAAAGTTATTGCAGTTAACAACAACCAAACGTGAGAGACATCGCACCCTAAACTTCAGCATTATGTGAACTAAGCCAAGACCTGCTCACACAAGTGAATCCTAACTGATGTGTTAGGCTTATGTCATACCTTTTGGGTGCTTGGAGCAAAGTCTTCCATAGACGCCCAATGCACTGGCAAGCAGGGTCCCCCTGTCAACCGTGACCTGACTGTCAGCTCCTCCTGAGGCCTTCACGTGAGGCAGAAATAAAAGTAATGAATAAACATAGCACAGACTGCTAGAGTACTGCATCTCTCTGGAGCTGTTCAGGGATTCTATCAATCTAGTAAACTCAGTGATTCCAGTTCCAAAGGGCATTTTATTTTATTTATGTATCAGAAATCGAAGATAAATTAGCCTAATGCAAGGATTTTATGATTTAAAAAAAAAAAGCATTTTAAATGCAAACCCCTTTCAATCATGCAAACGCATATTGCTGTGTGGATTTAGTCAGTTTCCCCTGAAACACCACTTACTTTTCACAAGGACTACCTTGCATTTTATAAATAGCAGCAGATAGTGTCTTCCATGTGTTTCGTCAGTCTTTCAACAGTACAAAGGTGCAAATAAATTTGCTATCTTCCAAATTCACCTGAATGTGGGGTGACCTCTGAATAGGAATCAAAATAGGCTAAAACAACAAATGACAAATGAATGACTAGCTTCAAAAGGTTATGAATGTAGGTCTGGTAGTTTTTAATTGCTAATCTATTAAACAAGGTGTAAATTTAACTTAAGACATATTATACTGATGTCACGTCAGTATAATATGTCTTGTCAGCACCTCTGTCCCTGCCACTAGTTTAAAATGTAGCTTATTGAAATGAATTTGGTAAGTAGTGAAAAACAAAGAGAAAATTACAAAGTATAAGTTGAAACTCACACGTGTTAGTAATATTTAGGCAAATTTAATTGGAAGCGTTCAAGACCAGTAAATGTTAATTATTTAAATCGCTACCTGCTGACAGAATGGCATGACAACTGTTATGTTTCCTCAGATGAGTGACACCACGGAAAGCCACTGATCAAAATAATGTTAATTAGATGGCACCGCAGATAACGGTATCCGATTCCGATACCAGATTGCATTGGTTACTCAAAAAGTTTAGGCATTATTAAAATGAAAATAAAAAACATTACAGAGCAACGTGTTGTCAACATAGTTCGCTAATAAAACGAAATAGCCAAGTTTGCAGGCAAGCACACACCAGAAAATGAATATGCACAAATAAATTCTACAGCTGTTCATAGACACAAAAGTGTTATATAGCTAGCTACCCAACAATGTCACTCGCAGGCCTGCCATGGTCATATTTATGCAATCTTACAGTAGCTTCAATCCAGCAAGACAAAGAGATAGACAAACAAACTTTGAGATGGATAATACACAACAGCCAAATATCATCGCTTATTTACTCGCCTCGTTCCCAATATTCATACAAAGTTGACAGTACCAGACTGGCTAGCTAGCTAACTCCGTAGTCACAGTAGAAGAGCTTACCAGGTATACACTAGTTGTCCTTACTACATTTGGGGGTAACGAGCTTTGGAGAATACGCCTGCAGCCTCTCGATATAAAGAGGTATCTGTGGGCCATACTGACTCCTTTTGCTGATACCCCCAATCGTTTAAAATAATTTAAAGTCAAATTTTGGTACAATCGTTCGCTCTGGAATTGTGGTGGGCTAACGTTAATGACACAAGACCCACACACGTATCCGCCATTCTGTAATGCAGATGCGTCATGACGCAGCACGCACTGCACGCCTGCCGTGATGACAGTATTTGTGAAGAACGCGGTTTAAATTAAAATAAATCCTGGTGGTTGTGAAGCCTGTTTGTTTCATATTGAATAATTCGGTAATTTATTTCTGTAATTAAGATAAGGATAGTTGTAGCACTGGGAACACGCCGTCGATATTTAATTTACAACACTTGTCAAATCGAATTGTAAAGGGGTTGTTGAATAAGTAAAAAAGTGTAAAATAATTGCCGAGGCATGCCTCTTAGAATGTTCGTGGAGTCCGGAACTAAGGCATGTCCCTGCCGTACGAGTTACATATGCAGAATTGATTAAAGTTAGGCATATGATTCTGTATTATTATTATTATTATTACAATAAACGTTTTCGTTTCCTTGGCTAAGTATGTTTTATCGCTGCTAATTATGATTATTGTTCTAATTCCATTTAAAAGGTAAAATTTAAAATTTGTGTGATATTTGTGTGACAATGGGTTTTAATCAACATTTACAAGTTCACTGACAAACTGGATTTTCAATTATTCCAATTTAGAGAATGATTATTCCAAACAACAGGTCTGAACAGGAAATGGAAATGGAAGTGCCCTCTTAGGTAGTGCAGAGGAATATTCTTTTTAATTTGCACAAAGAGTTTGGCAGCATTTTGGAACATTGCCTTGAATCAGAAAAATACAATACTGTGCTCCATAAGTGAAGCATGACATGTCACATTCAATGAACAATGTTTATTTTCTGTATTATGTTTGCGAACCAAATTGTTAAAGACAGGGATATCTAATTTCAGGGCTGGTTTTGAGCAGAAAAGCATTACTGCACATGGAACTCCTTAACCCCCTACGTCATGAACAGATAACTTTTCTGGGGGTGAGACACCAGCAGTGAGACAAGGGTGTGAGACACAGAAAAGTGCTTCAGAATAGAAAGGAACTTCTTTGCGTTGAACTTTCTTATTGAGCGCTGGTGGAGTGGGAGGAGCAGACCCAGACACAGAGCCCTTCCACACAGGAAGCAGGGAGGGAGGGAGTGAGGAGGAGTTCAGGAAAGGGGGGCGTGAGCATGTGTGTATGTGAGTGAGAGAGAGACAGAGTGGGAGTGATCAAGTGGGAGCAAGCATGAGAAGCAGACTGGGAGAGAGGCAACACCAGAGTTCGTCCTCAGATGGGGATGGAAGGTCCTTCTTTCTAGGAGGCTGTATGGCCAGTTGCCTTAAAGGGGCGCATGTTTCCAGAGAAAGAACTGGTGGCACAGCAGTCCTGAAGACCTAGGACTGGGCAGGAGGTGGACCCAGGAGGCCATGGGGTCACCGTGGAGGGGCTTTGCACTGTGGAGGCTGGGGCTGAGGACCCGCAAAAGAACAATCCTGCTGCTGGCCCTCTTCTGGTTTGGAACGTGGATGTTCTTCAGTGGTGTGGTCTTTGTGCACAAGACAATGTTCTCTGACCTCTGCACAGATAAAAAGAGCAAGCAGATTCTGCAGGGAGTGGTAGGAGTTTTTTTTGCTACTTTTCTTCTGTCTATTGTTCTCTCATTCACACACACACACACACGCACACGCACACACACACACACACACACACACACATACAGGAAATATTGACTGCAGTCTATTTCCACGAAATCTTTTTCCAAACCCAACTTGCACACTGTTGTTCAGTAGGATGCAAAGTCTGTGTGTGTTTGTGTTTGTATATTTATAACACTGGAAATACCTTGTGTTGGTCTATCAAGTGGATCAGGAAACAAGAAAATGACATGTGCCTACGTGCCATGTGTATACTTTATTTTCAAGTTTACAGCGACCATGACAAGTTTCTGAGTTGACATTGCGATGAGCAGGTGAACCACAGTAAAATCGCGTATTGTACATTTCTGTACATTTACAGCTGAAACAAACAACTCAAAACAAGAGTTTGAGAAGTGCTTTGCATGAGCTCAGTCCAGAACAGATTCAGAGAGCAGATAGAGTACAATCCAACAGTACAAATCCCGTCTCTCATGCTAGATTCTCAACTTCTTAAGTCTCTCAGGAAGGGAAGGGACCGGTCTGTGAGAAGAATACTAAAGAGACCGCATACTTTATTTACTGTACCACCCTTTGTTCTCTTTATCCCTTTAAGGTTACAAATATCTAGTAAAATATCTAATGTTGATGCAATAATCATAACTAGTAACTGAAAGCAATGGAGGTCTAGAACACACACTTGGAATTTTGAAAAAAAAAAAAAAACATAAAAAAACCTAATTTTCCAAGATTTATGCAGACATTAGCTTTAATAACCTTAGCATTGTTTGGCACATTTTGTACTTTTGAAGAAAAGATTATACATAAGAAACCGAATTCTGGCAGCCGAAGGCCATCAGGATGAAAATTAATGCAACTTAGAGGAAATACTCTCAGCGAAATACTTTTTAAAAATTCTCGATTATTTAAGATAAAATAAATTGAACAAAGATAATCGCAAGGAATCATGCAATGAAAATATTTGACTTTCTAATGACTTTTTACCTACTTTTAGCATTAAGTTAATTTGTGTCCAAGTATCGAACATTGCATTAGCACTATTTCTGCACTGGCGGTCATGAGAAGAGCTTTCTGAGCAGACACTGGAGCACTGCAGTATGAGATACTGGACCAGCTACATATTTTCAATAGCCCAAGGGAGGGGAGTAGGATATGTGTGGCAAACTGCTTATATGGACAAATTGTAAAAAGTTGCTTGGACAAGAACCGGGATGGATTTTATGTTCTTTTGAACAATTAAAAAAAGGTAAATCCTGAACACAGGACAGCAATGCCTTCCCCTGACAAAAACAGAAATTATAAATATACCAACCCCAGTGCCCCTTGTCTATTCATAAAGCATATTACTCCTATAGTTACCTGGAAATAACCCTGAACATTTCCCACTGCCTTGGAAAGAGGCTAATTTCACCCATACACAGAAGCAATTATCAGTCTATTGTCTCTCTAGTGTGATCTTGGAGAAAGGGAAGAGGTGATCGGATGGTTTTGTGTTTGTCCTTCCAAAGCAGAATTATAAGTTAGACACTCTGCCTCAGAGGTGATTGGATAGCTGAGAAGAAAGAGAAGGGAGAAGCAGCGGAGAAAAGGGTTTGAACAAGAAACCATAAACCAGGAGAAAAGCTGCTTGAGGAATAGGCAGCTGGTTCCTTTTATGTAATTGAGTTCAATTTAGTAACATTCCCTAAAGAAGACTGGGTTACTATAACTACTTTCGAGTGATCAGAAATAAGTTTTTACATCAAAGTGAAATCAAGTTTAATTTTTTAAAATTAATTTAAAGTAATTTAAAGGCAAAAAAATGTATGCTGCCATATTAGCCCTGTTACGTGTCATGATCCAGATATGTGGCCCGATTTTCTACTTAAATTCAACTTTTAATTCATTTAGATTTTTAAAATTTCCTCATCACTGCTTTTCCTTAGATCTCTGTCAACACAGAGGCTAGTTTGTTGTGTTGAGTGAATCTCTTTTGATTCTTTTTCTTTTTTTTTCTCTCTTGGGCCCTTCAGAAACAGGTGGGAAGAAATAAATATGAACAATGCTTTTATGTGACAGATAGGCATATTTAAGTAAAACATATGATTGGTGAATACAAAATCCAGCAAGCTTGTTAATCAGGGAAACAAATCATAAACAGGTTTAGTAACCTGGATTTGAGTCAGGGATAAAATGAAGCCTTTGGGGGTAGTAAGCACTGCACAACACTACTCTATTGCTGCAGCATATAGCACCAAAATATAAATCAAGTTCTTGTGAAATGGAGTCATTCAGAGTTGCACCTCCTCCAGAGTTTTTCAGGAATGCTTGAACCTACGTGGCTATGCATTGCACTTGCTCTTCTAATTCCAACTTGGCTTGGCCTGAAACATAAGGGCATCTAATGACAACCGTCTGTTTGGCAGGGAGAGGACCATTTTCTCTGGAAAACATGTCTGAATGATCATATTTAACCTATGTTCCAAAAACAACGGCATCTGGAATCACAGGCGGGTAGATAAGCTCATTTAAATAGATATCCAGGGTTTTCTTCCGAAAAAGTCACAAAGACAAAGAAGTAAAAATCAAGTCAAAAGCATTCAATCATTTTACAAAGAAGTTTCCAGAATACACTTTCTTTACCCAATTCTATAAGATACAGACAGTGTGGCCAGAAAGTCTATCTCACACATAATCTATGGTTCAGATATGATTTGCTGAACTTGGCACTGGTCAAATGACCAGTAAATTCACTGCATGGGAGTGTTTTCCTCAGAACTGTCTCCAGACCTGCTTACTGTCTACAGTAAATCTGTGCTTCTATTCTTGGCAGTAAACTGGTAGTTTCATGCCGATAATCATCTTCAGCATTTAGTTGCTCTATGATTAAAGTTTTCCAGGCCAATTTGGGTACATTATGCCCACTGTAGGCCCATAACCACATGAACTGAGTGAAGATAGTAACTTCAGAGTGTAGAGGTGGATTTGAACCCAAAAACGGAAATGCATAGGTAATATGCAGGTTGTGTACAGGTACAGATACTGATTTCTTCATTTCTGCATTATCATAAGCAGAGTGCCACTGGGATTCAGAAAAGGTCACATTTTCTTTGACGTGTTTCTGGATTGCATGAACCAGTGCTGTAGATTGGAGACTGGACAGAGCTGCACGCTGACTCTAGAGATTAAATCTTTGGAGTGCAGTTCTGTGTGTAATCTTCTGCAAGTCAGGCAGTCTGTGACTGTAATTTTGGTCTTATCATTGTTTGGATCTGTGAATTTTATTGCTCAGAAGAATCAATCGATTGCCGTACTGGCATGTGAAAGCTTCTACATTTCAGCAAACTGTTTTCGAGGTGTTCACAGTCAAAGCTATTTGGCATCAAGCCACAGAGCTCAAGAATATGCATCATACAACTGAGCATTTATATAACTGTTTTAACTTGATATAGTCATCAAAATCTTGATAAATATTTGAATGTTTTGTACATTACATCAATAATACATAACTCTCTGTTAACAATAAAAATAGGCAGATTCCTTTAGAATATTGTGTATGTGGACAGCAGGTGATTCAGTCAGTTTTGATTCATCATTTGCCTTTGCTGGATCTAAACATCAAAATTAATTTTAGAAAAATAAAAACATTTAAATTTCTATTACAATTCATTCACAGTATAGGTTTCAGAACCAGCTTACCCAATGTTGGTACTGAACCATCTTTTGAAACTTACAATTGTCATGGTTCTGTGTTTCCGTCTGTCTTTCCTTGTTGGGCCGCCAGATGGCGGCACTTCTGTTTTGTGTCCTGCTCCCCCTGTTTAATTGTATTATTGCTTTCAATTATTCTATTATTGTTTTTGGGTTGTCTCGTTTTCCCTTCCCTCTCTGTGGCCTGATTGTTCATGGTGCCCTCCTGTGTCTCTTCAGTGTCTGGTCTATTTAAGTTCCCTTCTTCCTTGACTCAGGTGCTGGATCCTTGTTTGTTTTTTGTGTGCATATTGGATGGTGTTTCGGTTTGTGCTCCTTCTTGTTCTTGTGACTCAGTGTTTTGCCGTGAGTGTCTTCCTCCCTGCCCGTGTTCTGTTTTTGCATTGTTTTTTTGAATTTCTGCTTTTCTCTGTTTTTGCGCAAGTCCTTTTTTGACTTGCCCTGCGCAGCTTCGTTTTTGTTCCCTTTTGTTTTTTGTTCTAATTAAAAGCAACATTCCTGGTTTTGCGTTCACTCTGTGGATTTTGAGTGTTTTTTGACTCTGCGTTTGGGTCCATTCCCTCGCCCACCTTGACAACAAGGTCATTAAACACCTTTATATCAGTGCAATATTTGCTTAATGTACTGTATATTGTATGTTGTAAAAGAAGTCCACCTGCATAAAATCAGATGAGGCAAATTTTCAGCTTGTCTTTTCACATAGTGTGTGTTTTTGTTATTTGAGTGGAAAGCATAGGTTTGTATTTTTCTCCTTCCAACTGACTGAATGCTGTACATTCCATCCAGAAATTTCTTTACACACCATTAAGAACATTCTCCTGCTGGTAACAGACTGCTCCCAGATTATCATATATGATATGAGACTCTCCTAAGACTGTCCGTGCCTGGCGAGCTGAACAGATGGCTTGAGAATGGTCAGGTGCACTGTGTGCCATTGTTGGCATAATTATGAAGTAGCACAAAGCGCTTCTCGTGTTTACCTTTATCCTGTAAGCTTGTGTTTCAGGACTTCTGACTTGCCAATATTAACTGTTTCCTAGCTGGTATCGCAACTGTCAGTGTCATTGTCACCGTTTTTTTTGCTGGAACAGCTCAAAACACCTTGTGTGGAAATAGTAGGGACATTCAGTCCACCCTATACTACAGTTTTACTTTCATTCAGACTTGCATGTTTTAAAAAATGGGATGTGATTTAGAGGGGTCTGACTCTTTTTAGGTTGTGCTTTTCAGATGTAACCGTTATTTATCTTTAATATCAGGAACATATTTTAAGCCTTTTTTATGCTATTTGTTTATGAACTGCAGTGTCCTAAAGACAAGGAGCCAATACTGATCTAGGCAATTGATGAACCTTTTTTGAAAGCTCTACCTTCATGTGCTTACCTGGCCAAAAATGAAGTGCTGTGGGATATTTTTTTTCCCTCTTGAAGCTGAATTGACTTCAGTGAGGGAGCACATAGAGCAACTTCATAAGATATAGCTGGGCCAAGAAAAATACCATTGATTTCAGTGGACTGTAAGTAAATGACCTCATTTGATAAAAAATAATATCTTTCACATTTCCCAGTCCCTTGTTTCCTTCTGTGGAAGTATGAAGGGTATAACCCATATGATGTCATCGTTTAAGGAATGAATTCTTCCAACAGAAGAGTCCCAACTAGGATATGAACTGACAACCTCCAGCCTCCAAAACTCTCCTCACATACAGGTCCTGAAAAAAACTCTTCACTGCCATCCACATGCAACTTTATAAACAACTTGTGCCTTGTTGGCAAGTAACCTGTAGACTCACCATATACTGTATGCTATCCTGCAACCCAAATTTGAAGATGGTCAGTTTTATGTTTGGTGCTGGACCGTGAAATTAAAACAGAATCGTTAACATCCGGAACAGCGGGTTCCGGGAGCACAGCCTGCAGCCCGAAAGACAGGTCACATGAGAAGCCCTGGGGTTTTACACGAGGGATCCCACAGAGGAAGGGAGAGCTCATAAAGCATTTCAGCTGGGCAGCATTCAGCTGGATAAAATGATGCTTACCTTTTCCACAGTACAAACAGCCCTGCAACTTCAGCACTACAGGACTGAACTGGGATAACTGTAATTCTTATGGGGTTCAATTTAAATGGAATATACTGCATTATACATTGTAAACATGTAAACTATACTATGAGAAATATTATTATAATAAATAATTAGCAGGCTATAATTCTGCTGTTTTATTTAATGCAGGATAGCAGAAGGGAACTACAACATTCATTTATAAAGTTTCAGATGGCTTCACTACTCTGGATTTTAATACTGTAATGCAACTAAAAAGGCTCTAGAAATTAATTCACTAGAAATTATCAACACATACAACTGGTTAATGCATAAGAATTTATGATTTTTGCCAGAAGTTTTGATTTTGATTGGACGATTGTGCATTTATACATATATGAATATGCATTTTTCAATTTTGTATATCCATACAGATTTTATAAATATGTTACATCTATATGTGGAGGACTCATATGAGGAAGAGAGCCAGTAATGATGTATGTTTATGAGTAAGTTTCAGTTGTGATTGAGCATCTCCCTCCCCTCTGGCAGTGTGAGGAGTACGGGCATGGCGTCCTGGCGGGGGACCTGTGTGAGGAGCTGTGCGTGAGCCACAGGGTGGAGTACAGACGCTGCCTGTACTACGAGCACGGCAAGAAGGTGATGCAGGCCGACTGGCGGGGAGTGCCCATCGTGCTGAAGTCCAAGCTGGAGAACTTCTCCTCCTACGAGGCTTTGGGTCCACTGGACTACCAGGAGGGAGCCAGCCCGTCGCCCTGGGACGCGGTCCTGTACGCCACGCTGGAGATCAGGAGCTCCCTGGGGCTGGAGCTGGGGGGCGCCGGGGAGGCGCTCCCGGGGGGGTTCCCGCGGGCCTCCACCCGGGCCGAGCTGGCCTCCCTCTGGTCCCTGCTCCAGCAGGAGGAGTACACCTTCTTCAGGACGCTGCAGGACCTCAGCCGGCACGTGGTGAAGGTGCTGGGCTCCTGCGGGCACTTCTACGCCGTGGAGTACCTCGTCGCCGGCCGGGGCTGGAGCCAGAACCTCTTCTCACAGGAGGCACTGCTGGGCCTGGAGGGGGGTGCCGACGGCAGGTCGGGGAGGGACATCGTGTTCCGGATCGCCCTCAGCTTCCTCGACATGGTGCGGCACTTTGAGAGCGACTTTCCCCACCGCCTACACCTCTGCGACATCAAGCCTGAAAATTTTGGGGTCCGGGGGGACCTCACGGTGAGTCCCGCCCCGTCTCTATTCTGACTGTAATTGATATAAATTTGAGGTCCGTGGGTCTCTGTTACAGCTTCAACATCTGCCGCAAAGGCTTAAACTTAACCGAACACACAGGCATCCAGACACAATCTTGGCCAGGCCGTTATAAAATGAGCTCACACACAATACACGTTATGCTGGATGACAGAGGCAGTCCAAGGTTCCCTGCGCAGTGAACCCCAAATTGCACATAATTTTCAAAATACAACATACGTAATTCGTAGCACTGCCAGATCCCTTCATGTTGGAAATAAAGCACAGTTTACTGTGAAACACAAGTGAATCCACTGGCTTATCACCATTTACTCCATTAGGAAAAGATGTTTGAGTTTTCGAAAATGCCAGAAATTACTGCATTGAAGTTTTCCCACTCGTGTACTGAATAAAGAAAGTGTGCCTAAGTCATGTCCAGCTAGCCTTCTGAATTTGTTTTAACAGAAATGTGAGTCCCCAGTGTTGTACTGACTGTGAAACACCATACCTCCTGCAGGTTGTGGCCATCGATGTTGACATGGCTTTCTTTGAGCCCAAAATGCAGAACATTCTAGAGCAGACCTGCTCCAGCGACGAAGACTGCAACTTCTTTGACTGCATTTCCAAATGCGACATGAAGGAAAACAAATGCAGCTCTGAGCGAGTGAACAGCAACTTGCAGGTGCAGCTTTGTTGAGATGCTTTACATGGTGCAGTAAGTCTGTGCTTAGAAGTAGAGGGAATGGAAATATAAAGCAAAACCAAATGTGCCCTTTCATTAAAGTCTCTAATACTTGGGACTAATCGCACCACCATTTGCCCTTTCTGTTCCAGGTGATCTGCAACAAAATCTTTAGACACTGGTTCCGTCCTTTGCTTCCAGTTTCCAGGGTGGAGCTCCCCCTAGAGGTGGAATTGCAGCGTGCGGTGCAGGATTGTGCAGAAATGGATGTCGCCAATGGTGTACACGCTCAAACTGTTCATCTCCACCTCCAAAGCCTTCTATCCCAGCTCCTGCAAAACGTCTCAGGACAGACGACAAGTTATGCCCGCTGAGCTATAAAATACTAACACCAGCTATCCAGCCTTCTGCTGAGTATAGGAGTATAGTATAAGATTGTGTTGAATGCCAATGTCTGCATTGCCAGTTGAACATTGGTTGGTGAAACGATTAAGTCTTTTGGCAAGGCAAATAAAAACAATGTTCAGGAATTTACTTTGATCGATTTATCTCTGTTGTTTGGACTGGACTCTGGCCCTAAAGTGCCGCTTGCTGTTGTCTTTGGTTACAGGTGGGAATAGCTGTAATCTCTGTACCACACTGAATGCACATTTCTGCATAACTTCATGTTCTCCACACTGATTTTTTGTGCTGTTCTACATGCACATAGTCTCATAACTCATAAGCATAAAGAAAAAGGAATTATGAGTTAGAAAGAGAAGCACAAAAACATTGAAAATGAAGACAATGAGAGCATAACCTAGTTTATGCGTGTAGGTAAATGCACTTTGTGAATTAAATGCATGATTGTGCATCATGTGAATGGCTCCTCTGAACCCTAGCATCACCTGAATCATTTTAGCCCAAGGCTCAGTGCTTCTTTCCTGCTTTGACTCTTTAATCCTGCTGGAGACCTGTCTTTCTCTATTCGGGTCAACAGTATCACAAGACAGGAAAGGCCTCTCCCATTTGGAAAGGCAAAATGTGTGAAATAATGGCTATAATTTGTGGTACATCTTAGGGTCTTGAATCTCCTCATCATATTTGTCAGTAATACTCTTTGAAAACGGACCACCTGTGTCAGTGCAGTTCCTTGCATATGCCAGACAGCTGTTGCTGCTCTGGGTTGAGATACACATCCCCATAGTACCGTGGAGGAGATTTTGGTGGTCACATGACTGTGCAGATGGACATCAGTAAGGCGTGGGAATTTTCAGCACTCTGGAAAAATTCCTGGCATCAGTATATTCTCAAGAGGAAACAGTACCTGTTTATTTTGGAGCCCAGAGACGCAAATGCTGAGATTGATAGTGCGACTCCACAGAGCCATTTTCCTGCTGAAGTTCACGAGGAGATTATAGTTTGAAGTCAAAACACATAACTGAACTGTAGTCATGGCAGAATGAAAACTGTATCTGAGTGCCTACCAAGAACTCACACTGTATAGGCATGGACCACTACATAAGAAGCAGTGTGAGTATATCTCCCTTTACAACAAACATAATATCAGTAAGACATCCCCTGCAAAAGAACCATTTTGTATTTGTTGGGATAAAACTGTTTACAGCAATTAACATTCATCACTCCGATAAGCACCACAAACTCTGAGACTTAATACTGTTACTTTATCTAACTGCCCCTTGATGTAATGATTAATCTTGAACAGTCAAGCCAGTAAAGTGGGTATTAGTACAATTCTGAAAATAAGCAAACAGAATAATCTACAAAGGGTTACTGTGCGTGATGTAGCCAATCTTTCACAGAAAAGCTAATTGAAGCCATGCAATTCACTGGGTTCAGAAAAATTTCTAATACTGAGTCATTGATATATTAGTTCATTTGAAGTACCCGATGTGTTGAAACATTCATGGCAATGTGCCATTATTTTCTCTTTCTCATCATAAAGCAGAATGACTAGAATGATTACATACAATGACCAATCAATGTGCAAGGGTGACTGGATCACATATTTTGTTTTTTTTAATAAGAATTTGCATTCTTGAATTAAATTCCAAATACCTGTACAAAAAAATTAATATCTCATTCAGTCTATTTTGCTCTTGTACACTGTTTGATTATTGCATGGACTCGTTCTAGTCGTTCTTATTCTATGCCCATTTTTATGCGTGCAATTATAAAACTGAACCTGTCAAACATTCATAAGCTATAATCAATAAATGCTTGCCTGCTATGATGCATGCTTATATGTTATACTTGCTATCTTGCTCAGTTAAATGATTAACTCAAGCAAGGTAACAGCAACAAAAATCGTATGATTCTTTGGAGAAAAGTTTTATTTTGCAGTAGATGGCAGCAAAATACAATTGTCGCAATATCCATATTTGTTTTCATTGTCCCATTTGCATTTTACTGCCATCTGCTGCAAAAAAAAAAGGTGTTTTGCATAACAAAAAAGGTTTACTTTTAAGCTGGACACAAAACTGCCACCTCATGCAGCTGCAACCTTACAAGGCAGGCTCACTATCTGCCATGATACACAGCCACACATGAATTAAAAGGATTAAACTTTCACAAGAAGACACCTGTCATTTTAGTGGCCGCTCACACCATGGCCCATATGAACTGGAAAACCGGAACCAATGTATTCATCAGGCATGCAGTACAAGCAGACACCTACAGGTTTGCATCATGGACAAGAGGTGTTTGAAATGGCACTTAATTCTGCTCAGCACACGCTCCTGTTTTTATTTTTCTTGAAATGTATTCGAAACTATATCAAAACCTAACTTCTTCAATTGCTCTAAACATATAGTCCCATTGGCTACAGTAAGAGTATATAGCTATGGAGTCCCACAAACTGGCAATGCATCAATGGGCAGCCATTGGCTAACCACCATCCCTCCATATTATAGTGTATTCTTGGTTCTAAGTCTCAGAGTCCAGCCTTGATCATGATCATATTATTGCGATGGAAACAGACCATGTGAGAACAGATACCTCTCCCAGGGGCACAATGTTTTACCTCAGGCAATAGGAGGTGGTTTCATTCTGTGTCAAAGCTGGGAAGACAGATCCAGCCAGCTGCAGCTGGTGGTACCCAGTCTGTCTCATCGAAGCCATCTCCAAAAGAGGAGAGAACATTCATCAAAACAACAGCATCTAGTTTAGGTGACCTTTTGAGATCCAGACCAGACAGCTTCATGCCTCCGAGTGATGTGTGTGTATATGTGTGTGTGCGTGTGCATGTGTGTGTGTGTGTGTGTGTGTGTGCGTGTGCCTGTACCTGTGCGTGTGTGTCTGCAAGTGTGGCTGATACATTGATACGGAACAGGTTTTTTAAAGGAAATCTAAAGAAAGCCCAACCTACAAGTGTGCTCTAAAGATTACTTGTGAGTACCTTTGTCTCGGAAACATCCCAAATGATTCTGCCAAGAAAAGCTATTTTACTGCCAGATATGTCATATCTCATTATCTGAACATGTTTTTCTTTTTTTTTCTCCAAAAGCAGTTTTCAGCAATAAAACTGTATAATGAGCATAGTGTTTTCATAAGTGTGTTATATTCTAATTTACTGTCGTCCAACTAGCAGCATCTGGCTTTTCAGTGATTTGTTGTCTGTGTCAGGAGGAAGGTTCAAACTAGAGCGCAGGTCTGTGTGATTTCACAGCTGACTGTCCTTGTCAATGAACTCAACCACAGACAGGGACGTAGAGAGGCCTTCAACACCAAGTATGCTGCCACTCTGTGTGTGTGTGCGTGCTTGTGTGTGTACGTGTGTGCGTGCCTGCGTGTCTGTGTGCGTGCTGGCATGTAAACAATGGTTGATAAGCACAGGAAACACAGCAGTTCCCAGTCATTCTTACAGGTCCATGAAAACTCTTCACCTAGCAGTTCATCCCCAACTTAATGACACTGGAAAAAAAACTAAGAAATAGCAGGAGGGACATCAATGTTTTGGCTCTGATAGTTTAAGTCTACAAGCAGCCATTGCATGCCCCCAGATGACCCAGAGAAAAAAAGTCCAATGTCCTTTGCTTGCAAACCCTTCTGAGTGGCCGCTTCAAATTCAAGTAATGAAATATACCCGTGGATCAGCAAATGGACCCAACTTCTTATCACAAATTACAAAGCTACTTCAAAGCATTTATGTTTTTCCAAATAGTGTGCCAAATGATTAAAAATAAGTAACTCAAAAGTTACATATTTTTCTTAAAAACTTATAAAAACTTAACCTTAAAGAAGTTATGAATATAGCTACAAGGAGATCCAATGCTCAGAATGTTTTAGAGAATACTTTTTAGAAAAATATCAGAAAACTCTCTGAGAGAGAGCTGGGAAATTGATAACATGCCATGAAATGTTCTCTTCATGGCCATGAACAATAGATAACGTTCTTTTTTTCCATTGCTTGGACAGTTGGTCATGGCCCAGTTTCAAGGCTGATCTGACCTTTGTAAAATAATGACAAGGACATGGTTGAGCTTCCAAGTGCACAGCCTTAACATGTCAAGGAGTGTCTATCTCTGTGTCATCTCTTGTGAGGATATTGAAGGAACTGGCCTCGATATAAATCAAAACACTTCAGGACACAAGCACTCCAAGACACCCGTCTGAAAATCTATATTGTGCAATTGAGAGTGGGTGCCTGATGATCTCTTCATGAGGAGCTGGGTTCATGTGAAAAACTGAAATGCTGAGTTCATATACCTCTTTATACAATACGTATTTACTCATGTAGAGAGTCATATGTGATGTTGCTGCAACTTTCTGGCAACAATGTAGTCCAGAGATTATGATTCTAACATGGTAATAACAAAGTGGCAGATTTGAATCCCAAGTGTAGCACTGACACTATAATTTGGGTGGAAAAACAAGTCTCATTCTTTACACGTTCAGATAAACACAGCTCTCAAAAATTCAAAGTGCAGTCAGACTCTGCTCTACTTCTCAAGAGGGAATTCAGCCATGGTTGAGGACACGTCTTACCACTTGTTGATTTAGGCCCATGAAAGGGAACTGAGGTGGGGGAGTGTCCTGCTTCATGTCATGTAATACTGCCATTAAATTTCTAAGTGTTTTGACGTATGTGCGTCCCTTTTTTTTCTTTTTTTACAGAGAATTCCATATATCAGACCTATTGCCACTTAAATAAGTATATTTTCTTAAAGCGGTCATTTAAAAAAAAGGGGTTATATATGGGCTTTTTGTGCCAATGGGTAAGCGCTAGTATAGCCTATTCATTCTTTGTGGAAATATAATTAGCGCGATATGTGTTTCTATATGGATAAAGAACGTTTAATTCGGGTAGGTAACCTTCAGGTACGAAATGTCGGACTGACATAAATATTTGTCTAACGTTCATCTGTACAACTTCCGAGAAAGAAAATCAAAGCCTTGCTCGAGGCGGTGCTCAGTGCGAACTACAGAACATACAGTAGTAGCCTACTTCCGAAAGTTGGTTGCGTGACTATCGATATTCGTGAGAAGGAGCTCAGAAGTTGAACTCCTGGACTTCGCTGAACTATCACCCAGTCATAATACGTGCGATGTCTATCGCGCTCGGTAAAGAGTTTGAGTGGCAGTCGTGTTAACCAATGGTGACAAGACAAACATTGCACTAACCAATCATGGTGTCTTGTAGAGTGACCGTGGGTAGAGCTCATGAGTGAAATAGATTTCTACACCCAAGGAAAAGTGCTGTATTCATGTTGCTCGACATTAATATAGTTTTGCTGAGTGTACTCGAACGAAGGCTAATTTAATAGCGATCTCTAAATAAGTTCATTTCAAACACTCTGATCATGAGTGGCACCGAAGAGCAATCGGTCACCCAGACGGTAAAATACTACAGGCTGTCAGAAGTGGAGGAACGGAACACGTTCAAGAGTACCTGGATTATTATCAACCACAAAATTTACGATGTTACTAAATTTCTGGAGGAGGTGAGAAATAAAACTGAGAATATATTATGGTATTTACCTCTTTTGCTCTTTTGAATTAGTAATAATCGTTGTAGCCTGGTTAGCAGGTGTCCTCAGATCTTCTGTTTATCCACAAGAAGATGCAAAGTCCTCTTCTCATTTAAATTAGCAGTTTTGAACTCACTTTTTGTCACACAGCTGACAGTAATGAAAAAAGTAAAGTTGTGTGTACGCATTGGGAGCATGTAATGCATTGTTAGTTTCTAAACTGATGTTACCTCAATGGCACTTCCTGTGTCGGGCGGATTGGCCAATCCTTCTAACGAGTTTTACGCAAACTGCTTGCTGTGTGTTTGCATATGTTAAGGTTTACAGTGATATGCTTATTTCTAAATATTCTTAGAGTTGTGGCTTATTTCCCCGCGCAGATCGCTTATTATGCGTGCATTCGATATGGACCAGGCTGTTCTTATTCAAGCCAGTTGTTTTGCAACCACTATTAATGATTTATCTTGTTTGGACCCGAGGATGTCAATATAATCGCCTTTAGTTAACTTTTGATGGTCTCGACGCTTCATAGAAAAATGACCAAATTGTTTATTGTCTGATCTGATTTAGTTTGGTGTTAATGTTGTAGATATAGCTAACCGTCTGCAAATAATATTACAGGTAATTGAACATTCAAATTGCAATGTTAATCGACATCATCTTTCAGTGACCCATGGATTAAGTTAAACCTTGATTATCAAAACGGAGGTAAATTTGACCAGACAGGGGTCTTAAGTTCTGAAAGTATGGAAAATAATTTCACACCGCTAGGTATCTTTACATTACATTATAATCCATGGACTAAATCAAATTATTATATATTATATATGATTAATATTATACATTATATGTTTTCAGAACTAAATATAGGCTAGCAGCACACACGTGCAGGCACACACACAGTTATCATTTATTTGTAATGTAATTGTTGAACTTGTGGCAGTAATCTTATCAGTGTGCGTGCGGCATGGACTACCTTTACCTGTCCCTGTGTGCTCAGAGAGTGCTGTTGAGGAATTCTCTTTTTGACCCTCAGAGTTCTCTTGACACTTGTTACATAATAGACTATAACCAGTAGCAGTGGCCTGCAGAATGTTTGCGTCCATGGATAAACATTTAAATGCAAATTTTAACAGTCTTTTTCTTCTTAAACTGGTTGGCAAGTTCAGCAGTTGGTCAGTCCACCTGTCTGAGCTGTTTGTGGAAGAAAAAATACCACTGAATTTAATTGTGGGTCAGACTGAACCCCGGCCAGTAATTAATTTTCTGGAGGGGGAGAGACGGGATACACTTAGCTGAGCTAGACGTGTCTGGCTCTTCAAGAATCTGTGCAACCTCCACCCCTCTCATTCCCCCTCATAGGAATGCATTGAATTCGAAATAGCAGTACTACTTCCTGGTTCAATCTGGGTCAGAGGCCCATAAAGGGATAGCCCTGAATTCATCCATTTGGTTCTAAGAGGTTACAAAACCACTGACAAAATTGATTAAATGAAAATGTGAACTTTGTTGCCTGATAGTGTATTTGGTACTTTGTTCAGTATTTCTGGATTATAGCCCTATGTGTCAGAAGTACTGGACTGTTAATATTAACCTACTTCCAGCTATATTACTAAACAAACATGTGGAATATTACCTTTTAATCTACTGTAGAATAAATAATATATGGAAAAGCATCTCCACCGCACTGATGAAAAATGTGTGTAAAATATTTCATGCCACACCTTGTCAGTGTATCACACCACATCTTCTTAAATGACTCTGAATACAAGACTCCTTGTATTCAGATATTTACCTTATATTTAGCCTACCTTATAAGGTAAATATCAACATACTTATGGTGTAAAAGACTGTTTCATATTTAGCAGATGCTGTTTTTCATTAACATTAGCTAAATGGTACAATAGTAGCACCCCAACGTGGAATCAAACCTGCAACCTGGGGCTTACAAGCCCAGCCCCCTAACTACTATGCTACATTGATGCCTGTATTCCCGTTTCATTTATCATGGGGCAGCTGGGGCATATGAGGTCTAACGCTGAAATTCATTCTTTTCAAGGAACAACGGACACAGGTCTTATGCTAGCTTTTCCATTTCGTCTGCTGAATAGGCCAATATTTAGACAAGAGGAAGCACTAACTGAAAAAAAGTTATTAAAAGTGTGATTTTTCATTGTAGCTTCTGTTGCTAATAAATAGATCCTGTCGTGTTTCTTTTACTCATGAACTGATTCTGCTGATTTCACAAAATCTTGGTTGAAGAATTTTTCTTATTAGCAAACCCAGGTGATTGGAACAAAATACTGGGGAGGAGTTAAACATTCTGAGCCTGGATTTTCCATTTGTGCTGCTAATGGCATTGTTATTAATGCTTGTAGATAGTAACAGGAATAACAATTGCAATGAATAGACTAGAACCATTAGTTGTAAGTTAACTCTGTTTGTGAGGTAGTCAATGTTGAACCACACTATGTTGAATACTTTATACAGTGCGTTGACTCATAAGTGCTTTATCAGGAGCTGCCATCTACAGTACTTGTGGTGTGTCTTTCCCCTGAGAAATAGGAAGTTGTGTGCTGCCAGAAAGATCATGTGTGCATACCACTCTTGCATCCTTGCATTTCCTATGCATGTGCAAGAAAGTGTGCACATATTTCTTTTTATGATTATTAGACTTATAGTATGTTTCTCTTGATGTAGCTAGATAACAGTTCTATGCTGTTTTAATGCACTCTTGCATGCCCCCATGGTACGTACCCCATTGCTCAGCCCTCTTCCAAAGAAGTGGCAAGATTTTTTAAAACCCAAAAACTTCGACTTAAAATTTTTTCAAGTGACTTCATGGGGGGGGGGGGTTTAAGATGCGTATTATAAACAGATTTGGCAACTCTGCAGAGCATGCATGATTCTGTCACCTACATCCCCTTCTGAGGGGAGGCCAAGAGCTCCAAAATGAATGGTGGGGGATTTGAGAAGTGGGAAAATTCCTGAAGGGGTGGGTTCTGGTAGGTTGTCTGTGGTTGCCAAACCGAGAGGGCTCTCTCTCAGCTTCTGGCAGTCTAAGGTGAAGATACTTTTGCCTTTAGCCTCAGTTAGAACTGCAAGGCCTTGGATGAATGAGGATTTGGCAGGAAAATAATAAGCCAGACGTTTTGACATTTTGGCTAAGTCGTTATTTTAGGTGTCGAGCCAAGCTGTGACCTGCTCAGGCAGTTTGCTTCCTATAATTACGTCACTGATCTATTTGATTGGCAAATTAATTGTCATGTAAATAGGTGGTAGGTTGTAACTGCTCAGTGTTTTCCACCTAACACCCTGAACACTGCAGCCTCAGTGGGACACCATTTGACCCCTGATCCCATGCCTTGGCCCCCAGCACCCTGGCGGCGAGGAGGTCCTTCGCGAGCAGGCTGGAGGTGATGCGACGGAGAGTTTCGAGGATGTGGGACACTCCACCGACGCCAGAGAAATGGCCCAGAGCTTCCTGATTGGCGAGCTGCACCCAGTAAGAGAACACCGCTCTGCCTGCTCGCCTGTTATCAAGTACTTACAGAAAACCTGTATGTTCTCTGCCATCACAATGAGCAATATATAAAACAATAATACAATACATATCTGAATGTGTAAATGATTCCTTCAGGCACTGCTTATTTTACTCACTGATGAGTCTGATTGGTTACTTAAAAACCAGGTATATGCGTGATCAGCCACAGTTTAAATGATTTTGCTATAAACCCAGAAGAATAGGTGAGAGGTTGTTTGTTTTTCAAGGGCAAAGAGCAGTGCCAGCTCTGTCCTTGAGTGAAATGATTTTGGCAAGTTGTTTAATTGCTAAGGACAATGTAGCTGAGTCATGCTTGTACATTTAAGGCTCATTGCCTTTTTCTCAGAGTGAGCCACAGAACTTGTATTTCGTTGTGCTTAAATTTAGCTTCATTTCAGTTCTAACTAAGGGCCCTGAGTTGTTGTAAAGAATACATTTGTTTTGTTTATTTAACTTTTAAAATTGGTTTCATTCCTTCACTGTAATAGGACTGGGGGTATATATATTGCCTTATTGGTGGTAAGCTGCCAGTATAATTGGTGAAATGAACTTGTAATGAACTAAATTTCTCAAATGGGTACATATGTTGTTTCAGTGTTCTTCAATGGCAAATGTTGCGAAGCTCAGCCAACGGAGGCAAAATATTTGTGAGAAACGGGCATACAGTAGCTTCTCAGATGATCCCATCTACTCTCATAGGCCTCAAACTGAGTGGTGTTTTGAAACTTGTTCAAAGACCTATGGACTAGCCTAGTCTCTCTGGCAAAAGAGATATTTAATGTCAAGATAATGTTTTTTTTTTAAATAATTTATAGAACTATATAAAATATGTTCTTGTTCTTTTTCTTATTATTCTTAATTTACTATCATTATTATTACTGCAAACAATAAATCTACATAGTTTTGTTATTAATATAATGTTATGTTATATAATATATTGAAAATGCATGCTTTGATAGGCTATTATTTCATTAAATTGATTTTAAATTTAGCAGAAAATTTCCCATTTCATTTTATTTACTTGTGGAAATTTGATGATGTTGTACAATCGCATGTGGGTCATTGTGCTGTCATGCTGATTTTTCCGCACCACTATATAACTGGTGGCCCATTTCCTTTATAATCATGGACAACAAAGATTGCATTGCATGGTGAAGAGAGTTTGCTGAAGGTAACATCAAACAGAAATTTTGATTTGGTTTGGAAACACATTTGAAAAAGAAGCAAACTTTATTTTGTGATTAAGGTACAGAAAATGTAGCATATTATGAGAAGCAGACCCACAAATCATCTTGAAAATAAATGCATTATTTTTACACTGGCAACTTTTTTCAGCCTTTTGAATTATGTATTGTACGTTTATTTGGCTTAAGTTATCATTACTAAGTCATTAAAGCCAGGGTTTCCCCCAGAAAAGTTGTTAGGCCCGGTGGCAAGTATCTTTTGGCTGGGCCCAGTGGCCCGGCGCGGCCCGGCGGCCAAGTGTCTTTTTTGATGGGGGCCCGGCGCGGGCCAGCAACAGACTGATGGCAGCATAGGGAGGGCCCTATAGTTTCTGTGATAACAGAATCATGGATGGAATCGCGGAATTGAGAATTTAAAAAAGCTATAACACAGATTCCATAGGGCCCTACATTAAGTCAGTGCTAAAAGCTGACTGGAGATTTGAAAATATGACTACGTAATGTGAATGTTGTTATAAATAAGTCATTTATTCAACACACATTTTAAAAAATCAACCACTATTTACAGCATAGCAGAGTCTTACAAAGAATCTGACAACAATGTACAGTCTTGTACATTGTTGCTGGGCACATTTCAGCAACAAAAGAAATTAAATTAAAATAAATAATATCAAGGTTTTTGCACTCTACAAAAAACTTGTATTCAAGTCCTTGGCTACTGAATCTTACAACAAGCCTTGGAATGCTGGGCACATTTACACATTTAAAAAACTGTCTAAGGTTTTTTGGCTTTTACAGTAGGCTACCTTTCCTCCTTGACATTATTCCTAAATGGCACTAAGTAAGTATCTGTGTTACTGACTGTTTGGCTAGCTAGCTAAGTTTGCTGCATGACCACGTCGTCATAAAATTTTTCCCAACCGTGAAAACTGCCTGACTTATTTACATTTTGGACAGATGTGGCTTGGCAGTAAATCTATCGTTGTTTCCGTCGCAGCACTTTAGACACAAGCAATATCGAAAAAATCCTGAAATTTCTTCTTATCGTGAAGAGTGCCCGGCCCTTAACCGTAGCGTTTTTCCCCAAAGATGGTATTTCTAGATATAGCCTAATTTTGGCGCTGTGTTAACACATTTCTACGGTTGCCAGTCAGGCACTCTTCACCATAAGAAGAAATGTTAGGATTTTTCCAATATTACTTGTGTCGAAAGTGCTGCGATGGAAACGATGGATTTACTCCATAGCCACATCCTTGCAAAATGTAAACAAGTCAGGCAGTTTTCACGGTCGGGAAGAATTTTATGACAACGTTGTCGTGCACATCAATCATCAAGCTAACGTTATTAATAAACAAGTGAAGTTCTTATTTCGATGGCGATTAATAAGTCATGTAATGTTACAATATATTGAACGTTACATTCATGCTACTATTTTAACGTTACCTACACACTGCTTAAGTTAATATAAAAAGAATGTACTTACCGACGAGATGAAGTGATAACGCAGTTTGCAACAAGGTTAGTTAGCCTACTAAATAAGAAATGGTGGCTTGCTAAGTAACGTTAGCTTGTTATAGTTGGAAGTGTCAAGTGTCGAACGTCACTCTACGCAAAACAAGGGTAAAGAACACTGATCTCAGACCTGCTTTCCTACAGTGCATTCACGTTTAACCAACAGATGTCACTGGTGAGCTTTTCAACCAAGCCGCCCATTGTAACTGTAGTTTAAAAAACATCTTAAAAAATACATTATTTATTTATTTATTTATTTTATTTTTTTTTTAATTCAACTTAGGCCCCGTGGGCCGCCGGGTTTACAATACACTGGCGGAAACCCTGAAAGCAATTTGGCAGAATGTCATGCTTTTGTGTGATTCTTAAGTGTTGTTTAGATACTTAACCACTGTTCCTGATCGAAATCTCTGGGCCCCGCCTGCCACTAAATGTAATCAGAGAAGGAAGGAAAGTCTTGGCATTTTTGTGTAAAGGATTGACCGGCTCTCACATAGTAATTTCATCTGCTTTGTTTTTCTGTTCACAGGAAGACCGGCCTAAAATTGCAAAACCTCCAGTAAGTAAAATAAATCAGCGATGGAATTTCATGTTTAAAGACAATGAATACCCTGTCATTGTTATGAAACAATTCAGCTACTATATTAACATTTAGGTTTAAGCATTAAGCAGAAAGTCTTATTTCAAGAAAACTACTGGTTTACAGCCTCTGGTACAAAGTGCTTGCTGGGGCAGGTTCAGTTTTTGGTTTTTACCTCTTTTTAGAGGAAGAACATTATGCACCCACATTGTAATGTGCCTCATTTACAGAACTGAGGACAGCCTTAGTATGATGTTAATGGGTAACTTTCCAATTTTACCTAATTTTAGAAATAATTGTCCTGCAAATTGAGGACAGTGGCAGATACCAAACCTTTTTAATGTAACTGATATCGCAATTCACGTTTAGTCATCTATTTTATTTTTAAGACTGCACTCTTCATCACTACATGTTTCTTACATTGTACAGTGTAGGCTCGTCAGCTCTGTACTATTAGGAGAAAACATTCCCAGAATCAGTATTATATGTGAACATGAGAAGCTTCTCTTTGATAAAATATTAATAAAATATTACTCCTTTAGAATAGGCTGTATGGTTCCAAATGCCAGTTATGTGTGTGTGTGTGTGTGTGTGCGCATGTGTGTTCTTACAATCTCACACTATACCTTTTTTTTGAACTGCAGTTCATATTTTTTTTATGTTTTTCTTCCTCTCAGGAGTCTAATGTTATAACAGTGGCAGACAATACAAGGTATGCTCCCCAATGGTAGTTTAATCATGTCTGATGTTGATTGAGTCTATTATGACCACTAATGCTCACTGTTCATGCTTGTGAGCGTTCAGGTATGCACCAAAGGTAAAATAAAGCTATATTTCCACTTATCCAAACTACCCATCTACCCATCCAGATTAGTAGTGCCCCATAATATTTGTGTGATTTGGTTGTGATTTTGCGGGGATATACACAGTTGGCGTACTTCAGCAGAAAGTAGTTTTCGATGAAACTTTGCACAACAAGACCTCGTTAAGTACAGGAGCTAGAGGCACAGCGAAATAAATCCCTCACTGCAAAAAAAACAAAGTAAAAATTGAAGGAGAGCAGAGGTTTTAGGTAGACCTTGCAGCCCTCTAAATACTGAAATGATGTTTTTTTACAGAATGTCTTTCCTTTCTGGTTTCTACTTTGATATTAACGTGTTTTCCCTCTCTTCTCCTCTCCTCTGCCCTCCTCTCCTCTTTCTCCACACATCTACAGCTGGTGGGTAAGCTGGGTGATCCCTGGCCTCGCTGCAGCCATTGTCACTCTTCTGTTCCGTTTGTTCACGTCAGAGGACTGACCCCTGTCCCCCCCAAATGCAAATATTAACCACTTCCTGTAGCGCTAGTACTATGCTGGACAGAGCTGCAAAACCGCAAGTGTCTTGCCGAATGTGAAGTTCAAAAGCAGTTCTGCCAGAGTTTCAACTAATCCAGCCAATCACTCTGCAACTTTGTAAATTCTGCAAATTAAGGCATTCAATTTTTGTTGTTTTTGTTGTCGCCAAGTGGTTTCCCTCTCAAAGAGATTTAAATATTGATGTAGAAAATACATTGTGATTTAGCCTGTATTTTAGGCTTGTTCATTCTGACTCTTGTAATTAATGTGTAAAGTGATAATGTAAATGTCTAGATTTTTATGGCCAGATAATAATCCCAGAACCAATACATTCCATAATTTAGCTAAGAGAAGGTTTTATATGAGTCCATTTGCACAGCAGTTTGAGTCATTGCTCATCTTTAAGGAACCCTGGATATTTATGGGTCAATTTTAAAGGAAATTTTCATAAAATGCGCAATCAATTAAGAGAATTGGAATTGCCAACTTTATGCAGCATGTAAATGATTAAATATTATGAACATAATATGTTAATGAATATAGAAAAGGCCGATTCAACTCATTGACCAACAGCAGTTATCCTGGTACTAAAATGGAATTATTCTAAAGGAATAATTGTGATAAATATGTGAGCCTTGCCATTCTGGAATTAAGCCATGACTGTCCTCGTTCTGCTTTAAGTGAAATTGAGGATCATTTGGATGTGAATCTTCTACAGAAAGTGACTTCATCCACTATCAGGACAGAAGGACAGTAGGCTCCTTTTGTGAGGGACATGGGGCTTTAGCCCAATTACATCATCACATTGTTCACTGTCACGTGCACAAGGAGGGTTATGGTTAAAAGCCACAGAAGGCACTCCTCCGTTAGGGATTCAAAATGGAGACTGCGGTTCAATGTGTGTCTTAAGTACAGGGTACATTACCCAGTGTTCAGTGTTTTAAAAGCAGGGTTTCAGCTGCTCTTGTTCCTCCAGGAGAATGGCTTGATTCCAAACAGAGCTCTCTCTGGACTTGGATTACGGACTGGCGGACTTTAATGGCATATTTCAGGGGACCTGTGAGCCCATGAGTGGACAAGGGTGAAATAGGACAAGACTTCTGACACCACCCAATACAGTAAAGCGCTGGCGAGTGTTTCCGAGAATATTTAACAGGACAGCTTTAAAATAAGTGAATGACTTTTGAAAGGAAAATTATATGAAAGGGGGGCAAGTGAGGAGAAAGCGAATATGTTGTTGTCTATTGCAAGCAGTGTTATACAATTGCAGCATGAATAAGGCTGGGCATATTTGTCAGGGAAAATATTGGCTAACAGTAGTCACAGCAAAGTTGTTGGAAATCAATGAGAACTGAAAAAAGGCAAAAATCAATGACCAAGTGTTTTTAAAACATTAATTTATTAAATTATCCAAAATTTCATGGGTAGCACTGGGAAATGATTGAACTAAAATGTGCAGCTGCAGTGGCCTTGAAAGTGCTTGAAGTTTCTGAAAAATTAGCTGGCAGTCAGTTGCCGCAACGAACACATAAAAAAGAATAAAATGCATTAGATAGACTGGTGCATTTAATCAGTTCAGTCCATCATGGAATGCAAGTGCATGTTTTTGTAGTTATACATGCAAATCATGCCCCTCATTTACCTACTAAAATAATAATAATGCCTACGTCATTGACCTGAAATGAATTTTGGGTCATTACCTCGGTCAATGATGTGGAATTAACGAGAGGGTAGCTAGAGGGCGCAAAACGTCTGCGCAAAAGTCACTCCCAAAAAAGCTGTTTTGACAATTGGACAGTCCTAAGCCCTCATGGACTTGATGGGAACATCCCTTTGAGTCCATGAGTTCCCAAGTCCAGAGAATGGGATTCAGCCAGTATTACAGGAAGACTTGTGCTGGAAAATGAAAGTTCTTCTCAGATGCGTTTGCTTTCCTGTCCCTCAGAGGGTGCAGTTGCAGCTCAAGAATAAGTGCTTTGCATTGGATTACTGTGCATTTTAACTGGGTGTAGTCCTACTGCTAACTATCCTTTAAGAGCAGAAGTTCTTCAGATAGTGAATCTGTTCAGGGGACATGGCTGAAACTGCTGTTCGGTGGACTCCCTCATTCCTGTCCCAGGTCTATCACTGTGTGAAAGCAAAACTAAAGGCAGTGACAGTAGATCCCCAACTGGTCTGTGTACAGTCCTCCCTCTTGTGATAATGTATCTCTATTGCTTGAAATTTTATACATTATACAATAAATTGTGTCTGAGTTGCCGTGAAGTTCTCTTGATGTTTTTCCTTGGTTTGCTTTCGAGATTCTCGAGAGGTTTGGTCTGTAACCTGAAGAATTAGGTTGGAAAGGTAAGAATCTATAATATATGAGATCAGATACTATACTTAGGAATGTTTATTATTAATGCTATTTATTCTTGGAAGAATACACAAGAAATGTACTTGACTAATGACCATGGTCTTAACCAGGTAATATTTAAATGGTGAAACATTGTGTGAATACGCCACCTAGTGGTAAAATAAATCACAAACAGAAAAATGGAAATGGTTTTTTCCAGGGAATTTTTTTTTCTTGATTTTGTAGTACTTGCCATGAAGTGTAATATATTCAAAATAAAGTGCAAAAATATATGTATTAAAGTAGTAAGATTATGAATATGTATTTTAATTATGTAAGCAAATTGCAAGGAAACTCTTATTTCTAGACTGAAACGTAGTTCTTATTTTCTGATGCTAAAGAGATTCAAAAGACAAGTTTTAAAGTTTTGAAACCATCAAACTGTATTACATCAATGCAGACTATGTGTTTATCAGGTGTCAGGGAAGTGAAGATTAAGTGGAATATGTTTAGTTTCTGAATCCAGCAGTTACAATGGCTATAAACACAAGTGCTGAATCTTAACAACCAATCAGGACAGCTCTTTGCCAAGCACCGGAGATTTTCATCATTTGGAAGTCTAGCTTTAGCACTATCTCTGCAGTAACTTTAGAGTAACTTGCTAACTCTGTTCTTTTCTTAACTGCGTACTATGAATACACAACAGGTTGGTTGACAGGCAGGCAAGGCTTTGTTGTTAAGATTCAGGTGCAGTGATATTTGGACTGGTTGATTTCAGTGCCTGTGAAGACCATAATTTATTTTAGTTTATCGATATCTGTTGGGATGTGTGGGAAATTTAACCAAATATGAACAAGTGTTTGAACTCACATACTGCAGCTTTAACATGACTGTTCAAGACCCTGTGGACATGCCTAAAATGGTTAAAATTAATGTAAGAGCATAACGTGGGTATTAATGAAACAGATACGTGAGAAATTCAGAATACAGTACAGAATGCAAAAGTTCAACTTTTGCATGAAACAAGTCTAATTACTTTGCGTAAAGCTCCTTTAACACATTCACGGTGAATAAAGGACAAGAATGAGCCATTCATTCACGCCACCTCTATCTCTGAAATCAAAAGGGTAATGTGATGCACCAGGTAAGTATAATCTCTGGTCAGTTAGTCACCTTATTGTACTATCAGGCAGAACATCAAACCAGCAGTACTACTGGCCCCTAGGGCCAGGTTTGAATACCTCTGGTCTAGGAAGTGTCCCACAAAATTCTTAGGGTTTTAATTAAAATGATTTACATTTTTATAATGTTTTTTCCAACATTGGTTTAGGAAAGCACTGACAACCTCATGCATTTCCATGTCTTATAATGGATAAGGAACTGGCTTTGTAACCTAAAGATTGCAGGTTTGATTACCAGTTAGAACACTGAGTTGTACCCTTGAACTCGGTATTTAACTTAATTCCTTCAGTGTATATCCAGCTGTGTAAATGGATGTAATGTAAATGCTATGTAAAATAATTGTGTATAAGTCACTCAATGTCTGCAATGTAATGCTTTCCCACAAACGAGCTGAGCTAGTTGCAAAGCTCTGAATTTACTGGACATTTTCTTAATTTTGCATTGTAAATATGTACTTCTCTTGGATCTGGCTTAACTAGATCCAACTCGTTGTGTTAGAAATTTGCAGCACAGTAGAGCAGTGGTTAGCACTGTCTCACAAGTAGGAAATTCTGGGTTCGAAGCCTGGGAGGCCGTATCCTCTCCGTGTGGAGTTGACATGTTTTCCCTGTGTTCACATGGGTTTCCTTCGAGTACTGCAGTATCCTCCCACTGTACAAATACATGTAGGCTCCAGGGATCACTTGCAAAAGAGATGTCGATCTTACAGTGACTTCCCTGGTCAAATAAAGGTTAAATACAAAAAGAAATGTGCTCAGGTGATCTGCGCAGATGGGTCTATGTGCTCGCAGTCCAATGGAGCGTTCATTCCTTTTACCACATCCAACTTCTTGTATAAGTACTCCACAGGCAAGTTTCTGTTAATATATGTTCACCTCCGTTATATGGAACATATTGGCATACAGTATATGTAGAGTACATTGCAGGAACTTTGACTACCTGAGACTGAGAGAAGCACATCATGACTAAGTGAAGGGCAAACAAACTGGTTCAGGTATATGGACTGATAGAATTAATACCAATTAATAATTCCTCCTAATCAGGAGCTTTGGTCAGTGTGCATTCGGAAGCTAGCGTTCCAGACAAGCTGCTGTAAGACAAGCGCAGAAATGCTGGAAGACACATGACTCCTGTTGAACTCTCCGTATGTGCTCTCCGGCTTGAAAAGAAGGTGGACTTCATCCTGTTCTTTGATTTCAGACATTTTGGCATTTAAATACTGAAGCAACAATACCACTGATTGGTGGTTATTTCATATAATATGCACATGCAGAGATGAAGAAAATATGATTGGAATGCTTGTTTTGCTATATAAAGTTTTTATATACAGTATACAGTATATCTAAGGGGCGACATAGCTCAGGAGGTAAGAGCGATTGTCTGGCAGTCGGAGGGTTGCCGGTTCAAACCCCGCCCTGGGCATGTCGAAGTGTCCTTGAGCAAGACACCTAACCCCTAACTGCTCTGGCAAATGAGAGGCATCAATTGTAAAGCGCTTTGGATAAAAGCACTATATAAATGCAGTCCATTTACCATTTACCATTTACCATATCAGTAAAGCCTGTCAGAATGTCTTGGTTGGACTGTTTTTACTGCTGTGTCCTGATGTAATGATAAAAACAAGAAAAAAAAAGAAAATCACAAAATAACAAAGACAAGCTCCATGCCTTACTTTAACAAATGGCATTCATTATTAATACTGAGGGACACCAGTTTATCTAGAGCAGATTTCTTCCCTGTAGTTCCGTCAGAAAGAGATTGACAGAAGGTTCTTGTCTGTCAGTTATCAGATTTCCCAGTCACAGTAGTCTACGTAAATTGGCACTAATAGAACATGGCTGATGGTTAACAGCAGTACACTGTCACTTGTTGCTTTCAGTATATTGAACCACAGTTGTGTGGCACACAGTTTTATAGTGTTGAGCATTCACATTCCTCAACTCAATTCACATTCCTCAAATTATATGTGCATAACCCCTGCTTATATAAACATACCCAGTATTACAGATAATTTGCAAATAGATCCACCTGTTCCACCTCCCTTTTCAGCTTCTGAATAGAAGGTCTCTCTACTGCCTGCATTTGTGGCCATGTGGTTGTATAAAACTGCTGAGAAATATTTTTCTGTTCCATCTTTAAAATCAGATCCCTCATGTATTACCATCCTATAATGTTTGAAAATCAAGGAAAGGATATGTGAATGATACACATAATGTAGCGTTACATGTAGTTTCCTACAAATTGCAATCTAGGGCAAGAGCTGGCTGTTTCATCAAGTACAGTCTCTTGAGAACTTCACAGTGAGGGATACTGTGGTTGATGTTTCCTATATTTTGGCTGTTACCTCTATACATTGCTATCACTTTAGCATTAAATTACCTCATATCAATCAATTAAACAAAGTTTATTTGTGTACTGATGTATATTGCGCATGTGAGAAAGAACTGTTAAACATGGAGGTGGATCTTTAATGGTATGGTATGGACAACTATCTCATGGAAATCAATAGGTCTGATGACTGCACTATATAGTCATATAATTGGCAAAGGCAGTGGTTCCAAAATCTCTCCTCATATTCTCAGGTACTGCCAGGAGGATCCAGGAATTTGATGTGTTCCACCTGAGGCACACCTGACACTACTAATCAAGGTGTGCCTCAGGTGTACCTAGATGCGGCTGGGGGTACCCAAGGAGAGGTTTGGGAAGCACTGGGCCAAGGAATATGAAGCCATTTCAGGGGCCCAGATTCACCCTCCGGTGCAATCACTATCATGATGTCCCCATATTCCAAAATGATAACGCCCCCATACTAACAGCTACTAGGGATTAGGTGTCTTGCTCAGAGACACTTCGACACGCCCAGGGCGGGGGATTGAACCAGCAACCCTCCGACTGCTAGACAACCGCTCTTACCTCCTGAGCTATGTTGAATGGTCCTACTGCACACCATTCAGAACCTGTATGACTGAATTCCACGAAAGATTGAAGCTATTCCATCATTTGGTCCAGCCCCTGTAACTACTAGGGCAGAGACAGCGAATTTGCAAGGCCAAATTCCCCAGGGAGCCTACTTATGAAAATGGGTCATATATTCTGAGCAGAGTATTTGCCATGTAAATGAATGTTGGATACTCCCCATTTATGAAGCCCTCTCTCCCCTTTCAAGTCAGGAACACAAAGGTTGTTTTGAAAAAATATTGATTGATTGTATCTATGTTGATATCAGGGAAATAAATTCCACACATGGGTTTGTAAATGTACTCTGGCACTGCAATGTTATGGATGAATAACTAATGAAGATTATTTTTAACCTGCTGGGACAAATTAGCTCACCTAAGAGAATGTTCTTCCCACTCTCAGAAATCTGAGATATAAGAGAGAGATATAATAGAAGAATATTATTATATTTGTAATAAATGTAAACCACATCATCACAAATGCTCCAGGCCCACAGACACCTCCACATTGGACACTTAGCTACATCAGCCAATAAAAACATTGGACATGTATGCAAAATGGGCATGCATATATTTTAAAGAACGTAATGAATTTAATGAAAGATGATAGATTAAATGGTTAGATGAAAAAACACAGGGCCAAGTTACGTTAAATAATTTAGGGTAGCAGCATTGCTTTATAATATGGCTTGTTTAATTTGTGTGAGCTAAAATAGCCTTGTAACTTGGCCTAATTTTGATATTGCTACTTTTAATGGCAGGCCTAGATTTAGAATGTTTTAATGGCTTATAGACAGTGCTTTGTATTTGTGAGTAACTTTTTTTTTTTGTATGTTGAAAACGTGTTTTTCTTCAGGTCTCGTTTTACTATAGCAGATGCAGTTATTTAACAAGTATGTGTGATTTATGCATGTATGTCTGATGTCAGTTAAACACAAACACATCAGTGAGGAAGTGCTGTAAAAAAATATGGAATTTGAATTTATCGAGCCACGTCCTGACGGAAGCAAATTACAGCTGGAAACAAATTACCTGAAAGAGATCACGAAAGAAAGAGAGAAATAGAATGAGAGGTGAGTTTACCTGACAGTCGGTTCATGTTCTAATTCAAATCCATCTTACATTAAAGTCACAAGATATTTGAAAGAGAGGAAGCCTGATTCCATGACTACATAATGATATGTGTTCTCCCACATAATACAACACTATTCATCTGTGATGAAGAAAATTTTTTTATGCCAGGGGCAGTGCTGTGGCACACTTAGCATGGGAAATACGGAATTTAAGGAAAGGTATTCTTTGTATCTGAGTCACCTACCCTTTGAATGCACCTGCTCTGATAAAATAACCTTTTTTGGTACATACACAATGCGTGAATATTTTCCATATTACTGATGTCTTCAGGCTTTCAGGTTTGCTGAGTGCATATTGTAAATGTTCTCACCACCCTGTTCTTTTATATTTTGAAATATTTTCATATATCGCAATGACATCACTACTATGACAGAGTGCCTGTTTCAGCCACTTTCTCAAAAGTTCCAACATCAGTCGATGGAAAATGGACACAGGAAACAGTTATGAATCTTGCCAAGAGAGAAAGTAACAGCAATATCTCAAGACGAATACTAGAGAGAAAAATAAGACATTGTGGATACCTGTTTACATTGACAATTCTTTGCTTATGCCGATCATTTCCCATTCAGTATGAAAATATGAAAATTAGCACATTCAAATTGCATATCCTTTGGGGATACAGGTTTTAAATTCCAGACAAAGCATGTTGAATGCAGGTTTTTTAATTTTTTAGAAACAGTCACATGGAATTTCTTGCGAATTGTTCCCTCCCACAAATTGCAGGAGGTGACACATTTCTAGCCATATATAAGTAGATATTCAGGTAATTTCAATTGCCAACACAGCACTAGTGTCTAGTCTAGAGTTTAGTGTACCTGTGGTAATTTGTCCAGAACGGATTGACACCAGGCAATTCGAGTTTGAAAGGTAATATTCTTTTCTTTCCTACTGTTGCTCTATTCTACTGTTGGTCATCAATGTATGATAAATCTATAAATCATCCTCAAATAAGAATTGTGTTGTATGTGTATTCATAAGAGTACATAACGTTGAAAACTGAACTGGTTTCTAAGCTTTTATAAACAGTTTTACCCTTTGCATTACCCCTTTAAATCTCATTCAAGAAAATTCAATAATTCTGGAAGGTTGTGGTAGAATTCACCATTCTAATGGCTTTATCAGACATTTATTTATTTATTTAGATAAATCTTTGCTTTTTTATTAATAGCTCCAGATAATTGTTTAACTGGACCTCACACTACTGATTTTTTTTATTCTCACAGATGTGGTTTCTTAAAGAATCATCTGAAAGGTAATTTATTTTTAACATTTAGATTGTCTGTTATTATGCCATAGCTTTTCTGGGTACTCAATTCTGATTGGTCCATGATCTTTCATTATTTTTGTATATGACAGATGTGTAATGACCGCTGTGTCACAATGATTATATACCTCCTTATTATACATAGCCAAGTACACCGGTCAGCACGCACGTTCTCATTAGTAGCTAACGTTACAGTTACCTCGGCGATATGGGGTAAAAGGTTAGAACAAAGCTTTTGATTATGCTGCGGTAACAGCTGGCACACCGAACTTGGCCATCAACCCTCCATAAGTAGCTAACTATAACACACACTATGCTAAATAGAAATGTCTTGTTTATTTGCTGTACACTGTTTGATTTACGCAAAGATTTAAAAACATTGTGAGCTAGGTTTCATGCTTGTGCTTGAGCTGAAGCAAGAAATGTAGGCCTGCAAATAAGCACACTAAATTCAATTTAAACATAATTTTATGGCAGAGGACTAATGTCTTTGACAAGAATTAATTGCTATATGAATGTAAATGTACACACGTATACATTGTTAATACGTTTTCAGTGTAGTGTAGTTGCTTATCTTTCATATGTCAATTTGCATTTAAATATGTCTTCAAATTATAAAGACTGTTGCTCAATATAAGCTCCATAATGTTTGGGACAAAGACTTATTTTTTGTTGCTCTGGGCTCCCCAATTTTAGATTTGTAATCAAACTATTTACCCGTGGTTAAAGTACAGATTTTCAGAGGCAATAAAAAGCCTAGAATCTAGACTAGATACTGAATGCTCTCTCATACCTGCTCTAAAGAAGCAATTGAACAGACCTGACTGATCAGAAACACCTGTGAAGCTAAGTCCCAAGCATCATGGTGCTCTGAAATGGGGAACTATGTATAAAAAGTGCTGTCATTTCTACATGGTGAAACTAAAGTGTATAAAAATGAAGGAAATCAAGGAAAAATATCTTTGTCCCAAACATTATGGAGCTCGTTGCATATTGGAGCATTGATGAGTGCATTATTCTTTTACCATTTTCAAGTTTCATTTGTGTGAATTCCTGTCCCCTAGCAAGGAACGTGTTCGGCTTTCTAAGTCACTCAGTGAAGGAGAGGTTAAATATGTGCAAGAGAGAATGGTGATTGTTGAGAAATGCCTAAAGGACCATGGAATCAAATGTGGATCGGTGAGTGTAAAAAGTATAGTTTGCCCGATCTCAAAATGCTTTGCATGTTTCCTACCTTCCCCTAAAGTTGCCTTCAGGCAAAGGCAGTCCAGGAAGAGTTTTTCTGGAGTCTTCTGTAACACCCCTTCCCTTTTTTCTCTCCCTTTCTTTCAGAATAATGTCCCTCGCATTGCTGTTCTGGGTTCAGGTGGGGGGCAGAGGGCCATGGTTGGCCTACTGGGCTGCCTGGACCAGATGTATCATGCAAAGCTACTTGACTGTGCCCTCTACCTGTGCGGAGTCTCGGGATCAACCTGGTTAGAAGCAGTCCCCTTCTGAAGTTCAAATTCCTCTAACCTGTCTGTCACATGGTGTCATTGCTCATTTCTCTCTCATAAATGTGCACCCATATGTGTCATCACAGGTGTATGACCTCAATGTATGAAGATCCTGCCTGGTCCACAAAAGTTCCCAGTATAATTGAAAGTCTGGTCAAGAGATTAACAGAGACTGATATCGATCTGTCAGAATTAACAAATTGGTTGTCTCAAGCAATTGAAGATGAAAACTTCTCCCTAACGGACTTCTGGGCTGCTACTGTAGTTTATGGCTTTGTGAAAAAGGTCAGTAAATGTGAAAGGAAATTTGACAATCGACATTGAACTTATAGACACTGATTTCTCTTAGTTCGTTCATTAAAAGAGATGTAAAAGAGACATAAATATAAGCAGTGTAGGGTTGTGGCCCGTGGCCATGCTGTAGAAATGATCATACTGCCATTCAAATAAATAGAATGAACTCTATCCACTCTTTCTCATCCTTCAGATAAACACCACCTGTCTCTCAGATTTGAAAAATATGAAACCAACAAACCCATACCCCATCTACACGGTGAATGACCAGGGTCTAAAAGACAAGGGGGATAAAGTAGGTATGTTGGTGTTACAGTGTGCGGCGCAAGCACAAAAGCACTCATACTACTACTGCTGCGGCTATGACTATTATCTTTAAGCCTTTTATCTGTTCAGTTTTGTTCTGTCATAATATCATGATTACTGTGAGGCACTGGTTTCAGAATATTTTGATTTGTGCTGAGCATCACATTAAGTAGTTGCACACATAATATATTCTTTCACTTGTTTTGTTTGCCTTAATTCAAAACGTTTGTGCGTGTGTGCGCGCATGCACGTGTGCGTGTGTGTGAGTGAATTTTGCATTTCTTTCAGAGTCCTTCTATATTTGATTATTAGAATGCCCGAAAGTGCCAAATAGGCCATCATTTGCATTCTCACCCTGCAGTGCAACAATCTAATTAACATGCTAAGCTTACCTTGTTGTTATTACCTGTTCGTAAATATACCATGAAGACTAAGGCATTAAAGCACAGGCCATAATGGAGAGACAATAAACGAAATAAACTGCTTATACAGTGCAATACAAAAGTATGTGAACGGTATAGTAACATTTTTATTTTTTTTGTTATATACTTAGGCTGAGCTTGAGCTGCTGAAAACTGGGGACATAACACAAAAATAGCTGTTTTTGTAAAATGGTAAAACATATATGCATGTAAATACAATGGGATAAAAGCTAATTATCTGTACTTTTCTTCTCATGTTCATCTTTTGATCTCAGATCCAAACTCCTGAAGTATACAGGGCAAATAACAAATTTCACTTGATCGTTACCATACTTTTGGAGGGCACTGTAAATATGAATTTCCTGTCTTTCAGCCTGCTGGTTTGAGCTCAGTCCTCATGAAGTTGGTTATTCTCATCTGGGCGCCTATGTGGACACGTCCACCTGCAGGAGCCAGTTTGAAGGCGGGGTGCTCAAGCAGAGAACCTCAGAGAGGGACATGCTGTATTTGCAAGGTGCAGTGCTGCTGATAATTGTACACTTGCACAGTAAAATGCCCAGTGTTAATTCACCTCTTAACAGATAACATTTGGTCCCACTCTGGAATGTGGGACCAAATGCTACCTGTTAAGGGTTGAATTAACGCTGTTAGAGTTGAATTAACACTCGACATTTTACTGTGTGTGCTCAAAGTGATGCATCATTAAATGAGTGCTGCTTTTCTAATAACTGTTTGCTTGTGTGGTGGCCATAATAACCGATTAACAGAGATTTTATTTTCTTTTTACGTGCAGGTCTGTGTGGCAGTGCACTGGCAGATGGGGAGGAAAACGTCAACCATATTAAGAACAGCATTTGGCAGTGGCTTAAGGGTACGTGTAATATTTACATTATAACAGCTTTCTTTCTTTATATGAAAGTTCTTATGTATACTCTATAGAACCCTGAGAAATCTTACCATGGTCTGATCCCTCTCTCCTTTCAGAAATTTACAAATCAGGAAGTGAACAAAAAGCAAAGGATTCTGCTGAAAAAACAAAAAAACAAAAAGGAAAACCGAAAGGAAAGGGAAAAGGAAAAGAGATGGAAAAAGGGAAAGAAAATGAAAAGAAAAAAGGAACGGATAAAGAAAAAGTTATAGAAAAAGGGAAAGAAAAAGAAAAGGAAAAAGGAACGGATAAAGAAAAAGGAACAGAAAAAGGGAAAGAAAAAGAAAAGGAAAAAGAAAAAGAAGAAAAGGAAGGAGGTGAGAACTACGAACGATGTGATCGCTCTTTTACAGAAGTACTTCTGGAATTCTGTTATTTCCTTTATCAATCCTTGTCTGTCAGTCACTCATCTCTTATGAATGGAGAACAAGAAAAATACAAACGAAATAAGACAACGTTGAAACTGATAATGACATTAACCATAATTGCAATATGAATATAATCAAGTGTATTTTCTTGATAATATGATATATAGTATATAGTACATATATAGTAATATGCACATATCTGCATAGACTATTTTCTTTTCTTTTTTAAAAAGAGCTAATGCTGTCTTACATCAGAAGCATAAGGGGCTGTTCTCACAGCTTATGGCCATTTGGATATAAAAGCACTGAGCTGTTTTTCCACAGGCGGTTGTTCATGGGGACGTGTCCAATACTTTATCTGGCAACATTATTAGCAAGTCACCAGCTGTGGAACGTGAAAACGATAACATTGGTGGGAACTTAATCCCTTGTGAGAATGGGCCCTAAAGCCTTTTTGCTTATGGTATGAAACAACACATGACTGATGTGCTGAGGTTCTGAAGACTGATAGCATTACAGCTGAGGTTAGACCATTAACACTTGAGACAACCTTTCACTTGCTGTACAGTGAAAGATGGTCGTGCATGTTCTGCTGAACTGGGTATTCCCACAATCATCTAATGCCAGTTCCTTCTGTTACAGGTTCCTTCTTCGGTCACCTGCTTGGGTATGACGATGAAGAAAAAGAAAAAAAGGAAGAAAAAGAAGAAGGAGGTGAGGCCCATGAATGATGTGATCCCTCATTTTCAGAAGTGCTTTTGAAATTCCCCTGTTATATCAGCAGCCATACTTTCACCTACCCTGCTCCTGCAAAATGGCTGAAGCTAAGCAAGTATAGGATTGATTAGTACTTGAATGGGAAACTTCCTGCAAAGCTAAGTTGCTGCTGGAAGTTGTGTTGGTGGGCCAGTAGGGGGCCAATAGTGTCCCTGTGATGTGCTGTGGGAGATGGGATGAGACATTACTGAAAACTGAGGCCCTGACTCACTGTGGTCTTTAAAGATGCCATGACACTTATCATAAAAGGTAGGGGGTTCCCTGGTGATAAATGGATACAATGCATATGCTATGAAAAATAAGTTGTATAAGTCACTCTGAATAAGAGTATCTGCTAAATGCCTGTAATGTAATGTAATGGTGAGCGTTCTGGTTCAAAATGACTGCCATGCACCACCCAGGTGGGTACTACACGTTGGTAGTGGTGTGGGTGGGGTGAGTTTCGCTTTGAGTGTGAGAAAAGCGCTATATAAATTAAAGGAATTATTTATTATTAGATTAATTGATAACTAATTAACTGTGTCCTAAAATGGATTCCATAGCGGAGAGGAATTCTAACTTCTGTGTCATACAGCATCAGTTCAGGGCTCCAGTGACTCTCTTCCCCTACATCAAACCCCACAGGCTAAGAGTATCACTCTTCCTCTACAGTGAACGATGGTTGTGAATGTTCTGTGGAACCCTTGTAATCAGATAATCATCTAACGCCAGTCCCTTCTGTTACAGGTTCTTTCTTTGGCCGCATTCTAGGGTATGGAAATGAGGAAAAAGAAGAAGAAAAAGAAGAAAAAAAAGAAGAAAGCAAGGCAGAAGAAAAGGGAGGTAAGGACCGTGACAGATGTTACTTCTCAGAAATACTTCTGGAATCCTGCAGAGAATATTAGGAAAAGTTAGAGCAAGAAAAAAAAAGTTAAATAAGGCTATGATGAAACTAAAAATGATATTAGCAGTATTTCCGTATGTTAATTAATTATCATTAGGGAGAGGCTTTTATCCAGAGTGATGAAAAGTACTGCAGAACATCAGTTTTCCTCTCAGGAATACAAAAATGTGATTCACAAAGAAGGAACACATGCCCCCCCCCCCCCCCCCCCAACACTTAAACTTGTCCCCCCAATAATTGTACCGGAAAAAAATAATAATAATTCTGTGCACTTTTATTTTGAAAGACATGCTGCGGGAGTGCAGGAAAAAAGTCCAGCCGGTACAGCAAATATTTGTTAAAAATCATCCCATTAAAATCCCTGTGCAAAAGGCAAAAGGTACCTACTAACCAGTAGGCTCAGTAAGTTGAATGGCAATCGCCTGATTGCAAGCCCACCCCTAACTTATGTCTAAATTATTCCTACGCCCCTGGTTAGCACTCCTGCTGTAAAGTGAAAGATGGTCGAGAATATCCTGTGAAACAATGTAATTGCACAATCATCTAACATCTGACTATTCTCTTGCAGGTTTCTTCAGTCGTATTCTCGGGTATGGAGATGATGAAAAAGAAGACAAAGAAGAAGACAAAAAAGAAGAAGATGATGATGATGAAAAAGGAGGTGAGGACCACAAATGATGTGATCCCTAGTTTACTGAAATACTTCTGGAATTCTCCTGCTATGTCCTTCATAAATCTTTGTCTTTCAGTCACTCATTTCTTATGCATCGGAAGAACAAGAGAAATGCAAGAGAATGCATAAGAAGAACAACAGAAAATGCTAAATAAAACATTGATGAAACTAATAGTGATATTAACCATAATTGCAATAGAAATATAAGAATGTGTATTTTGTAGATAATATGAAGTTGCAGGTATCCGCACAGACTGTCTGATATCCTCATTTATAAAAAGTGCTGATGCTGTTTTCCCTGAAAAAAAGAGACATGAAGGCTTTTTTGGTTTAAGGAGGACACATTACATGCCTGGTGCAAAGAGGTTCTTAGGACTGATAGCTTTTCAGCTAAGGTTATACAATTAATAACTGGGATTGCACTAAAGAAGATTCCATAGCAGTGAGGAATTGAAACTTCTGTGTTATACAGAATCAGTTCAGAACTCCAGTGACTCTTTTCCTCAAAATCAAATCTAAGAGGCTATGGGTATCACTCTTCCTCTGCAGTGGAAGATGGTTGAGAATATCCTGTGAAACAATGTAATTGCACAATCATCTAACATCTGACTATTCTCTTGTAGGTTTCTTCAGTCGTATTCTCGGGTATGGACATGACAAAGAAGAAGACAAAAAAGAAGAAGAAGATGATGATGATGAAGAAGGAGGTGAGGACCACAAATGATGTGATCCCTAGTTTACTGAAATACTTCTGGAATTCTCCTGCTATGTCCTTCATAAATCCTTGTCTTTCAGTCACTCATTTCTTATGCATGGGAAGAACAAGAGAAATGCAAGAGAATGCATAAGAAGAACAAGAGAAAATGCCAAATAAAACATTGATGAAACTAATAGTGATATTAACCATAATTGCAATAGAAATATAAGAATGTGTATTTTGTAGATAATATGAAGTTGCAGGTATCCGCACAGACTGTCTGATATCCTCATTTATAAAAAGTGCTGATGCTGTTTTCCCTGAAAAAAAAGAGACATGAAGGCTTTTTGGTTTAAGGAGGACACATTACATGCCTGATGCAAAGAGGTTCTTAGGACTGATAGCTTTTCAGCTGAGGTTATACAATTAATAACTGGGATTGCACTAAAGAAGATTCCATAACAGAGAGGAATTGAAACTTCTGTGTTATACAGAATCAGTTCAGAACTCCAGTGGCTCTCTTCCTCAAAATCAAATCTAAGATCCTATGGGTATCACTCTTCCTCTACAGTGGAAGATGGTTGTAAATGTTCTGTGGGACCATTTAATCAGACAATCATCTAACGCCAATCCCTTCTGTTACAGGTTCTTTCTTCAGTACCATAACAGGCACAATTTACGATTATGGTAAGTACACTGCGCACTCTCCATAAATATTTCTGGAGCCTGCTGATACTTTCTGCATTGGCTCCTCTCTTGCTCTCACTCCCTTTTTAGTCCATCTGGACGACATGGCAAGTGAAACGGTGGAAAGTATACTACACCTGTTTGACTGTGATGATGAGGAGGAGAGCGCCCAGCACGTGCAGAAAATACATAAGAACATGTCAGGTAGGTCAACTACCTACCACCTACTATTTATGTACAGTTTATCTACTATATATTTACTATCTGTCTTGGAGATGGGAAGGGGTAGGGTGAGGGGGGGAGGGTTTGGGGGGATTCAAAAGCACATATTTTAGGAAAGCAGTTCTGGCATAGTTGCCTGTGTATGTGTGTGTTTGTGCATAACGCATGTGTTTGCCTATAATCACGACCCCTTGTATAAATACATTTTTATTAGTCTCTGAATGACAAAAATGGTAGGATCTCTGCAATGTGTTTCTTGACAATGTCCCTTCATAAGATTTGTACAGTGCAAAAAAAGTGAATCCATTAAAGCTGAGTCTATGCCTCCCTTCCTTTCTTCTAGGCGTAGATTCGGAACATGCCAAGAAACCTGAGAAAAACATGGCGGGAAAGAGCAAAGAGGAGAAACATGAGTCTCTTGCAGAGTATGCTGTTGATGCATTCAGCGCATTCCAAAATTTTTTGCCTGGTTTATCAAATGGTAAGTGAGGCCACCTGCTGGCGGAAACTATTATAGCACCTCACATAATTTCATCTTCACCCCTCACCCAAATGACTGTTGTGCCAAAAGTGTTTACTCATAATACAAAATATGTCTTTAGTGATGTCATATTCATTTTTTTTTGTTTTGACACATCTATACTTACATCCTGGAGGGTGTTCTTAATCTGTTCAACAGCTGATAAGAGGCTTTTCTTCACAAATGTATGTGTTCTGTCATGTTTGCTATTGCTGAGCTCATTAGTGCGTTCTTTTTTCTTTTTTTTTTTTGAACAATGTGTCAAACCATTGGTTTTTATATATGTGTATTACAAACCATATTTTATGCTTTTGGGTACTTGGTTTCATCTGTGCATAAGTAAGACACACAAACAGTCTGTGGGAATGTTCATATAATTAGAATGGGGACAGAGAAATGTACACAATCCTAATATCTCCTTTCCTTTCCAACACAGTTACCAAGGTCACTCTGAAGACTATGTCACTGTTGAGCACCTGGACCTGGGGCACGAAATATAACTTTTTGTACAAGTTCCCCATGACCGGCAAGTCTCTCTCTCTCTCTCTCTCTCTCTCATTCTCTCTGTAATTCCCCCCCATCATTGTTCACAGCCCTCTGCCTGTGCTTAGCCGAGTTTACCCACTTACGTTTATGTGCATCATTATAGTAGTTTAGGTTCAATAGCATAGCTAACGGTCCTGTGGGATCTTCTGCCACAGTAAAAGATAAAGATGAACAAGCATCCACAGGCTGGCAGAGCTGCAGTCCCTCATAGAAAGGCCTGTGTCTGTGTCACTTTAGAAACCAAGGTTCCAGACGATATGCTGTCAGATGAGCGCAGTTATCTGGAAGACGCGGGGCTTGTGCTGAACTCTCCGTATGTGGCTGCTCTTCGGCCTGAGAGGAATGTGAAACTCATCCTGTCCTTTGATTTCAGTGCCGGGGATCCATTCATGGTAAGATTCATTTAGCTTAATCAAATCATAAATTCCCTTTCCTACCAGAGCAGGTCTGACATTAAAGTAGCTGTCATCCAGCACTTTGCCATGAACAGCTATAGAACATTTGAAATGAATCACATGCACATGGAACTAAAGGATGAAGGAGTATATTCCTTTTTTGTTCATTTTGTTTTTTAACTACTTTCAGAGCCGTAGCACTATGTGCTAAAACATGTTTAGCATGTCTGATGAAAGTGTGTCATGAATCTCTTCTGTTCACACCATTTCGCTGATGTATTACACCAGGGATATTACACTCAAGTCAGACACCCATGCTGTACCCCACCATAACCCTAACCTTAATCCTCGAAGACTAGAGCCTGATATTCCTAGTGTACCCCACCATAAACCTAACCCTAATCCTCTAAAACTAGAGCCTGTACCCCACCCTGACCCTAACCCTGCAGCACTACACAGTAAAATGTCCAGTGTTAATTCAACTCTAACAGATAACCAATGGGGACCAAATGTTATCTGTCAGAGCTGAATTAACACTGGACATTTTACTGTGTGGTGTCTGACTTCCTTGCAATACACTAAGACTAAAAGCAGACCTATAGAATACACAGAGAACAATTAAGTGCAATATACTGTCTTCGTTAATGACATAATGTTTTACTCATTATGTTTTACTCACCGTCACTGCTCAGGTAATATACTGGTATGTAGAGGAAAAAGCTATCATCCTATACTAGATGTCTGACCGTCTGTCCTTGTCCAACGTTCCAGACTGTGGTTCAGGCTGCTGAACACTGCAAGCACACGGGCATTCCCTTCCCCCCAGTGGAAGTTCCAGACGAAGACAGGAAACATCCGAAGGACTTCTATGTGTTCAAGAGTGAAAACACTCCCACTGTCATCCACATTCCACTCTTCAACATGGTCAACTGCAAAGGTCTCCATTCAATTTCATTCACCGGACATATGCGGCCCTTGGTGCACTGTTTGTTTTTCAGATCAGTTCTGAATGCTGTGTGTGTGCGTGTCAGCGTGTGTGCGTGCGTGCGTGCGTGTGTGTGTGTGTGTGTGCCTGCCAGCATGTGTGCCTGCGTGCGTGCATGTGTATGTGTGTGTGTGTGTGTGTGCAAGAATGGGCCACAGTGTCGTTGTGAGTAAAACTATATGGATGCAACCAGCAAAAGAAAATGCTAAATATTTTTTGGTATTAAATGGTATTTTTTAATTTAAGAAAGTGGGGTAAATAAAGCAAGTAAGTGCAAGTAATGTTTTCAGTACACGCAACCAAGTTGCAGTTATATTTGAATGCTGTAAATTATTCTTGCACTGCTGAGAGTTTGATAAAAATAACCCCATCGTCTCTTTCAGCTCCAGATGTTCCTTTTAAAGGTTCAAATAATGTAATTAGAGGAATTAAAGAAACTATCAATCTAGCCTTTTCCCCATTTTTTGATTTCATCTCATCTCTCTCTCTTTCTCTCTCAGGAGATGTCGATAAGTGGAGGGAGACGTATCCAACATTCAGGCCAGCCTACGACAGAGAAACGATGGAGGAATTAATACGGGTGTCGGGCCTGAATGTGATAAACAACAAGGAAAAAATCTTTAAAGAAATTGCAGCTTTGTGCAAGTGAAAATCCATCTAACAGGCCTCAGACAGGGAGGTACCCTAATTTAAAAATAAAGTTAATAAAGTGAGATCAAACTAATTCAGAATATACAGCACCACCATCTTTTGACTCCACTCACTGTTTGTAAAAAAACAGCTAGCTGAGTATCAGTGTTTAGCTGTTTAGCGAGTCATCCCTCATTCTCACAGGTGGTTTTTAGTCTTCTTGTCTTCCAAATCCAAGTAGTCTTTACACTTCCTTCCCTGTCAGGTTGATCCATGAGTACAGATGGAACACAGTGACAAATTAAATCGATAGTCTGAAGAGATTATTTTTAAGTATCTAATAGCTTAATTAAAGATGGCATCCTGCTGGCAATCTATTCTTTCTTTCTTAGCACTGGTGTCACTGTGTTTTATTTATATTTACAACACAGTTTTTTCTTCAGAATATCAAGCATTTGCAAGCAAGAACCTGAACAGTTGAAGTTCTTCACAATCTTAAGTGAAAGTCTGGACCTATGCTTTGCCCCTGAAACATGTACCTGAATTTCTTTCCTTGGGTGTGTTTATTCATTTGTGCGATCCATAGTCCTTGTTAGGGAAGATTCTTTTCTACTGCTGTATCTGACTTTGGATTGTTACATCTGACTGGAAGTGACTGCATTTCCCTGTAATCTTTCACATTTGATACTCAATTAATTGTAATGGTCTGTGCAAGTCTAGCCTGGTAACTTCACAGAAGCACTCATCAAGCGCTTGTGAGATTTAATCTGGTGAATGCCACAGCCAAAAGTTCATGTAATTAACTTCAACTGAATAAAGCATTTTATTCTACCAGAGTGCGGCGACTCCATAGTTTTTTTCATTATGCAACTTTCTTGAGGCAGCAACTTGATTTTACATTGTTAGATATGCATTACAATTCTCGAGCGCTGTCTTACCACAGCACTTCTTATGTTTAATATTGTTTATTACTTTATGTTACGTGTTGTTATTATATCACTGTGTTCTGATTATCTTATCACTGTTAAGCCATATGCACGTAATCATGTGAGGTCATGTGACATAAAATGTAAATACACTTGTAACTCATCCATCAAGCCGTTTTATAAGATGTTCTCAAATATAATTATGAAATGGATTATATTTATAATAGGTCCTTATAAGCCTCACTGTGTCCAAAGATATTAATCAGAGGCCTTAACTAAGAACACTGGGGACCCACCCATGCAAATTTGGGTCCCAATCGTGAACATTGGGGACCCGACCATCAAGATTACATTGAGGATCTGTCTATGAACACTGGGTTCCCAACCAAGTGCAACAGCAGGAGCAGGCTGGTGAAGAGATGCATACATGAAGAGAAGAGAGCTGAAGGTCAAGTGAAAGTGGTTCCCATTCAGCACAGGTGTGGAAGGTTCCTAATCAGCCAAGGAGGCTGGTAAAAGATGCCAAACACTCTGACGCATAACAATTCAGGGTAAGGTAAAAGAAATCACAATAATTTAGCAAAACTGTGCGTGTGTGTGTGTGGGTTTTTCATTGTTTAACAATAGATTGAAATGAGCATGTGACAGTTGATTTGATTTATGGTGTTTTGGGGCCGCAATGACACCCAGGCAGTGACTTAACACTGTTTTATGCCCAGCCAAACGTGTGTTCCTGTGCTATATTAGTCTGCCACATTTGTCACTGTTGCGATGAACAATGGTGTCTATCGTCACTGTGAGCTGCTGACAGAAGAAAGCAAGAATGAAATATGAACCTTGACCAGGAATGAGTAACCTTATTTTTCCTGAGGGAACTGTGATTGCAGCACCTGCATCAAAAAACTAAATGTATAATACAAACACTAAAAATGCAGAGCACTGTTTATTACACTGACACACAACACAACTGATAAAAGTGACTGCAGACAGCAAACATTTGATGTCCCAGCATCCCTCCAGAAAAAGAAAAAGAATTACATGCATTTAATATGCATTTAAAAACCACATTGATGTTGCACAAAAAACAAAAACAAAAAACTGTTGTGAGCTGTTTGGCTTTAAAGGGTGGCCACCATTTTCTATGTCCTGATGGCAGAAGCCCATTTGAAATACAGGCACCATCATCATGGTGTTACTGTCTCTGCGCCTGGCCAGCTCAGCGATGCTGCATTTGTGAAATACCGAAAGGAAAAGTCAGATACACTCCGCTGTCCCTCAAACGTGAACACTGAAATAAACAAACATATTCCCTAATTTTTAAAAAGGGCGATTCTTATGTTAGCAAACTTAAACTGGGCCCTGGGCCCATGGATGTCACTGAAAACATGTTTTATTATCCACACACACAGAACCCCGTGATACTCTCCCTGCCACCTTCTGGTGGTACTTTCCCCTCCAGCGGAATTCTCCCGAGAGGCGTGATGCAAGAAAACTCAAACCCACCCTCTGCTGACCCTCTGTTTCTGCCAGCAGCAAGGAGCCAGAGTAGTGAGTGTGTGTGTGTTTGTGCATGTGTGTGTGTGTGTGTGTGTGTGTGTGTTTGCGTGCGTGTGTGCGCGCGCATGTATGTGTGTGTGTACATGCATGTGCATTGAGAGAGAGAAAACAACAGATTGAAAGAATGACAAAGAAAAAAATAGAAATAGAGAGAGAGCAAGAGAAAATGATACTGTATAGTGAAAAAGATAAAGAGAGCGAGAGATTGAGCAAGCAAGAGAGAGTAATAGAGAGAGAGAGCATTTAAGGATTCAGGCAAACCCTTCCCTACTAAAAAAAAATATGATGTAAACACAATCTAGGGAAAACATTTATGTGAATGAACATATGGATATGACCATCTTATGACTGTGTCAATTTTAAACACTAACCCTGGAGGTCTCTCTCTCTCTCTCTCTCTCTCTCTCTCTCTCGCTCTGGTATTTTTCCTCTCTTCCTATTTCTTGCAGCAGAGTCAAAATGATTCTCTGGCTGACAGTCAGCATACCACAGTGAAACCTGTAACACGTCCCTGCCCACAGCAATCTGGAATAACAGTGAATGTATGAAAGTGGCTGATGTGGCTTTTTTATGTGAATTATCTGTACTTTATATATGTCTACATGGCTGATGTAGTTTTAGTTTTTTATGCATTTTGAATATTTTCAATATGTTTACATATTTTCCCATACCATTACATACATTCATTTTTATGTGCCATATTAACAGGTCTTAGCACATATTCATCCAGTTAATCAAATAAGCATGAGCAGCAGTGCCTAGTGATTAAATGGTTTTATACTGACTTGTCTCCAGTTGCGTTATTAATAAGATACCACCCCTGGCTCTTGCAAGGACAGGATGTTCCAGCATCCCTGCTGTATAGATATGACTGAGAACTTTCTATGTCAAGCCTAGATGTGATGAAGGACAATCCAGTCCACATTGAGCCCTGGAAAGCCATCAATGACAAGAAACAAGCCAATGAGGCAAATCTGATATAATATGATGGCTTATTATTCCCTTTGGATCTGTATTTCTGCAGGTATTTTGGTTTCTTATAAAGAATGATCAACATCAACATGCCATAATGCCCTCTCAATGTCATTTTTTGTATTTTGAGCCTCAAGTTACGACACATGGAGGATGCAGTTGCTAGAATGTTTTTTATCTGATACAATTAACCATATTGCAAACCTCTCAAACCTCTCAACCTCTGAACACTTATGATCATCTCAGAAAAGCAGAGGTCACTGTGGATTAATAAACCCTGGAGAGATGTGCAGTCATTATTATCATTGTCTAAACATGCTTTTTCACTTACTGTATTGCTTATAAAGCTAATAATAAAGTTATTGTGAAACTCATAAACTCAGCCCCAGAACTGTGGCTTCAGGAAATAAGGGGGTAGTAAAGAACATGCTAGAAAGGTCATGAAAGATATAAAAGTCAGAGGACCCCATCAACATGGGGGCTCCTTATAGCTTCTATCCTGGCCTGGCCTAGGGGACCTGTGATTTGCTGACTGCTCTAGCAGATCTAGTCTTCTTGCCCTCCAGCTGGTTTCTTCTTTTGAAAGAATCTAGTACAAATTCTCTAGCTGAGCTGAAGATGAGAGCCCAAGCTTAAATTCTCTCCTTCTGGGATTGAACTCTCCTAATGAACCCTTTCCCAAACCTCATGCATGGGGCCACATCAGCAAGTTTCCCTCCTCCTCCGTCCACTAAGGAAGCTATAACATTCTGTTACTTTGACAGGTGTCTCTTGGGTAAAGGGGCATGGGGCTCAGCTGGGTTGATGTGAAAAAAGACCTCACAAATTGAGCATGCAGGGTACTGAGGAATGTTCTTTCCGGGGTAATTAAATGTGCCTTAAGCCCATAGTGTGACAACTGCAACAGCAGGCGCCTGGAACAATGGCTTGCTTTCTGAGTGCAGAGACAGGGCTCTGCGTGTCCTTCCCTTAACATAAAATGCTGCTTTACAAACCACAGTAATTTGTAAATACAGTCATCTGTCATTCTTTGTCCTGGTTTCCATTCCTCTTTCAGACATGAAGGAGTGGGTTTTAAGTGACAGTGAAGACATCCATTAATGCTGCTTCCCCTGAGAGCCCTGTTAAACGAGAGTGAATCACATCAGGCTTTTTTCCTGTGTTTTTGGACTGGAAAAAGTCCAAATCAAAGATCAATAGAAAGGCGGACAAACGCTGGCAAGAATGCAGCCACTCAATTGCGGTTGGTGTAAATGCAAGAAGTGTAGTTTAAACAGTTGTTCTCGATGTCATATCAGTTACTGACTGACTTATTATTTATTGACATTGCAGACATTAGGTTGCACTTTTTCATTAATACACAAAAACTGATTTGACTTTGCCTTTTGTTTTGCTAACTGACAACTCCACATGGGAAAAACCATTGGGCAAACAATGTGTTCACCAAAAGGCAATAAAATGATACTACAATTAGTAATATAATGAAATAAGAATTACAGCTTTAGAATACCAACAAATGAATGAAAACCAAAATGAATCATTAAAGGTGAAATCCCTTGCCTGCTTTTACATTTTATATACACATAATTCATCACTCAGCCTAATTTTCCTGTTCATAAGATACAGAACGCCGCTCCAATGTCCCAGAAAAGCCACAGAGAGTCAGGCTCTTCCTACACCAAGCAGGACAATGTGCACCAGAGCTGTGTGACATCATTGCCCTCCTTCCAGTTCAGCCCTGCTTGGCAGAGGCACAGACACTGGTTCCGTTTACCTCAGGCTACGGCAACACAGCGATTTCCCAGCACAACTGCTGACAGACCACTGAATGAGATGAGATTTTAATAAGAACAATGGCACAGCATCTGCGGTGCTGGGTTTCTTCATCTAGGAAATGGCCACCTCTGTGCAGTTGTTTGATTTGTACTTGTTCAGTTTTCCCCAATTGTTTGTGAGTGTGAGTGCATGTGTGCCTGCATGCATGCATGCATGCATGCATGCACGTGTGTTAGTTAATGGGGATAAAGGGGTTCAATGAGATGAAAGTACAGGAAATCGTCACTGTCCACCTGCATAACATCAGCCACCATCACCATGTTTGAATTTGTCACTATACTGACAGGCAGCAGGGGCTGGTTATGCTGCCAGTTTTCTGAGCTCAAAAACCAACGGTGCCCAAATAAGGGGCATAACCACACTCTTACTGCGTCTCCAAGCATGGTGTCACATTCTGTAGCAGATGCTCACATGCTAACTCAGAGCACTGAGGCTTGAAGGTTATCACTTATTGGCAAACACCAATGCACTTGGAAAACCACTTGTGGATACTGTACATTGATAAACACTGCATCAACATTTCTGCTTACTTCAGTCTCTACTCCCCAATGACTTAAATGATGGTTTATTTAAAACAGACACCACATTCTTGGATTGAAGTGTATTTTGAACAGATTTAAAGTGTTGAAAGGCTGGTTGATTCTCTAGAATTGCAATGCCAACACATACTCTTACACTACAGCCTAGATTCATTCAGAGCTTATCCATAATTTAAACTTGTAATTAATTGCAGTCTTCTGTATACAGTGATCACCAGAATGAATTTTAAAATTATGTTTTTCTTTGAAAAAGTAACACTTGTGTTAATTTGTAATTCAAGTTAAGGACAAAGTTTGACTGGATCCAGGGCTGATTTCTTACATCAAAACATCTTGTAGGAAAATTGATAAAATTATGAAAATAAAATTATATGGGAACAGAATAAATTGTTCAAGGTATTTTTGCACATTGAGAAGCACAGTTAATTCTGTTCTTGTTTATGGCTGCATGCTATTGTATGTGGGGTACAGAAGGCAACTGGGCTTTAAATAGACCTATTTTGTCTGCATGAGGGAGTTTTTAGGCACAAGCACTTCTAGAGGGAAGCGATTCACAGAGGAAGCAACGAACAGTATTGCATGTTGGCCTTGTGCCTGTTCCTCTGTTTTGAAATGTCTCCAGTGTGGACAGGAAGGTCATTGGCTTTGGATCACAGAGGATGACATGGTACAAGATGTTCACCATTGGCAGCTGTAATTCATAATTTTTTAAACACTGAAGATCACAGAAGGGAAAAGGCGAGACAGGAAAGGCAAAGGAAAGCAAATAATGATGTCAAAGTTCTAAACCTACTGAGGTTGCCAGGGTGAAAAGCTGGTGCAGTTATACTTCCTTACTTTTATTCATTACTTCTGATTTACTCTGCATCTCCAAAAAAGGTGTATTTTCTCTGAAAGCAAATGAGGAAATGCACATTTTTATCATAATTAGTATAACTATGACCAAAACTGCAGCTATGCTGATAACGTGTCATACTCACTAAATGTAGCCTTATTACACTATTAACGATTTGCAACAGCAACAATAACAAGAAACTTTTTCACCTTGCTTTCAGTCTATGATTACCAATCATCAGCAAGGAAGATTGACAACTGCTAACTATGCCTTTGAAAGCAAGCAGTCAGGCATTGGCCATTCATGTGTTCATACAGGTACCTGTCTGGATATTTGGGTTATGCCCTATTTTAAAAATATTTTTAAGTGTGTGGGCTTCCTACCTCTTGCTTGTGTAATACTATGTAATAACTATGTAATACAACAAAATAAAATAAGGCTTAAAAATAACATCTTATCTGCAATGCGCTGAAGCTGAAATAGACATATATATAGGGATGATTACTTCAACACCACTCTACCTGTCGCACCAATCAGTGTCTCATTTTTTACTTAAATAAATGCCTTTAATTCAATCCAACTCGTCGCAGTGATTGTGACAACAGGTAGAGAAGAGGTTGAGTGATCACCTTTATGTACTGTATCTTTCTTTTAACAGTATAACTGGAAATATTATTGTGGAATTCAGTGAAATTACTGCATATAGAACACACTGAAATATTTTTATTTTATTTCCTGTGCTAAGCACATGACCAGCAAAAACTTATCATTTTCAATTAATCAGATCTGATGTAAAAGTTTTTTTTGTAATTCTTCTTCTTCTTCTTCTTCTTCTGATGATGATGATGATGATGATGACGTGATGATGATGATTATTATTATTATTATTATTATTATTATTATTATTATTATTATTAATAATAATAAAGATACAATTAGTAAGGATTATTGTAGTTAATTATTCAATTATTACCAACCAGGTGAAAGACTAAGATCATAGAGGCTCCTGGTGAGCTACGTTATGCAATTTAACTGCTGCAGCATATATTATGATTACAGTTGACAGATTACATCCACAGTGTTCTACAGAAGCCTGCCAGTTTTGTGTGAGGTATCAAAGACCTGACTGATCACCTGCTCCAACGGCAAAAGTCAGAGTCACAAAAGCTGTAGTATTTTCAATTTACAATCTCTAACTTGGTCACTTGTTTATGGATTTTTACAAGGCCTATCAAAAACATCCTCTTCATTGTTCTCTGGAACCCTATTGATCCTAATGTGCTGTGAAGGTCACCTATTCATGTCCAATTTTTAATGGCATGTTTTCACTACATTTGCATTTAACTAATACTACTTTCTCATGTACCAAACGCTTTTCACACAGTGGGTATGTAGTCATCCACCAACGACTACTTCATAGCAAACCTTTCATAACATACTGCACAAACCAATGAAACATAAATTAATATTGATTCTAAATTCTTCTTTTTCTATCTAAATGTATTATTTCAGTACAATTGGATCTTCTCACCCGTCCTTGATTTCTAATATAAATAGGAAATGTTTAGGTTAGTTTTTCCAAATTTATCCAACATATTATAGTCCAGCTAAAAGAAAAATGTAGCTTCACTGTTTTTAGCAACAAATTACACCAGTCATTCCAATATAAAAACACTGATTGCAAGTGAGCATTACTGAAACGCTACTTGTAACTACTTGTACATCAACCAAAGCCAAAGTAGACTAAATGTTTAGTTTTCCCACTTGAATCAGCAACAAACATTGATGCAATTCGAATCAAGTAAAAATAACCCCACCTGAATTCAGCAATGAGTTTTTTCAACCCATTTCCTTTTGTTCCATGCTGAACAGCATAGACTTTCAACTACATAATTGCCTTTCAGCTATGACTGAAGTACATACCTCATTTCATTACATCTTGAGATAGCCTAGATGTCTGCCAGCTGGTAAAGGTTCACTGAAATCACAATGCATAAGGTGTACAAATAACATGAAGCAAGTAGCCCTATTTGATGAACATGTACTTGGGGTGCTTAAACATTTACGCTTCCAAAACATTCTCATCTTGTGCCAAATCTGATATTACAGTTGTCCCCACCAAAGGTCTAATTCTGGTTTCTTTCCAGTAGCCTACTGCCGCAGTGGTTAACTACTCGGACTGGAGAGTTCGTGACGCCAAGAGCACGCTTGAGTTGCAGTGTGGATTGATGCATGTTGCATGCATTCACTTGGAGTCTTCGTTGCAGTTTAAAGTTGATTCTCAACTTAAAAGTTGATTCTTCGCAAGTCGAAACAGGACACGACTTCATTTTGATGGTCGCGAAAACTGAAATCCCTTTGTGCATCTTCTCTTCCAGAGGTTAATATCGTTCACAACCCAAGAAGACCCATCCATTAGACTCGCAATCATCACTTTCGTGGCGTCCCCCCCTCTTATCTGAGCTCGATTGAGACTTCCTGTGTTAGCTTATAGAGTTGGGAAGCTGTAGTCCGCGAAGCTCCAGCGCGCACTCGCTTCTGCGCATAATTATACTGGCGTTAACAGAAACTGAGCGAGCGCAGGGTACGACAACGAGTTACCCACAGAGACTCAACGAGGGGAGAGAGGGACACAGACACCGAAGTGTGCGCAAGAGAGCACGGAGAAAGAGCCCAAAAAGTGTGTGAGTCTGGGCGAGCGCACTCACTAGTTAGATAACTAGTCAGCGACAGGGAAAGAGTGTGGACGAAAAGGCCACAGAGCGACAACAACTGGAAGGAAAAGTGTCTCCGGTCGGATTAAACATCGGCGAAATATCAGTGCAGTATGGCCTCGGAAGAGCTCTACGAGGTACTGAAACCCGTTTACCTCGCTGGTTACTTGAAATAATACCGCTTTGTGCCATTATTCTTTTTGTTTCTTCGCTTATTTTATAAATATCTGTGTTTGCGGGCTTTCCGCGACAGAAATGTACTGGCATATGCAACTATTTGGTCGTAAGCAATGCAAGGAAACGGAGGGTGAAACTAGCTAGCTAGTTAGCGAAGTTGGCTAACCCAGCTAGCTGTTGGCCTCCTGAAATTGATGGGTGACTTGAGTTGAACCTGTGTTCGCTAACAAGTAAGCTAGCGAGAGGCTTTAGTGTGGTAGCTAGCTAGGTAACGTTGGTATCGTGTCGACCGCCTTGGAGATGTAGTGGGGGTTGGGGGTTCCCGAAAGTCGTTTGATGGCGAGATTAAGTGTTTAAGTGGTTGTTGCCGCTAGGTAAGTAGTTGGTAATGATTAGTTGAATAATGCAAACTAGCAGGTCACTGAAACCGTTACCTGCAACTTGGTTGAGTAGCCCTAGCTTGATGCATAACGACATTAGTAATTAATGCTGGCAGTCTAAAATAGTTCAGAATCTTTCTCGCTATTAAGTAAACTAGCGTTATGTCAAACGTATTAAATTGTGACTAATGGTGTTGTTGTTGGTGGTGAGCATTGGTAGATGGGTAGTTTTGGTTGGTTAGTTAAATTAGTTATAGTCTACATTAATTATTGCAATACCTCGTTAATGGCCGCACTATGGTCACCAATCAAACTCACCAAAAACGGCATCAACGTTGATTTAGATGTTTTCTTGGTCAACTACCCATTAATATTGATGGTCTATTGATGCGCAACACAGATATATAGGTTGGCGTTTTGAGTACTGAAAGACAGTGAACGAACACAATGTTTTTTTAAAAAAGAAATCTAATTGCTTGCATGGATTGGTAATTACAGAAATTAACTAACCAATTTGTCTAGCTGTTTTGATGACGAGGGCTCCACATTCGTGTGTGTTTGCCGACAAGCTTTGTAACGTGAGCAAGAACAGTCAAATGGGTGACCGACTTCATTTACCTCGTGGTTTCTAAGTTAAATTCGAATCGCTTTTGACATTGGGATTGCGGGTGGGTTGATATCTGCTGACTACGTCTTTGAAAGCATTCGGTCCTGCATTTGTCCTTAACTTGGATTAGACTGTAAATTGATGTAAACTAAATACAGTATTTCAAGAGCCTGCATCTAATTGCGTTTTTCTTTAATAGTGCTTGGCGCATTTGAAATTCACTAGTGTGTGTGGTGTGTCGTTTTTTTATTTATTTTTTAATGCTTGCATGAACGGGAAACGATCGGGAATTATTGGTTTACTGGCACGTGGGATGATGATGATGATGATGATGCACTAATGCTGCAAGTGGAACTGTGGTGGAGCGAGACCCACACGTGACCGCAAATGCGTGGCTTCAGATGGTACTTAGTAGACGCAATCGCTGGTGCAACGTTTTTTGAAACATTGTGACCACTACATTGTTTTTCTTACGTTTTTAAATCTGTCGCCTGTATGGAAGACCATGAAGGTGCCAGCAGTCGTCCTCATCTTAATTGGCAGGTAACCGGGGTTGCCCTGATGAATGTTGGAAAGTGTAGTTCTGCTGCCTGCACTTGTCAGATGGGATTATGCAGATTCTTTCCAGCTGTGCGCAATATTTCCTTGGCAGGTTTCATGGCGGCTTTTGAGTGTAGAGTTTAATGTACAATGATACGAGCTGCTTGTGAGTCTCATTGTAGGAGTAACTGCAAGGCTTTTGCTGTGAGATGCAGTTGGGAATCACTATTCCTCTTTCCCTATTGGCCCATGGCAAAGTTAAGAAAATAGTGAAGTCAGTGAAGAACTGTTGAACATATGCCTTATTGTTTGTAGTATGTCTATAACTATCTTATGTAGAGTGACTTTCACAGCTTACATTCTTTGTACATACAATCCATGTATACCGCAGAATATTGTCTAAAGCAATTAGTGTTGCAAACCCATGGAGTTTCAAGCCCGGTTCCCTGGTCATTATGCTACACTGTCACCCCAGGTCAGTTAATCCATCGTAAGTGTAGTTCTCCACATATTCCAATTGTCACTGTTGTGTTTTGTCCATAGTGGTTCTGCCCTGCCCATCCTTACAGTCAGATAAGTTTTGAATGAAAGTTGACACAGCAGCAATGTGCATTTAATGTTGAGAAAAGCAGTTTTGTAATGAGGGGGAAATTGACACTGTTGAAAGATTTTCACGCTCTGTTGTAAGTATTGATGGAGGAGATTGGCGGGATGCCTTTCTTTTCTTAGCGTAAATTAAGTCCCCTGGTGTGGACTGTGAGGGGCATTCCATGAAAAAGTCCCCTCCATAACCGCAATGGTGCATATATCCCTATAGCCTATATCCTAATCCTACACACTGCCCCTTCAACAAAGTAACAGTGAGGACTCATTGGGATTCTGCTGGATGTGAAATAGACATTGTTTTGAGATTCTTCAATCAGTGTACATAATGCTGGAAAAATGTATGAGTAAAGGGACAGCCTAGCCTATTCATTAGGCTGTACATGTGTATTTGTGCTAGTGTGTGTGTTCTGTTTAGTTAAGCCTGCCTGTTCTGTGGGATGTTCAGAAATGTTGTTGGTGTCGTATCATGTGTGCTGTTGTGGCTAATTATGGAAATTATAGTGTTGGCTACTTTATGGAATTATAATTTTGGCTACTAAAATTTAAACCGGTGCTGTTCATTTATTGTACAGAAACATCTAGAGCCAGATTTTTATTGCATCTGTTTTTATGTAAACCTCATGTGAAAGGATATTTTGAGAGGGTGAGTGTTTTATTGCTAAGGCTTTGGTGATACTGAATCTGAAAACAAAATTAATGACAAGGAAATTAAGTAAGGGAGCCAATTCAGAACTGTTTGCTTGGCATTTGAATGGAAAAACTAGGAAGTGTAGCACTTCATTACTTAGTAATAATTAGCAAGGCTTTGCAAAAGGAGCATGATAAAATGTTCTTTGGTCAGTAACAGTCTGATTCAGATAGTGTAGAGGCTGGGTTCTGCGGGATTTTAGTCCTGTTTAATGCATATAGCCTATCACTCAACATCCTCACACAGCTGGCTGATCGCAGGGGGTTTCAGTATGGAACCATTTAGAACTCGGGCATATCTGAAGGATAGACTGGCCCTAATGACGCATTTCTTAAATTGCTCCTGAATGAATACAGTTCTGTGGTTTCCATAGTTGTATAGTCAAGTAATTGAGTTGCTAATAGGCTATAGTATTTTGCCCAAGCACTGGGTGAAGCCGCTGCTATTCGGATATTGGCTTAAATTATGGCTTGCTGCAGAGGTCTGTGTTCGCTGCTTATGTTCAAACGGGTACAATTAAATAATGTTATTTAATTAGTGGTTATTATTTCTGCTGGGTATTTGGCTTATATGTGTTAATATTCACTTATGTCCCCTGATTTAATGTCCTTTCCTTCCGATTTTGAACATTTAACAGAGCCAAATACTGATGGAAGTATTTGATCAGTGATGGTCCTAGTGAAGTGATAGAATATTTAATGGCCTCCCTATTATTTGTTACTAAAAATATCTTGTTTTTTTTATGATGGATATTGCTTCGCTGTTATTCACCAAAGAGTGCAAGAGTAAGTGTGAGATGATTATTCCTCGGTGTGGTCTAATGAGAGCACTGGGAATGATCGCTTGGTCATCACATTCTGAGTGTTTTTCAGCAGTGAACTGGAGCTGCTTTTCAGTCTCTTCAGATCCTGGCTCTGTGATTTGTCTAAGTGAAAACACTTATGTGTGTTCATAAGGAGCGCTAAGAAAAAGCCAGAATGTGCTCAGTGGAAGGCTTCCGTAGAATTTTTTCAGTAATCTGAAAAGGCTGACCCCAATTGGTGAAACTTCATTTATCATTTTTTGGGTTTCATGCACGCACATGCATGCACACACACACACACACACACACACACACACACACACACACACACACACACATACATAAACACATACAGGAGATGAATCAGCCCTACAGTGCATTTAGGTTAATCGGCCTTCATCTGGGCGTGACTTCCAAGGCCAGCCCTATTTGAACCCTGCCTAATAAATCATAATTCAATTTGGTTCAATTTGCTGGAGTTGGGCGAGACTATTGAACAAGTAATAACTCGTCAGAGTTTAAACATTTTCAAACTACACAGAAACGATAGGTATTTTCACTGAACATTCGACATTTTAATCTTTCCAGTTTTCAAATGTAAGATCAGATAGTTTCCTCTTGGTTCACAAGCACATACTAATGTGACTGCTGTACAAAATAATTGGGCGTATGGGCTTATTGAAGCTCTACCTGGGGCTTGCGGTATTAAAGGTTTGCTCTGTGGATGTGATGCAATGAGCAAAACTGTGGCTTTGGCACTAAGATCAAAAGACGCACTCATCTCTGCCAACCCCTTCACCCCTGTGTAGAACTGTTGGGAAGGTGGGCGGCATTTCCAGGCCTACCACAAGTTATTAAAATTACATAACTGTCTGTCAACCAAATATCTTGCATCAAATTCAATCTTTTTAACTACTGAAAGACACTGAGTGAGGTTGGATTATTGCTGTGCACTTCTCATATGTTTATAAAATTTTTTTTTTTTTAAAAACACTGGTCACCAACAGCTGACATGTTAGACTGCCTATCCTGGCTTTGATTCACATGTAGTGTACATTTTCAAATCGTTTGAATGACTTGCAAAGCTTTCGGCTACTTGGCCAGCCTCACCAAATATTTTTCATGAAAACTTATAGGCCTGTAGCTAATATTGGGCTAAGATCAGGATCTTATGGTGTCATCTACTGTGTGTTCCTAAAACTTTATTGAAGACAAGGCTACTGTGTCTGTTCTGTTCAGGTTCCCCATTTAAATGGGAAGTGTTTCCTAATGGCTGCATTAAGGGCACACAGGCTGTGCATTTAAGTGTCCCTTAAAGACACTTTAATTGGTAATCCTTTTAATTGGTAGTAATTTTGTTTTAGTTTATCATCTAGTTTCTGTGTGCTTTTTATGTTGACTGGATTAATTCTGGACTAACTGGGATTGTAGATCTCTGCTCTTATTGCACTGAGTGCTTTCAGTGTCCATTTTTGGAAAGTGCTTAACAAATAACAATGAATTTAATCGGCCTCTGTTATAAAATAAATGTAAGTGAGGAGTTCACAGTAAATATGGCTGCATTATCATCCCCGCTGCAGGGAACAGCATTTGGTGCTTTTCCCAGCAGTATTGTATAATGGATTGGAATTAAGAAGGTTCCAGGTTTGATTCCCAGGGGAATCGAATGCACTGCCATTGCACCCTTGAGTAGGATATTTTACCTAGATTATGATGGGTAATTTTTTTTTTTTAATTTAAAACTGGAATTTTGTCACAATTCAGAATGTTTGCCTCAAGGGTTTCTAAGTACCAGAGATCGCTGGAGAGAAACTCCACTTTGATGAACAGTGAAAAATATGTGCGAGTCATTTCCACAAGTGCGGACAGCAACTGCTTCTTTTCCTCCACCAGAGGACCCATGGTGATGTAGATAAGGCCAGGCAGAAAAGGCTGTGCAGGTAGTTATATTTAAAAGGGAGTTACACCCGAAATGCAGGTCATCTACAGCAACGGCCGCCATGGAGCTTGCGCTCTGCATCGGCCAAGGAAAGCACGAGCCAGAAGGATGCCCAGGCCGGGCTGTGAGTTTAAAGCCAGCTAGAGACGGTCCTTTGTGGAGAGGATACCGCGTCGGTAATGAGGGGTGGATTCTCATTACCCAGCTCAACTTAACCTGCTTGCTGTGCTTTTAATGCACAAGTGCATCCATTAATGTGTCAGACAGTGCATTAAAGCATGTTTTACTGTACACGGGTACGTGGCATAGCTATTTTATTATACGAACCCTGGCTCATGGCAGTTATACAGGGGGAGGTGTACAGTTTTTCCATTCTCATGAGTGGGCCCCAGGGAGTCACAGTATACATCATTACCAGCAGTATTTTCAAACGGTGCTGTTCTACCATATTTGTATCAGAATAATTCTCCTCATAACACTTCAAATTTTTATTGCTAGCTGTAGTAATGTCAATTGTACTTAGTCACAGTATCTGGTCTTTATCACTTTTATAAAGCCTGTCTTAATGTGAGTCGGCTAAATTTGTTTGACAGTAGAACTGTATAACCTGGGAATTTATAAACAAAAATAATTACATTGAATTCAGATAAAATACTAGCAGAATCTAGAGGTGGGGTGGGGGGAAGGTGGATAACAGTTTGTTGCAACAAGAAAAAAAAAACACGATGCATGTTAAATGTAAAATACTGCAAAATGTAGGCTAATTGAATCTATACTGTTCAGTTACTGAGCTCCCCCTATTAATTGTGGCACAGTAGGATAGTGACAGACCATTATACAGTTAAATTTTTATTGGGACCTGTGGTACACTAAAAGTGTAATTGTTTATGAATTGTTGGAGTGTGACCTGCAAAAAAGAATAATCATGTAATGAAAGCATACCATAATTCAGTCTGAAATTTTGCAAGTCTCAAGACTGGAGCTGTTATATTCAGTTTTACTTGAATTCCATAATGGGTGCTTAGTGGGCATTGGGCTTCAATGTTGATGTCATGAATTTAGTATAACCACATGTTATATCCGCATAATATTCATTATCATCAAATAGCCTACAGCCTGTTCTCCTCTTTTAGGCAAGTAATGCAATTATTTGTATTTGCCTTGCAAAATTGTGCACATTTTATCAACATTATTTAAAACTGGATGCTGGATGTTGTCTACTTTTCAATCACTGCAAGGATATTCATGACAAAGGTTTTCAATACGCAGATTTTGTAATGTAAATGATTTTAAAGCGCAGGTTTTGTTAGATAGCCTTTATGACCGGTTGAGCTGAAAGCCGGTGCGGTAGTTAACAGTGGTGTAGGCTAGATTTTCTCCTTGTGTGTTAAGTGATTAAAACTGATTTTTCTGAATTGGATTTATCATTGAATTTCCCTAATATGATGGGAAGAAGCTGTGTGTTTACTTGACGATGGATTATTCAGATTGTTGGCACGCTTATTAATCAAAGAAATTAATGAAATCAGTTGAGACAAATGGTCTGTTTTAAGGACAGTTTGATACTAGCAATAGCAGTATCAATGGTGTTTTAGAGGGAAGTAACACTGGTGTCAAAACGGTAACACCGCGACAAGCCTACTGGGTATGTGAAAAATTTTGCATGACTATTGGCAGAAGTAACAGTTGTTTGATTGTGATCGATCTTTGGTTGAAGACAGTGTTGCAGTTCAGAAATGCATCATGCTCCAGCCATTATAACACCTCCCTGTTTGAGTTTTTATGAGCAAAAAAAATTCAAGATGGTTTAAAACTGCTTTTTGTGTTGTGTATGACCAATAAAACAATTCAGAAATTGAATTTTCTATCCAGTTGATGGTTATATGGGAGAAAATATAATTATATTTTTTTGAAACCATGTGGGGCTTTTAATTGGTGGGCATAAGTCATTTATACTATTAGTCTCCTTAATTACAAATCCGCTTAAATCACAAGTCTCTGAACTCACATGCTGCTCTCCATGGTGCTGAAAACTAGTAGATTTAACACATGAATTAATTGTTGTTTAACCAGGTGTGTCCATGCAATTAATTTGTGTATTTTCTACCATGTACTCTGGCTGCAACTATATTAAGCTCTCCCTTCTGAAATGTGGCCTGTGTTCAAAAAATGGTTTGTTCAGTGCTTATGTGAATTTAATATACTGAAGTTTGTTTTTCAGGATCCATTTAGTGATAATGGGTTTCTTAAAGTGTATTTGTAAAAAGGAATCCCACTGTACTTCAAATAGTTTTTTCAAAAATGTTTTTTTTTTGTCACGAAGAAAGTAAAATGGTGAGAATATAATTAACCTTTTCATGCTAGGATAGTTGCATTCAATAATAATGATCATATTTCTCAGAAATGCAGTGCTCTCACCCCCTCTTTCTCTTGTGTTGCCCATGGATGCAAGCTCAGATGGCTGCTGGCTGTCTGAATGTCACTGATATACTGACGGTTGGCCCCTCTGTCGCTAACTATGCTTCTTCTGAAGTCCAAGTCCTTCTTCGGATGCAAAGGTCAAACCACGTACTGGCTTAACAATTGCACCCGCATGCAAGCCGTGAACCATTTGAGCATGTTCTTGTAGTTTTAGATTGCACAGATACCTATAATGGAAAATGTTTCTCGTGTGTATTCTGGGCAAGTGATACCGTGCAGAAGAGTGAAAACTTTCCACTTCTTAATTCCTCCTCGCTTCTTGTGATTTATCACCTTGTAAAGCAATCAAAACGACAGGAAGATATATCCATTGTCATATAGCACCTGTCTTGGCTCTCTGCCAGTTTGACGGCTGTTGATTGCTTTATGAATTCTTTTAGAAGTAGTAGTTGTTCATAGAAAACATCTGCAGTTAGCTGGGTTTCAGGGTTTCTCTCCTAGAGCGTAGGTATCAGTATCCAGTCCGAAGGTGCTGTGTCGTCTGCCAATTTCCTGAGTATTTCAGTGCCACTGATTGGTTAAAGAATCCACTCACTTCTTTCTCGTGTCTTTTATTGGCTAATGATTTAAAGGAAACCACAAAGACCTGCAGACTCTGGCCCCCCAGGGCTGGGATAAAGTGTGTTGGCAGTAGTAGCCAACCATTTCCAGGGGGCTGGTTTCTTATTGATAGTATTTTTTCTAGAGTCGCCTAAATGTCAAAGCTGCAGTGTTGTGTTGAGGGAGGGAAAACCAAGGGAGTTGGGCCGGTTTCACACCTAGTGATCAGATGATCTTGTCTAGACTTGAAGGAGGATATTCTTGCCTGTTTAGATTGAAGTCTCTGAGGACTACACAGTCTTTGTTTTTTAATGGAGAGCGGACAGTCCGGCCCTCCTTATGTGTTCCACCGGGGGAAATCAGAGTGTTACATGTATAGATGGGATCGCGGTATAGAAAGTGCCATGGCAGGGAATACATTTTCTGGTTCTATTGGACGATCAGGCACTTGGCCGATGAGTGAATTTGTAACTTGAAATTGGGATAAACATCCCAAACTGTAGCTGAGACATGGGCTTATATTTGGCTAAACTGATGGGGGGGGGGGGGGGATGAATGATGAAACCCAATGTGGGACTTCAGCCTTAGCCTTTATTTTATGCTGAAACTATGAAATCATTTTGTTATCTTGATAGGTGGGTCTGTGCCAATTTGGGATTTTAGATCAAATTGTTCTATTCTAGCTGCCCCGTGAAATGGCTTGTAGGGCCCATAGAAAGCTTATGATGTGTGGAGTTTCACTGTTCAGCAGTCTTTTATTAGTTTGCCTGCATACCAAAATGTACGTACTTTTATTAACTCTGAGAGAGAAATGTAAGTAATTGTTTAAGGATGAGCGCTTCGGAGGTGGAATTTGTTTTACGGCTTTTAAAGAGCGCTGTGAAGCCATGCTGGTCTCACGGGTTGACTGTATCCTAACTGGGCCATCTGCTTTGCCTCCCCATCTCCGTGATTGATTCAGTGCCTCGCTGGCAATTTGAAGGGCTCCACGGAGTAAGCATGCCTTTTTTAACAGTATTTTCCCACACAAGCGGGTGAGCATCCCCCTCCGCTGCGTGACTAAGGAGCTGATCAGCTGACCGCCCTGAATGTGTTCTCATTCCCGGGATGGAAATGACCGTTAGCCGCGGTCGTGTCGGCCCCGGTCTCTTGCCGCCGGCGGGAATAGCGGGCGCCGTAGCCTTGGCTCGCTCTGAAGTCTCCGGTTATGTTTGTCATCAGCTACGCAGTAAACGCCCCGCCCGCCGGCTGCCCGACGGGGGCCCGCCGCCGAGCCGTCCTGCTCTCTTCATTAGAAACCCATCCGCTGGCCCCCGACAGGGCCCTCGGGCCTCTTCTCATTTGGATACTGTCAGCCCTATAGCGCTGTGCATCTAGTGCTCATTGCCTCGTTATTCTGCTCTGACTGGCTGTAAACAGTGCCTTTGCGCTCAATAAAACGCACTACAACATGGCAGCATTGTAAAATTCTATAGCCCAAAACTGTGTTGCCTGTTAAGTGAAATGACTGTGTTTACTGTGTATTGAGTGCTAGGTGGCTAATGGAAACAAGACAGGAGTTAATTTAAGGTGTCTGAGGAAAGGAAAGGTGTTCAAGCAATTCTGGTTTTTACACACAACTTTCTGCTTATGCCCTGCCCAAGTATTCTCAACATGGGCACAGATTTTCTTGAAGGTATTTTTTCCTTTTTCTGTCTTCTAACCACTGTTGTGCAGAGAGCTGTCTGTTGTTTGTTATTGTTCATTATTGTTTATTATTCAACGTTGACATGCTGCAGAATAATTTGCGTACTGGAAACCAACAATCAAAAAAAGAATGACAGCAGTGAGTTTGATGTGAGTCATGAGCCTCAGTCAGTATAACAGACATTTTGCCTGTAGAAATGTATTGTATTGCTTGTGTAAAAGTCTCCATGTTTGTGACTGTATCACCAGTTATCATCACCTGTATCTTCAGGCAGTTGTGTGGTTTTCCATCTTGATACCTCAATTGAAAGAATGAATAAACAGAGAAAGAAATGAAGATTTCAAAAGTGGCTCCTTGCTTTTCGGTATTCCCGCGCAGCAATTGGTCTGTTGGATGAGGAGCAGTGCATGACGGCAGAGATTCTCCTGTGAAGTTGCCCATTAAGCTCGGGTGGAATTTTGAACGTAGGTGACGGGGTTGCTGCGTGGTGGAGCGGAGCTCCGTGTGACCCCTCTTTCGAGGACATTATCAGCATGATGAAACGGCCCCCGCTGCTGCTCCCCCCATTAAACACTTCCATTTGTTATCCTTAGCGAAGGCTCGGATTATTCTCTCCCGGGGGGGGGGGGGGTCGGTGTGGTCGGTGACTTTCACGCTGTCACACTCAAGCTGCTCTTGAATTGAATCGCCAAGGTTACTCTTTCATTTCCCTTCCTTCCTGAGTTTATTTTATTTTTTTATGAAGCCAGAACCAATTTCAGTGTGCTGTTTAGACTACTGGCTACAGATGTGCATTTGTCTAATGTCCTGGAACAAGGTTAGTAGGTGAAATGAATGGTATTTGTAGTATAATGAGTGCTATGGGTAAATGGCCTGTAACTTAAGTTTTGTTAATGGGCCATTGTGAGTTGGTGGAATGGGCACACTGGTAATTGAACCAGGTTGCTGACAGCCTTGTTGACAAGATTGCATCAGTGTTGCTTATCAGTGTGAAAAGAAGTGTTTCATTCATCATCCACTCTGCTCCGTTCACTGTTCAAAAGGTTTTAGGGGAACGGACATGACCATATACAGGATTTGAGGATTTCTTCAAGGTTTCCTTCATCTTTATCCTCCTGTCGCCCGTCGAGCCGAGTCTTTTGAATTTGTAGCGGTGAATTCCAGTGGGACAGTTTGAATCCAGCAGTGTACGGATGTCCAGCTTCCGGAGGCTTCCGGTATGTCCGTGAGCCTCGGATGCGGTCGATGTTTGGCGCTCTAAATGTCTGCAGAGAACGGCTGTGCTGCTGCAGGGACGCTGCACCGAAGCAGTCACCCTGTCACAGCACTACAGGACTGTCTGTTAACGTGCAGTGGCTGTGCTGGCCCGTCGAACGCTGGATCTTTGGCATGCGGGAAATTTCAAAATCTGTGTTGTGCACTAATTCACTTGCGTTCTGATGAAAATAATTCGTTTTGCCGTAATATGCCAACTATAACAGTAATAAAACAATAGATGTAGGCCTATGTCATTCATGGTTTTATCATGACACTTGTAACAGAAGCCGGATTAAATAATGTTTTGGCGTTCTGCTCAAAACAAATTTTTGGGCTTATTAAAAAACTCACAGCCAAATAATATAAAAGAAATCCTAGGAATGATTTCTGTTTTCATTTACTTATGCTGAGCACACTAGTGACGTCTCGTTTTTGACTTTTCATTCTAATTAAGCACTTTCTCTTTGAATCTCGCAATGCTACCAGCCGCTGTGCAAACTTGATCAATAAACAACACAGATGTCAGACACTGAAACACGATTGGCTCGATGAAGCAGTAATTATTTTGTTGTGGTTCTAATCTGGGTTTATAGAATGCAGTGTCTTATTATTTTTTCCTGTGTTGTGTAAAAACACAGAATTCTGCATTGAAACAACCATTGATATGATTATTTTGTATTAATGTAGAACTGTTTTATGAATTACTGATGTAATTGTTAGATTTTGGTCATGTCTATTAAACTGGCATATTCCAATGCAGCCAAGTTGGACTGATATGCTTCCAAAATTTTAGGCTAAGCGCTTTATTGAAGAAAGTCTTTGGTGTGAAACTGTGAATGACTAACAGTTGCATTTTTTTCTTGTTAGTTTTCACTCTTTAACTGCAAACTCAGGACTTGCAGATTTCTATCTAGTTCATGGTGTTTCCAGCCTGTCTTTGCTCTTCGTACTGTATTTGCTGAGCAGTCAGCAGTCACACCATCTCGTCTGAGTTTGTTGGACAAGCCAGCTCTTGCATAGGAGGAGCCCAGAGAATACAAGAACCACAGCGTTATGCAGCGTTTTAATGAGAACTGGCGGCGCTATGTTGCGCTGGAGAACACTTTATTCACAGTCCATTTTTAGTTACGTAGAAATGTACCCTGGGCTATATTGGTAGTTCGCTTGATTGCAGGTGGGTAAAGGGGGGGGGGGTCTCCAAGTCAAACAGAGGGCTCATCACCATTAGAGCATCTCTCTGGATGTTTCTGTAGTGCCCAGTATTTGTTTTTTTTATATGAACCACTGGCTGTGGGGAGATCCTTTAAGCACTGAGGGTAAGCCCACTGTCTCCCAACATGCTATCTGAAGTTGACTCGTCTCAGAAGAGGCTTGAAGCCGCTCTTTTCACCTCTCCGCTTGGTTTGCGGATTCCCGTAGATGCCTTGTGAAAGGATAAAGAAGCCGCCAGTCTCTCTCATCTTTGAAGCCGTTTTCTCCCGCCTAGATTTACTCGGCATCAAAGGTAACTGTATTTGCACAAAAAAGACTGCCTCTGCTGCAAGGTAATAGCAGGTATCCGGTTTTGCTTTGGGTTCCTGTGACAGGGATTCGCCACCGCCGCCCTCCGCCCCGCTCTCAATGCGGCGGTGGCTCTGCCCGTCAACTTACCGCATTAATTGCGCCGTAAAGCCGAAGCTAGGCCTCTAATGGCAGCCGGGCCTCTGCAGAAGCCCCCATTGCTGGGCGCAGCGCTCGCAAGGTCATTGAGATACGGGCGTATTCTCAGCGGGCGGGGGAGGGGGAGGGGGGCAGTGGGGCCCCCAGGCGCACAACACGACGCGGGGATGAGTCAGAGCGGCAGCGGTGAGCTCACTGAGTTATGAGTGGCTCATTGTGTGCGGGTCTGGCACTGACGCCCACAGTGCTCCAGCAGAGCGACCGCTGCAGAGAGGTAACAGCCGACCAGGGGCACCGGACCAAATGAGCTGCCAGACCCGTGGAGTTCATCAAAACTGATTCACTCATCAACATTTCCTCAGTGCTCACCCATGAGAGGCAAATAATAACATGGAATTTATTTTTTAATACTGTTCCTATGGGAAATATTCTCTGCCTTAAAGTTATACACCATGCTCAGGGGATTAGATTGTTAGGGGATTAAGGGTTTGGAAAATTTTGAATTGTGAAAGAATATTTGCCGTGGCTCCACCAAAACAGTGGCTTCTGAAGCCAGCAACCCTGTTAAACAACCCTGGAGACTTGTGATTGGCTGGAGCAGATTCCCCTCAATGAGGAAACGGGAGCAGTGGATGGGTGCCTTGCCTGGGGGCCAGATATTTCACGGGAAACGCAAAGCCTTGTTATGCCCAGTAATACTGACTTAAGCAGGACAAGTTATTCAAAATAATTTTACGGTCTGAAGATTTTTAATTGTTAGGTGCCTATGGCTGCAGGGAAAATCGCATTTGCAGAAGTCACAAGTGTGGATTGCCATGACAGTCACTGGTTTTGATCTCTGGTGTCAGCAGTTGTAGTATAAGCTAATATCTGTGGAAGTAGAATTACTACTCTAGGGTTGCAGGCTTGATTCCCAGGTGCAGTACATTGTACCCTTGAGCAAGGTACTTGAATTTCTTTAGTAAATATCCAGCTATAAATGGATTTGAGGTGAAAATGAATGCAAGCTGTTTGAGTTACTCTCGATGAGAGCATCTGCTAAATGTAGCCTAGTTAATTGACCGATTTCCCTTCATTGGAAAATGTGTTATTGAGATTTTTAGCTTCAGGGAAGGCAGAAAGCATTAAGAAGCGATGTGATATGAGTGCCTGGTGCTGTGAGATGAATTACTGTACTGTATTAACAAGTGGATCTGAACCCAAGCTCGTATTCAACCCGCAACTTGGGTCTGTCACCTCGGCGGGGCTGTTGTAATGCTCTACTACTCCGCCGCCAACCACAAGCACCCTCGATCCTTGTACACAGCTGGTCTTTTTTTCTGCCGTTGCCATGGAGAGCACTTTAATGGCCGTTAAGTGGCTGAGAGCCACTGCCGAGGAATCCGATTGGAAATGTGTGGTGCCCGGTGCCTGTCTGCTGCCAGTCAGGAAAGAGTTTACCGCGCAGGGCACGCCGGCTCCGCGCATTCGCGGTTAATTAACAGTTAATCGCCGTCACGACGAGTCTGGAAGGAACCGGTGACTAAGCCCTCTATTTGTCCAGCCATCTGCCATTAATACGGACCATAGCCACCAGGGCATATGCAGAAGGATCTTTGCGAGAGAACGAGCACGTCGCTAGTCTTTTCCTCAACTTCTTCAAGAGGCTGGTTAGGGAAGGACTCGAAAATTGTATCAACGTTCATTGCCGCAGCATGCTCCTTTCCAAGGATAACCAGCCAGCGTTCGACTCCGTCTCAGTAATTGGAAACCCACTTCGGCCTCTCGTTCAGTGAAAGCGGCAGGTTGTGGGAAAATGCGGCCAGTTTACTCTGTTCAAAAGCTGCGCCCTGACATCTGTGTGGGCTTTAGTATTTAAGATTAGGTTTGCTCTCATCTGCGCCACCTTTAGCCCGATTCTAGCTCTCCACGTGTGGCTGGAGGAGAGGAAGGAATGACTGTGACCGGGGTGGAAAGAGTTGTGTGAAAGATTACCGTCTTACAAAGGCGATGGGCCAAGCCTGCTGTCAGACGAGCTTATCCTGCAGACGCTGTCCTTCTCCTCCGCGGGCAGCGCACCTCCGTCGGAGCTAGCGCTGATCGCCACGCGGCGCGGGCGCTAGCGCTCCTGAGCGCAGTGGTGCAAGCGCACGTGCAGGGCAGCCGTGCATGTCTGGACTGGAGTTAGATTAGCGGTTTTCCACCGCTCTCCAGCCAAATCACGAAAAAGAGATTCAAGTTCTGTCCAGTCTCCAAAAATGCTAATATCTGTGGTTAACTTAACGTGAACTGCCCCAATTTTGAAGCATCCTGAACTCTCGCCTGTGAAAATGGAGGTTAAGTGAGGCTTTTGACAGTTACGAACTGCAATGTGACAGGGTTTGTCAATTAACTTGTATTTTCAGTTTGAGAATTTTCCGTGTGAATGAAAATGGTCCTTCCAGTGGTCGATAGCCATCCATCCTTGGCAGTAGCTTAAGGTTAAGGTTAATCCAGAGGCTTTCTGGCCCGCTAGGTTCAGCCTGGCCCGTGAACCTGAAGCCAGAGTAATCTGCTCAATCTGAGCTTCTCTCAGATCATTTGGTATCAGTGACATCAATGGGGATGCATATCATATGAAGCTCAAGCAAGTCTGAGTTTGGCTCAGACGAGATTACTGGGGTGTTATTCTTAACTTGCCACTCAGTCTCATCCACGCTTTGAAGTTCTCGGCCTTCTCTTGGCTCTTTGAGCGTGACCATCTTGGCTCTGAGCAGTGGAATGAATCTGTCGTTCGCAGTAGTTCCCCTCTGCTGTACCCCTGATGATCACGTCTCTCTATCTTTCAATGCTGTGAAGAGGATTTCTGGCCTTCACATATAATTTTGGCCCAAGTGTGGGAGCCTCAAGATGTGGCTGAAACAGATCTGTCTGCCCCCAGGGTCCCAGGATGATGATTACTGCCCCCTGGCAGCCAGGCCTGTGGGCCGGGGCGCAGCCTGACGCGTTCGAGTCCCGCGGCGGCTTGCACGCAGACCCGCGCTCTGTTATCGTAGCGAACGAAGCGGAGCGAAGCGTGGTCGAGCGAGCAGGGTTTGTTGTGTGTCTCGCTGTGCACGAGGTCCCCATGGGGGCCGTCTTCATTTTTCACGGCTCACCGTGTACCTTGGCACACGCAATGATGTGTTTTTTTCTCACGGGGCGTCCCCGGTGGGAGAGCCTGCCCATCCGTCCGTTCGGAGGAGGGGAAACAAGCTCTCTGCTAGAGATCGGCCATCGGAGTGGCGGCATTTAGAGATCACCCGTTTACCAGCACGGCCTGGTCAGCCTGGTCCGGTCCCCTAAACAGGCACCGGGGTCCCTCCGTTCACATGGTTTTCCTTCCCTATGTCAGCTGGAGCTCAAACAAAGTCTTGTGGCCATGGTTCCCCTGAGCTCCTGGGGAACGGGCGGAAAGGGACATGAGCACCCATGCTGAAAGTGGATGTGATTAGCCGCCTCGCCGTTTGCCCTGTCAGAGAGGAACATTGATACAAGAATAATTTCTCCCCCGAGTGAGAGCAAAACCAGCACTGCAGACGATTTTTGACATCAATTCAAAATGTGAACCAGCAGGAGCCTGTCTTCGGTCAGTGTTCTCAGGCTTGACAGCGCTCATCAAAGGGAATACTTTGCTCCACTCCCAAACAAAGCTGTGAAAGCTCTGAAGTTTTGGAGTGGAGCTTCAGAAACAGCTTGATGCGTAGGCACTGCTGTGATGTAGTGTAGGTTTGTGGGAAGTGATAGTTAATTGAGTTCAGCACTCAGAAGGCCTACACCATAGGTGCCGCAGCATAGAGAAATGCTTGCTGTATTCATTTGTATTTTTAACTCTTATGGGCCTCCAAAGTCGTTTCGTTATTCCCTTCAGGTTTTTTTTTTTTGGCATTTTAGAGAGTATAAAAAGGCCATTTAGCAGGAAAATAGATGAACTATGGGAAAAATGAATGGTGTTTTCCCAGTTCCTTCACTATAATGTATGACATTTGGACACTTGTTTGTATGAACAAGAATGATTTCCTCCCATTTTTATAATCTAAAAAATATGCCGTAATGTAAAATTGGTAATGGCTAAGTGGTTAGCAACCTGTCACACAATTACAACATCACACACAGGGCGGTATTTCCAGCTACCACTCACACTCCTAAACTCGTTAGTGTAATACATTATACTTTTTAATTTTTCAATTTTGTACAGTTGTATATATTGCTGTAAATATCTTTATTGGTGCTGTCCTTGTTCCTTAAGTTACTTGAGTACTTTCTGTAGATTTATTTCCTGGCTGCTAGTAAAATAATTATTTGGGTTGGAAAGTGGCGTCAGACCTCAGTAGATCCTGTGCCATTTAAGAGAGAAATATGTGCGGATAAAAACATGCAGGTTTTAAATCCCACTTTAAATCACAGACTGTGTCAGGGACGGTAATGTGAAACCTCCATTCATTTTCTCCATAGAGAAATTCTCCTTTGATCCAGGAATCCGTATATGGGTAACGGTTTTGCTCTGGCTTGCGTCAGACTTCCAGGGCCCATTGATCTGTGCCCAAACCGTACGCTCGCTGCACAGTCACTTAATTTGATGAGGAGCCCTGCTTCAGGCTTTGCTTTTTCAGCGCTGCGCTATCCCAGGCTAATGCAGCCCCCCCGTCCCTGTCCCTGTCCCCCGTAATCAGCGTCCTGTTACTCTGCCGCAGGTGACCTCCACCCTCGCTGTCCTAGCTCTTGAGGGATATGTTCCCTGTTCAGTTTTTACGGGCGTTTTCTCGTGAGCAGGGGCGATGGAGGGAGGTCATCTGTAGTGTAGTGGTTAGGAAAGCGAGCTTGCACCTCTCTGGCTGTTAGTTTGATTCTCAGGTGGGGTGCCACCGTTGACCCCATATGCTCGGCAGTTGAACTGAATTGTTTCAGTACATGTCCAGCGGTATAAATGTACTGCCTGTAAAGAATGCATGATGTAGCTATGGGTTGCTCTGGATAAGCGTGTCTGCAAAATGCCCCCGTGTGAAATGTGACGTCAGGCCCTCTGCTTGTTTTTCCGAGTAGAAAAACAGAGTAAGGATGTTTGTGACAGAATTTCTAGATGAGATTTCCCATGACCTTTCAAAACAAATGTTTGTGTATTTTACCCTCCCCGTCTTCATGTACATCTTGATATACTAATATAAACTGCATTACGGGAACTTCATGTTCCTGGTCTAAAATGTATGAGAATGCTGTGGTGCTGAATAAACTTGTGCAGTAGTTGTTTGCAAAGGGAAATTAACATGAGGAATGAAAAATGAAGTGCCCTCAGGGGCTAAGCATCTTAGCATAATTAGCTCCAATGAACTGCAAGGAGCTTCTTCAGCAAGACAGCAAAGATAATTGCGCTGCTTGCATAGAACATTTTTACTCTAGTTTGACCATCCTGGCTGTTGAGCACCTATCCAGTCCTGGTTTATTAAGCTGGCTTGAAGCGGGTTGGGCATATTCTTTATGAGCACGTCAGCATAAGGTAACCTGAGGGCGGGACTGGCAGGCGAAGAACCTGGGAGGGAAGAAGGAGACCGATAGCAGCACCTAGTCGCGGAAAAGCTCTCTTTCGCTTATCTGTTAGCTACTTAGTTTCGTTTTCTTTTCTTCTATTTCATAAGTGTTTCTAAGCGTTGTCGCTTTGGAGCTGATAATGAGGAGTGAAAAGGGGCGGAGCTTTACAGAGCGTCTCGCAGAGCTCAGTGGGCGGTGATGAGCGACTCTTAAGTGGGTTTTGCCAAACCGCACCTCCCAACGGCCCCTTGCCGGAGAGTTTTGCGATGCCCTTCGCAACCCTGTGGGAGAAGTACTGCCTCTGGCCCGCTCTCTGTTTTCTACTGCCTTCCATTGCATCTGAGAACCCAAGCAGAAACAACATGTATAACAGCAGGTCGATTTTAACTGCCCCTGTTGTGTAATAGCTCAATGTGTTTTCACATCATTTGTGGGGTTACACAGTTTCTCTTTTCTTTTAACTTCATCATTACAGATGCAAGGGTTACAACCTGGAACAGCCAACTGGATGGGTTTGAAACCGGAAGTATGTATTAGACATCTTCTTATCATTATCATTGATTCAATAATGTTGGAATTAAATCGGGGTTCAGTTGGTTGGTTATGCAAACGGCACCCCCTGCTACCGAGGAAACAGGTTTTTCTTGCTTGTTTTATTAGCCTGTTTATTGAGAATGCAAATGAGGTGGCTAACTGCAATCCCCTGTGTGGATACGGTCTGGCACAGAATGCTGCAGGCTGCCTTGTGATGGAGGAGATCTAAAGCAACAAGCTGTTCTCCCATGGCAGCACATGACGCTGTCACAACATTGAAGCTACGCTGCATCGCTCATTTCCCCCAAACTTGACACCTGTCCACCTCTGAACAGATGTACGAGTGTGCAGTAACATGTAAGCTACCTGTCAACAACAGATTTACAGTTTATTATAACTGTAATAACATATAGGCTGCCTATCATAAACCGATATACAGTTCTTTATAAGTGTGTAATAACATATAGGCTACTCACGAATGTTAAATCTGAAGAAGCCCATGTTATTACAGAAGTATAAAAACATGGGCTTCTTACCAGGTTTGCTGCTCTTTATGAGATATAGGCTGCCTGTCATAACTTTGAAGGCGGTGAGTGACTCAGAAAATCCTGTGAACTGCAGTGTCATTCACTAGTTGCTTTTAATTACTTAGATGTTTTTTTCCTCACATATAATATGCCTGCCATGCCGCTGAAAGTGCTGCTTCTAGTGAATGTAAGTTTCTGTAAATGTCTTTCCGTTTCCAAAATGTTTTCTTTTAATATTTGAAGGCACATTATTAGCCTTGCTGTGATCTCACAATTGAACGGTGATGCATTCAGCATTTCATAAGCATAATATATTCTCACATTAAATGACCTGAAGATAGGCTAGTGTTTTGTAGCTTCTGAAGTTTTCTTAAAGACAAGCCAGCTCATTGATGTGTGCGAGACCAAGGCAGTACTGATTTGTGTGGAGGAGGTTGAGGGGGTCCTCCTGTCTTCGTTATGTGGGGGGGGGGGAATGGTTAATTCTCTAGAGAGAAGAAAAGAGTCTGTTGGGGCCAGAACTCTTGAAATGATGTGGACCTTTGTCCAGCTGCTTTAAGTGCTTTGCCTCTATTGGCGATCAATCAGTTTTCTGGCCGCCGAGGATTCCGTCCCAAATGCACCGCTTGTAAAAATGTGCTTTGTCAGCCGTTTCCATGGTTACCAGTTCCGTCTGCTTTGGTGTTCGTGCGAGTCCACGCGCGCACACACACACACACACACACACACACACACACACACAGATGTCTCCAGCCTTTCTGTGTGTGTTTATGCAGTATGTTTGGGAGCAGACCAGCACTGGAGCCAGAGTGTTTAAGTGCTTGAATCCCCTTCCCGGTACTGTGGGGCTCGCTGGTATAATCACACCCTGCTTTCATTCTGCCTTCTGCCTGCAGAGGAAAGCACTCCAGCGACCGCGCACCTGTATGTAGGTCAGCAGCTCGATGCTAAGTATGTCCAGACGCACGTAATGCTCGTGTCATGCAGATGTTTTCCACTCCTGTGGATTCCTGGGATTTCTTTGCTGTGTGTGCGTATGTGTGTGTGTGTGTGTGTCTGTATCTGTGTATCTGTGTGTGTTTTTTTCTGTCTGTGTCTGTTTCTGTGTCTGTGTGTGTGTGTGTGCGTGTGTGTGTCTGTATCTGTGTGTGTGTGTGTGTGTGTGTGTGTGCGTGCGTGCGCACATTCATTTCTCAGACTTGAGGTATTTGCAGCTGGTACACATTCCCAAAGTGAGTGGAAGCTAGCTGGGGTCCCTGTTAGAGCTGGAGGTTTTCTGTGCAGTTAAGGTTCCGTTGGGGTCGGCGTTCCTCAGAGGCGGTGTAAGAGTCACGACTCATCAGCGCACTGACCAGACGTGTGTGCTAGCATATCATGATAACCCAGTACTCGCTCAGTAGTGCTTTACAGCCTGCCCTCTGCAGTGCCCGCTCTCTCAAAAGGCCGAGCGGCCCCTCTGCCCGGTGTTCTCACGGACGCGACCTCAGCAGTGCCCCCTCTGGCCCGGGCTGTGAACCGCGCGCCTCAAGGGGCGCCCCCGCCCGGCAGCACTGGGGCCGCGCGGACCTCCGGCGGAACAGCTGCCTGGAGCCCGCGGAGCACTCGACACCACGGGGCCGAGCATCTGGTTTAATCAGAGGTGCACCAGGGAGCGACACTCCTGCCCACACACTAAATCAGCACCGCGACAGGAATATAATGAGCTGAAACGGCAGGGCCTGCTGCAACAGTGGAGGAGACCGCGCCAAATAGATGGACTCAGTGGGACTTTCAGCCATGTGGAAATATATGCAAGCCTGTTCTTATGTATTACATGTATCATTAGATGGTATATAGTATGAGTACAATTATTTATTATGGGTATAACATTCAGAATTCCACATAATAATGCCCAACTGCTTCCCTCTGTTATTTTATTGAAAAGTAAGAAATTTCCACTGGTTTTAATGCTTTGATAATTGCTTTAAAATTGGTAAGTATTTTTAAAGGCATTTTTAAAGGCATTTCCAGGCCCAAGCGTTTTGGAAACCTGGGGAGAGGCTTTGATTGGACAGATGGCACTCACAAAGCCGGTTGTGAGAAGTGTGTTAATCCAGTCTTGCTCCTTGTTCATTTTCGAGCGGTTATTGACTCTCTCTAGATCATAGATGCTGCACAGTGAATGTAAAGCCACAGTGAGGTTTGAAGCACGTTCTAAGCGGCAGAGATAAGGTCAGCCGTTAGATGAGCACATTTTCCCCGGTTCCCTGGTACAGTTCTGTGCATTCACTAAGTCTCTGAGAGATGGACTGCTGGGTGCTCTGAGTGCATGGATAACTGCACCACATAATAACTCCTAGCCCAGCAGTTGACCCAATAAGGCAATTACAGGTTCAGGTAGAGCGAAGGGAAGCATGCATCAGCTGCGGTATAATGGGAGGCAATGTAGTATAATGGGTAAGCATATGGGCTTGTAACCCATTTCTTTACCCAGTATGCATTTCGGGTTCAGTTCTCGGATAGGACACTGCTGTTCCACCCTTGAGCAAGGTACTTAACCTGAATTGCTTCAGTTAATATCCAGCTGTATAAATGGATACTTTGTTTAAAAAAAAAAAAAAAGCTGAAAGTTGTGTAAGTCGCTCTGGTCTCCTGAATGGCAGTAATGTAATGTACTGTAATCTAAAGTAAGGCTGCAGATCCTATCCTGTCAGTTTCAGTGCTTCCATGCTAGCGCTGTTACTTGAGCTGGGGTGTGCGAGCTCAGGACTGCGCTTCTCAGTCTGTCGGGTGGTGTCAGGTCCAGCTGCAGCACTGCGAGGCAGTGAGGGCTCGTAATAAAGTGTCACCTGTTTTTGCGGATGGGGAAACGGAGAAAGGTGGGTTTTTTCCACTGGTGACGGTTTGTGGGTAGCGGCCGGGGCGGGCCGAGGGGCGGGCCGAGGGGCGGGCTCTGCGTGGTTTTGTGTGCATTGCACGTCGGCGCAGTCGTCTCTTCTCTGAGGGAAGGGACAAGTGTGGAGATGAAGGGCAAACGGCAAGCAAGCAAAGAGAAGTGAAAATTCCAAAAAGCGTGTGTTAAAATGGCTCCCCAGAGTCAGTGTTAGAGAGCTGAAAGAGCTCACTTTCTCGTAAGAGGACTTTATTCTGATTGGATAAAGTGGTTATATTAGGTTTTTGCTGCTGTTCTCACACGGTGCCGGTGTTTTGCTCCAGTATTTTGCAGGCAAAAAGATATGTATCAATTTGTACCCGAGTTTAAAATAATCAAAACGAACAAGATGGATTGAATGTCATACTTCATTTACAGATTGCATGTTCTTCAGTTTTAAATGGACGAGGGTTTCTTGCTCTTGCCCTAATGTACTGTCTGCTCTTTGAAGTGTAAAATGCAGGCGATGCAGTTGCTTTGGCCAATAGGTTGTGTGGTTGCCATGTTTGTCCTGCTGCTTGCTCCCAGCAGTTTCACTCATGTGAAGGAACAGTGCTCCCACTTGCTGTCTCATCCCTTCGATACCGCGGTCAGGTGTGCGCGTGGTGAATCCTGTGTGGCCGCGCCTCCTTGCGTAACCGCTGCTTTTTTCAGCCGCCAAGCAGCTCTCGGAAGTCGGAGGTTGCCGCTGGCCGCTGGGGGGTGGAGGAGGTACTGGACAAGCTTTCATGTTAATGGGGGAATTGTTGAGGTGCTTTGGCTGGTCAGTGGCACCGTTGAGTATCTGTGATTACCTCTGGGTTCTGAGTAGCATTTGTAACAGTTACTAATTATTTTCACTTTCACTTCTGTGAAATGAGCCCTACCCTTTCAGAAGAGACACTAGATTTATGGCTTTCGGCTGCCATACATTCCTGCCAGATTTGGGTGAGGGCTGTTGATGTTCTGTTTCTTGAGCATCTCACTTTTCTTTTCTGATGAACTCCATACTCCATCAGTTCGTATATTTCCTGATAGTTCAAGATCTACGTTATTGCAGAAACTCTGGACCCACATTTTTGTCTAAATCCTGTTAAAATGGTGGAAAGTGAAGATCACTGAGCTGATGTCAGCAGCGGAGAAACAGAAAAAGGCCCCAGGTTATTTGCCTCAGTCATTTATGCGTTTCCGTGGAATTGAAGAGGGAATCGTATATTTGGGTTAGCCCTTACGGATCCTTCCCAGGCTTAGACATCCAGCGGAAAGGCTGACAAAATCAGGTGGTTTCCAAACGACGATTCGTGAGCGCCCGCTATGCCTCTACCCTTTGTTTCCAAGTTCCCAAATTAAAACATTTCATCAGAAAATCGTTTTCGTAAAAAAGATGCGAGACTTGGGGTTGTGGGACGCTTGCTTTCGCTGTGATGCTGAGATTGACCTTTTTGGCTTCTCACGTCGCTTGGCTAACGCGCGCCGTTAACCTTTCCCCGCCTCCTTCCGCGAGGTCTCCAGTCCACGCTCTTCTGGAGAGAGCGGTTACTTCACACGCCGTGACCCTGCCGCTCACGTCTCCCCAGGTGCCGGGGAGCAGTCTCAAAAGCAGACTGAAGTGGCCTTGTGGCTAAGATGTGTGGGGCGGCAGTTGACAGGGCTGTGGTTTGTCAGTTTTATAATGGCAGCCTCTGACTGCGCCTGGATGCTGTGCTCCGTTGGACGGATAATGTGTCTCTGTCACTATCAATTTCTCCTGCGCTGTTTGCCTTTCCTGCCCGTAATGATTAGGGTGTCGCAGGGAGGTTTGTGGCTGCCTGCCTCCACCCAACCTCTTCCTTCATGCTCCTGCTCTGCCGCCTGACAGCACTATGCTGTGTGGAGCTGGGAAATAACAGCTTCTGTAGGGCCAGAGACCAAAGATATAAGATTGCAATGGGAATTGTGTAATGGGTAAGTAAGGGTGGTTTTATTCCCCTGGATGCTGTCCACTGCCTGTTTTTAAAAGGGCCTTATTAATATTGACGTGACAAGGAAGAAGGTTTTTCTGTGATAATGAGGGTGGTTCATGCTCTTATTTCACGGACGTCTTTTTGTCGTCCTCCAGGTTGAGAAGATTGTGGACAAGCGGAAAAATAAGAAGGGCAAGATGGAGTACCTGGTCCGCTGGAGGGGCTACGGGTTCGAGGGGGACACCTGGGAGCCGGAGACGCACCTGTCCAACTGCATGGAGTTCATCCACGAGTTCAACCGTCTGCAGAGCGAGCGGCAGCGGGACGGCTCCCTGCTCCGCTCCACGCGCAGCTCGCCCAGCTCGGGCCCCAGCAACGCCCGCAAACAGATCTCCAGACCGCAGCTCGGGGGCCACGCGCTGGCCAAGAGCGCCGGCCCCGCCGCCGCCGCCCCCCCTCCCGCCGCCGCCGCGGTCCCCACGGTCGCCAAGCGACAGCACCAAGACCCGCCGCTCGGCGCCGGCGACTCGGACGCTAAGGCGGACGCCCCGCCGTTTCTCTCCGCCCCAAAGTACCGGCGCACCGGCAACCCCAGCAACCCCAGCGGCGTGGCGGCGGCCGTGCCGGGGGCCCACGCCGTCGGGCCCGGCCGGCGGACCATGGACCTGGCCCGGTCCGGCATCAAGATCCTGGTGCCCAAGAGCCCCATGAACAGCCGGGCGGACTCGGAGGAGTCCCCCAGCGAGGCGGCCCACAGCCTGGAGCAGACGGGCCAGGAGCCCGACGCCGTGCCCCCCGAGGTGGCCCTTCTGGAGAAGCCCCCGGCCGCCCTGCTGGGGCCCGGGGAGGAGAGGGCCCGCATGGGCACCCGCCCGCGCTCCCAGACCATCCTGCCCCCTCCGCCCGTCCCCATCACGCCTGCGGCCGTGCGCACACTCAACGGGAAAGGTACGCGCTTCAGGGTCCCTTCAGACTGTGAGAGTGCTCTTCAGGGCCCAGACAGTGGAACGGCTTGAAATGGCCGGACTGGGCCGTGGGTGAAAGGGCCCATGGGTGATGGTGTGGATGGTGGCTGTGGGGTGCTGGTGGGGCCCGTGGGTCGATGGTAGTGGCCTGCTGGGTGATGGTAGGCTGTGGGTGATGGTGGCCTCCGTTGGGTGTGATGGTAGCTGTGGGGCCTGTGGGTGCAGTTTCTGGTGTAAAATATGGTGCAGTTTCTGGTGCGGTCTCTGGTGCCATTGTTGCTGGGATGTCCCAGTTGTTTGGACTGTAATAGCGTTGCTGTGGTGTCTTTGCTGTAGTTGTCCTGATAAGGGTGAGCGCTGTAGCTGTGTTGCCGTAGTAACAGCATATAAGTGTGCTGTGTTCTGCAGTGTTTGTAGAGGTGTGATGGTTATGACATGGTACATTACAGACGGTCTCCCTGTGAGGAGGTGGCAGACCGTGAACTCAAGATTCATGACCGATTCGAAAGGAACAGCCTGATCTTCAGTTCCTGAGTGCAGTTCCTTTGGGGACATCTTTGGAGTGGGATTTAATAAGGCCTTCCACTCAGACTAGTGGCCATCTATCACAGTGCAGCATGTACATACAAAGAGCGGCAGAAAATGGATACAGTGATTGTCCATGTTTACCTGTTTGTGTTCAAGCATTTATACAATGGTGGCCCACATGGACGATCGCACTTCAAAAAGAAAGTGCACGCATAACGGGGAACGTGCTCCAAATCAATAAACGATCCAAAGAGCAGAATGTCTGCAAAACCAGCACCATGCCACTAGGGAGGAGTGGCACAGTGCAGTGTACTCCTGTACAGAGTGGAGCTCAGAGAGGAGCACGTCAGGACTGCTTTTGCCTTGGCAGCAGGAAGAGACCCGAGATGCAGATGGAGGTCTGAAGAAGGTTAAAATAACCATTCTTATGTGATCATCACAAACCCACGTCTCTGGTCTCTTCCTGCTGCCTAGTCTGAAGTCTCTGACCGTCTTTTTTGGCCACTGTACTGTAGCATGTGTGCGCGTGTGTGTTTGTGTGTGTGTGTGTGTGTGTGTGTGTAGCTTGACACAGTCTCTGCTCTCAGTACCTCATTCTGTGGTCTAGAGCATGTGAACGACCTTCACAGGGTTTGTTTTTGGGAGCTATAGCTGGCCAAAAGATTGGCTCCAGTTTTCAGGCCATTGCAAAGAAGCAAATGGCGCAGAGCCTACATTATTGCATACATGCAGGCACACCTGTTTGATAGGTAGCTATGTAATAAGCTTTTGGATGAGTTTAGGCTAAATATAGAAATACTGTCATCACTTAGAAATGGAGAGTCATTGGTTTTGAAAGCGTTCTTTAAAATTCAGCTGAAATCTTACACCACTTGACTTGCTCTGAGGAAGTGAAGATGAATTTCATGCCAGTTAAACATGGCAGATCAGTGAACCTATATCAGCGTTTTAAAGCAAACAAAATATGGATGTTTTGGGAGTGTTGATATGTGTGAAGAACTTTGTCCTGCTTGTTTCCAAAAGAAAGAACCAGTTGGAAGTGTAGATGGCCTTGAGCCTAGACACCTGCCACGTAGGCAAATCTTTAACTAAATCCAAGCTCATCCGCTAACCGCTAATTACACCAACCCTGCCAAAGCATTCTTGGCTGTACTCATTATAATGGGAGGAAGAGTGCCTTGGGTTGTAATTAATATGGGTGGATCCAGCTTTTGCTTTGGTCTAGACTCCAGTAATAACACACCTAACAGTATTGTGTCTACCAGCCGGGGGATTTCAGATTGCAGCTCCTTACTGGCAGTCAACCGGTCACCACAACCACCAGTTGTGCTAACGAGACATTTTAAAATGAATTCAATGATAGGTGTGACGCTTCCTTGCAAGAAAGCATTCTGCTTATATCACTATCAAAAATGTGATACTTTGGAAATGGAAACATCACATTTGTCATTAGATGTTTTCTTGCAAGCCGGTTTTGCACCTTTCGTGTACTCTGTGCGGTGTTGTTTTTGTAAGGGAGCTCCTTGGCTGGGTTGACAGAGCGGAAACTTTCCCGCGTATCTGATGTCAGGGAGCGTGCTCTTCCAGTGTCTGATTTCCTGTGATCCGCCCGAGTCCGGCTTACCGGCTTACCCCCGTGCCTCCCCCCCCCCCCCCCCCAGGGACGTCCACGTTCATGGCAGCCCTGGCGGCCAACGGGACGGCCAGCCTGCAGAGCGCGGTGACGGGCGTGGTGGGCAAGCGGCGCCTGGAGGAGCGCTCCTCGGCCTTCGACAAGCGGCTGCGCTTCAGCGTGCGCCAGACGGAGAGCGCCTACCGCTACCGCGACATCGTGGTCAAGAAGCAGGACGGCTTCACCCACATCCTGCTCTCCACCAAGACCTCCGAGAACAACTCGCTCAACCCCGACGTGAGTCCCCCCTGCGCCCCGAAGGAGCCTGCGCGTGGCGGTCAGCAGCATTCGCCGTTTATTATTCATGCTAAGTTAGCGTGGGCACCTCTGCTGAGCCAAGCTCTTATATTTAATGTCACTTTCAATGTCAGTACAGATTTAACAGTGCTTCCCTGCTCCGTTCCGTTCCATAGATACACTCTCATTGCACTCCAGTGTGCAGTAGATTGCTGAACTGCAATCAATTCTCCATTTTCAACCGGAATAATAAAGATTTGCCTGTATGTGATTTCCAGGAAAATGAATGGAAATGGCCTTCATTAAAAATTGTGGCCCATCTTAAATCCGATTTCATAGATTGACATTATTTATATGGGTTATTGTGACTGGAATGTTGCTAAGAGGGTCGTAAAAGCTAAGATAATGACATATCTGATAGTAAAGATTAGCAATGATGATACTGGTGTCCTTTGTCTTGATTTTGTTTGTGTAGAACAGATTATCTGTCGTTGTGCAGTAAAGATAGCTGATATGATGATGATGATAATGATGACTCAGGTGATGAAGGAAGTGCAGAGCGCCATGACCACGGCAGCAGCGGACGACAGCAAGCTGGTCCTTTTGAGCGCGGTGGGCAGCGTGTTCTGCTTTGGCCTGGACTTCATCTACTTCATCCGCCGGCTGACCGATGACAGGAAGAAGGAGAGCACCAAGATGGCCGAATCCATCAGGTACAGACATAGAAGAGTCTTTGCAATGAACTATGGGAGTTTGAGTTTCCAAGTGAAATCTGGGAAAGGCTGCATACACTGTCTGTCAGAAGAATGTTTAAAAGACAGGAATGTTTATATGACATGCCTACTTTTACAGCAGTGCAAAAATGACTGTCTTTTTACTTCATCTCTTGAAGCTTTTATGAAGTGATCGTACAGAACGGGACATTATGCATGCGTTGCCTGAGTTTGTCTTATCTGTAGACACTCATTTGGCAGTAGTTGTTTGTTTCATTTTTGGGTGAATATCTCCTTTACGTTTTTAGCTGGGATTTAGTGGACAAGTGTTTACAAATGCTGTGAGTGGAGAAGGGCATCCTGTCCCAAGAGCCTCCCCTTCCCTTTGCTCTGATGGTTTCAGTCTGCCTGGAAGGTTCTGGAATGCGGGTATTCGAACGAGCCAAAAGGGGGGAGGGGGCGGAAGGCCCAAAATCTGTTCTCAAGTGTGTCATTGAGCGGAAAACTCTAGAGGAGTACAGTGATCACACTGCCGACTCGCTCATGAGGAACAGGCACTAAGGAGAGCCAAAGGGGGAGGGCAGCCATGCAGGGGGGTGAAGGTTTCAGACCCATACTGTGAACTAGCTCCAGGCTTTCAGTCACCAGCTGCTGTGCTTTCCCCATAAAGACAATAATCCTGCCATGTATCCTTTCCGTCTTATTCATTATTCCTTTATGCCGCCATGATTAACTAAGCAACGTAACATAAACCCTTAGCAAGAATGGCTTGTACAAATAAATACAGCTTTTACGTTTATTTTTCAACAGGATCTTGCGTGTAGATGAGTTGTTCCGTTGGATATGCAATATCTGGGTTGTGTGTGTAATGTGGTACACAGTGTTGGTGGGTTTGAGCTCTGGGGTGCACACTTTTGTTGCTGTTGGTCCTGCTCTCTGGCACATTACTCGTTCTCCCCCAGACTTAAAAGCTGCTGTGTATCTGCATTCCCATTCGCCAGAATGGCAACAGCGCTTGGCATGCTGATTTTATTGTGTTCTTTGTTTTAATGTGCTTTTATTCCCTGAATATTTACCAGCGGCTTAAGCAGGTAAATATTTTTCCATGGACAAAGAACTGTGGGAAATGCTGTTTGTTGATGTCAGCCTGCAGGAGCTGAATGGGGAAATTTTGGACACAGATTTCTGTATGCGTGATTTACTTTGAGCGATGTAACGCATAATCATGCTTTTGTCATTTGTTGCGCAGGGTCACGGTTCTTTGTAGTGTAGCGATTGTGGTAACGGCCATGCTTATGATGACATCGCAGTTATAAGTATTATAATGATGGGTGGTCGCTATGGTGATGATTCACAGTTCAGTTATGAAGATGAACATGAGGATGGTGTTTGTTAATGATGGTTTTGGTTATGATTATGCGTTTGGTTATGATAGGGGTCTTTTATGATAATGCTGTTGGTTATGATGATAGTGTTGTTTATACTAATGGGGTTGGTTATGATAATGGTGTTGGTTATGATGGTGATGTTGGTTATGATGGTGATGTTAGTTATGATGGTGATGTTGGTTATACTAACGGGTTGGTTATGATAATGGTGTTGTTATTTGTTTGATGGTGATGTTGTTTATAGGTTGTTGATAATGGGTGGTGATGTTGGTTATACTAAGGTAGATAAGTGTTGGTTATGATGGTGATGTTGGTTATGATGGTGATGTTAGTTATGATGGTGATGTTGGTTATACTAACGGGTTGGTTATGATAATGGTGTTGGTTATGATGGTGATGTTGGTTATACTAACGGGTTGCTTATGATAATGGTGTTGGTTATGATGGTGATGTTGGTTATGATGGTGATGTTGGTTGTGATGGTGATGTTGGTTGTGATGGTGATGTTGGTTATCATGCTGAGTTAAGGATATGGGTGGTTGTGAAGATGAGGTTTGAGTGGGAGAGTTTTCGTCTTAGGACGTGTTGGTGATAACAGCCTTCTCCAGTTCAGAACCCTCATCGTCGAACGCCAGCTGGTGGGGTACCGGCCAGCGTGGCGCTGGGCCGAGCCTGGCTTCCAGACGCCCTACGCCACCTTCGGCCAGACGCCTGACGCCTGCTCCTCCCTCACCTTCCCCCGCATCATGGGCGTGGCTTCTGTGAGTACACGCCCGCCACCCTGTCCATCAGATCAATAGCCTTCTTGGGCCTTGGTATGGTTGATTCCTCCCTTTCTCTCTCCTCCCTCTCTCTCTCTCTTGCCCTCCCACCCTCTCTCCCATTCTTTCTCTCCTGTTTGTCCCTTTCTCCTCTCTCTCTGTCCTTCCCTCTCTCTGTCTTTCTCCCTCCCTCCTCCTCTCCCTCCCTCCCTCCCTCCTCTCCCTTTCATCTTTTCCTGTCACCACCCACATCCCCCTTTCATTTTCTCCTTGCCCTTGTGAGCAGGCCTACAGTCATCACTCATCTCATTTACTCCTCCTGTTCCAGCTGCAGCGCTCTGACCTTAGGACGCCCTTCGGTCTCCTGCCCCCCAGCCTTCTCTGCTTTCACAGGCCTGAAGTAATGGCTGTTAGGAGGACTCTCCACAGCTCCTCCGGTCTCCAGTCTCCTTCCTAAAATGATCAACGGCGTTTTAGTTTGTCGTTTGGAAGATTCCGGCAGTTCTTAATGCACGGTCGTTCAGAAACGTGCCGTCCACTGTGTGGTGTTTTTGGTTAGGTAGCTGAGCACATATGCAGGTTGCAGTCATGTCCTGGTAGGGAACACCATTTGTATGCCTTACGCCTTGCTTGCGCTGAACTGCTTCTGTAAATGTCTGGATGTATAAGTGGGTAAGATTTTGGTTATACGGTTTAGTAATAATATAGAAGTGTGAATGTGACATGATATTATTGTCCTTAAATATTTTGTCATTGAAGAACACAGTAACACTAAGTAGAGTTTAAGTTGAGCCTGTAGGCACTCTAAGTGGGAACCCATACTGTTTGAAACTGGAACAGAAAGTCAGTCCTAGAGGTGTTTATAAATTGCGGCATAAGGGCTCTAGTGAGTCACTGGTATATAAAGTCAGTTTTTAGGCAGAGCGGTTCCTGCAGCTCTAGAGGGCAGCAGCGACACACTGAGAGAGAGCGAGAGAGGGAGGGAGGGAGAGAGAGAGAGAGAGATGTTGTAATGTTGCTCCTGTGTGGAGGTGAGTGAATGAGTGACAGGGGGTTGCAGACATATTGCCTCATTCAGAGCCTCGGGGCCCCGGCCTACACCGGCGGGCTGCGCGGGCGACCTGGCTTTACAGTCTGCTTACTGTCTGTTACCCAGAGCAACCCGCTGTCCTCAGGTTCTCTCACCTGTAACGTCACGTACAGCGCTCTTACACCCATAATGGCATTTAAAACTCTCTTACAGGTGTAACGTTACTTAAAACTAGGACGGAGTGTAGCACAGTGGGTAAGGAACTGGGCTTGTAACCGAAAGGTTGCAGGTTCGATTCCCGAGTAAGGACACTGCCGTTGTACCCTTGAGCAAGGTACTTAACCGAAATTGCTTCAGTATATATCCAGCTGTATAAATGGATAAAATGTAAAATGCTATGTTGTGTAAGTCGCTCTGGATAAGAGCGTCTGCTAAATGCCTGTAATGTAATGTAATGTAAAACTCTCTTACCATCACTGCCGCTGCTCGTCTCTTCTATTCACCATCACTGCCGCTGCTCGTGTTCTTTATTCATTATCATGGCTGCTACTCTTCTCCTCTATTCACCATCTCTGCCACTCATCTCCTCTATTCACCATCACTGCCGCTGCTCGTGTTCTTTATTCATTATCATGGCTGCTACTCTTCTCCTCTATTCACCATCTCTGCCACTCATCTCCTCTATTCACCATCACTGCCGCCGCTCGTGTTCTTTATTCATTATCATGGCTGCTACTCTTCTCCTCTATTCACCATCACTGACGCCCCTCGTCTCCTCTTCATCTCCGCCGACGCTCGTCTCCTCTGTTCACCATCACTGCTGTGGGCTGTCTCCCTTTTGCTCGACTACTTGTTACTACTGTTGTAAAGTACGTGTACATATAAATAAAAAAATTAGAGAGGCTGGACTGTCATAATGCACAAGCTTTAATCTGACAGTTAGCCTCAGCTACATCTCCCTAAATTTGCAGGGCAGTGTGGCATAATGGTTTAGGAACAGGGCTTGTAACTCAAAGGGTGTCGGTTGAAGTCCCAGGTGGAGCTCTACCATTGTACCTGTGAGCAGCTTAGCCTGAATTGCTTCAGTAAATTCAGCTGTATAAATGGATTTTATGTAAGGAATGTAAGCTATGGCTCTGGATTCTGAATGTGAATGTAGGAGAGGGTGCCTGTGTGCGTGCTCGTGTGTTTGTGTGTATATAGGCGTGTGTCTGACTGTGGCTCCGCCTCCTCTCTCCCCAGGCCAATGAGATGCTGCTGAGCGGGCGCAAGCTGACGGCCCAGGAGGCCTGCTCCAAGGGCCTGGTGTCCCAGGTCTTCTGGCCCGGGACCTTCACACAGGAGGTCATGGTGCGCATTAGGGAGCTAGTCTCTTGTAATTCAGTTGTAAGTCATCCTTTTAATTTCTTTTTAATTTCCTTTTTGATTTTCTGTTTTTTTTATGGCATTTCTCACACGGCACGCCCTCCTCTCCCCTCCGCCCGTCCTCCTTCGCCTTTCCTTTTCCCCCTTCTCTCGTACCTCATGCACAGACGCCATGCGCATCCACCTATTTCCACCCCACAGACCCCCTAACCCTCCCCAAAGGTTCCACCTGGATAGACTGGGCTCTCTGAGGGGTTCCTCCCTTTCTTTCTACTGCTCTGAGATGTCCCTTTTATTTTAGATACTGAAAGGGTAATGCCTTATAAACTAATGTCCTTTGGACTTCCATGAGAACAGCTGAATGAAATTTAGTTACGTTTATGGTGCGGGTCACAGGGTTGTAAATTCTGGAGCAGTCCAGAGCACTTGTATATAAATTATGAATTTGGTAATTCTGTAATATTTTCTCTCCTGAGGCTGTAGCATTTTCCTCAGCCTGTTTAATTTTGCCTGCAGTTTTTATACAATTTTTTTGTAAGCTCTGTCTAGCCCTTTTGTTGTATTTCAGGTTTAACGGCAATTAATCACCACTGTAGAGTTGGAACAGGGCTGGCTGTCTTGGTTTTATTTATTTGTTTAAGAGTGAGCTCCAGGCAGAGAGATAAATCTGTGTAAGTGCATCATCTTCCTGTGGAAAGTGTCACTGGAGCTCACAGTGATGGCTGATCACCATTTTAGATTCTTCATCATGTGTGACAAAAAAGTGGTAGTCCAGTAAAAAGAGCGATCGAGGTCTGCCTTTGTTGGTGCCCCTCCATTCCACTGCTTCAGAGGGGTTTGTAGTGCCACCACAAGATGTTGCTAAAATTTCCAAAATCCAGTGGACAGTCATTCTCTAGGACTAGCTTGGGCAGATTCAGCTCCAGCTGGTACCAGCCTGGTTTCAGCTCTACAGCGGAAAGCGTGTAGAATACGATACATTTTAGACTCCTCGCTTACAGTTAGACATGCATTGCCATTTGCTCTTGTTTTCTTCCTCATTGTGATTTTGAAGCTAAAGCACATTGAGAGTTTTTGCAAAGCACATTGTGTGTTCTTAACGCACTCTTGGTTTATGTCTCCTGTATACCCATCCCAATCGACCAAATCAGGAAGACACTGTAGCAAAGCTTAAAGGAACTGAAAATGTACTGATACAATTAACCGTGCCATGCCATTGTTTTCTGTGCTGATATCAGACCAGTTTCTCTTGGCTGGTACTCTAGGTCTCATACCTTTTTATATCGTAGTACTGTTTTAAAATCACCTTGGTTACAAGCATCATCTCACTGCTGTACAGTAAAGATAGTATCATGTGTGTCAGGTGTGCCAATTAATCTTCCCCTTTCCCTCCCACTCTGTTTGCCGCTCAGGTGCTGCGGGAGTCCAAGGCATTGGTCCGCAACACCAACAGGGCGGCGCTAGAGCAGGCCAACGAGCGGGAGTGCGAGGCCCTGAAGAGGGTGTGGGGTTCCCCACAAGGCCTGGACTCCATACTCAAGTACCTGCACAAGAAGATCGATGAGTTCTGACCAGGCAGCTCCCGTCTGTGGGGTTCCAGCCTCCGTCCTCAGAGCAGAGGGTGACAGACAACACACACACACACACACACACACACACACACGCATTTAAAAACACCAAAGGAAAACATGTACGTGCTTGTCCGTGGTCACGTGCGCACACATGCACGTGCACACACACACACCCACGTGCACACGCACACACACAGACAGTTGGAACGTGCGTGTGGCTCTGTCAGTGTGAGTGTTTTTGTGGCATGGAGAGCCTTCTTCAGGGTTGTGTGGGCCAAGTGGAGCAGAGGATTCATTCTAAACCGAATGGAAAAAGCAACAATTGACTCTTTCCCCACCTCCCCATTATGCACTGTTTGACACCCAAAAGGGCCAGCGAGCAAAACGACACTGGGGCCACTTTTTGGTGGGTTGATGCTTATGGGGGACAGTGTTTGCCGTGACACAGCCGCCACTGAACCACGCTTCAGTGAGTTGACGTTGGCGGGGGTCAGGCTTCGTCAGTGGGAGAAGGGGAGGAGAAAGAAAGTGTCTTATCCAATAGCTTGGATTGGTGTTTACTTCTGTATCGGTATGAACAAGCCTTATTATTATTGTATGTGCACCTTGAAAATATTCATACTGAGCAGCTGCCACATGAACAGAGGCATCATATTTGCGGCACTGAGATATGATGCTATGGATCGTCATCGTGGCAATAGAAGATTGCTTTAATATTTTGCTTCAGCCCTTCAGCAGAGTTGACCGCTTTCAAGACAACAACATTTTGTTGATCCTTATTTTCCAGAAGACCAGCACCACATGACAAACGCAGGTCAACGCATGCCTGGCAGTATTAGACTTCCAACAGACAGGTTCAGCATAAGTTATACATAGCATTAGCTTTTAAATGGTGTGTGTGTGTTTTTTATATATTTTTCTTTTATCTATGGTGTGGTGCAGAATGGCTGGGCAAAATGCATTTAAGAGAGTGAACTGTTAGTGAGTGTGTGTGTGTGTGTGTGCGTGTGTGCATGTTTCTTTTCGCTTTTTGGTTGAAGACTTTACACCAAATATCTTATCTTTAATGTACATATCATTGTCTAGATCTGCATAGAAATGTTTTTTATTTAATAAGTTAAAGAAAAATGACTGTCACACTATTCCTTCCAAGAAGAACAAGTGAGAAAATGCCTTCCTGTCGCTCTAGTTTTGCTGCAGTTCCTTTAGCTTCTGTGCGGTTCCTTTCCCATGATGCCGTGGGTGCGTGCGTGTCCGCTCCGGTCCTCACGCCGGCTGGAGGCCCGGGTCTTATTCGCCCGGAACAGGATCAAATCCCCGCTGTCTTTCAAAGAAATGGGTCTGTCGGTTAAGGAGAACCCTTCAGAAAGGACGCTGTGCTTGTGACGGATGTGCTGCGATTACCCGAGCAGCAGACAGTCTGGGGAACCCTGGCTGGGCTTCTGCTAACGAAGGTCCCACTAAACTCCAAACAAACCTGAACGCGTCACCTTTTCAGAGAAACGACTTTGAACTTGAACCCTCCGCATCATCCCGGTTATTGTTTAATGGAAGTGTACCTTGCTCAGCAAGCTTGACGTGCGCTCTTCAGTACTGAAAGATTTCCATCTCTGAGTCGGTACATTTTTTTAAAATGAATTGACGTAAATGTGTTTTAAATGAGCGGTTTATTTATGTGGTTATTTATGCTTGGCGAGAGAGGGGATGGAGCGGAATTTATCAGATTATTCCACTTATGATTGAGTTGTCTACAGGAAGTGGTAACAGACAGCCATGCGCTCAGCTTCTGGTTGAATGAAACCAGAAACGTTCCACTGTTTAACAATCTGAGTAGGTAAATTTCAAAGAATTGTCCCAGAAATTATCTAAAGATCATTTTTTCAAAAATAGATAAACTACTGTATTGACTGTTCTTTTTGACATAAACTATATTGTATCATTTAGAATGTGCTCATGATTATATGAAGTATTTAAATATTTAAAGCATCTTTTCTCAAAGGAATCTTTAAAAAGTTTTATTTGAAAAGTGAAGCTTGTTCATCCATCTCCCCGGGTTTAAGCCTTGTCCATTTTGTGGAAGTTCTCAGTAGCGCAAAATTACACCTTGGAGTACAAGGTGGAGACTCACAGTTGATGAGAGAACCTCCGCTGGGTTCCCCGGTTTCCCTTCCCAAACGAAGCTGGGCTACCCACGCTCCATCGTCTTGTTTTCAGTTGCACGAGTATCTCTGAGAAGAGCAACGATCAGCTTAGCGCAGATGATCTGCTTAGTGCTGAAGAACAGTTTAGTGCAGAAGAACAGCTTAGCGCAGATGAGCTGCTTAGTGCTGAAGAACAGTTTAGTGCAGAAGAACAGCTTAGCGCAGATGAGCTGCTTAGTGCTGAAGAACAGTTTAGTGCAGAAGAACAGCTTAGCGCAGGTGAGCTGCTTAGTGCTGAAGAACAGTTTAGCGCAGACGAACAGCTTAGCGCAGATGAGCTGCTTAGTGCTGAAGAACAGTTTAGTGCAGAAGAACAGCTTAGCGCAGGTGAGCTGCTTAGTGCTGAAGAACTGTTTAGCGCAGATGATCAGCTTAGTGCATATGAACAGCTTTGCTCAGAAGACCAGCTTACAATAGAACAGCTTGATGCAGAACAGCAGCTTGGCGTAGAAGAACAGCTTAGTAGCTAAGCAAATTAGGCGAAGGAAGAGGGATCAAAAAATTGGAAAAAAGAAAAGGTTAGCTTTGCTCAAAATAAGACTCAGAGAACCCAGAAAACGGTTAGAAGAGCTTTCCCCTCATGTTCCTTTGTGGCCCTTCTCTGGGTATACCTCTTCAGAAGCAGTGAATTCATTTTAAAGGCTTTAATTGAGTTGCAGCTGACCCTGCCAGGTGGGGAAGGGCAATGAGAGGTCAGCTGCAGAGTGGAAATGGAGTCTCAGTGGTCAGAACCAGCTGTCTTCATATCTGACCTTGGGAAGTGGCCATCTTTCAGAAGTGTCACCAATCTTCCATCGTTCCTCCGAGCTGTTTTCTAAAGCAGAACGGCTGTCATATCCCAGCCACTGGCGAGATGAGCATTTCCTTTCCTGGGAGAAAAGATCATTTCCTTTTCTGGCGCCTGCACACAGAAAGTTTACCCCAAGCACCATTCTTGCTGAATGTACATCTTGTGGGATTGTATTGTGAAATGAAGCCTTGAACTTTAAAGTTGACCTTATTTTTGTACAGTTGTAATGTTTTTCCTAAAGAACCCCTCCCCCTCCCCCATTCACCTCCTACCCCCCTTTCAAGTTGAACTGTACAGTGTGAATATTTGCCTTTAGCCTGAATTCCTGCTACAGTATTTTTTCATCTGTCGGACCTATTTGTTGTAGATCATGAACTATATAAATATTATATATATATATATATATATATATACTGTACAATCTGTAAAGTTTTTTATAGATTAATAAGAAAATACATTCAGCTGTGAAAAAAACTGGTTTAAATAAACTTATTTCATACTTTATAAAGAATTTAAGCTTGTGTCTACTTCTGTCTCATTTGAGTTTTGATAAAAAGAAGTGGTGTTGTCATTTTCAGTAAACCTGGTGCATTATTGTTAATACGTGATTAATAAAGTAGGTGGTAGCAATGATTCAGTTCCTCTGCTGTTCCACAAAAGGCTCCTCATTCTTTTGTCTGTTTCTCAGCTAAGCTCAGGGACAAGAATCTATTTCAGAGCGGGCAATTTTGTGTCACAAGACACAAGCCATTCCTTTGTGATTTTACCCAGGAAGAGCCGACATTTTATCGATCAGGCCGTATATTTGAATGCATATTCACATGAAGCAAAGAAAAACGAATCAAAGCTAGTCAAAGCAGTCCTGGTCAGAGTATATGAGTTGGGTTGTAACGCTTGTCGAAATCGATCCGTCTTGGCTTGCACACCGGCAGCTTCTAGAACCAACTAGAGTGTGCGGCGTGGAGAGAAGCTTTGTGCCTCGGCATCCGCTATAAAAATCATTTATCATTCCCTGGAGGTCTTCGGTTGACACTGTGGCACTGTCACATCTCCACAGTATAAATAAATCTTAATCAAAGGTGTGATGTTTAATAAATATAGGGATATGCTGTCTTGGAAGGAAGAAAGACCAGATCTGTTAAATTATTCTAATAAATGCGATTAGCATCGTTTGAGTGATGAGCTAAATGGGATTCACGAAATGGACCTTTTTCAGTCATTTGCTTTTTAGCACTTTTAGCTGTTTAAGTCAAATATATTTTCCAGGGCTGTTAGAATCTCAGAAGGTTCTGTGTATGGATTGAATCTCATTTCTGTATGTGTGCGTGTGTGTTGTGTGTCTGTGTGTGTGTGTGTGCGCGTGTGCGTGAGTGAGAGAGAGAAAGAGAAAGAGAAAAGTCATCCTTACCCCCCATGGCTCAGAGCTCCAGTGCAGAGGACAAAGCTGTAGAACGTGGCACCGCCCTGTTGAAATCCACATTCCGCGCTCCCCCTGGAGACCCGGCTGCCCGCTGGCCCATGCGCCGTCAGCAGCAGCAGCCAGGAGGTGAACTTCAGCCTGTCAAAAAAAAAAGAAAAAACGGTGTCAGAGAATGTCAGGTCCCTGAAGTGCAACTTGGCTATCCTTGAGAGATTTGCACAGTAATTTAAGAAGCACAAAGGCAGGTTACATAAATTTCTGATTAACCATTTTTTGACAGCCTCTGAACAATAATAGGAAATGACATTCAGGGGCATGGTAAGGTGAAATTGTATTCAAATTAGATTGCATGGCATGTCGAGACATTGCAGAAAAAGACCACAGCAGGTATCGCCAGTGAGTTAGCACTGAGCTATTTCTATTGGCTATGTTTCATTTGCCAAGTAATTTACTGAGTCTAAGGAGTTAATGTCAGGGAAGTTTGGATAGTGGATAGAAATGCAAAATCAACTTTAAGTGAATACAGTGTTTTGCTGTAACAGAAGCGAGGATATGAATGAACTGTCCCATGCTGATGTGTCGCTTTGTGGTTTTGTAAGGACAGAGGCAGTGTCTCATACAGTCAGTTTCTTTACTTCCTCAGAGACCTGAACTCAAATTGAACTGTACAACATTGGGAATTGGGAGATTCCTTCTAAAGAAACCACCGAAGACTAAAATAACGGAGTTAAAAAACCTGTTCAGTTAAAGCCTTCCACAAAGTCACCAGTCCTGTGCAATGAAATATTCATCACTGAATGCAGTGCATATGCGCTCTGAGCAGAAAAATGCAGCGCCCGCACTGCTTGCTTTGTTTCTGTTCATTGGAAATGAAGACATCTATCTGAGAGGTGCTGTAGTTGTGTATACTCAATGTTAACACCTGTGGGTTTCAGGGAATTATGGAACACCCTGTAGGAGCTGCACCTGCATAAACATACCTTAATTCTTCCACTGAGGGGTATACAGGTGAAAGAAGGAAGTGATTCCACACAGGGGTATCAACACACACCGCTTTGGTAGTCAAGGTTAAGTATTGGGTATTACTGAAACGATCCACATAACTGGGGCTATATAAGATTTGTATGTATATGCAGGGCTCTACGCTAGAATTTTTCCCAAGCAACACATGTTCTCCTAAGTTGAAAAGTCCCAATTAGTAGATGTGCTCCTGTAGTGCTGTGAGAAAGTATTTGCCTCCTTCCTGATTTCCTCTATTATTGCATATTAGTCACACGGTTTCAGATCTTTAGACAAAATGTAATATTAGACAAAGGGAACCTGAGTTTTGACTCAGAACACATTTTGTAAATGTATTTATTTAATGAAAAAGTTCTCAAATACCCATATCACCCATGTGAAAAATTAATAGGGCCCTTAAACTTCTGCCCATCCCCTTAAGCCTAATAACTGGTTGCACCACCTTTAGCAGCAATAACTGCAACCAAATGCTTCCTACAGTTTGATATACGTCTTTCATGTTGCTGTGAAGGAATTTTATCTCACTCTTCTTGGTGGAACTGCCAACCAAATTGGTTGTTCAAAAAAATAATAATACTGTTTATGTATATGGCACCTATCAAGCACAGAGCACAAAGTGCTTTCCAAAGCAGATACAAATAAGGTATAAAATTACAACACAGGGTTCAATAAAAACAGCAAAAAAATGTAAGAATGAACAGCAAATAAAATAGCAATATAGAATATAGAAGAATAAAAGGCTATATTAAAAGACAAAGAATAAAACAAAGAAGACTTAGAATATCATAAAACTAAATAAAAGGAAATGATAAAACAGTTGCAGCTAGAGAGGCTTGCAGTTCTTTGGATGTTCTTCTGGGATCTTTTCTGACTTCCTGGATGAGTTGTCGCTGTGCCCTTTGAGACATATTGTGAGGACAGGCTCTCCTGGGAAGATTCAACACCGTTCCAAATGTTTTCCATTTGGAGATAATGGCTCTCACTGTGGTTCGATGGAGTCCCAGAGCCTTAGAAATGGCTTTGTAACCCTTTCCAGACTGAGATATTTCAACAACCTTTTTCTCATTTGTTCTGTAATTTCCTTTGATTGTGGCATAGTGTGCTTGTAGAAACTTTGTGGTGACTATTTCACACTGATGGCAAGGTTAAATATGAGTGAAGTTTAGATTCAACAGGGCTGGCTGCAGTTAAGCCTGGCTGTGTTCATTCAGCTGAATCTAATTATTGATTAAATCTGATTAATTAGTTGATTAACTAAGGGGGAAATTACTTTTGCACTTGGGTGATATGAATGTGGTATGTGATTGGCTGAAAAGAAACCATTTTGGAGTGGTCTATTTAAAGTCCTGACTTGAACCCAATGGTGATTCTATGGTAGGACCTGAAACACAGCTCATGCTTGAAAAACAGACTGAAGTAAAGCAGTTCTGCAGAGAGTGGGCTAAAATTCCTTCATAGCAATGTGAAATACTGTTATCAAATTATAAGTATTTGGTTGTGGTTATTGCTGCTAAAGGTGGTGCAACCAGTTATTAAGTTTAAGGGGGAAATTACTTTTTACACATGGGTGACATGGCTGTTTTAACTTTTTTTAAATTATTTTATTCCAAAAAAAAAAGTTTTGTATTAATTCAGGTAACCTTTGTTTTCCGAGTGATGAATATGCAATAATAGAGGAAGTCAGAAAGGGGGCAAAAACTTTCACGGCCCTGTATGTATGGTACGTATGTGTGTGTATTTGTGTCTAAAATGATCCCCAAAAAAATATGACAAAAAGACTTAATTAAAATAACTGACATGTTTTGTGCCAATTAAAACCAATCCGCATTGCACAACTAAACGACAGCTGTGACTCCTCCAGCACTGCTTCGAGCCTTCGCACGTGACTGATGTTCTTAATTACATATTTAATGCCTTTCGTTTATTGAATGAATACACAGCGTATCGTTCATGCTCGTTTGAGTACAGTAGCCAATCGCTGCCACCGAAAAGCCCAACCCTCGCACAGCACTTCCTGTTTTGTAAATGTTGACGGGGTGCACGTGCAGCCCTGCGCGTGTCGCTGGTCACGTCTGCAGTTCACTTTCAGATTTGCATATTTCTGTTAACATTAACAAACAATATTTCGTCTGAGAGGATTAAATTCCTCCATGTATCATCTTTACAAATGTTTCTTTGAAGTAGCGCGTATTTCACTGCAAATTGTCTGAGCAGTTGGCTCTGCTATTCTGTAGCATTATTGGTAACTTTGGCCAATTGGCCAATCTGTAATAATATTGCGCATAGTGCTTCAAACTCAAAATCAGTTGATCTTTATTGGAACCGTCTTTAAAAAAAATAATAATAATTTTTAGAGCATTGTTGTTGGTCGGTGAGATACCTTATTTCTTGAAAATGTCACTGTGTTCCACTGTGTGATTTCTGGTGTAAAAAGTAAATTATTATTATTATTATTATTTGTAGTAGTAAATGCTTTAATACTCTTAAAATTACATTTAAGTTATGTCCGTGCCACATCTCTTCGGGGCTAAAATGTGCAAAGGAAAACAGGTTACGAATAAACAAATAAAGGCGAGTGCGTAATGTTTGGGTCGGTACACCTGACTTCTACGGGCGTCAGAATTTGCCCTCTGTGACGCAACGCCTTCTACGCAGTTGGGGGGTTTTCAGAAAACTTGTTATATAATTAGGCTACTGTTTGTATGAATGACCATGGTCTTCAGGTAAATAGAGGTTCTAAACATACACTGAGACAAAAGTAATTTTGTCTTGGTGAAAAACATTTTCTATACTTGGTTATAGAAAACCAACTGGTTTTCTATAACCAAGTACAAAAAAATGTACGGTTTCAAAACTGCACTTTTACAATAAAGGATTATATATAGCCTCATGATCACATTTATTAAACTTCACAGCAAAACATGCTATCTGGTAGGCTATTTACTTTAAAGTGAAAGTGAGCACTGATGTATGATTTCTTGCCAAATGTGTGTAATGATGTCTGATACTCAGAGCTATTTGTAATTTGAACAACATTATTCAGTGTTACCACTAAATTGGTAGTTACAAATGTGTGTCCCTATAAATGCACGTAGACATTCAATCACAAGGCTCTAGAGGTATTTCCTGATATTTTCTTTGCTAGTTACGTTGCAGTGACGTACTACAGTTGTATATCTGAAGCTGGGCAGCAACAGGCTGTTCGTCACGACTGGTTAGTGAATCGAATGGGGAAAACAAAGAAAGAAGCAAGTTCTTCTTTACAGACCTGCGATTGCTGTCAAAGCAAATCTTATGGATATCGACGGCGGCAAGTCGCTCGATACATTGGACTCTGTTTCCACAGGTGACTCTGTACGAGGCTCTCAAAATGTGGAGGATGGGGGAGTGTCATCGGATTCGGAACCCGGAGAGGAGCTGGACGTTGGGGCTTCGCACTTTGAGCAGGAGGAGAGTAAAAGCAAAGACAGACGGAGGGCAAAATCTCTACCTGTTTACGCAGACCAAAATGTTATCTACGGGACAGTTTTCCCAGAGACGGCCAGAAAAAGAGTTCAGTTCGCAGACACTCTGGGACTGAGCCTAGCAAGTGTGAAACACTTCAGCGCCACTGATGACCCGAAAGTCCCTTCTATTGTCGTCTCCAGGCTTCAGAGTTTTCCTCCGCAGCTCGACCGGGGGTCTTTAGACGATCTGAGCAGTTTATTCACGTCCACTCTACGCATGAACCGCTTGGTGCCCGCTTTCAAGATGCCCGTGCATTCAGAAGACTTCGGCAGCCGAGTCCTGCGCCTTCGTGTGGCTTTGGAAAAGGTTACGGTCTCTCACTTCGACATCCGAGGGCAGATCAGAGCGGTAACTTCTGGCTGTTCTAGGAAGGAAGTAGGGGTGAGATACACTTTCAACGACTGGCTGTCATTTGTGGATGTGCAGGCAATACCCATGCCTGGAGATGACGATGCTGTCCAAGGCGAGCAATTCTCCTTCACGCTGTACACACCCCCATATTCGGACGCGGGCGCTTCGGTGCACTTTGCAGTGTATTTCCGGACTGACCATGGCGAGTTCTGGGACAACAACGAACGGAATAACTACACACTGTGGCAGGAAACCGGTATCTCGAACGAGACCGAAGCTTTCTACGGCACTTAAAAGGACCATTCTCTATGTAAGTGCCAGCCTAGGAGGCCCGTGTGCCAGTCGCTAAATTTTAGCAATGCCAGTTCGGTTATTTGGTAGTGTAGGCCTATGGCAATTAAAAATGATGCGTTTATTCCCGGCCCCCTGTCAACATTGGTCTTGTTGGGTCACGATACTATGCACTGTAAAGAATTCAGTCAGTCCATTCGGAATTAGACATACAGACACCAGAACACACTTTGTTTTGTGCACTGTATTGCATAATCTAAAATTATGCTGGTGGAATGTAGTGCTTTAACTGTCAGTTCTTTTTAAACCACTGTTGTGTGTAATTATTGTTGGGTGCTATTGTGTATGTCAGCTGAAGCCATGCATTTAATAACTTGAAATAGGCCTACAGCCACAATGAGCAAATCATGTTTTCACAAAACCTAATTCAAGGCATGCATAAAAATTGGACCGGTTCTATTCAGGGTTTGCACATTTCGTGATGTATAGTACATAATGTACATACTGAATATATACATTTTTTTTGGTAGTTCTAGTCATGTGTCTAAATGTGCCCTGCTTTCATGCTCAACAGGCAATGGGTGGCATCTTCTCACGCTGTTGTAGCTTTATATCCATATGCACTTAAATCAGTATCATTTTAAATGGAACTGACATTGTTATATCCACACATCAAACTCACGTGCAGTATGTAGACCACTTTACAACATGGCCAGGCTAAAGGCTTAATGATAATAATGATGTAATGTTAATTTACTTTCCTAGACCCATAGTGTGTGTGGTTGGCTGGTTATAAAACCTGTGTTACAAGTACCAGAGTGCCACAATAATTCACATATTCATCAACCCTCTGCTGAGTATCTGCAGCATATGGCCTAAAATCTTGAGGGGTGGTGCCTTCAGGGCGTGAATGGCTTATTTCATGATCAGGCCAGTGAGCACACGGCCAGCCCTATACCTGCAAGGCATGAACAAGGTGTCTGGAAAGGCAGTCTGCTCAACGATGTGAGAAGTGACTCCTGTTGTCACTGGGTGGAACATTCCAGTTCTGCACCTTTTGGTCCTGGAAATGTACCTGTATTGTTCATGGGGAATGCGCAATTTTATTCATAAATGGGATTACATAAATGTTCTGTAAAAATGTAAGTGCTATGATGACTTTTACTGCAGATTTCTCACAGAAAAATTAATATATGATACTGAAGCACAGAAAATGCCTTGAAATTATAAAGATGATGTTACTGAGTCAAACTTCACAGCCTTGGAGATTGTGCATGCTTTTTATAATTCCAGATAAACACAAGTACTTACGAAATGATCTCATTTTTAAAAAGTATTTGTTTAAGAGATATTTTTGAACTGCATAAAATGGACTGGAAATGGAAACAAACTGCATTCATAAAAGATTTAAACCCTCAGAGGATTTTCCTATGAAAGAAAAAAAAATCGATGAATCTGTCATTGTGTTGGTGTAAACCTTTTTGGCCGTCTGGCTGTTTTTACAGTCCTACCAGGCCAACTGTAAATGTGTCCGTTCTGTCTTCTGACTCGTTGCCATAACTAGTGTTTGGAAACTGCATTCCCATTCTTGGCCACTTCTAAGGCATGGTAACAGTACATAGTTATTCCATGAGTCCAACAGCCTCTGTCTCACAAATCATGTGCTCCTGTCTCCACTCTCACATACTATGGCTATGCAGGAGAGACTTGTTTTAAAAGGTTTTTAAATAGAAGGACAAATTCAACTCGCTGCATTATAAATACTGTGTCCTGATATAGACTGTTCAACCAAGGATTTGAATGTGGCAACATCCCTGTCTTAGGGAGGCTGGGGACTGTGATGTCATATCCTGGGCGGAGCTTCGCCAACACAATGGCAAGCCACAAGATTCTTGATGGATTTCAGGTTGTGGTCAGTTAGCCTAGATCACAGAGATGAGTCACTCTTTCTGTCTGCACCCTCCCCAGCTTTTTAACCGCTCGGTGAACCATGTCCAAGAGGTCATTTACTATTTATGTATAGACAGTGCACTCATATACACAATTTCCCACATTTTATCATTCGTACAGTCATGAGAGGAGGTTTGAGTAATGTGTAACACCCTTGATACTGAGGGAAACATTACCGTGATGGGCTAAGCACTGTGTATGTGAGTAAGGATAAAATGGAGAAGATAATTGTCCCCCCTGATTTACCCCTAACAAAATGTCAAATATCAGAATGCTCTTATTCTCATGTCTATCTAGTGTGCAGTTTTCACAGTTCAACACAAATAGGACTATGCATTGAACAGGCCCATTTTAAAAATACCTGATTACTTGCAAACCTGAACAGAGCATTTTGTGTTTGGATTTCATCTTATGTTCCAGCATGGTAAAAAAAACTTCTTAACATAAAATCATTTTCAAAATACAAAAATGTTCAGTTACTCTTTTTAAATTAAAAAAATAAATTACAAAATCTAGGCCTGCTGTTAAAAGTATTGATATCAAAATGAGGCCAAGTTACAACAAACAGTATTGTCTATCTTATCTCACATGAATGAAACACGCTCTATTCCAAAGCAATGCTGCCTATTGTTTCCTAAATTATTTCTTGTCACTTAGCCTTGTATTTTTTCATCTTACCATCTGAGAAGAATGTGGTCATTCAAACCTTAAAGTGAAAGATGGCCACTTAGTTTTTAAAAACATGTTCTACTGGCTGAAAAAGCATCATGCGCACTTCCTTATATGTAAGTTTTGCCTGTGTATCTGAGTATCCTGTAATTGGCTATTTGATCAGATGACTTTGATCAGATGTTGTTATTGGCAGTACAACGGCCAATGGGGGAATTATTGATTGTGAGGCTGGAACATTTTTGATGATGAAATCAGCAGGGAAAAGAAGAAAAAAAGACAAAATTACCCAAGTTTTCAGCTTTATTGTGTGGACACATGAAGTTGCATTTTAATTCTGTGTGTTCTATCTGAGGTCAGAAGATACAGAAGTTAGTGTTCTTAAGGACTGAGAGTCTGTCGTCATTGTGGTTATTTGTGTAGGGAACTCTGAAAAGTGCCAAACTCTCGGTGCTGTATAGGTATGGGGAATACCTGCCATCCCAATTGTCCTCTCAGTGCTTTATTTTGAAGGGCTCTGTCAACAGACATGTTGAACTGTTCCCTTTCACAGAAGCCATCACCGATATCAGCTATACTCCCAAGGATAAGGTCCATATATGGCTACAAGACCCAGGCATCATTGTGGTCAGGCATTCACCTTCTGATGCTGTTTGAAATGGACTCATTCCACCAGAACTTGTTCTGCGTGCTTCCACTTGACGAGGTTGCATCAAGACTGTTTCATCCACATTCCAGTAGTCTGCATTTGGTATTTCATGCATTTGGTTCATTTATATACCACTGTAGGGTACTGGTTACTGAGATAGAAAGCCAGTATTTAAAATTTGCTTCTCCAAGTATTATTGCTCGGGTCACTCCACTCCCAAATGGAAAAGCACAGACCGTTAGTAGTGTGGATATCAATGAATAATGTGTAGTTTACACACATTAATTCTCAGTCGGCTACCACTTACGGTGCAGCCACAATTCCCCCTCCCCCCAGTGTGCTATTTGTACAAACTGTCAGGCTTGTGGAGCACCTTTACCCAACTGTACTGAACTGAATGTTCAGTAGTCGAAGTAGACATGATATATATGCATGTGCAGTCACATACCAGAGGGTGTGGGGTTTAAATTATGGTTGCAGGTGATAAGTGCTGAACTGGCGAACAAGACACAATGGAATTCAGCTTTACTCGGCTTCCCATTGTTGAGAAGTGGAGAAACAAATTCTAATTTTTAAATGAAGATTTACACCCCCAAAAAAATCCCACACAGGCAGAAAAATGTTTTTTTTTTTCCCCACATAATTTAATAGCGACACTAGTTTCAGCGACACAAATGGACCGCTAAGGCTGCTTGGAGCTGTCTTTTAATTGAGAAATATCAGACAAAAAGAAAACAGAAGTACAGATTTAAAATGGAATGCCTCAGAGGTGTTTATTACACCAATGCAGAAGAGACAAAAATAAACATTTTTTTAAAATGCTAAAGCAAAAGACTGTACTGTATACTGTCACACAGTGTTACAGGGGTATGGCTCTCACAGAAGAGTAGGGTCCACATACATCACCAATCCTAGGAAGAGGACACATGATTGGTTAGGAACATTAACGAAGGGCATGGTGAGTAAATTATCCAAACCTCCCCAACCCCGTTGCTGGACGGATCTTTCTCTCTCCGAGGCTGTGCGCGGACATCTTGTCTCGACCACCGTGATCGGTGCACCTCTCTGTCTTTACTGTTCCACGACGGTCTTCTGGGCAGAGTAAAGATGACCAATGGACACCTGGAGGGTAGAGACAGCGACACCGCGTGTGAAATGGAGGGCAGCAGCTCGCAGATTGCAGTGGGCTTGGGTCTCAAAAGCAGAAAAGCTTCATGTTCTGGAAGCTGAATGTGAGCTTGCCTGGGCCTGCCCTGTTGACACCTGGAGTCGGGTTCATGATGTAGAACCTACACATTTATGGCCAACAGAACAAACCCCGTAATCAGCATTATTTACGGGATCTGCATGAGACATAACAGATAAGATAGCTGTCAGTGTTCTGAGCCACTGATGTAATTATCTTGGAGTTGCCAGTACGTATGACAGTATTCATGTTGCCTTTTTAGTGTGACAGCCCACTAATGCACAAAAGGGTCAATGTTCAATCTACCAATGTATCATGATGGTGGCAATGTTTGATCATTAACACATTTACAATCAGGTTATCATGCTCTACTTCACAATGGCCAGTCCAAAGGAAATCAAAAGACTAGGGAGACTTGGACCGATATCAGAAATACTAGAGAAAACCGGTCCCTTACTCCTGAACGCCTTTTTAGATTGGCAGGCAGGGAGGGCTGATCACTTTGTTGCTCTACATCCAGTGACACCAGGCACGTCGTTCTCCGCCTCCATTTATTGACAAGCTTGGGCATTCTGAGAAAACACGGCAGCGGCCACCAGACTTCAAAGGCATTTCCCAGAATCCCCGGTGACTCGCTGAAAAGCAGCCATCTTTCGGTGTGCGACCCCTCGGTGTAGATAATTACTCCCTCATCTCCCCACCGTTAGCGTCAGTTCATTAGTTCTGCAATTAAAATGCCAATATCACTGGCCTTCGCTACTACAGTATAAGCAGGGGGGAATGTCCCCTTGTTCTTGCTTCCCACGAGATGGCTGACACAAGAGGAGATGCGTAGTCAGAATGGTTTTATTGATGGATGTGTTTGCCACAGCCCCAATGGCAGGACTCACACAAATAGCAGCTAGCGACTGACTGGCAGTGTAGTACAATGGGTATAAGAGCTGGTCTTGCAGGTTCGATTCCCAGGTAGGACGCTGTCGTTGTACCCTCAAGCAAGGTGCTTAACCTGAAATACTTAAGTAAAATATCCAGCTGTATAAATGTATACCATGTAAAAAGGCAAACGCTGTCGCTCTGCTTAAGAATTCTTCTTACTACTGACAGGACTGTGAAACAGCAGGCTGTCCCAAGGGGATATAACACAGCTAGACTTCGGAAACAAAGTGTTACGTGACCTGATAAACACCGTGTTGCTGTGGTTACAGCATGTTGCTGTGGGTCCCCCTGGCAGCAGCCATCCCATGCTACAAGTCATATGCTTGGATTTTACTGTTTCGCGTTTACCCTCATAACTGTGTGACAATGGAGCGAGAGCCTCCACTGAAATTCCAAGAGACGTAATACAAAGGCGACCTTCATACTATATAACTTATCAGAAGTGGAAAAGCTGAATGTGTCAAAGCAGGCAGTGGTGGGGTTGCTTAGTCAGACAGTAGGCCTATATTTCCCATTAAAATACTTGACATACAATTCTGCGATTGACAGATACAATGCTTTAGTGTGCCTGTCAATCTCTACACTTTAGTTCTGTGTACAGCAGCAGGTGTTCTCTGACTAATGAGCACACTGAATTTAAATACCCCTAGTGTCCTTCTGGCATCTGAGCCAGATATTAAATATATTCGCCCACTGCATTTTTTTTCTCAGACAACACAGGTCCCAAATGTTTTTAGGAAGGCATTTATGCCTTTGTGGCTGGTACCAGAATTTGAAGTTTAGGTGATGAGAAATGTCTCGTTTTACTTTGGAATACACTGAAACTTTTACACTGCAGTTAGGCAGTCTCACCCATGCACTGTTGACTGGGCTAGTATACGTTACTGAGAAGCTCCGCGACTGACACGGGGTTCAGAGAGACAGCGCCAGCCTACAGGTAACCATGGCGGCTACGCCCACTTATCCCTGTTTGAGTTAGCGTCAGGCCCTCCAGCACCCTTTTGATTGCCGCCTCGCTCCAGAAGCGCTTCCTGATGTGTTCTCCTGCGTTTGGCAGGGCCGCGGAGGCTGCAGGCCGTCTGATGAACTCACCCGACCCCAGGAAGCGGCGCAGTTCTGATTTTACCGGCACACTAAATCATAAACGTGATAAAATCTCTGTACACAGAGGCTTGAAGGAACATGAATGGCTTCTCCCCCTGGTGCTTTACCTCAGTCGCAATGCAAAACGTATCCTGGTCTGCTGATGCTTCTAGATCTGGTATTGATGCCCACTTTGCCAGTTAATGCACACACAGACTGCTTTGGAGCAACACTACAGCTAATATGGTGTTGTGTGTTTGAAACCCAGTCAGTGTATTGTTACAGTTTATATATATATATATTTTAAAAATCAAACACACGAACACACGTTGACAACACTGTCTAAGAAAGCTCCTTTTGTAAAACTACACAAGAAGTTTCACTGCGTGGCCTGAGTAAATTAGAGGAACATGTTCTCAAAGCAATTAAGAGTGCTAAGATAGGCATCTGCTTACATTTGATATGTGGCCATTTCAACACCAAAGAGGGGGATGAGGAACTATGAAAGAGAGATGGAACTGGGCTAAAGAGGAAGGCCTGCTGCTGTCTGTAGATGGACCCGTTTATGTCTATGGTGACAGCTCGACAAAGATGGACGTTAGATGGACATTAAAATGGACACTAAGGCCGCCTGTCAGGGCCTCGGTGTCCGGCTGTCTCAGCTGGAGTGCGGGGATGCTTCTTGTGTCATCGCGGTGAGGCATAGGCCCTTCAGGCACATTCTTCACTGTCCACGCCTGCCTGAACACCTCCGCTGCCGGGAACAAGCGAATGAGATGAATTAGGCTATGGTGGCCCGTTGCTGACTGGTTGCTTTGTGCGAGTGATTGATGGGTAAATGATAATACTTGATTGGTCACTGGGTCACAGAGGTGGACAGGGCAGAGTGTGTGTCACATGAAGGTTAAGTGCCCATTTTGAAAGAAGCAAACTGTATGCACTGCACATCGACAGCATGGAAAATTGCACTGTCTGGCCCAATGTTCCGTTACCAAGGGTGGCTCCAAGCAGCATTGATTGGGAGAATCTATGTTTGCCGCTTGCTAATTTTTAATGTAGTTAGCTAGCAAGGACACCCAGCCTGGGAATACTCCTTCAGTGTCAGACAGATAGCCGCTGCAAATTAATGAAGCCGCTTCAGAAGTAATTGTTAGATCCTAGACGAGCCAGCGATACAACCTTTGCAACAGTAGAGGGATGTAAGGGATATACCTCTACTCAAGTGCAACCTTAGCAAATGTATTGCTCATCTTAAGCAATATCTTCCAGTATGTACAACAGTTATTTAGCAAACTAAAAACTATCCCTGGATTTAGGCTTATGTTTCCAGAAGAAAACCAAAAAATTCAGTTTGCCCTCAGCCAGCACAGCAGGAAGTATAAGTTTCTAGCACCTGAGTCCTTATTATCTGCAGGATCATTTCAACAGGATAATCTTTGTCTTCTCTGATTCAGCTGGTTTCCATAACAACACCCCTCCCCTCCCCCCTCCAAAAAAACTCTCCAAATTCAAAGATCCCCCCCCCGTCACATACCCACTCTGTAATTTTTTGTCATGGCCCCATTTCGAGAAGTGTTGTCTTGTCATGTAGAAACGACGTGGATTGCACAACATTTCCTGATGTAATGCTGCAGCTAATACATTACCAGTGAAATGCTAGACACACACGTAAATGCTCCCTGGCTAAACAATGCAGTGTTCAGTTTATGAGAATGTGATTCATGTTACCGTGCAGCGATGTGTCTGATCACTCTTTTATTATACATTGTTGGTATGCAGTATACATGGAAAGCTGTGATTAAGGTCAAGGGACTGAAGGTTTAGCTGAATAAATTACATTTGTAAATACTGCAGTGTGCAGACATGGCATTCATTTATATGCAGCTACATTTATACTGCACTTGACATTTTCAATATAAGGACAGGATTTATGTGTCTTTATGATCACTTTTCTCTGATAATATGCCATCTACAAAATTAGTGGATACCTTTTCAATTCAATAAGCTTGCTCAGGAAAACTTTTAAAAATGTGAAACTATCACTGAAGCACATTTCGGTGAGGAAATGCAAGGGAAAGAATTGTAAAACTAGTGAATTACTGTATAGTTATTTTGGCTGGGCCAGTTATAGATGATGTATGACAATATACTGGAGCTGTAATTGAAGTTCCACTGTGCTCTGCCTGCATCTAGCTCTGCCTGTGTGACCTTGGGTGTCCCCTCGACTGGCGCCCTATCCTGCAGTGTGTCAGCCCCCCTCCCCCCCCCCATTTGCTTTGGGTGCCAGCCTCCAGAGCCATAGCTCCTGTTTCACTGCAGCAGGCACCTGTGCCACCCCGCCCCACACACACACACACACAGCTGTGCCAAAAGGCATAGCTCACCACCTGCAGCCTCAACCACAGAAACGGCTCAAGGGTCAGCTTAAACCCAGCCCCAGCGGAAACGTATCCAATTACCTCACAGCGGAGGACCCATAATTTCATCATTATATTTCAGACATACGCACAAACTCTCGTCCGGGCAAAGCTCTTGACCTGCAAACGGCTGGCAGGCAAGTTGCCAAATGAGGAAATGGAGAATCATCCCTCGCAAGAACCAGCCTTCCGCAACCAGCTCTTCCCAGCAGCAAGGGGCAGGTTTGGCACAGGCGTGGGCGGGAGCAGTTCCTAATTCTTCAGCCTTAACCAACAGAAACCAGGTCACTGTGCCTTGTGCCCGGGGGCGCTCAAATTAATTGCAAATAAAGTTTAAACGGAGACGTGCTGGAGTGTGCTGCTCCTAGTTTGGCACGTTAGGCTGGAATCTGCGCTCCACACGTCACCACAGCGATATGTGCGGCATTTGGTTTGAGGACTCATCGGTCTTTCACAAGTGGCACAGTCATCCCTTGCAGACATGCTTGGACTTGGTTCCCTCTCTCTCCTGTCCACCGCACCTGCAGTGGCTCCTGTACGCCCACTAAATGATGCGCGCGATGCCCGCTGCGCTGCCAACACGACGGCGTCTCGTCTCTTTTCGCGGGCGCATTAATATTTCATACGCGCCTCGGCTCACGAACGCCGCAGCGAAGTGGTGCCAGCTCCCCGCCGCGAGAGTCCTGCCATGCCACCGCTCGCCACCGGATGGTGCCCAAGGCACACTCATTTCAGAGCCGTCGCGTCGAAGCGGACGCTGGACGTTTTTCGGCTGAGAGACTCCCGAGGCTGGATCAGAATGGGGCCGTAATTGAGTGGGGTTTGCACAAAAAGCTCAGCCTGACTTTCCAGCACGGAGGTTATTTTGGCTGCAGATTACTGCCAGTCAGCCATTAGGAACTGCTCCACACTCTGCCGGAGATTGGAGACTGAATGGCTTTCCCCTTGCCGAGTTAAAAAGTCTGCTAACAGTTTCAGAGTGATTCCAGAGAGTATCCCCGTACCCCTGGGATTAGGCTGTCAGCAGCTTCTCAGTATTTCGAAAGCAAACCGAGCGCATATCAACTTCACACCCAGCAATTTGTTTCTGCTCTGACGAAATGTGGAAATAACGCAATTCGTTGAAACACCTGGCCCCCCTAATCTTTTGCAATCTAATCATCCGAGGAGCCTAGACTGTTGAAGAAGGTGCAAAAGAAGTATTTTCAGCAGCACTGGCTTTTTTGGAAGGTGGGCATTTTATGCCTTGCCAGTTCAACTGAGGAGTAGTTAAGACACGCTGTCATGTTACCAGAGATGACACTATCCCCTCGTGTCTTCACAGGACGTAGGTAGCATCTATATTTACGCTCCCAGCAGGTGGCCAGGCAGATGTTTTGGCAGCATCCATGAGAGCTGGCGGCAGCTGGCTGAGAGCCGGAAGGTTCCGTGCCGGCACGACGTTCCAGAACGGCGACACATCACAACGGAAAACTTCTGAAGGCCAGCGGCCACCTCCCCCGGCTCTGTGTCAGGGTGCTCAGCAGCGGTGGCAGTACGGGGCGTTCGGGCTTGAATGGATGCCCTTTCGATGACGGGGTGTTCCAGACGCTCGGGCAGGCTCGCCGCCGCTTCGCTCCGCATTTTGGCCAGTGCAGAATCAGCCCAAGCTGGCAGGAAAGAGAACAGCTTGCAGCGAGGAGATGGTCAATTTGATCATCCTCCGGGAAGACTGCCCACTTGGAGAGTCGCAATGAAAACGATGATACAGAATGTATTATTTATGAGAAAGGTGCGAAATGCATGGAAATGTTCATATGCTGTGGTCCATGCATCACGACTACAAAAAAAAAAAAAAAAACAGCCAGCAGAAAGAGTAATGGAAAGGCTGTTTCTGCACCACAACCATACACCATCATAATGAAGCAAGAAATGTGCACCTCAAAAAGCATCCACGTCAAACCAGTGTGAAAGGAAAGATGGACACGTAGTGGAAATTCAGTGCATCACCAGGTTAGTTAGTGCGAGTATTGACTGAAAAAAATACCTTGGGCAGCGGTGCAGTGTACTGGTTAGTGAACTGTGCTTGTTCTTCAATGATTATGGTACTTAAGGGTTCCATTCCCAGCTCGGGTGCTGCCCTTGTACCCTTGAGCGGGATACTTAACCAGACTTGCTTCAGTAAAACATCCAGCTGTGTTCATGGATTTGCACGTAAAGATGTAAGCTGCGTATGTGGCTCGAGATAACAGTGTCTCCTAGATTCTGAAATCACTTGTATTACATCGTTACATCCTCAAAGAAAGGCAGCAAAGACAGACACGCTGTCTGGCTCTCCCATAGCTCTTCTGTAGAGCTTCCCTGGCTGAGTGTGGAGAGCCCCTCCTTGGCATCCCTCTGCAATGATACAGCAAAAGAGACACAGGACCCAGGACAGAGAAGGAAGAAAAGCACCAGTACAAATAGCCTGAGCCTGAACTCCTCCTTCCCCAAAATCAGAGCGAGAGGAAGAGCCCGCAAGCAAAGAGCAAGCAAGAGAAGGGAGCATGGAGCGTGGGTGTTTGTGTGCACGCGTGCGTGCGTACATGTGTGGCAATAATGCAACCGTTTGCATTCCAACCTCTACCGTGCCAATGGGCACAGGGTGTGCCCAAAAATGGCAGCGTGATCGTGATTGTGGGCGGAGGATCAAACAATCGAGTTTGTGGGTGGAGGCCCAACCTGATAGTCATATGTAGTCAAGTGAGACTTCATCATCCTTATTAGGGAAATTTATTCGGCTGCAATTTTTGTTCCTTAACACACAGTCACAATACTATATATAGACAACCCAATTCCTCCAACTGTGTTTGTGAGCACAGAAAGCAACCTGCTCTTTAAATGCGTCATTTGAATTCTGCTGCAACAGGCGTGGCACTGAATATTCGGCAGCTTTGCTCTCAGTTTTAAGTGTCCTCACCATGCTGTCATAGGTCCTCTGTCACACACGTACACATACACCCACACTCACACACACACACACACACACACACACAGCGGGATGACGCGTCTGTATAATGGCACTGCTTCTGCGATCACACTGCGCTTGAAATGGGATACAAACACAACCACTGGAGGGACTGGATCCAGGTCGCAGCCATGGCGTCATTGGTCAGGTCATCCAGGGCCAGACCGCTGAACTGCTGACCCATCTGTGGTTTCCCATTTTATAGTAGGAGCGAGTTGGCATCTCTTTAAACATTCAGCTCAGCCTTGTGCGGATTCAGCCACAAGGAGATGAATCTGCTCATTCCTTAATTTTACGCCAAGTCCGATCTCATCATCTGTCAGAGTGACAGAATGGGTGCAGGCACAGATTCCTGCTAGATACGGAGGAATAATCCACACAGTGAATCTCATACTTTATTTAGGGAAGCTTGTGTTGTGGGAGTGCCTTGAGGAGAGCCCCTCCTCCCCCTCACAACAGCGCTCTTTCAGAGTTTCTTCCGTTCTACCAGGAGATCCCACTCCCACAGACACCACCCACGCAACACTGCAGCCAAATCCCAGCATCCACACTTGAAGTTAGGCAAGACCCAGTCCTTGCACTGCAGACAGACACATGCAATGTGAAGGGGTTAAAGGTGCAGAGACCAGCATTAGAGCCAAGTCATTCACCCTCAGATAACTTCTGTGTCAGCTCCCCACAACCTCAAAAACAGAAAAAAAACTGAATTACTCCGAAGCATCCACCCATGTTCTGCCCTTTAATGAACTATTTAAGGCAGAGCAACTATGGAGGACTGAAAGCACATGGCTTTGGACTGGCTGGTGTGTGTTGCTGTAGCAACAGGCACAGCACAGCTGAGAGGAGGGGTTCTGTTGGTGTCAAACGCAAAGCTGCAGGAGCATTCTCTCCCCTGTTGACTGTTCATGGCCAAGCGCCATTAAACCTAGGAAGTGCCCCTCGAGCTTTGCTTGTTCTTGCCGGAGCAGGTGCATCACCTCCGTAAAGTACCTCTACAGGAAGGCTCAGAAAACACCCCTGCAGAAAAGAAAACTGAGCACCGCAGATGAGAAGGCGGGACCCCTGGGTTCTGGGGATGGAAGCTTCACTCGATTTAAAATGAGCCATTTGGTTCCTTCTGCTGTTTTTCGCCCCATAAACTGCAAACAGACAGCACAGATGTTACGCCTCTGATCTTCCACTTTTTCTCTTAGCTGTATCCTCCAGCAAGCTTTCAGAGCACTTACTGTGAAGGTGGCAATCGGGAACATTGCACACCAGGCCTATACTTTCAACACTACAGGGGAACTATTACACCACCGATAGCTCCCTGTGACAAGCTGCTGTAGGTATTTCAGCACTGCTCCTACTCTGGGATATCAACTAAACCTTGTAATAATATGCGCTGCCTTGCTTATTTTATGTTCAAACTTGTTTCACAGGAATTATGCTCATTTATTATGCAGTACATGAAGCAGCGGAAGGTACCGAGACCAGTATTGCAGTACTGGCACAGAGACAGATTCAGTCATTGGGCACAGAAATTGATGGCTGCCCTCCCTTGCCTCCCTGGAGTTTAAACTGAGTTGGGCCATCTACGCTCATTTCTAAGCAGTGAATGAAACTTTACTCCCTCTGACATTAGGCAGTAAGAGCTACCTGGCACCTGAAATGGTTCTTTTTTAAAACCCAGCCTTCCAGTAAAATCTCCGCTGGAAGGAAATTAAACTGAGTTCCCACAGGCTGGTTTGAACGGCCATCTAATGATGCCCAGGAAAGAACAAAATGGCATAAAGGCTAAGAAATGAAGGGAACAGAGACAATACACAAGTTAGGCTGCAGCCAACTCCCCCTGTTTCAGATTTATACTCCCTTTCTCTCTTTCTGCCCTTCTCCTACACCCTCTCTCTCTCTCTCTCTCTCTACACACACACCACAATCCAACACCAGGAACTCGTGCCAGCCCTTTCTCCTTGCAAATCTGTAGGACAACGCTTCTACACACTAATCAGCAACTGGAGACTCCCACAGCATCTGGTCTCGGGGAGAGGGGGGTATCAAACTGCCTGACGAGAGCGCCAGGTGAACCCCAGCCCTGTCCGTCACGGTGCAGGGGGGCCGCTCTGGTTACATCTGTAATCTTTAGCGACGCGGCTCCTGTGTAAAGCAATGCCCTTGAAAAGATGCGGGGGGCAGCCTCCGCTCCGCTCCTGTTGCATTGGGACCCTCTCGGGCTTTTTTGGATCCTTCCTGCGCCCCCCGGTCTCCCCTCCTCCAGGCTCCACGCTGACTCGCTCCCGCAGCTGGCAGGGCCTTTGGCAGCAGAGAGCTGAGCAGGGGGAGTTCAGTTACCCCCTCTGTTGTCATATGGACCAATCAATGTGCGGTACTGCCAAATGCGTGACCTAGCCAATGAGTGTAAAAAACCCCCACAAAAAAACGACTTCATAATGACACAGTTCCCTCATAACCGCCACACAAGCCTGCCAAAATCTAATATTTCTGAAACCTTGATCTATCCCTGAGTGAAAGCAAATTAAAAGTCAGTTTATCATCTTACAGCAGGTGATGAAAGTTCATACTGAAGACAGATAAGCAAGGTGTGAACCTCAGAACTTTTTTAATACTTATGCATACTTGGGGGCGGTGATTTCGTCTGAGGTGAAGCCAGGAGTGCATTTATACCTCATACTTTTCTTTCTAATTACTTTTTTATGTAAAACATAACTCAACATCACCCGTGTGATATATTTCCTAGCTGTGTTTGCATAGGTTAGAAAGAACAGAGGTAATCAATGGCAAGAAACTATGAAAATGACACATTTAAGAAAATAAGAATATTTCTTGCCAACTGAGGTTGTTTTTCTCGCCTTTTTTGATTCTGTTCCATTTATCGTGAAATTGAGTATCAAGCCAACTCTCACCACCCAAGTCTCCAAATAAATAAGATCTGAGATGAAACATAGCACACATCTTTGCAACACTGTGCCTGTTGATTTAATCTTAGAGGCAGTTCTGCAATTCGTATGAGCTCCTGCTTCGGTTTGGAAATTCCCAAGAGCAAAAAACATTAATTTTGATTACCAGAAACTGTTTGATTTTGTACATTAATATGGAATTTAATTTAGAATGTATAAGCACTTTCTGGTAAAATATAGTATACTGCAGGATATAGTAACAGTAACAAACTGTGTTCACACACAATCTTGTGATAATATTTTACAGATTTGTAAAAGTCGTTCTCAGACACGGACAGACTTTGAGTGAAAAGTTTTGTGCAGTGTCTCTGCACTTCTACATGTTTAGAAACTCCCCAGGTAATGTTGTTATTGCTGCAAGCCATTTGATAGCGACATTCCAGATTCCAGAGACCATGATAATAAATGGAGCAAGCTCCGGACGAATACAGCATGAGCCTAATTCACATGTTGAGATGACATCACATTTACCGATACGATAGGTTGCACTTATATGGCTCATTCGACAATCGAAGGGAGTTTACACTGAAATGAAGGGAATCACCAGAGTCACCAACTCAGATGATACACAGCAGCCATTTTGTTTTCCCAGAATGGGTAGCAAGCAGCAGCTGACGTGCTGTACAGTGCATGCCTTATTCACCAGAATACAAAATGGCCTCAAGCACAGGTGTCAGAATCCAGTCCTGGAGGGCTACAGTGTCCACTGGTGTGACTCTGCACCAATGACTCATTTAAGCTGTTGATTTACTAAAAATGCACGCAGTTTGTTCTCAAGGTCCTCCTGAGGCTACCAAATAAAGGAAGCCGCAAACACCTGAGTGTGGTACTTCTGGTCTAAGGAGTTTCACAGGTGGTGTGTCAGAGCAGGCGGGCATTCACACTTAAAGAGGAACAAGCTTGTTCACAAGACCTTGGTGTTCTCTGCCACATGTATTTTTAATGCAAAACTTGCGCGAGTGCCCGTGGGGACCATACGCCATCTTTACAGGGCGAACCCGCCCTTCACCGAAGTCCCATTGGATGACGGTCTTCCCTGGAGGTGCAAAACGCTTTCCTTTAGACGCCATCAATGTTTAAGGCGCCACTGTGCTTTTCAAAGCCGTGGGATATGACGAGAATGTGCCGTAGTAGACGAGAGCAGGAGAGACGTGTACATTACCATGAATGGGGGACGGAAGAAACTGAAATGTATGAAGCAGATGGAAGAATCACAGCACTGTGATCCCTTTATATTTCACTATATATTTCAATGGATGTCCTGCAGGGGGAAAAGAAACTATTGAGTTACACCTAATCTCCAATTCACCTGGCCTGGGTCATTTGTTTCTGTTTATCTTCAGACTGATCAGACTCGAGACGTCTTTCTTTAGGGTCAGATGGTCATGCAAATCAGCAAATCCATGTAACGGCTGACCCCCTCATCACCTTCAGACTGCAGTGTGCTCTCAGAGAGGACACAGAGACCACAGAAGAAGTTGGTGTCGTACCGTTAATACGTTAATTTTCTTGTCACCTGGAACAAGGAACTGTATAACTCTATCCACCCCCCTCCCCCCCCATTGCGCATTTGGATTCCTGTGGTGTGTTCTGCTGTGCAGATGGAATGCTGGACCTCAGTGTGACTTTGAGAGATGGCCTTGTGCATGTCCAAATAAGCGAGGCAGACCTGTCACCCTTCCATCTGGGACCGTGAGCTGGAGCAGACTGCAGGTTTCCTGTGGAACCCTGCTTACACAGCAAAACCAACATGGCTCCCAGCCTCATCTGCCATTCTCAAAGGCGAACAGCAGCTCCTGCACCTGCATTATGTGCTGTCCTGCATTTCTTATGAGCTGAACAAACCCCAGATGAGCAGAATCCCTGGATTAGGCCTCAGTGGTGAAGTTACTAAGTCCACTAATTCATGACACAAGCAGCACAGAAGAAAACCCTAAGATGAATGTGACAGAAATCCACATAAAAGAAGATAACTATGTTAATATGTTTAACTTTTATGTTCATACTGTATAATGTTGTTATTATAGAACTTCATGCAAGTGTTAACATGTATCATACCCAAAGGACATAATCACAAGGCCCCCTTTCAATTCCAATGAAAATGTAGTCTAGTTTAAATGTTAAATTTCACCCAGTGTTACGTATTCATACAACATATTTCCTCCATTGTAGTGTTTTCCAAATTAAGCACTGGGGTAAGAAACTAACATTTACTTGCAAAATCCCCCAAAGTTAAGGAGAAAGTCAGTTTCCGCTATAATGAATAGGAGGCTCACATGTTTTAAATGGTGCTTCTTTTCATCTCACAAACCTGATTAAAGAAGCGATAATGAAAGACGTGTGTATTTATAGCCCACTGTAGCCTCGTGAGAGCAAAAAATAAATCCAGTAGAGAAGTCACTGGATCCATTCATTTTCCCGAACAAAGACATTATGTTTCACTGCGTGCCTGCACACACACTTAAATCACTCCCCGTTCTGTTACAGATGAAGAACCGGCATATTAAAAGCAGTCCCCTGAGGAGCACTGTAACAGATACATCACATACAAGCTAGACATATATGAATATTTACTGCAGTCAGAAATAAGTGCTATTAAAAAAACCCTATTCGTATACCCATAAAAGGCAACCCCTTCTCAGACACGTTTCAAAACAACCCAATTACCATATGGCTGCATACCCAACATGCAGCTGGAGACTAGCCACTAAAATGTGTATCTTTCTTTAATATGGACCATGTCACTTCGCTAAACCTTTACTGCAGAATTTTTCATCCGACAGTGAGGGAGGTTTGGATCAGTAATAAATGTGTAAATATGACAGGAGCACATATTTACCAATGTGGATTTTGGCCCGACTCCGAGGTGATCAATCTCCCTGCCTGGGCCAGACCCCAACCCAACCCAGCCCCACCCCTACCCACACTGACTCCACCCCTCCTCTGACTTTGCCACGAGTTGAACCGTAACGCACCAATCACGTGGCTTCCCTGTGGGACGTCACACGCGCGAGGACTCTTTGGTGACAGATCCACAGCTCTGTGTTGCCTCAGATTAATATTTCATCAGAGATGGCTCTCTAATTGAAGGCGGCGCAGTCGACACCCCGTGGCAGGGGGAGCGTATGGGGTCCCCGAAGGACGGCAGAAGCGCCAACGTGGCTCTGATCTGTCGCTCCTCTCTGTCGCGCAAGACAAGCCAAAGCACAAGCAGCCCAGATCTCTTCAGATCTTCCTCATTTGTGTTCCTCACCCTCCCTCTGCAGACAAAGAACTGTCACTGCACGCTGCCCATGGGAACGAAGGCTATTTGGGATAATAAAGTCCTCCTTAAGAGTAGACCAGCCAGAATGCTCCAGTGGATCAATAGTCTTAGAGGCCAGCGGAGGACACTTCTCCCAGTGAGAGAGAAAACCCTCCTTCTGACAGGGAGATCTGCACTGCTGTTGATCGCGTAGACGCACCACTAATCATTCTGGGCATCCCCAAACCTGTTCCATCATGCCGTCTGTCACATGGTTTACCTCGGCATCCTTAGGATCCAGGTCTCCATGGCGCTTACTGTCTGTACGTACCGAGCTCTCACATTGGTGATTACTGTATGATGTAACGGATCATGCCCATGCTGAGGACTGTGTGTTCAAACGGTGGGTTTCCATAGTGATGGCCACGTGTCTCCACCATGCTTGCAGTTTGATGGGCATTGATGGAAACTGTGGTAGATGCGTGTGGGGGAAAACAGCATAGTCTATATGATGATGGCCACCTGAAATATGGCACTTTGCCACTGTGTTGCTATGCCTTAGAACAGTAGCTCTCATGTTGATGGAAATGACCAGGAACTGACCAGGGGCACAATCAGGCCTCCTACTGTACTCTCTGGGCTGCCGCTTACCCATGGTGAAAATACTTCTCAGATCTACCATTAGCAATGCATACCAGTTAAAACGTAACAAGATTTATGGCTTTATTTTTCTCTGTTTGTGGGTTTCTGAGTCAACCCTTCTGAGTCACTGGGAGGCAGCACCAACCGCAAGCTTGGCCAGAATAACCCAGCAAGGACAACAGATTTCATATGGCAGAGACAAGAAAACTCACTCCTCCATTCAGCCTCTTCAAAGCTGGCCCCAGTTCATTTCTTCCCACCAAACATTCACAGACCCCGCTCATCCCCCCCACCCACCCAGCCCCCCAGAATCACATTTTCCCTTCCAGAATGTTAATAATGCCAGCAGTCTTCTGCTATTTAACCAACAGTGAAACAACTTTACTAAAACTTTACTGAAATCAGCTCTGCAAAAGGAGGAGAAAGTGTGTGGAGCGGAATCTGTCAAGCCCATTTTTAATGGGGGGTTTGGGTGTTAAAAATGATCATGAACTGAAGGGCTCTACCTCAGGGAGTGAGTTCACACCTCCTGTTCAGCACATTCCTTTGGGAACCTTGCTAACAGTCTTATTTAATCCCACGGATGTGGTCAACACCTGTAGACAGCTGCACAAGAGTTGAGCAAGTCTGAGAACGCAAGAACAACGTTACATTTCATTACCGTGGCAAGTAGAGGGAAAGGAAGTTCACACATCTACCACTTCCTGTTTTAGCCGCAGAGGTTCAGCAAGGCGGTTTATGAGGGCGCCAAATTCATAAGACAGTGCAGTGCTGCAAAGGCGCTGGCTTGTAAAAAAAAAAAAAAGGAGTTTGGATCCAAAAAAGCTGCTTTTTCCCCATTATCCTTACAAGCTAATTCCCTTGGCACAAGCTGCCATTTTGACTATTGACCACTGATTAAAAGGTTGGTCTCTTGACTTTTTCTTTTGAATGCAACATGCTACAAGCAGAATCAGGTGTCTTGGTGCTGGGGTAAAACAAAAACCTGCACCTACAATGGTCCTTTTTGGATAAGATTGGGGACCCCTGACATACTCATTTTTAGGAAACTATTAGCAATTTGTTAAAATGAAGTACAGGTTCAGTAAAATGTCCCCTTTATCCCCGTTCTGGTCCAATTAATTTTTTGTGCTACCAATTACTTATTGAGAGTCATTAGAACACATGGAGTGCTGCAGTAAACCCTGTCTAAAAGGGGCTTTCAGCAGACCATCGCTCTATACTGCACCAGTCTGAAGAGCTCTCCCTCTGTCTCTTCCTTGTGTTCACTGTTTGGCAGCGAAAGTACTTATTCCCTGCTACAGCATCTCTGCACACATCTCTGCCTTCACGCCTTCCTACCTGTCTGCATCTCCCTCCGTGAAACGAGGCATGCACGTCACGCCTTGTGTGGGTGGCGTCCCACACACCCTGAAACCCGGGACTTTCAGGCAGACCAGCCTTCTGAGACAGTAAGTCATGCTGGCGGAGGAGATCATCCTCAGTGCAATACAGGGAAGTCTGAATTACAGCTGAATTACACACACACACACACACACACACACACACACTCTCTCTCTCTCCCTCTCTCTCTCCCAGGCATTTCCACTTCGCAGGACGATAAGGAGAAATAAGATTGGTCATCAAACACTCGTTACTCATGATCACATGACTAACTAGCTGCATATCAGCCACAGTTACAGTTGGACTGGAGGGCATTCCGGGTAATTCAGTAAATGACTGCGCCAAACATTACACTTATTTGGCAGACGCTTTTATCCAAAGCGACGTACAAAAGTGCCTTTCATGGTCATGGACAACTACAAAACACGGGTTCAATAAGGTTCAAACAAAACTAACTAATGACAAAAAGCAACAAGATGTCTTTCCTTATTCATTTGGACAATCATTTCTTTACCACATTTTATGAATCTTAAGACAGCATTTCTCTGCTGCATCTCATAAGTATTGTTTATAACCCAAACTATATACTATACATCGTTTCACTTCACTGAATATTGTTATTAAGCAGCAAACTCCACGTAGCACGACAGGACACAGTTCTGCAATGCTTTTAAAATCAAAGATAAAAGTAAGAAAAAAAGCCAGGCTTCAGTACAATCAGAACTCTCGTACTGCACTAAGGACCAGGGGGGCTTTCCATGTCTGTTTGTTTTGATAACCACAAAATGGTCTTTTATCCGGTGCCTTCTGCTTCAAAAATGAGACTCTCACTGAGCTCCCTGCCACACGAAGCCACGGCTCCACGTCCAATTAAAAGTCGGTCCAGGCCTCCCCCTTACCGCTGTCATAAAAGACTGAAGATCCATGATAATTCAGGAAGCGCTATAACTACGGGCGCCTCCGAGAATTCGAGCGCCGGGCTTTAAAAAATCAAATTAGCGGATTGAAAAAGGAATGAGGCGGCGTGCAATCACATCGCGCAGCTCCAGGTCGTCTGCAGGTGCGCCCGCTAAATCTAATGAGCAGCCCATATAAAAGGAGGCAGCCATGCAAATTCCCCCGTCCTCACTCTCGCACGCTCCCTTCCGTCTCTTATGTAATTGGTTTTGTGCTTAATCACAGCAGGCTGAAACACGGCGTATTGGTATGCATGAAAAGAGACCTTTTTCGCAGAAATCAAAAAGTACCCACAAAAGTCTACAAAGTTTAGTGGTTGTGGTTTACAGGATTTAAGTTTACCGGCTCAAATAAAATAACTGACTGTTATCTATTCCAAAGAGAGGAGGCAGTACACTAATGACCTTAGGGATACTTTCCATTATAGACTGAGGTGAAACAGGTCATGGAATGAGACAACGGAAGTGCCAACATACTGTACATTTTCTCTTCAACTTCTGTTCAAGGAAATGCTGGTTGCCACACAGAGAGTTTGCTAATAGTAATCCTGTGTGCCAAGTTATTGAAACATAGTGGGTCCTGGGTGCACAGGCAAGGAAACAGAATTGCAAATTTATTACATTTTTTGAGAAAGAAACATGGAGAGAATTCTAGCCGATCACATTATTCCTGGGCTACGCCTGTCTCTTGTGCGTGCCCGCTACATGACTGCCTCTCTGCCAGATCACCCTGAAACTCGGAACGCTTCGGCGTACTGGCATGCCACCACCGCACCGTCTGGTGATATTTAGTCCCCTGGGCTAAATTATTGTGACACCAAGAGCACTGGAGGCCACAGACAGTGATATATCGGGCTCTGGAATACAATACGAGTGAAACTATAATCAGATCAATGGCTTATTTTAAATTAAAGTGTAGTGGAAGCCTAGTCATTGATTGTCATCGTACACCACTGTTGTGAGCCAGGCCTCTAGACCGATGCGGGTGCTATGAGACAAACACACACACTTACACACGCAGTGCTCTCAAATTTATGTTCTAAGAAAAGCCGCTCTTTCCTTTTCTCCAGAATAATGTGTCAGTTTGCCAAGGTTGGCCTGCATGTTTACCCTCCGAACAACAGGTGGCGCAGCACAAGTCTGCTACAGAGACATGGAAAATCAGAGTAGCAAGGATGAGAAGGCAAACGGCTGGCTACACAGACTCAGCTCAGCTATAATCCCGTACTGCAGTGTCGAAGCACTGAATGAGTCTGACAAAGCACAAGCATCAGAAGCCCATCTGAGCTGTGGACAGCCACCCACGAAACTCAGCATTAGCATGAGGCTTTCAGAAGTCTTGTTTGTCATGTTTTTAGGTTTCCAAAGTTTCCCTTCCCAATTATACTTTTTTCTCAAAGCTGGGTCAGGGCTATAAATACCATTTAAATTTAACTTTGTTCCCTGGGTAGAAGACCATGAAAAATAAATCAGGAAACAAGTACTACAAACCCTCAAAAGCCTCAGAGATCAAAGGCAGCGATCAGCAGTTCTGAAACAAGGCCAGTAACGCTGTCATCACACAATCAGCTAATGAGGGCTTTCTGTAGTTTCAGGACTACGGTGCGCGCTTCCAAAGAAGTGTGCATTGCGTGTGTGTGTGTGTGTGTGTGCTGTGCATGTGGGTATATATGTGTGTGGTATGAGTGTGTGTGTGCGCGGTGTGAGTGTGTTTGTGTGTCTGCTGTGTGTGTGTGTGCGTGTATGTGTGTGCATGTGAGTGTGTGTGTTTGTGTTCATGGGTGTGCGTGTGTATGTGCATGTGTGTGTGGTATGCGTGTGTGTGAGGTAAGGATAAATACAAAAGCAGGTGATTTCTTAGCCAAAAGCACATATCTGTACTCATGCTGTGCTTGATGTTCTCACAGCGCTGATGGCTCTGACGCTAACCTGAAGTTTAGAGTGCGAGGAGAGCACAGCAAAGCATGTTCACTGAGACAGACTGCTGTTTCCGGCGAGCTTCCAACAAAACGGGATCTTTGATTATCGCACAGAGAAACCCCCCCAGGACTTCAGGCATATGCAAATGGGCAGGGCTGGCAGTGCGTCTTCTCTTAACCTACTGTAACAGCGGGCTAAAAGAGGAAACGTCTTCCCTGGCGCGATAAAAAAAGATTACACCTCCGGTACAAGCTCCAGACTGACGGGAGAGGAGCGGGAGCATCACTCTCTGTCCGGCAGCTCTCTGTCCTCTGTCCAAAAAAATAAAGAAAAACAAAAATAAATAATGCATCAGGGGGCACATGACACAGGAATAAATAAAAGAGTGAGCGATTAGACGAGGGAGGAGACGGAGCCCCAGAGAAGAGGGGGAGCGTGCGAACGTCTGCGCGTGTGGGCTCATGACTAATTCATGAGTCGCTCTCTCTCCCCGTGTCATCTCCCAGCTCTACCCCAGGCACCCAGTGCTTTGAATCGCCTGCCTCCCAGAGCACCAGCACGGAATAAAACAACATGAAGCCCCAGACTTAATTGAGTCAGTGTACACAGAGCAGGGAAACAGAGATAATGTTGCTCTGAGGCTGAGGCTTCGTGAGCCCCGTAGTGGGCGGTGCTACCGTGCGCTGTCAATCAGCCTCACTGACACCAAATGCTCATAAATTTTATTTTCAAATTCTCTTAAATACAAAATGCTACTGTAGGTGCAGATACCGAGTTACTGCACATGACGGCTACAATCATTTTGGGTACTCCTGAAGACTCCTGAAGGGCTGCAGATGAGCACGGGGGCGGAGCCAACAGGAGACTGACCACGAGAGGCCGTCTCCACCAGGCCACTCCCCACTGTCTCGTCAGCAATGCCCATGACGGTGGGTCGGCCAATCGCAAGCTGGCACGCCGACAGCAGTCAAAATGAGTTTCAGCGAGACGCACAGAACTGGATTCATATTGACGGGCAGACGGAGGCTGGCGCTGACAGAAGCAGACGCTGGCTTCATTTCAGCAGAGATTAAACCGGCTGCAATCCCAGAGTGAGCTCTTCGGTTTCTCGTGATGCAGCGCGGAATATTCCAAGAGACGAGAAACGCTCACCCCAGACCAGGAAGGACGGGCGCGCTTTATCCTCAAACGCCTGAAGACGCCCTGCAGCCCATTACTGGCTGCAATGCCAAGCGCCGCTGCCAAAACACCTCTTTTCTTTTCCCGTACACTTTTGGCGCCCAGTCTATTAAGATGCTATATCTGGATATATATATATTCTCATCCAAGACCACAGCAGAAAAACAATCAGTGCAGGTTCTTGGAAACACTTTGTGTAACTTGCACAAGGCAATGCTAGCAACAATATACAACATGGTGGATCTGTTTCCAGACATTTTATTACTAAAAAAGGAAAAGAGAGAGACTCAGCTCCAAATTGGGAATTTTCATACCAGACTCATTATGCGCACTTGGGATCTTGAAAAGGCAAGCATATCCCAGGGAGCAGACAGTGAGATAGAGGGCAGTGGGCTCAAATTCCTGTTGGGACCCTCCTCTCTGTTGGGCTACATAAATATACGTGTCAAATGTAGCTAGCCACACAAGCCACCTTACATAAGAACATTCTGCTCATGTAAGCTAAGCAATATACAAATAAACAGAAACACATGAAACATGTAATAATAATAATAATACAGAAAATGCATACTAAGTACAGTAAGTGAGAAGGCAGGTGGAACTAGTGGGCTCCACAGTGCAGACCTTATAAAATCACATATTGGTAAAACATTAATTATGTGGGGGTGGGGGTTTTATTATATTCGTATTTATATCTGTTATATTCTGCTTCATCATGTCTCCGCCCTGGGGGGTGGTGGTGCGGGGGGGAGGTGTTAAACATGGTAACAGCACGCAGAGACGCTGTGGAAGCGAGCGGGAGCGGTGACTCACACCGGCGCGTGGGCCCGTTTCTCATATGTCACCCACTCCGGGGTCCGCTCCGCGCCAACTCCTGCCAGCGTGGGACACCCCCACCCTGCCTCCAGCGTGGAACCTTTCTCCCTGTCCCCCCCCACCCACCCCCCCCAACCTGGGATACTGCCCCCTTTCCCCCAGCCTGGGACATCACGCACAGAAACACCCCACTCCCCTTTCTGAGAGTATCACTGAGCTTCTTGGTGATGCTGCACTTCCGTATTCCTGAGTCTTAAGACCAACACTGATGTTCTCCACTACTGTAAGTTGTTCTGGGTAAGACCATCTGCTAAGGGAGGTCATGTAATGTAAGGTCTGAGAGGGCAGCTTTCAGAAAAAATTATAAATAATGACAAAAAGACAGTGGTTAAAAAAAGAGGTAAAAAAGAGTCCTTCAACAACTTGTTTAGTCTCTGTGTCACATGGTCTCCTGAGAAGCAGTTGGCTGAGTCTGTGGTCCAGCTGTTGAACCAGTGGTCCTGCCCTGCAGTGGGGTTATATGGGTCAAGCAGTGCACCTGCCCAGAACTTCATACCAACCACCTCCACAGAGAACGGACTCGCCGTCGTCATGGAGACAGCCACCCACTTAACCCTCACCTTGGGGTCGCACGCACTGATCTCCATGGAGACAGGTTAGTGGGGGCGGTTCCATTATGGCAGACACCCGCAGGGTGCATTCTAATGACAGCATCTACCTGGCTGGCAGCGTTGGCCGAACATCGCGCTCCGCGGCGTGTAACTGGAGCCACCCACTGCAGCCGCCCTGCCTCGCTTAGAGAAAAAAATACCCCTGCGTTCCCCATATGGGACCCGAACTCACGACCATCTGGTGGACCCTCTGTGAACCCCCAAAAAACCGTGGCGCCACTGACCCTGAGGAAGCGCAGAAAAAAAAAACGCCCTGGGCTCCTGGGTGATTATATTTCTGAGTTGGTTGATTATTAGGACAGACTCTGGACAGCAGGCAGTCACCGGTCATTAGTGTGATTTTCCCAGGCCAGGATGACAGAGGACTGAACAGGTGCTCATCTACATGCAGCTGTACGGATATCCTGGCATGGAGCAGAGTTTCTGCACAGCACTGAACACTCTCTCTCCTCAGTGCTTAGGAAAAGCTAATAAAAGCTACTGCTCAGATGGAATGGATCAATATTTTTGAAGCCTAAAATGAGAGAACGGTATAAATCAAGTTCAACTTTTAAATGGTCTGTAGTTTGTTTACTGGAATAAAAACCATCATGCCATGTAATTTTTACCAACTGACCAAACAGTAAAAAATTATTAAATTATTCAGAAATGGGTGCATACAATTAATTAACAGTTGAATACATTTTTTAAAATCCGCTCATTTTGGTTGGCAGCCCTAGAGAAGTAATTTAAAGGAAGGACTGACAAACTGAATCCCCATGAGACAGAAGCCGGGCTTATGGCTTATGGATGACATTCTGATATCATTTGAAAAAGAACATAGTAAATTAATTAATTCAGTACAAATACTAAATAAATGCTCAGACATAGTGCCCCATCGAAAAAATTCTCTGGGTTCACACAGAGTTTCTTTCTTCTGAAACTCATTGGTGTGAGACCCTTGGACTCTGCTCAGACCAGACCTTTTGTTTCTGTGGAAATTTTACACAGACCTCCTCACGCTTTCCAGCACTTTCCGAAGAGCTCCTTCTGAATGGCAGAAGGGTCGAGGACTGAACTTGACACTCTGTGAGAAACTTCAGCCCACTGTGAGGCGCTGCCCGGAAGCCTTCACCTCCTGCAGCCTGTACAGCTTCAGGGCCTGCCGTGATTGGCTAATCAGTGACCCCACATCAGAACCTCCCTCGAACGCTGCATTAGCAAGCGTGCAATGATCTGCGTGGGTCAGCCATGGATTTCTGCGTGGGTGGGTAAACCAGCCGATCGCACGTAGCTACTGCCTGAGATCATGTTCTAGTGACTGACCTTGACTGACACGCGCTCATTGTGAAATGGTGCACATGCTGGGCGGCGGCCGTCCCTCAAATACTCAAAATGTCCGTCTGGCCAGCTGCTGAGTACGATTCTCCCTTTAGTATGTACCCTGCTCAGTGCATGTGAGCGTAAAGGGCAGGTTAAACCCTAATCCTGACTCCAGGACACAGGGCCTGTTGAAGGACCTTGATATACAGAGAAGCATGGATTGTGATGCTCATCTCTCATTGGCCATATTTAACCTTGTTCTAGCCAATGGGAGACCGGTACACTCACTTGTCTCTTAATGACCGCCAGGTTCTCCCGGGCCTGGCTCAGGAGATGGTCCAGCATTTTGGGGTTATCCACATTCCGGTTCTCTCTGAAACCATCCTTCACTCTGCGCAGGGCATACGTCCTAGGACAGAGACGGCAAAATACGGGATTTAATCGCCAACCTGGAACCTGGGAACCCACCCCTGTCACATGCCAACAGCTCTCATACCATTCCCTTCTCATTACCTGGAGGCTTCTGCACACGAGGGATTACATAACAATGTGGGCGCAGAAAACTTCTGAGTTAGGAAACAATTACTGTGCCCTGAAAGGTTAGGTTATACAATATACTTCTGTGCTCACAAGCTGTAACATGGAGTTTTCATCCTTACAGAAGAATCTGATATGATGCTTAACGGCTGGATGATGTGACACTTGAGTGACAGACATAAAGAAGAGGGTATGGGTCTGCATTCATTAAAAATAGAACAACTGGCTCGTGGGCGACAACACCGTAGGAGCACGAGCACCGGTGCAGATGGGACATTTAGCTATTCCAATCCAGAGAGAAAGAAAGTCAATAATCTGAACGCTTGGAAAAAGAAAGACAACTGTGTCCCATTATAATGTAATTAAACCATGACCCTTGATTGTGATGTAATTAACACTGACCCTTTTTTTGAAGTGGGACACCAATGTTCCCAGTAGGATGTCCCACCTTTTTATACTGGCAAAATTTAAAGTCTAAACAATGTATTACACAACTCAATCATAACAAATAAATAAATAAGTGAATCCTTCCCCTCATCATTTAGCCTACATTGTTATTTGACTGGAAATGTTTGGAGACTCACTTATCAGTCCCAGTGTACTCTGAAAATCTGTTATCTTCCTGTGTCTGACTAATCAATATAGCACAAAACTCACTTTCAAGTTATAAACTTTTGATAAACCAGAAGTTGCTTGTGTGTGACAGCAATGGGAAGTTTACCATAAATGGGAAGTTCACCATAAAACAATACTCATAAAAGCCTGATGTGGCAAGTGCAAGGATGTTATGGTCTTAAATATTCAAGGTAAAATATCTCTACATGCTCAGAGTATACATACACATCCCATCACTACATGAGTCAATTTGAAGTATAACTCATTATGTTGATCTTCCATCGATCCATCCATTATCTATACCCGCTTATCCTGGACAGGGTTGCGGGGGGTGCTGGAGCCTATCCTAGCATGCATTGGGCAAGAGGCAGGAATACACCCTGAACAGGCCACCAATTCATTGCAGGACACACACACCATTCACTCACACACTCATACCTATGGGCAATTTAGAGTCTCCAATTAGCCTACCTGCATGTCTTTGGACTGTGGAAGGAAACCATAGTACCCGGGGGGAACCCACATGGACACAGGGAGAACATGCAAACTCCACACAGAAAGGCCCCAAGCTGAGATTCAAACCCACAACCTTCTTGCTGAAAGGTGACAGGGCTATCCACTGCACCGCCGTGTGTTGATCTTAAAAAAATAAATAAATAAATTTTAAAAAAACATGAGTTTATTTTCCTTTATTTAGCTTCCATGACAAAGAAGAAAGGGGTTGTCTCATTCCCGTCTCGATTGACTCTACACATCAAATGCAAAAATTTTAGGCCTCTGATATTTCCTGTGCGGGAAATTTTGTTTGCTATGCATGCAAAACTTGATAAAAAACAAAAGAATGGTTGGTTGAGCTGAAAGGTTCCTTGCATGCCTAATTAATTGGTAATTCATCAGCTGAACACAGTTAAACAACTCTCACTTATCTTGAATATATATTCTGAGATATAGGGCCTGAATCACAAAGCGCCAGTCACAGATGAATCGGAATTTTGAATGACGTACACGATGTCTGTTTGAAGCTGTCTATCCAAAAGTTCAGAGGGAAACTGGCAGTATAGCATGCTTGTGATGTAGCCCACTTCAAAACACTTCAGCTTCCATCTGTTCCACGTCATACCCATTTTGACCTACGCTAGTGGGGCTCCACAAAAAAGAATCTTTAATCCTTGAAGACGCAGTCGCATTAGACTAATAAATTCTTCCATTGCAGAAGATCTGTTATATAGAAGAGTTGCTTTCAAATAGTTTTGTTTACTGTAGCCTTTTAAACCAGTATTTACGCATGATTGTTTTTGTTTTATTATGCGTCTCCCTTGGTAAGTCGCTCCCCTCCAGAACTGTCATATTTTCAAGGCCAGACCCTAACAAGCTGTTTACCTTTTACTCTGGTAAAAACAGAGACACTTGGGAGCATTCAGCACTGAGCCTTACATAGTTAAATATATACTCTGGGCTGTAGACAAACGAATGGCGTGAAATGTCCCTTTCTGTCTTAAATAACATAGCTCTAATTGTTATTACATGAATAAGCATTAAAACCGAACAAAGTGTCCTGACAGCACAGGCCTTGCTGGATGTTTCTTTCCACAGCAAATTTCAAGTTTGATGTACCATTTAAAATGTTTTATCTAAGAATAAAATGAACATACACTCAGCTGCCTACGGTGTATCGCATACGTACACATTTTAACTGAAAGAAAAACAAACACGCCTTCCCTTTTCTCTTAAGTTTAATTGCAGCTGAACGCGCCGTCTCTAAACAGCATCTCCAGGGAATTCCGGCGCGCAATGCGAAGGCCTGAAAAATGCGCAGTCCTTCTTGCGGCAGCGACGGGCGACGGTCGCTGACATCCAGACGGCGCGTAAAGCACGCGGCGAAAGGGCTCCGTGGGGCCGGGCCCTTTAAATCACGCGATGGCGTCTGAGGGAAGGGGCAGACACGACGCAGCGCGTTTAACAGGCAGGAAACTGCGGATCGATTCGCAAACGGGGCGCGCCAGATGGCGCGTTGCCATGGCGGCCCGGGAACGCTCACCTCTTTCTGACAGATGTCTTTTACCGAGTTTGCAGAACAACGTCGGCGTAAGATGTGTAGCCGCTCGACGCTACGGAGCAGCGATCCTCCACAGAAACGGTTTTCATGTTTCTTTAATAGGAGGCTTACATGGCGGCGTGTCAGGCCGGGGGAAATAAGCTCAGCTCTCACAGCCGTTTGATAGATTCCATACTTTATATTCATACAAAGTGTGCCAGAAAAAAACTGAAACGCAGAATGGAATTTATACTGAACACCCATGCATGCAAAAGCACTGAGTAACACAAAGGGGACGGGGCATGAGACGCGATGCCATGCTCCATATATCATGGTTACAAGTGGTAATTTAAATTCTGAACAATATTTATTTATGTTTAAACATACATACATACATACATATTTATACTGTGCTATGCATCCACACAGTAGCATTAATGTGGTGCTCCATCATTTGGTTATATGGCAAATATCAGCCAGTCCTACCTGCATTCTCTGTGGTTTTCTACAGTTATGGAAGTAAAGGTATGAGCATCACATTTCTGTCCAGAAGCACTATACGAAGCACTATACCATAGGCACATAGTGGCATCAACAATCCCTATATTACAACAGTTACTAACTGAACACAAAGCAAAAAATGCCAACCACAAGGACCCCATCAGACCAGAAACAGCCTATTCAAAATGATACAGTCTGGTGGTTGGGCAAAAGCCTGTCTTTTATTAACAGTACAGAACAGTAACTGTAGAGACTGTAGAGTTTAGTTAAAAACATATAAAACATGAACCCCAATGAATACAGCATGTTGTAAGAAGCGTCACTATCCTCTTACAAATGGCTCTGGGTGCTCTGTGACCTCACATTTTACCTTTTAATCTGAGGACCCCTAGGTTCCTTTGTTACAGAGAGGGCATTTAGATCCATGCACAAGCTGGCAAACTGGGAGCTTTCACAATGAACCTGAACACTGAATCGAGAACATTTCTCTGGGCGTTGAAGAAGGCAGAGCATTTGTTTCAAGATTCCCAAAATCACCAAGCGTAACACTTCTGACAGAAGCTGGAATCTGTGCTTCGTCCGAGGGTCAGAACTACGGATCAACGCTACAACAGACGGACAGTGTGAAAAAAATAACACGTCTTCTGAAGACTCCATCAGAGGGGCATTAAACCCCACAAGGCCTGTGGACGGCCATCTGTGCCTGAGTTCAGCCAATTCCAGACTATTTTCACTTCAAGTCAGTAATTATTAGCTCATATAACCTACCCAGATCATAATTTCAATGCAGTGATACAGGCAGGAGGGACTGGAGAAAGCTGTAGAGAATTCTGGTTCCCCTGTGTTTTTTTCCCCCTCACTTTCTTGGGTTATTCTACATAATGCCTGTACTATTTCTGTCTGCTCAAACAGTGCTGCAGTCTTTCCTCTAGTGTGAGCAAGACATTCGCTCCCTCCCTCTTCCCTCTGCTTGCCTGCACCTCTCTCCCCTTCTTTCTCTCCTTCCCTCATGCCCACCCTGCCCTTCTCTTTCTCTCCTTATCCCTCTCTCCATTCTTCCCTCACTCTCTGCCAAGCCCATAGTCCCATTCTCTTTCTCTCCATCCTCTCTCCCTCTCTCTCATGCCAACAGCCCCACACTCTCTCTCTCTCTCTCTCACTCTCATGCATTTCACTTCATAAGAAACTGTAAGCACTGCAGTGCTCTGAAACGGCAACTGTGAACTCTCCACATAAGGCCTTTTCCTTTTAAAGATACAGGATTTTTTTGCCCTTGTCCAGATAACTGAATGGGACCCTAGCTTTTCAGTTTCATTTAATTTATGAACAGCAGAAAGAGAAGGGATTTATGACTCGCTAATAAAAACAGCCTCTGCATCTTTGCAGGAGAGTCATTTAGTGCAGGTGACAATGATTCTTGCATTGTTGAATCACATAGAATTCTTCCTCGTCAGACGATAATGAGAGGGAATAACACTGCAGACTTCATTCATTCCGAGAATCCAATGTTCAAGCTGGAGATGGGCAATCAGCTTAAGTATCACAGCCAAATTTGTGGCTGCTTTCAGAGCGGAATTGTGCAGTATAATGGTTAGAGATCTGCCCTTGTAACTCCTGGTAGGGCTGTGGGTTTAATTCCCTGGAAAAAGTTAACTTAACCTGAATTTTTCCATTAAAAAAGTGGATTGTAAATAAAAATGTAACTAGATAACAGTGTCTTCTAAATAAATTAAATACAATGTAGATATTCTAGTGATCTAAAGGCCTATGTTATGCAATGCAGAGTTTGTCATTAAATATTTAAAGGCTACACTGATGAGTTATTTTTATTTGACTTTAACATAGGTATGGAGCTATATTCCAGAGTCAGTGCTTTATTCAGTCTTTACAACTTGCTGTCAGTGATGCCCAAACATAGCTAAAACAAGTATACATGAATATATTAGTTAACTATCAATAGTCTGCATTTAAATCAACTGTAGGCTATGTATTTTAAATACCGGAAGTTTGAATAATATTCCCTGGTTTTTACCATTGTTATTTCGGATTATTTCCAGTTGTATGTGGACGGGAATCAACACGCATGAAAGCACAGACATTTGAAATTATTCAACTTATTATTATTACAAACGCTTAGGCTTTTACAAGACCTGATGCATAAACTACGCATTAAGCAGCAACGGAGAATACCCAGTTGAGCGTTTCATAATTTAGAACTAATAACTTGTTGAAAGTTTGTCCACCGAACTTAGTACTAGAAAGTTGAGATGGTAACAGGAATACAAATTATCAAACGGTGGATCAATCGGGGTTCGGTTATTTAAAGAAGGCTATCTTAGAAGTTAAACATCATTATCCTAGAGCTAGCTATATTTAACTGACGTAAGATAGCTCATATACGTTACGTCACAACTATCTCTGCTGCTATTGTTGAATGTGCGACAAATGTGGGAAATGACAGCTCTGCCCCGGAAACTCTTTTACCTCACCTTTCTCTTTACTCACTTGGTAAATTACCGTACTTCGCTTACCGGTAATTATATGAAGGGAATTTCTTGCACTCTCGTATAAGCATTCGGTACAACGAAATCACCTGCGTTCTGCTGGAAGACGCCATTTTGGAACAAGACTGGGTTACTCAGGACCCTAGGTAATGTTATACTATAGATTGCCTGTATGAAGAAAGATGGTATTTTGAGTGAGCATAAATAACGCATACAACACACACACATATCCAAATGCTGTGCAAACGTAATATAGCATTACAGTATTTTACTATAAACCTTAACTATTGAAATTTGAAATTATACAAAGAATAATTCAGGCTGCTGTAAAGACCATACAAGTTGAGCCAAGTCTGGAAGGCTACAGTAGGTAGGTTATCGAAGACGTGTGTTTACTGTCGTGCCCCGCTTATAATGATTCCCGAACTAGTCTGCCATAGGCCACGCTTTATAGTCACCAGAGTTTTCAGCAATAAGAATATATACGTTACACTGGCTAGTAATCCATTCAGTTATTGTTCGCCGTTACAACTCGGTTTCAATTTGCCGGCATAAACATTGCTGTAGTAGGATCCATTTACTGGCCAGCCAAGTAGCTGTTTGTAGTTGATGATGATGTTATGTAATGTCTGACGTCCTCGTACTCAGCCCAAAGTCAAAATAAATGCGGCTGCCGCAGTTCCTCCGCCCATTCTAGCTAGACAGGACCGCACATGTGCTGCTTGTATATTCCGTAGGTAGGCTATGCCGAGTCGTAATTCGAAAACATTTCATAGTTGATGGTACGAAATCCTTTAAGCACTGAGCTTAGTTTTGATTTAATTGGTTTTTGACCAGCAGTACTGAAAGCATGTAATTTCAGCTATGGCTAATCGAACCATTTACACTATCTTAGCTGTTAGGATAGTGCATTATTTTGGCTGAAGTATATGGTTAAAGTATTAGTTAGACTAAGTAAAAAATAATATTGCAGTGGAGCTAGGTGCAGCCTTTCAGTGGCTTCATTCTAGCACAATTCTCTCCTTAATTCAATAATCAACCAGTTCAGCACCTGCGGGTGGGAGCTTCTGCAGACCCTGGGATATTTTTAAGAGTGTATGACTAGGCTGTATGTAAAAGATGAGAACTTATAGGCGGCTCTCCTCATAACCAATAAAAACGGAAGAGATCTTGACAAGTTACATAAATTATATGGTAATGCTATTTAATGGTCAATAAACAGAATATTTTTTATCGGTTGTATTATTTTAGCTATGCTATATACAATGATAAGAACACAGTAATTTAAAATGAATAAAGTAGTCTTCCAACCTTTGACTAACAGGCACAGCCGTTTATTGCAATTACTGCATTTGACTTTCCATTTAATCAAGAAGGTTTTATCCCATTTTTCCTTGCAATAAACATTGGCATACACATACACACCGCATGTGCATGTGTTAAAAGCATGCTGGATTTAACAAGACTCTTGGATTAGTTTAATCTCTTAGAAGAATCAGCCTTGCATATTGTATTATGTGAATATCTAATGCATTTGATATATTGCCACTGCATTAAACCAGCTGGTGAACTCCTGAAGCATCAATGGGTGAAATATGTCAAAATGATCTTGTAATTTATCTGAAATGCCTACCTATCAAAAATAACTTGTATCACTTAATACAAAGGTGGCTCCATGTATGAAAAGGTTGAGTTTGTTGTGTCCATTTCACCTGCCCTTTGGATATACCATTTCCAGGGCGGACATTATTGATTGTCAATTTTCATGGCCATGTGAAAGGACTGTTCTTTGCTTTGATTTGTTGCATCAGCTGTATGCTGTGCATCACTTCCTGATGTGATGATCTATATTCCTTTTATTTTCTTGACATTTTAAGACAGAGCAGCAGACTAGCACCATTCCACCATCTCTTCATATTTCTCGAAACAGAATTTAGGCTGCATGACATGGACAATGAACTCTAATGCAGCATACACACATAAAAACCCAGCTGAAAAACTTCTAGTCGGACCATATTCACTAATCATTTCGAGAAGAAAACATCCCTTTTCTATCACTGCTCCTCGTATTTGTGCTGCAGCTACAAAAAATAAAATTGAAAAATTGCCTTGTTCAAACAAATCAGCAATTCCCACTTTATGATCAAATCATGTTTTGCTTGCTAACTAAAATTATGACACCCTGCAATATGGCTGGCATCCAAAACAGAACAACGCTTAGGTGGTAAGACAATTTGAGCCAGAGCTATGCTCAGGAGACAGCACTCCAGTTTGCAGAATTTTCTCATTTAATTTAGTGGCTTTTCTGCAGAAATGCCTGGCTGTGGTGCCAGAAAGAGAGTTGGTGCTGTCCACCAGGGGCCAGCACCGGCCCTGCACACAGGTAAGGCCACTGCTGTGATACATGGTAATCACAATGGCTGTGGCCAATTACCTAATCATTGGGCTTAATAAAAGAACTGTGGTGAGGACTTGGAGGAGAATGTTTTTTTAATATTTATTTTTTAATAGCCTATATTTTGTGAATGTTGTGACCTAATTTTCCTGTGTGATTATGTATTTTGCCTGCCTTGCCTTGGAAGTTTGGGTTGCCAGGTTGGCCTTTCTTTATTTCATAGGCATTTCTGTTATTTTCAGTTTTTGGATTAAAAGAAATGGCAACAAGCCAACTGTCCCTTTTTTGTTTGTCAGTTTGCCACATGATACAGTGGTTACCCCCAGCCCTGGATCACAAGGGTTAAAAATGAGAACTATTACTTTCAGGCATGCAGAGTAGTCCCACTTCAACTGCGCTTACAGTACTGTATTGTAAAACCTGCTTCATCTGGCCTCCCTGTCCACCTTAAATGTTTATTGACATTTAGCAATGTAAATTCACAAGTCAGATTTGTGCATTATGAGTTCACTCTTATACATCATTTAACCATAGTACTGCTACCCGTATGAACACCTTTTATGATGCTTTCATTTTAAATGTATGTCCTGTCACTTTGGAAGTTTAAAACCCGTAGTCGTGCATTTCATTTTGTCCAATGATCAGTGTTACATTATTTTGAATGATTTTATTGAGCCGCATTTGGACAAACTGCAATTTATTCTCTGCTCTTTAATCTGATCTGAGAGGAGTCTCTGAGTAGAAGTTATGATGCTAGTTCCCAGCATGCAGTGCATCAGTGAATTTCCTCCTGTTATAAATACACTGGTTCCCAGGTGACACTTCAATATTAGTAGGCTTTGTATTGTCAATATTGCACTGATTAAAATCAATGACATAGCTGATAGTCACACATTAATTCTTTGCACTGTTCTGTTTCATTTGTTGCCACAGCAATGGATTTGGCGATCGTGGGGTATGTGGCAACAGCCATCAGTTACACTGCACATGTGTGTTCCTACAAGATAAGTTTCATTCACATCCCGAACTTAATCTAAAATGGAGCGGTGGACACATTTAAGTCGCTGAATAATCAATGGTGTTGTTATTGCGAAGTTGAAGTAGGCTGTTTTGCCTTGTGCTGCCTCAGTGTTTTGGGGCTCTGGCCTGGAGTCTAACCAGACTATTGAAAGGGTTGCTGTACCATAGAAAGGCTGAGGTCCATAGAGGGATGTTGTGCATTGACTAAAAGAGGCACTTGTTGCAGAACGGTCACCTGTAAAGCCTCAAATTAACCGTGGTCTGTGCGCAGTGAAGAAACGTACGTACTAGCTGCAGAATAGTACACATTCATTGTATGGCTGTAGGCCAGTAGGGTGTATGCAGAGATAGTACAGCATAACTACACAGTAGCCTTGTGCTGTTCTCCAGGCTGGTGATTTGGTGTTTTTGGATTAAGAAGATTGACAAATCCTATCACAGGCTTCTCATTAAATTCTTCCTGGTTTTTGCTTCAGCCAAACCTGTAACTACGTAGCTGGATTAATTTTAATTCATCAACTTAAATGAATGCAGTTAACTATATGCAGGAGGCACTCAGTGTTCCAGCTTTCAGTGTATTCAGGCTCAGACGTTTAATCACCCATCAAACTCTTGTGATCAACCTCAGATGGATCACAAACCAGAAATGTCACTGGCACTCCTGGATGAGAGTTGCACAACCCCTTCACAAAAAAATAAAATAAATCAGAACCAGGTGGGTTATGCATTCACCCCAGAAACTGTGCTGTTTAATTTTATGTATTCTGACTGAAACACAACCAACAGCCCAAAACATGACCAGCAGTGAACAGAAGGCTGCTGGCTTGCAGTATCTGCTTGGCATGTACAGGGGGAAAGAGATCAATGTGGCGTCCGTAGCTCGTGATGGCGATGAAGCGTTTGGCGTTGTGAAGAGGCAGGGAGAGACGGTGAGCGTGTGCTTTCTTTCCCCCTGCATGGGAGAAGATCGAGCGTGCGAATCTTGCGTCTCTTCGGGGGGAGCTTCCCTGCTTCGGCTTCTGGTGCCTGCAGGAGCGGGTTGTGAAATGTGCCGGCTGATTTATCACGCGGATGCCCAATCAATGAGGGAAATGGAAACAGCTATAAATAAATGGAGCACTTATAAAAAATACTTTAAAATGCTATTTGTCAGAGGAGAATTATCTATTGTTTGTAGTAGCTCCAGACTCTTCCAGAGTTCAGCCGTGCACCGTTTATCTAAATGGAGCACTATAAGGGCAATGCATAAAGGCATGGCATATTTCAGAAATAACCGAATTCCTGTAAAGTACTCATATTATGACTCAGGCCTTTCTTCTCTTTCTCTTCTGACATTAAACTGTGACATTACAGGGCTTTCAGCGTTGTCATAGGTTTTTTGGGGATATGAAGATGGCCCCTCCCACAAATGACACATAGGCCTTTCCTCAGCTTCTACCAGCCTCGAGGAAGCATTTCTGTGGGTAAAATCGTACTGCCACCATTAACCACTCCCCACTGGCCCGACGCGGTTTGCTGCGTGGCGGTAGGTCGTGAGGTAGCAGGTAGCCCCGCCCCTCTCTCTGCTCTGCTACGTCGGCACAGCGGGTGTCTCCAGATGGGCCGGGCTGGGCCGGGGGGATGGCCCTGTCCTGCCCTGGGATTCTCTGAGGATGGGGCACAGCCTGGACGCCCCGCTGCACAGCAGCTGTGCTCTGCGTGGATCCGTTTCCTCTGCCACTAATCAGGGGGCCGTGGCATTTAGCCTCCGGGGGCGTTAGAGATGAGGTCCGGGCGCGGGGGCGCACAGCAGCGAGGGGGGGGCGAAGCGTGAGCGAGGGTGCCACGGTGCACACACGCGTGTGCGTGTGCATACAGCACACGCGTGAGCACGCTCGTCTCATGTTGAATTCCTGGGAAACGTTTTTTTTTTTCTTTTAAGCTGCGCTTTGTGTGGTGTTGCATCATTTTTATGACTGAAAAGGGAACGCACTTTGGTGAGATGTTATTTCACCCTCCCCCAAAGAGGAAAAAATAAAACCCAGCACCAGTCTTTACTCAAAGACAGAGAAGTCACATTGTGGACAGATTCTTGGTGATTTCCCCTTTAATTAAGATGCCTTAGAGAATGTTCCTCATGATGTATGGATGTATGTATGCAAGTATATATGTACAATGTACAGTGTATGTGTATATGTATATGTATATATATATATATATATATATATATATATATATATATATATATATATATATATATATGTATTTTTTAAGTAAATAATGTTTGGAGTTTCATATCTAGCGGGTGGTGGGCTGTAAATTCCCCCTGCATCTTTGCCAGTTCAGTATTGACTGATGGATTGTTCCTATTTACTGCCTGTCTGTTCGATAAACTCCAAAATGAGTTTACACCTTGTGCACCCGGGCGGGAAAAGCCTTTAACCAAACGGATTTTGCCCTACTGTGCAGGATGCTGGAAGACCCGTGTCTGGGACCCTGACCAAAATCTGCACCTCGGACCCCTCCACCCTTCGGAGGAAGCCGGTCCTTTCCCCTTTCCCGGCCTGTTCGCTCTGGAGCGGTAGGTGCTTGTTTTTCTTATCGCTGTTTGGCTGCGCTGAACTGGGTATTGGATTTCCTGTGCAGGGCCCTGGCATCCTGTAGCGGCTGATTGGATTAGCCTCAGCCACGGGGGTTCACTCCACCAGCTTGAAAAACGGATGATCACAGGAGGATTACTCAGTACGCTTCAAACGCTGCTCCATTTTTCAGATGTCGAAAAAGCTCAGGCTGGCAGTATAAAATCTTTATTTCCTATCTATGTGGATGCAATTTGTAAGAAACAAGTGAAGTACTGTTAAAACTGTGTTAGTTTGTGCCATATTTACACCACAGAGGTGTTGGTCAATGTTTAAATGTAATTATAAGAGGTAGAGTTTAAGTAATCTTTCAGTAGCTCATCCTAATGCACTGACCTCGTTTTAATCGTGATTCAACCTTCTGAATCTTGTTTCTTTGACCCAGTCAGTTTTTTTAGTTACAGTCGTCTGATATGCCATTACACTGTAGACTGTAAAGACTGAAATTAGCAGAGACCTCTGACCTCTTTTCCTATGAGTGTGATTTGATTAAACTGCTTTCCTTTTTAGAGCGTTATTTGCCCTGAGTCAGGCTGTGGCTCGCTCTGTTTTTGATGTCCTTTTTATATCATTGCATTTTACTGCAGTTCTGCAGTGCTCCTGATGCCCAGCGATCAGAGACGGTATATAGTGCTCTCCGCTATGTGAAATGAGCCAGCGCTCCTGAGTGCCCCGGCACTTTCTTACACCCGCTGAAGTGAGGGGGCGAGGCCCGCAGATGAAATGCATTAATTCGCCGTGTTAGGGCCATGTCCTGCAGTGCAGAAGGCCCTGATCTCTTTGGCAGGTAACAAGAGAGACATAATGAGATTGTCCCTGTGTCTTCTTTCGCATGGCTTTATTAGACAGGCCGAGCTCGGTTCACTGTATTACACCGTGTGTGTGTGTGTGTGTGTGAGAGCATATGTGTGAAAACGTGTGGGCGATTGTGTGTGTGGATGTGTGCATGCCTGCATTTGTGTGAGTGTGTGTGTGTGTGTGTGTGTGTGTCCTCTGTATATATTCAGTGGCTTTGTGTTTTTAGCCCATTCCCCAGAGTATAATTGTGTTGTTCAGAGGCTCTCATTAATTGCTAACATTGCTCCAAAAACATATAGCATCACTACTGGTTTCTGATTAAAAACCCAACAAAGAGCGCTGACTGCCGCTCCCTTGGTTAAGACCTTTCACGAGGGCTGTAGCATTTGCTCCGCCATCACGGAGACAAATTACCGCCATTTAAATCGGCCTAATAAAATGTGGGGTTGTTTCAGGTGATATAATGTGCCGTGTGCGCAAACAGGAAATAGAGGCACTTTATACCCTGCAGAGCAAACTGGTGGAGAGCTGGTGGATGTGACAGGGGTACGAATCAGTTAAGCGTATAATATCTGCAGTCCCTCTCCGTGTATGCTTTTGTTTCTGTTTCCAGTTCCTTGTCCTACCGTCCGTGTGACGTGCGTTCTTTAGGTCCAGTAACAGAGAAACCTTCCAGTGGTACCTTCACTCTAATCTGGCCCATTATTATATTTCATATTCAAGGTTGCATCGTATTATTATTATTATTATTTATTAATTTGGCTCATAATCGACACAGAGAACAGTTTTTTTTAAAACAAAGGAAATGAGCAAAGGAAAAATGCAATGTTAGTCTGTTAAAAAAAATCCACAAATACTATTGTCACTGAAGCTAATTCATTTAACTTGTGTTATTGGGTTAAAGGAACAATACAATGCACTTCACCTGTTGTGCCCCAAAGTGGAGATTAAGGGGTGAAGATGAGAGTGAGGGGATCAAGATGAGAGTTAGGGGGTCTGAGATGCTGTTAAAGGGCCCCATGCCGTGGTGAGGGTTTTGAGGGGATATGCATGTTTGTATCAGTAGGGGTTGTGTGGGGGGGCCCCATTGTGTGGTAAGGGAGCTGATGCATGTTTGTATCAGTAGGGGCAGTGTGGGGGGGGGCTTCTGTGGTAAGGGAGCTGATGCATGTTTGTATCAGTAGGGGCAGTGTGGGGGGGGGGCATTCTGTGGTAAGGGGGCTGATGCATGTTTGTATCAGTAGGGGCAGTGTGGGGGGGGGACCCATTCTGTGGTAAGGGAGCTGATGCATGTTTGTATCAGTAGGGGCAGTGTGGGGGAAAGCCATGTCATGGTGTCCCATCTGTAGTCAGGTCCAGGCTGTGAACTGAAACCTGCGCGCCAGGGCAGCAGCGCTGAGCCCTCATGGTGGTGAGTCAGAAACCCGTAATGCAAAGCGTTGTGTGAGATGCTGTACTGTCAGAACATTGCTGTGCAGAACTGGGACTTTGGTCTCCTTCAATGCAGCAGTGAAGCCCCTGAGACAGGACCTCAGCAGCAACTCACCTTAAAATCCTCCCACCTGTACCTATAGCGCCCGTACCTGCCATGCCTGTGTATGTTGCCATGCATGTTCCTGCCCCCCCCCATCCCTTTTTTTCTCCAACTGCTGCTTTTTATCAATCTCCTACGGTTGGCTTCAGTTATCTTCTCCTGCTGTATTCGCTGTGTTTACTATGGCAAAGTCACAGATTTTCTGACCAGAAGCTTATCTGTGCAAAACAGCAGAATTGATGCGTGCCTACTGTCTGACTGGGCTTTCAGTTCTAACTGTGGCTGTAAGGAGAATTGAGCCCTTTTCGTTTGCAAGTAAAGTCCCCCTGAACGAACGGAGGGAGGAATGGAATGATATTCTCAATATCACAAAGGGGAATGGTTATCACACTGACTTAGGGGAGGTTTTACATTACTGTCACTTAGCAGACGCTCGTATCCAAAGCTACTCACCAAAGTGGAGAACATCACCGTTAATCTCAGGAATATGAAAGTGCCGTATCACCAAGAAGGCACAGAAGGCTCATTTCTAATCAATCAAGCTAGCTGAGCAAATGAACAATTGTTTGGTGTGTGAAGTTATTATTAGCAGCATTATTGCCTGTCCTTTTAGTGTTGCAAAAAAGTTTTGTGTAAGTAAGAATAGCTATATAAAAGTGCAAATATATGCAAATTGCATTTATTAGCTCTGCATGAATCTAACTAGTAAACGTCAAAAAGAAACCTTGTTTCCTTTTTCTGCTCTGAACAGAGCAAACCGGACTCGCCAGGCATGTATAATTCAAACAAAAATACCTCAAGAAATTGAAATAAAACATAAACGAGCATGTTCCCTTCAAGGGCTCGCTTTTAACTGTGATTTAAATAATGTGACACACAGCATGCCACGACTGAAATGCTGAACCTAGGAGATCACATACAGTTTCATCTGTAACATGAGTCACCTAATCAAATCTTACTGAAATTCAAATAAATGGTCAATTTGTTCTTGTCCCCTAATAAAGACTTTAACCCTGATGATCCCAGAGCATAGCTGGCAACCTGTCCGTACTCTCGAGCTGTCCTGCTCTGTTGTGTTTCTCTGCTGTGGACCTTGGTTGTGAACCGTCAGCCAAACTCGCTAAAATAGCCCAGATGCCATATTTTAAAGGCGCGAGCGCAAGTATAGTGCCCATTTTTGTTTTATATTCATATTTATATTCAAGTTTACGCCATGTCTTTGGGCAGGCCCTTTCAGACCAGATGACTTGCAGTTTTGCTTGGAAATCCACAGCTAAGCTCTTGAGCGGGTGCTGACAGCAAAGCCTGCTAGCTTTCCTTAGTCCCTGGCTCAGCCTGTACTGAACTGATCGTTTAATGTCACATTATCATGTACTTCATAAGAGATTCAGATTGCAGTTTCTGGAAGTAAAAGATGAAAAACAAAAACAATGGTAAGTTTTTTTTTTACGTTAACCACATGATGTAGCATGAGCAGGAGATGGTACAGCCACGACAATGTATCCATTAAACTTTCATGACCTTAGGCTGCATTAAAAGCTTCCTATGCGGACGTTTATGGTTTACTGTTTAGAGCTTCTCCATCTTGTTAATGCTACTTTGTGATCTATGATATCGCTTTTCGATCAAAGCACAAAGAGGGCTACTGGGAGACTCCTGTTAAATCACAGGATGTGTATGTGCATGTCTGAAATCGAATCCTTGTCAACCAAAGTGCTGGGATTTGGGGTAGAGCGCCTACTTTTCTGTGCTCTCCTGAATTATCGCGGGACACTTCAACGATCAGACGAGCCTACAGCTGCAATTAGGCTTTCCAAACTGGGAGAAAAAAATTGAATATGGAATTAGTCACAAATGTTGGCTAGGAAAACATAGAGCTTTAGCTACAGTATCTCTGTCCTTCCAGGGCCACAGGAAACATTAACATGGCTGTGCTGACTTCATCAGGAAAGTGCACACAGTAATGCAGACCGCAGAGACTCGGTGCAGCAGGTACGCAGTACAATGGCTGGTGTTAATTCAGCTCTTAACAGTTTATGTGAGTCCCCTCTGGCCACAGTGGACTCGAGTAAACTCTGTGAGAGTTCATTTGACCGTTTCACTGTGTGTAGTCCAGGGCAAGGCCTTCGCCTGCGTCTGGGACAGCAGCTGGCTGGGGTCCAATGTGCGGTGGATGAGAACATTAGCTGTGTGAAAGAGGGACGACAGCCTCTGAGAAATTTCCCCACGCCATTCCCAGGCGCCAGCTCTCCCTTTTATTACTTTCATTTACTTCTTCGAGTTGAGTTTTCAGGGCCCAAACTATGTTTACTCATGTCTCCAAAAGGAAAACTACTGGAAAAGACCTTTCTGTGTAACATTAGCGTCTCTTGTTTTCCAATGGAGAGATTATTTTAAACCTTTTAATCAGAGGAGATGATAGATAGACAGTGGTTCAGGCTTGATGTGGGAGAGTTGATGATAGAACAGACAGAGTGTGAGAGAGAGAGAGGAGAACCTTGGAGGGTAAGAGGTAAAGTGATTTATTGGTTGTGCATGTATACCCGTAAACGTTTCCCACTCTTTGCCTGTGTTTATTACTGTTTTCTTGTTTAATGTTTATGTAAAGCTTTGGCAATATATTGTAATGTGCCATGCCATTAAAGCATTTTTCAACTGAATGGGATTGAATTGAATTAAAGAGGGGGGGAGAGAGAGAGAGAGTGTGTGTGGTAGAGAAAGAAAGAGAGAGAGAGAGTGTTAGAGAAAGAGGGAGAGAGTGGTAGAGAAAGAAAGAGAGAGAGAGCGAGGTAGAGAAAGAGAGAGAGAGAAGGAAGTGTGGTAGAGAAAGAAAGAGAGAGTGTGGTAGAGAAAGAAAGAGAGAGAGGTAGAAAGAAAGAGAGAGGAGAGAGAAAGAGAGGTAGAGAGAGAGAGAGAGAGAGAAAGAGGTAGAGAGAGAGAACTCTTGCCAGCTTCTCAGGATTAAAGCGGTGCCCTCGTCAGTTCCCATCTGCTCAGGAAAGGCTGCCCCGCCCCCACTGTGCCTCCAGCACCACCCCCCTCCCTCCTTCTCCACCAGGTGGGGCTGAACATGCCCTGTGCCCCTGCCAGCCAGTCCCCAAGGCAACAGGAGAGCCCGCCCCATCATCTCTCATTCATTTGCCCGTGCTCCGCCCATCGAAAAAAAGAAAACACTGCGCCCCAGGGGACCTTGCTCAGTAGGTTCTGTGGTTTTCCAGTGTTCCCCTTAGCTAAAATAGTAAATTTGGGAGGCTGCTTCCTGAAAAAAACTGGCCTTGTTTTTGCAAATACTGCGTGCCATTCTTTTTTAAATTCTTGGAGTTGCATAATCCCATTTCAGGACCGTGCAGTACTCTTAAATCAGTACCGGTGCAGGTGTTCATTCACCTGTTCAGCCTGTGCCATTTTTGTTTCTCTTTTTTTTTCTCGTTTTAATAAAAAGCGCCTGAAGGGAAGAATATATTTTTTTTCTTCCCCTCTCGATGTCTCACTGCACACTAATGTCATTTCATCCTGGCCGTGGTTCGCCGGCCCACACTGTATCAGAGGCGCTGACTGCTGCCTGAAGGCTGGTCAGCGCAGTGCTCATTATCGCCCAGCAGCCCCTTCGTCTGCTCTGGCGGCACGGCTGCCGCAGCCCATTCGTATTCCGCACGGGAGGGCCGGCCGAACCGGGTGGCGGTCAATACCGCCGAGACTCAACACCTATAAATCTGTCCAGGGGAGAGAAAAATAAATAAAAAATACAGCAGGAGAATCCCGGCAACCCAGCGACCCGAAGAAAACACTCAACACGAGTCAATTTATCAACGCAAACGTATCCGTCTTCCTAAAGAATCAGTTTTTATTTTAAAATATATAATTTATGTAGTTTTAAAATAGTTTTTAATTGTATTTTTTTCTGCTGAGTTACGTTCGTTTTGTGGTCCTGTTCTCTGTGTTCGGAGATGGCCGTTACAATCCCCGGGCGTGGGACAGCCAGGCCATTAATCCAGCCGTCGCCCACAACCCCAGGTGAATGTAATTGGGAGAGGTGGCCCAAGGACAGCGGTGGGCGGGGCCCCGCGGGGCAGTGAACAGCTTTGTAAAACGCGCTATGAAATAAAATCAGATTTGATTTGAAATGAGTGGGCTTAACGGATGTGCTCACCTTGAACGAAACGAGCGGAAAGCATTTCTGATTTAAGCGAGAGCGAAGGCAGTTAGGCGAGCTCGTTCTCCAGGTAAAAACGCGATGCGCCTTCGGCACACCGCCAGCAGGGGGCGACGCGCCTCGCACCACCACCAGAAGTCGATAAAAATGAAAACTGGGGCCCGATGATAGAATGATAGAAGTGAAGAGTTTAGCTCTGCCGCTTCTCCTCTTTTTCCATTTCGGTGGCAAAAAAGCGGGGTTATTTATTTGTCCTCTGAGAGCGGGGTGATAAATAACTGTCCGCGGCGGTGCTGAGCGCTGTGTTTTGTGTCCGGGGACGACGCCACGGTGCTGAGAGGGGCAGGCGGAGACTTGGTGATTGATGGCTGCTCGGGGCGGAGTCCGCACCGCGGGGTTTGGCGTTTAGGGGGACGCGCAGGATGGAGCTGTGCCGGCCGCCCTCCCGCCGTCCGGGAAACGGGGTCCCTGGGGGCCCCCAAAGCCGGGAGCTGGGAAGGAGCGCACGCGGCGGAAACCTCGCGCTGCCGTGCGGCCTGTAGCGTCGCTCAGAGGACGTCTGCTGTGCAGCGCTCAGGCTGTGTTCAGTCTCGTGTGTTCAGTCTAATGTGTTCTGTCTCATGTGTTCAGTCTAATGTGTTCTGTCTCATGTGTTCAGTCTAACAAGTTCAGTCTGAGGTGCTCAGGCTAATGTGCTCAGTCTAATAGGTCCAGTCTCGTGTTCAGTTTGAAGTGTCTACCGTTTCAGGCCTTCTTGCTCAGGTAGAATGAATGATGACCTCACAAAACAGTAGCTTCAACTGGCCATACTATACTAGTACACAGTGTATTTATGTGGCCAATGTTGCTGGTAATAATGACAATTTACATGTAATGGGAATCTGATGTGTTTGCAGTATCTCCCAGGCAACAGCTGCTACTTCAGCCCAGTCAGTTTTTTTGTGTCCATGGTATGCTCAGTGCTTGTATCTGGACCTTTGTATATAAAAATACAAACATCTGGTTTATAAATGTACCTCTAATGCAGTTTGTGTGTGTGTGTGTGTATGTACAGGTAGGTGTGTGTGTGCGTGTGTGTGTGTGTGTGTGTGTTTTTGTGTGCTTGTGTGTTTGTGCTTCTGTGTATGTGTGTGTTTGTGTATGTGTGGGTCTGTGTGTGGGTGTGTGTGTGTGTGTGCGTATGCTTTTTGAGAGAGCATTCATGTGTTTCTCCGTATGGAGTCCCAGTAAATGCCCTGCGTGCAAAGAGGCTAATTCTGCGAGCGCTAGGCTGTGGTGTTCTTCCCACGCTCCATCCCCTCCAATCACACGCCTGCTTGCACACACATCCGCTTCCTGACTCCTGGAACACGCCCACGTGGTCTCGCATGCACGCGGGGCGAGAGGCTGTTCCTTTTCAGGTGCTGCTATTTTCGATTTGCAGGTCAGCCACCTGTTCGGGCAGGTGGGGCGAGAGAGTGAGTGAGAGAGGGAGAGCGAGAGAGCTCTTGAATGGAGTGTCTCATTATAGGTCACTTCTCTGTATTGTAAATCGAAGAAAAAAAGCATCTGAACAAATTATTTGTGGCGCCTTCTCTGTGCCCCAGACTCTGTGTTTATACGCCTAATAACCTGCAATATACACAAAAAAATGTATTGGCCTGAAAACCGTCCCCTGTATCAAATAACAAATAAGGCACTTTAATTGAATTCCTTTAAAATCATTCAGATGATATGAAAAATATTTGACTATCACATCTTGGATGACAAAAATAAGAATGATGACACCGCAGTAAAATAGCCATAGCAAGTACGGAGGTAATGTTGCGGTTGTAATAATGATATCACAGTCTGGCTGTGCAGTGTGTGCACTCCGTAGCTGAGCGCGGCCGTGCTGTGAGGGAGGGCTCTCTCGCGTGCCAGGGAGGGGTGCGGAGGGAGGACTGAAGCGGGTAGCCGTCCTGCGCGTGAAAGTGCTGGCCTGGCGCTGCTGTCATCGCCTCCGACGCGACGGCGCCCCCCGGGGGACGCGGGAGAGCAGCGCGGTGGAAGGCGAGCGTAAAGCGGCCCGGAAGCCTCTCTCTCTCTCTCTGCCCCGCCGCTGACGGCGAGGAGTGCGATGCATTTTTGCGGGAAGATGAAGTGCACCCGTGGGAGCTGGGGTACGGGTACTGGAGAGGCTGAGTGGAACAGTTGGAGATGAGATTCAGATGAATTAATATTGGGCTCCAGACTTCTGGAGCCGCAGATATTTGACGAGTTGTTGTCATTGGCATGTGCTCCATGTGAGCTTGTTCGGTGATAAATTGATGGCCACTGCTTTGTGGAGGTTTGACTTTTTTTTAGTGCTGGAAAATTCATTTCTTGGCCAGAAGGGGAAAAAAAATGCAGAGTATTGTTTTTATTTAAAAGTGAAGAGCAAATGCACAGATTTTAAATGAGTGAATGGAGTCCAGACTGGCTTGCCAGGTGGGGCTGAAGAAGCTGGAACGTTCTGTCTGAGCGGACTGACGTGCTGGCGCGCGTGGGGCGCGAGTCGTGTGCCGAGCTCTCTCCCCGCGAGGGCACGCGATGGCGTGGGTGGGCATGGCAGGTGGCTGCGTGGGCGGGCACGGACCCTCGGGCCGGGGCACGGGGCAGGGCACGCGTCTCCGTCCCCGAGCGGGGGCCGAACTGGCCCCAATCCGACATGGGCTCTCCCCTGGCAACGGTTGCTCCGCCCCCAGCGCTTCCTGAGCTGGCGGCGGGTCGGCTGGCCTCTCCGCGCGAGCGGCGCGTGGGCGGGAGACTGAGGCATTATGGGTCATTTCATATGTTTCCTCCCACCTTTTAATACTCGGCTCAGTTTGTGTGCAATTTGAAGTGCAGCAGCTCTACCCTGAAGTTATTTTGCTATTTTTATTTTGCCTCTGGGTGTTTTGTAAAAAAAAAAAAAAAAACCTTCACAAGATTTATTGGGAAAGTGCATGTGGGCCATGAAATAATTTAGGCTTTATTCAGCCTTGAAACGGACCAAAGTCCCATGCGCCGTACTAACTTAATAACTCACCGCAACAAAGCTCCTTTGTTAGCTTGCCCTGTCCTTGAGCTATCTCTGTTTTGTACACACTAGGAAGTCCCGGAATGGCCCGGTGTGCTGGTGATTTCCAGCACGGGAAGTCTTTCCTCACTCTGTTTGCAGTGCAATCCATACCACATATCAATGAGTACTGCAGAGAGAGGAGGAGAGGACAGGAGAGTGGAGGAGTGGAGAGAGGAGGAGAGGACGGGAGAGTGGAGGAGTGGAGGGGAGAGAGGAGGAGAGATGAGAGGAGGAGAGGAGGGCAGTTGAGGAAAAGAACACTAGGAAGTAGAAATTTGAGGACCCAAGTGGAGGTCAAGGAGCCTTGTCTTATTTTAGCGTTGTCTTATTTCAGGGTCAGCAGGGGATTGAATTTACTGTACACTGGGGACAGTCAATGTTTTTGTTTTGACTCTGTCAAGGTGTCTGGAGACATGAGAACGTACAAATGTATAATGTGATCAAGCTTTTTAGGGCATCTTTGTCTGTAATGTACAGTGAATGTATCACTGTGTTTTTATCCCACAGTTCTGACCCCAGCTATTGTAGAAAATGCATCTTCCTGCGAGGCCAGAGGCCATGTGGATCAGTCTGTGTGATGTTTGACTTTGTGCAACAGCTGGGGGTAGTGGTAAAAAGTAGGCTTTAAAAGTATCAGATCCATGTCCCAGCTTGCGAAATTGAGCAAGAAGTTCTTCAGCAAAATATTCAGCTGTGCAAATGGATAAGTAAAATAAGTCATTGTGAAATGTCGAAGGGAAGCAAAATAATGCCCTTTCAGCAGAAATAGCCCGGATATAAAAATGCAGAGACCCGGAGACCAGACCAGAGGCACTCGGATGGCGCCCGTAACCAGGGACCTGGCCTTTTAACCGGCAGGCTGAAGGTTCGAGTCTCAGATGTGACATTGTCGTCATGCCATTCAAGTGACTTAACCTGCGGTTCTCCATGAAGAATCCGACAGTTTAAAAAGAAGGATTGGATAAGAGAGAGATGTGCTGTTTCCCCAGAATAAAACATGAAAAGGACAGGAATCAAAAGCACATCTGTGCTCTGGTGTGCCTTTACCCTGAAGCAGGAACTAGACTTTTTTTTATTTAAAAGAGAAACATGGAACCAAAGTCTTAACGGGGTACATTCTTGGACTGCTCACGCTTTTTGGCTTTGACTGAATGTTCTGAGCGGGGGGGCCTGCTCTTCAGGGTACTGTTTCTGAAATTTGGGGATTGCAGCCCCTTTTGATATTCACGACTGCCGTCAGGCGGCCTTTGCAGTTTCCTGACATTTATCGTCATTCTCGCTGGGCATCGCTGAAATATCCATAATTTATGCGGCTGCATTATCACATAATATCATCTTACTGATCATATAAGGATACAATAACACCCTGCCTTGTCTTTAGCTTCGCTGCCAATGCTTGATCCTGTCTTTTGGACCTGATACCCCTCAGTGGGAGACAGAAAAGGAAGATAAAGAGGATAATTGAGAAGCCAGGGGTCCCCGCGCAGACCCGTACAGAGACCCTCGGCTGCGGGATTCCCCCCCCCCCCCCCGCTGCCCCCCTCTGCCATCTGAAAGTCAAACGCAGGATCCTCTCCTCAGAAGAGCGTGTAACTCTTCCATAATTAGATAACAGCGGGGCGACTCAGCGACCTTTGTGCCGCTCGCGAGTGTCCAGATCGATGGCAGATGCGAGTTCTCGCCGCGGCTCGATGTCTCTGCCGCCGAAGATTAATGTCGTCCCCCGTCCCCGGGGTCGGGAGGCGTCAGCGGCAGCTTTCTGACTTTTCTGAGCGGCGGCAGCCTCGGCGGACCGGGCCCCGGTTTCACCCAAAGCCGTTATTACCGCCGTTCTGCGCCCGTCGCCGATGCCGCCCAAAATCCCGCTCCGTTTCCGCCATGTTCATGCGCCAGGCGTAAATGTGTACGCCGTTGTGGCTTCCACCTCATCATCCCTTATTGCTGTTTTACTCGCACTGGCCTGGAATGACTCTCTCCCAAAGCAGCATATCAATACAGCACCTTGTTCGATACGGATTGATTTTGGAAAGGCAGCCCTGCTTGTCCTTGAAGGCTCGAATGAAGGTGTTCTCCACCTTTTTTTTAGCAAGTGAAATGACATTTTTTGTTGTTCATATTGCGGTCGTCGTTGAGTGTATGGGCCAGCTTAGGCCTACATGATATGAAGAGGGAAAAAAGTTGCATTTAAAATTCAACTCAAAGGTTGTGGGTTTGATTTCCAGCAGGGGTGCTGCCATTGTGTCGTTGAGCAAGGTACTTACCCTGAACTGTTTCAGTTAATATCCAGCTGTGGAAATGTATTTAACAGTATGTAAAAATGTGAGCTGTGTAAGTCGCTCTGGATAAGAGCATTAGCCTAGCATATGCATTAGCATTAGTCTTAGCCTATGTAAAAAGATGGAAAAGCACAGTGCTTTAGTTCTTCCTTTTCATTCAGTTTGGAGACTGGCTAAGCTCATCAGTGCTGTTTGTTGCTTTAAATGTACCAGGTAATGGTAATATTTAATACATCCATATCATTCTCACTGGGGATTCTTCATTCAGGGTGTTCTTTAGGAATATGTGAGTCAACATCCTGAATCAAAGTGAACCTCAAACTTGAATATCTCAGATTTTAATTGTGGCTGGGACGCTGTTTTGATCTTCATTTGAATTAACTTGAATTAATTTGTCATTTGATTGGAATTGCAATAAATAAATATTGCTGTATAAACTTGATATTTGTGCAATGGGTTCTGGGCAAGTTAGCTTAGATAAGGATGCTAAGGAAGGATCTAGATAAATGATGAGGACTGTGAAAGTTTTGGTCTTTTTTTTTCTCTACAGGTAATTGTCTGCAGTTTAAGGGAGACCAGGTGGTCAAAACTAGTGAATGATTGGCGTCCTGTCACACAGCTGTCATCCCCACCTCAGTCTCATATCTGGACTCTTGACATCACTTTTCTACTTTTCTTCAGACTGATGCCTTGCAGAAGCCTCCTCTGGAGTGGATGAACACCACACATGTGCCTAGAATTGTATGTGTAATGCTCTTTGAAGTGAAGAAATGTACCTTAGCAGTGAGATCCCACAGAACTGTGCTTTATTCTTATTTCATAGAAAAACAGCCATATGAACAGCACAGGGCTTTTGCTCCTGTACATTTTGTCCTGCTGTCCAGATAATTGTGCAAGGTTCACAGATCAGCCAAACTTGTCATGTGACTCATCAAAGCAGGTTGTGTCTTTTTTGTCGTGTCGTATCTATCTTCAGCGACCCAGTCCTGACCTTGCGCTGACGTGCTGCTTGATGCAGGCCCACACACAGAACCGTCGCAGACAGCAAGGCGCTGTGATCTTCACAGCCCTGGCAGAACTCAATGGGTCAAGTACTGGGCTGTGCTGCTGTTTCTACTTTTCTTTTTGTTCTTTTTCTGCTTTTGCTATAATCATATATTTATAATGGGGAGTTAAATAAATGATGGACTTGCTGTTGAAGCGTCCAGACCAGGAATAAGTCTGCCCTGTTCTGCCCTGCTGTACTCATCCTGTGCGTGTTGAAACTTTTGGATTAGTCTTGGCTTTACCACTAGGGGGCAGATGCTGTTCAGTACCAGGGAAGAACAGGGCCTTCTGCTTGCTTTCCCCCCGGGCTGGCTGGTCCTCGAAGGGGCTGAAGAGGCTGCGCTGACAGGCCTGGCAGCCTGTTGGAGCTCCACATCGCTGGTTTAAAGGAGAGGGGCCATTTGCCAAGCCCTCGTGATCCGCTCATATGGCGCCCTGTTTCTGACCAGCTTGGCGCTCTCCACTAAGCACAGGGGGCCAATGGGAGAGCGCGAGCTCCCGCCCTTTGTTATCAATGCTCCTTTTCCATCGCAAAGCTGCCGTGTGGACAGGCGCTTTTATGAACGGATCTTTAAGGGATCACGGACAGCTCAAGCGCGGACTGTCAGAGTTAATGACGAAGGATAGTTTCCTGTCTGCGACAAATGGGAAAAGGAGACCGGCGTTTCTGATATAAATGTGTTTATTAATTTATTCATGAATGTATTAACATTCCCTACTGCTTTTATGTAAGCAATCAATCACTTTCCTAACAAAATAGCCTACTGCACACCAGCAGTGATTATCACTGACTTAGATGTTATTGTTATTATTAAGACCTCTTGGCTGTTAGATTTTTTTTTTCTTTTATTTATGGCATATAAAGACACTGATGCGTTCTGGGATTGTTGGTCCTCCCCAGGGAAAGTGTAAACTCACTCTTCTAAAGGGAATGAAAATAAATCCATAAAAAACCCAGCTGCTCCCTCCCCTAATGAATGCAGTGATGATAATCCAGACTGTTTGGCTCAGTCTAAATTTAGGAAAGGAACCCGGTGGCAGGCCATGTTTTTCATCCGGTCACGTGCCGCATCAGTCTGATAAAATCATATAAAATAATTAAGATGTTTGTACTAACTGTGCACATAGCACACTCATTGGGTTCTTTCCCTTTGCTATTACTGATATGTTATTTGTTTTAAATAGCATGCCACATATCATGTATTGCCCTTTTGTAGTATTAATCTCTAATAGCTTTGGTAATAATGCCAATGCAGAGAAGAATGTAAATCTATTATAGTACTCCGATACGGATCCATCCTTAGCCCTCGTTTTTCCACAGTGGCTTTTTGCCAGTGGCCCCTTAGCTGGAGATCACTCTGTAATGTCTAGCCGCTAGGCTGGGATTTCAGGATGTACCTGCACTTGGTGACCTGTGGGCCTGAGGGTTGCTCGGTTGGCGCTGTGGAGAGAAACGGTGTGAAGCACAAAATCGCCCAGGCTCGGAAGAAGGACTGCTCATCCTGCAGACGGACATCAGAGAACGGCTGACCTCCCAGGAATCTAGTGTGCCAGTTATGGAGGGTGCAGAGAATGAATGAATCTCTCTCTCTCTCTCTCTCTCTCTCTCTCTCTCTCTCGCTCTCTCTCTCTCTCTCACTCACTCTCTCTCTCTCTCTTTCTTTCTCTCTCTCTGGAGTTGTATAATAAAGTTTACAGAGTGAAGTGATACATGTTTGACTTAAGAGTAATTTTGTGAGTAATTCTCTATCTTACAGTAATATGTTACAAACAGGGAAGCTATATTTCTTTCTGAAGTACTTAATCAATTAATGGGTGCCAAAATCTCTCCTTCAAATCTCTTTTTAAAGGAGTGAAAACATGCAGGGTGAGCCAGGTTTTTGCTCTTATTTTTATGGCAAACATGTTTATCTATGAAGGTGTACAGTGTGGAATTTGAGCGCTGTTTACTGAAAACCTGTAAATCTGGGAAAAAACTCACACCTGCTGTGGAATACTCATCAGAGCCTCAGATGTGATTCCAGACTAATTGTGAGTTGCTTTGGCAGTGAAAATGGGGTAGGCCTCAATCTCAGCTTAAATGTAACTGCATTTGAAAAATTAAAGCCACAAATCTAATTGCTTTTGCAAAAAAAAAAAAAAAAAACAGATTCAACAGCTGTTTGTTTGGCAAAGCTGGAAAATATGAATGTGATTTGTTAGAAAAATCTTTTAGTATTTATGTGCTGATCATCATTGTATTTCTTAATTATGACTCTTTTACTTTTGGATCATTAAGCATGCTTGCAGAACTAGGTGGTGCACATTTGCAGACTGTTATTTATGTTAGAAAGCTTTCTCTGTTCACACATCATTTATTTGTTAATCATTTTCCATTTATTTCCAGCATTTTGGCAGTAATCTAGTTTATGTGACAGTTAATGTGCATCAAATATACCATCATTTACCAGCCTTTTCCCAAGAGCTGAGGCATCAGTGAACAATCCACAAGTCCCTTCAAACCTAAAGCTTCACCGAGGTGCACTAGTTCTATAAACCATGTTATTATGATTGTTTTTTTGTTGTTGATTGAACTGCTGTACACGAATGCAATGCATGCTGGTTTCTGTAGTGAAATTGTGAAGGAGGGTACCTTGGTCTTTACTGTCTGAGGGAAACCCTCTGCTCTTGGCATTGTCAGTGACAGACGTCTCTCTAGTGGCCTCTCTGGAGGCCTACAGCTCATTGCATTGTACTTGCAATGCAGGGCAGCAAAAATGCATCATTCAGTAAGAACATTAATGCAGTCTCTCTTTCTCTCTCCCTCTCCTTCCCCTCTCTCTCTCTCTCTTGCTCTCTCTCTCAGTTCTTTACTATTCACTTACTCTGTCTTTCTGTCTCCCCTCCCGTAGGTGCTCGGTAATCTCTGTCTCTTCATCACCGTTTCCCTCTCTCTGTCTCCTTCCCTTCCCTCGGCGTCTCCAGTGTGTGATGAAGGGCAGATTTACCGCCTCGGTCTCGTTCTGCCGTCTCAGAGATGATGAGTGTGTGAGCTGCTCCATGCTGACAGCCGCGGCGGCGCTAACGCTAGCGCTGGTTCCGAGAGCGACTGGCTCTGTTGTCTCATTAGTACGTTTCTCTTCGCCGGTCCGGCAGGTGGAATCCAAGTAAGAGGGGAAAAGTAAGAAGGGTTTGCTTCATGTCTGCGGTGTGTTCGTGGCCATCGTATGGGGAACGCTCTTATTGTTTTTTTCTTCAGTACTCAGAAAGTATCGGTGACATTTTTTCCATCAAGCTGTGTCAGGCAATCTCAAGAGTTTTTTTTTTTTTTTCATCCTTCTGTTCATTTGTTATGTTTTGGGCAACCTTTTGGCTGAAGGTCATGGTCTCTAAGAAGGGAAGGCAGGCAGTACAAATGTTTCTATCAGACCATCATCAGCGTTAAACCTTTGCTCTTCTAATTCGCCACGTCTGAACCTGCTGTTTTTGTAGCTTGTGCCATTTTTACCTGGTCGTCCAGAGTTCCGTCTTTTTCTTTGAAGGAGCGTAAGGGCAGCTGTGCCGCGTAACCGTGAGAGACCTGAGATTACAACTCTGAGGGTGTCAGTTCAGCCCCCGCTCTGCCGCCCTGTGGGCAAACGTGCAGCTGCGTAACTGAGTCGCATGTAAAGAGAAAATTGATTAAGCTGTGTCAGTCACTCTGGATAAGAGTGTCTGCTAAATGCATTAAATGTGATGCATCTCCCCCCCCCTCCACCTTATGTGAGTTTTAGACTTTATACTTTAGACGCTGGTGGAACTGACATTTTCCAGGAAGCGACTGTGTAAACAGCCGTGTGCCTGTGGTTGTGGTGCTTTCAGGATTAATGCTAAACTTTCCACAGCTGCCCACTGCCCCTACTGAAATATTACTATATCCGCAGCGCTGTGTTCTGTTCAGATGTGTTAACCTGGCACGTCTGCCCTGTTCAGACGAATCCTTTCAGCCGTGAAAGTGGCGCACCTTTCTTCTCCACCGTAGGTACTGAGTATCTTTATCTCAGTACCTGTTGCCCTGTTTCACTTCATTAATCCTGTTTTCCGGTGTAAGCGCACAGAAATATTCCACTGTCACCGAGATCGTCCCGTCTTTGTCCACATAAAAGCTTCAGAAAAAATGTCTGTAATTTCAGCCAAAGGGCCTCATCATTGTTACAGAAGAAGATGTACTTGCCTAAGAGATGCCCCTGGCTGTCTCATATAGTTTTCATGTCTGTATGTTATGCTTTTGTAAAGCTGGGCAGCAGGTTAGAGGAGTGACTTGCGTCAGTGTAGCGACCCAGGGTTCGATAGTGTGACGTTATGTTGCGGTTTGCTGGATGTTGTAGAGCGGACTCTCAGGAACGTGGAGGGCTTTCTGTCCTTCACGCAGCTTCATAGAAGTCACCCCGCCTTTTCTTCTCCAGAGAAAGTTTGGCTGCCCTTGAGACACGGGAAGTCACTGTCTCTACAGCGGTACCCGTAATGAAGGAGCGGGAAGGGAAGGGAAGGTGTCTCTTCCCGGTGGGGGTTGAAGGACAGGCTTATCTCTTCATGCTGGGACCTGGCAGGGAGACCATAGACCTTTGACCTTTGACCCTTGGCCCTGGCTGAGGTATTCCAGAGTGTACAGACATCTCTGTATGGCGCCGAGGAAAGTGGCTCTGTTCAGCCTTTTCCCCTGATTAGGTTATTCATGTATTCCATGCAGGATGAATCAATGTCTCAAAAAAAAACCTGTGTTAAACTTCTGTACGGACACTGAGAACTGTCCCCATATTGGTTCACTGTAGGCCACAGAGAAACATTGACATATATTTAATAATCATAAGGGCAGTCTCTGTGCTGGATATAAAACTTTCATTTTATTTTATGAACAAAATGAACAGTGCACGGAATGTTTTGGACTGAAAACAGTGTCTGTGACTACAGTCTGTTCGGATAAGAATACCTGTACAGCCTGTATAATGTTTGGACCAGGTTTGGTTCAGTACCTTTTCCAGTGTCTTTCCCGGTGCAGAGTACAGGCCCATGGTTTGGATTTTAGGAGTCCTGGCACAGGCCTGCTAAGTGGCACACACACACACACACACACACACACACATGCTTTTTGGGCAGACAGAGGTGTTTTTAGGTAGCGAGCGATGTTTACCATCTGGAAAGTGTACCTTCAGTCCAGCCTCAGTAAGGCAGGTGATTAATCATGTTTGCAGTCCTCTTTCTTTTGCCATGTGAATACGTGATATTTGAAGACCAAATATGATCAAAACAGTATCAGTTTCCCACACAGAAATGTTGGAACGCTGCTATTGTTTATATTTGTTCTTCCTGCCAGTGACTTGGTTATAATTAGATTTTTGCTTCTGAAAAAATTGTATAAGTGCAGTTTTCTCCAAAATAATGGAAGTGATCCACGCAGAAATATTTATCCATGCTGTTAAAACTGGATGCATTTTCAGACGCTCTAAAATAGTACCAGTAGTTAGGATGTGTGCGGTTTTTGTTTTTTTTTGAAGCTCTGCAACTCTCCTACGTCCATCTCCATTTCGTTTTGTTTGTGTTTAAAAAATTATGTTTAACAAATGAACAAAGCTGTCAGCTTTTCCATTTTTTATGAACCACAGGAGATGCACAGTAGTGAGGTTGCTTTGGTATCGGCTCTGAATAGTTTAAAACACACCCATCGGTATAAACCCAATGCTAAGAGTGTGGTCAGTATGATGGCACAGCATACATGAGACAGAGAGGCCATGCATTTCCTGGGTGGGGGGTAGTTTTTCGTTGCAGTTGCAGACAGGGGGGTTAACAGTGTGATCACGGACACCCTGTTGAAAACCCGGGCTGTAGTCAAAATGGTTTGTTATACAGAACAGTGTCTTATATTACTTTAGTGAATGCGGAAATTTGGTTGAATTTTCAATTTCTGCTTATGTAAAATGGTGTGTGTGTGTGTGTGAGAGAGAGAGAGACAGAGAGAGAGAAACAGCGGGAGAGTGGGACAGGGAGAGAGAAAGAAGAAGAGAGAGAGGAGGAGTGACAGAGAAGAGAAAGAGAGGAGTGAGAGAGTGAGAGAGCAGAGTGTGAGAGAGAGGAGTGAGTGAGAGAAGGAGTAAGAGAGTGAGAGGAAGAGAAAGAAAAAGAGTAAGAGAGAGAGAAGGAGCCAGATTGAGGGAGCAAATAGGGAAGACGCTGTGCTCTCTCCAGACACAGGCTGTCTCGCCAAGTCTTATTTCAGGAGAATAGTAAATATTTGATAGTATCCTTTGGAGACTCAATGTTAGCCAGGGATAAATACAGCTCTACCCTCCTCCACAGAGTGGACTTACCCCCCAATCCCCCAACCACCCACTCACTCACCCACCCCCCACAGACGTCCTGCAGCTCCTCAAACACCTCAGTACGAAGAGTTCAATTAGTGGATCGCGTACTCTGTTTCTCCTGGCCATAACTCAATGTTTGCCTTTGTTATAAGCTCTGGTTTTGTAAGTGTGTATCTAAATTGAGTGAAAACAGTAAACTTTCCGCTCCGGTGTGTGTTCGGTGGCCATGTGTCGCCGTGTTTGCCCCGTACCCCCCCCCCCCCTTCAGCCCCCGCCTGCCCTTTTTTGGGCGTCTCAAATTCCTTCCCTCTCACACTGCTTTTCCTGCTGTGCCTATGAGTTTATACTCTGACACAGTGGAGGGGAAACAGGCACTGATGATGCACTGATGAGGTGCAGAGCCACAGAGGGGTTGAGTGAGTTAGACATCTGAAGATGCAGCCCTTGGTGCAGTTAAAATACATAATGATGCCTGCAGGCAGTGTGGCGTCTTGGTTCAGGAACTGGGCTTGTACCTCAAGGCCCATTGGTTGGATTCCCCAGTGCTGCCATTGCACCATTGAGCAAATTGCTACAGTAACTGCTTCATGTCAGCGGTGTACACAGACAGTAGATAAGGAATGCAAGCTCTTGATGAGGCTGTGATAAATTCTATTCTGATTCAAATCTAGATCATGGGAGGGAGAACTCGTTGCACAAGACAATATCAAGACCTCTGTGCAACTGGTCACATGTGTTAGCTGTCTGTGCTAACACAGTCTGTGTTGCTTTGTGCTTTGTGTTTGTCTGAATGCTGGAGAACGTTGAGCCGATGGGAGAGAGAACAGAAGCACTTTAATATTTATTTGTTTTACCTTTATTGGACCAGTATGTTCCTTGAGATAATAAAATCTATTTTCTGAGAGAGACCCTGCCAAGACAGCAGCCACAATAAGTAGAAGAAAATACACAAAGAATCACGCAATTCGCAGAGACCTGCTGTAGTTAAAACAATCCCAGTCTTAAGGAAAAGTGCTGTGCACTAGGGTAATGAATTAATTCACAAGAATAACCATGTCTAATTTAAAAGAGCTCTGGGTGTTATTCCAACTAGTCCACCGTGTGAAGTAAGAAAATGCCGGAAGCAGCAGGCACCATATTTGCCTTGCAGTGTTCCAGTACTCTCGTTAGAAACATGTCTCCAATTGATTTCAGTAGAGACAACAAAAAACAAGTAGAAACGATTCAGATTCCCTCAGGACAGTTTAGCTGTACTCTCTGTCTCTCTCCCTCTGTCTCCCTGTCTCTTTGTCTTTTTTTCCTCTGTCTGTCTCTCTCTCTCTCTCTCTCTCCCCCTGTTCTCTCTCTCCAGCTGTCTGAGCCTCTCTCAGTTTCCCTCACTTTATCCGTTTCTTATTTCATCGCAAGAAAATACCTGACTGTGAACCTTTTGGTGTTTTTCACCGCGAATAGGAAAGCTTCGCTTGGAACCTCAACTTCCTGACCAGGGGGTCAGAATCATCAAAAGTGAGGAATTTTTCAGAGTTAGGTTGAACATTATGATTATGATTTTTGTGAAGTAAATTTATCCGTATTCCCCCTCTTGGATTAATTTGGCCTATTTTTTCATGCTTCAGATTAAAATTTGTAGTTACTTGATGCTTGGTAAATATATGCCAATTGGAAAATAACTTTCTCTGGTGTCTCTGTTGAGAATCAGTTGTATTATGAATGCAATCTCTGGCTGGGGCATTTAATTTACATTACATTTAACATTACATTTTGCAGTCTCTCTTTCCAGAGCGTTTAGATGACTCAAAATGTTGTACATTTGGGGTCCATTCTATAAAACTTTGGTATTCTAAAGCCATCAGGTAAATCACCTTTCTTTTCAGGGTAAACCAACAGGTAATCGAACTCTAGCTTTAGTTTCAGACCCAGTCTTCACTCACATGTACTGCCCTTTGATTCCATCAAAAGACCAAATTGGGCAGTTTATGCTCCTGATTGCTGTCTGATAGGCATCGTCTCGCATAGCAGTAACTTCAGGAGTCATCCATGTGCTGACCACGGCAATGTTGCAGCTTTGTCACAAGCCAGATTCGTCCACATTGGATTACTCTAGAGAAGAGCAGCAAAGTCCTAATGAAATATTATTTTGTGATGTTTTTCTTTAATGGGGCTGTTTGATGGTTTCTGTTTTACAAAGAACCATTTTTTAAGTTATGTGTTGTCAACCCGTGTCATGTACAGTGGGCATTAATCCTTTCTTCCGCACACGGTCATAGCTATGGCTATGGTTATGGGGTTACATTTGACAGATGGACACCAACGCAGTGTACTCATGCTATCTCCTACTTGCCCCCGAAAACGCAGAGGCCCATTGTCATGGCCTGTTCTTTAATAGTCCGCCTGTCACTCTTTGGAAACGCTGCTTAGCTTCTGTTCTCTTTATTTTCATCTCAAGAAAATTTTTTTATGTGAACTCTTCTTTGTTTTTTCACCTGTCTTGAAAGGACAAGCTTCCAGCTTGGAGACCTTCAATTTCCATGAGAGACAGGCTGGGTCATGAAATCATCAAAAAGTGAGAATATTTTCAGAAGATTAGTTTAGAAGCAATGATATATGATTTTTGTGAAAGTAAATTTGAATAAGTATGTTCCCCCTCTTGGATTAAATTTGGCCTTTTCTTGCATGCTTTTCAGATTGAAGTTTTTAATTACTTGATGCTTGGTAAATATTATGCCAATGGAAAATATCTTTCTCATGGTGTGCCGTGAATGAGAAATCAGTTGGATCAGGTTATGAATGACAATCTCTGAGCTGCGGGATTTATTTACATTTACATTTCATACATTTTGCAGTCTCTCTTATCCAGAGCGATTTAGAGAGATTACATTGTTTACATTTGATCCATTTATAAAACTGGATATTTCCTAAAGCCATTCAGGTTAAATACCTTTCTCAAGGGTACAACGGCAGCGCCCCACGGGGAAAATCGAACCTAAAGCTTTGGAGTTATAGACCCAGGGCCCTATCCACCGTACGACACTGTCGCCCTGGTGGATCCAAACCAAATTGCTGTTTATAGCTCCTGACTTGTTGTCAGATATGGTCTTCTCCATTTAAGGGTACTTCAGGAGTCATCCATGTTTGCCACGGCCATGTTGCAAGCTTTGTTCAAAGGCCCAGATAAAAAGCCACAGTTAGGCTTCACTCTAGATAAGAGCATTTGCTAAATGCCTGAATGTGAATGTCTATTTTGTGATGTTTTTGCTTTATGGGGCTCGTTTGCTGGCTTTCTGTTTTCTCCAGTAAAATTTTTAAGTTTATGGTGTTTCAATGCCCTGTGTCATGTACAGTGAGGTCATTCATTTCATTTTTCCACACACGGTTACAACTATGGCTATGGTTATGGTTTTCATTTTGATCAGATGGTCCCAACTGCAAGTTACTCATGATACCCTCTGCTCCACAGATTGATGGCCCAGTTGTCATGGCGCTGTTCTTTCATGCCCGCCCCCTGTCATCTCTACTGAACCCTGCAGCCCTGTCCTGGGTTAGCAAGGGGGTGACCATGAGGGGCTTGCCTGCAATGAGACTCATCCCCCACAGAGGGGTGGAAACGGAGGCCCCTGCCCCCCACCTGAACGCTCAGGACAGCGTCGAAGTTCTGGGGCGCTCATACCTGCGGGACGACCACACCAACGTCACGGCCAAGATCCTGTCCAAAGTGGGCCGCAACCTGCACACCCGGGCCCACCACCCGCTGTGGCTGATCAAGGAGCGGGTGAAGGCACACTTCTACCGGACCTACACGGGTCGTCGCGGAAACCCCATCTTCTCCGTCTTCGACAACCTGAGCCCGGTGGTGACCGTGGAGCAGAACTTCGACAGCCTCCTCATCCCGCCCGACCACCCCAGCAGGAAGAAGGGGGACAACTACTTCCTGAACCGGGGTCACATGCTCCGCGCGCACACCTCCGCCCACCAGCGAGACCTGGTGCGCTCCGGCCTGGACAGCTTCCTGTTAGCGGGCGACGTGTACCGCCGCGACGAGATAGACGCCAGCCACTACCCCGTCTTCCACCAGATGGAGGGCGTGCGCCTCTTCTCCGAACACCAGGTGCGGGGGACGGGGGGACGGGGGGACGGGGGGACGGGGGCGTGGGACCCAGTTAATTTCGTGATGACCTTCACAGCCTGAAGTTTCGATGTCTCTTCTAATAGCCCTCGCCCATTCCATTTGGAAAGATTTACCCTAGAGAGGATAACAATTCATTCTTCTGCAGCTAAACTTTAAATGTTCATCAAGTATATTAAATTCTGCACAGAGAGGTGGGAAGCTCAGGGCTCAGAAAGTAAAAGTCCTGCCTTGTGTTTCTTCCACCCATGAATTCATTCAGCTGATTTCATTAATTAGATCTGCATCCCGGCGGAAGAATTGTACTTATCAAATCCAGATGATTGGAACAAAAGATCGGGGAGGCCTTCTACTTTCTGAACCTGTTTCTTCCACCTATGTGATAAAAATGCGAACCCAGAGATGTTACTTTCAGTATCCATCTGAAGGCGATGCATGTAGGGTTATAGTCCTGAGGACTTCAGTAACTACCACACTCCTTAGTCTGAGCGATTAGCCCTAAAGAGCAACACTTGCTTAAAGGAATGGACTCGCGTAAGGACAGAGCGCGCTGCGGTTAGGTTGAATCTGAGCCAGGGTCGGTCGGCGTGACCGTCAGTCTGACAGCTGTGCCCCGCGCCCCCCTCTCCCCTAGCTGTTTGCGGACGCGGAACGTCACGGGCAGCTGTCCCTGTTCGAGGAGGACGGCCAGCGCTCCCCGCAGAAGCAGGAGACGCATTCGCTCCACGCGGTCCGGCTGGTGGAGTCCGACCTCAAACGCTGCCTCACCCGCCTCATCAGACACCTCTTTGGAGAAGGTGTGCAATCTACTTAACGATAAACATTTTTTTAGTGAATAGTTATGGATTACGATTATCTGCTGTCGTTTATTGAAGCAGCCCTGGTTTACCTTTGTACGAATATCACAGAAACAAAGGCTTTCAAACAATGATGTGAAGTTGTGAAAATCTGCCAGCGCTACCTGTACCCAGTGCTTAGTCCCAGGTATTAAAGCACCGGTGGCAAATGGTAGTAGGGTGATTGATTGATGTCGTCAACATTATTTGGAAATTCGTATTTTATTTAGCTACCCTAACTCCATTCCACCCTCTGTCTTTCACACTGCCTCTTTCTCTCTCTCCACTGACACTCTCCATCTCTGTCTCCACCCACACTCTCCCTCTGCATCCTCTCTCTTCTTCTCTTACTCTCCTTCTCTCCCTCTGTCTACCCTCCCTCCATCCCTCTCCCTCTCTCCGGTCCTTCCCTCTCCTTCTCTTACCTGCCCTCTCTCCCTCTCTTTCTCTCTCTCCCTCTCCCTCTTATTCCTTCTCCCTCTCTCCCTCATTCTACCCTCCCTCTCTCCCCCTCTCCCTGTCCTCTCCCCTCTGTCTCTCCCCTCAGTGTGGGACAGACAGCAGCTCTGTCCCTGTCTGACTCAGCTGTGTCTTCACTCTGACCCTCAGTCAGTGACCGATGCCCCTTCCTCTCCTGCGGGCTCAGGGCTGCTCAGGGCATTTGGAGATGTCACTAATTGACTTTCTTGGCGAGAGAGTAACACAAATCGCCCCAGATATTGGAAGTGACACCTCCGTTCCTCCTCCTAACTTGCAGATTTATTGTCTGCAGCAGAGATGTTGAGAATGAGCCCCTTTGTGATTTTTCACCCCAAGTGCCTGCACGCAGGCACGCACACACACACACACACACACATACATGCACGCACACGCACACACAGACATACATGCATGCACACACACACACACACGCACACACATGCACACACACACACATGTGCACACACACACGCACAGTACACGCCACGCACACACATACACACACACACCGCACGTGCCACACACATACACACACACACACATACATACACACGCTCACACACACACACATACACACACTCACACACACACACACATTCACACACCTTCACACTCTTCACCACCTCCTCACTGTAGCAGGTTCATGAACATCTTCAGCGCCATCTTCCTTCATGTCGTCCATCCCCGTTTCCTTTTTCTCTTTCTCTTTGTGTTTCTTCCCTGGTGCCTGGCCTTTCTTTCTTCTTTTTCCTCCTCCATCTCTGTTTTCATTCCCCCCTTCAGCAGCCTTCTCTTCAGTGGTGCTTTTGAGATGATTTTTTCCCAAACTGCGCTGAGGCCATTTTATTTGCCAGGTTGAAGCCTCTATGTGCAGCTAGATAGATAGTAGTACCTTCCAGGTGTTTATCTGTAATAAAGAAAAACATCTAATAACTGACAGCTGTGTGTATGTGTGTGTGTGTGTGCTGCAGATCTGGAGATCCGTTGGGTGGAGTGCTACTTCCCCTTCACCCATCCATCCTTTGAGATGGAGGTGCGTTTCCAGGGTGATTGGCTGGAGGTGCTGGGATGTGGGGTGATGGAACAGCAGCTGCTCAACTCAGGTATGCCCCTTCACACCTGCACAAGGGGAGGGTCTATGGGCAGAGCAGCTCTGTCCGTGTGTGTCCATTTGTAAAGGCCCCCGAAAAGTGGATAATGGGAACGGTTCCTATCACCCTATAAAACCCTAATGGACCCTATGAAACAGAAAAATGCAGGTAAATGATAATCAGAAACGTTATGTTAAAAATGATTTTTAAAAACAATATGTACCTTTAATAGAATATTCCAGAAACGCTGCTCAGTTGAATGGCACATAGGCAATAGCATGTCAGTTCCTGCCATGACCGGCAGATGGCAGTGTTGTGCAGGGCTGAAAGTGGTGGAGGCTTTTTCCTGCTGGGACAGCGCACTGGTGCAGCATGGGACTGAAGGAGAGGACTTAAAGAGAGCAGTGAAAATATATATATATATTTTTTGGGGTGGGGGGGGTTGGGTAGTACTATAGTGTTAACCCAGTGAACCGTACTCTAATGGCAGTGGTCAGAACAGTGGCTGCACCATTGAAACCATCTGAGATAATATGCCACCTGTGTGTCACCTCTGTGCAGTTTGTGCACATGTTTACCTACAAAAGCTGTGATGGAATGCACACATCTTCCTGGTACTTTATGGCTTTTCTGCCACACCCATGTCATTTTAAAATCAAGGTGGATTCTAGACATTAACATGGACCTATTAGCACTGTCAATCAAGATGTTTGTAAGCGCACTATAAACTGCTACTCTAAACTGTGAGATTACACAGTTACCTTGAGTCCAGGAAAGACAACTGTTATACTTATGAAAACATGTCACAAGTATATTCTCATGGAGCTCTGAGATTCAAATCTTTGCCAATTTTTTTTATGATGCTTTCAGTCCAGAAGGAAAGAATCTCAAGACTGAAAACTGTAATCATATCATGACCTCAAAAGTATTGACTGCACAGATCCACCCACGGGATTGATTGCATGTTTTAAAATAGCTTTTCGATATCCAAACGTGTTTTTGCATCCGCTGTGCTGCAGTTTGTTTCGGACACTTTCCATGTGTCTTCCTGCATATTGAAGACATTTGTTAATATCGACCGAGAATGTATTGCCGTGGTGATTCCCCTGTCTCTTATCTCACATGCAGTAATTGAGTTTATGTTCAGTAACACAGTTATGTCAAAAAAGCTGTCCCTCAAGCCAAAATGTGTACATTTCCAGATTGGTCAAATCAGGCATATGTGACGTTATTATGCCTTTGGTAATTTTTCACACTGCCTCAGCACCGATTCTTCTGCAATCCTCTCTTACCCTTAATAAAAGAGCTTCTTTTAGAGCAGCCCGATTATACAGGCTCTCCTGAGGCCGGGGAAGTATTTTAGTGAGGCACGGTGCGGCCCTGCCCATGTCCACTGACAGACCCTTTGGAGAAATTGCTCCTTTCCCTAAACACCATGAAAACATAAACTCGGCCAGAGAAAAACCCCTTCCGTTATTGAGACGAAAACTGTTTTATTTTCTTTATCTTGAGTCAGTTTGAGAATTGACTCTGCTGTGTGTGTGTGTGTGTGTGTGTGTGTTTATTTTATTTCAACTGGGGTCCATGTCATTTTATGAAGTTATCCTTCAAACTGGACCAGTACCACCTCACTGGGTAAAAAAGAGCTTGTATGAGCAGATGTAATGTGGTTGCCGTGGTATCGGTAGTGTATGATTAGGTCCCGTGTTTACAGTGAAAGCCCAGCGTTGTCTCCACCCAGCACACAGATGTGTGCACACGATGTCCCTCTTCCCCAGGCTGCCTCTCTTTCCTCTGCGCAGCGCAAAATTCGTTTTCACCGCAGGGTGAAGTGCATGACCTTTCACCCCCCGCTGACCACTTGAGTTCCATACTCCATCTCTTTTCCGATTTCAGCGTTGACCCGGGCTGTCCGCTAGTTTTGGAAACATTTCCACCATTTTGGAAAACATCTTACCAAATAAACATCCAGAAAAACACCCACTTGGTGGAAATGCACAAAGGGCTCTGCTGAGTCTACATACATCCTAACTACATGCGATTGTGTGTGTGTGGTAAATGTGGAATATGAGACGTGTGAAATGTAGTTTTTGCACTGATAATGTTACATGAATGTGAACAATGGACAGAAATAGGCGTTTCTTGTTACAAGTAAGGGGGTTAATTGGTGAATGGACGGTCCAGTCACATCTGAGGCGCGCACGTGCATCTGGTGGGAGTCCTTCAGTCGCATGTTCTGCCAGCTGAATCCGTTCCCCCGCTCCGCGACACGCACGCGTGCTAAGTGATGTCCAAAAGGAATAAGCCCCGGGCTCAGCTTGTGCCTGCTGGTGCAGAACGTTCCACCATCATTCCTTCCAGCCGTCATCCAGCACGCGTGTCAATTTACACCGAGGCCCGGCTCTCCGTTCAAAGATCGGCGTCTCCGCACCTGTCTCTGATTTTCCGGGGGCGGGGCTGGGGGCGGGGCTGGGGGCCGGCTTCGTCGCCGCGCCACCTTTCTGTTCCCAGGCCACCGGGGTTCCACTTGACATTCATCAACATTTGTGAAGAGTCAGTGCAACTTTGTGTTTAGCACATATTTTACAGTCTGATGGCGTGACACACAACCTGTTGCCAGCTCTGGGGGCGCACATGGGACTGCAGCATATGGACCGCTCATTTCACAAATCACAAGTTGTGAAATATGTAAATGACTTTAGATTTCACTGAGGCAAAAAGTTATTGTTTGTGTTCCTCTGTTTGAGTTATTAGTCTTTTCTCCATTAAAAATGTGCAATCTCACCCACACAGACCGGTATCTCATCTGCACAGTCCTGTATCTCACCCGCACAGTCCTGTATCTCATCTGCACAATCCCGTATCTCACCCGCACAGTCCTGTATCTCACCCGCACAGTCCTGTATCTCACCTGCACAGTCCCGTATCTCATCTGCACAATCCCGTATCTCACCCGCACAGTCCTGTATCTCACCCGCACAGTCCTGTATCTCACCCGCACAGTCCTGTATCTCACCCGCACAGTCCCGTATCTCACCTGCACAGACCAGTATCTCACCCGCACAGTCTCGTATCTCACCCGCACAGTCCTGTATCTTACCCGCACAGACCTGTATCTCACCCACACAGACCTGTATCTCACCCGCACAGTCCTGTATCTTACCCGCACAGACCTGTATCTCACCCGCACAGTCCTGTATCTCATCTGCACAGTCCTGTATCTCATCTGCACAGTCCCGTATCTCACCCACACAGTCCTGTATCTCACCCGCACAGTCCTGTATCACACCCACACAGTCCTGTATCTCACCCGCACAGTCCTGTATCACACCCACACAGTCCTGTATCTCACCCGCACAGTCCTGCATCACACCCACACAGTCCTGTATCTCATCTGCACAGTCCTGTATCTCACCCACACAGTCCTGTATCTCACCCGCACAGTCCTGTATCTCACCTGCACAGATCAGTATCTCACCCGCACAGTCCTGTATCTCACCCGCACAGACCTGTATCTCACCTGTGTAGTCCTGTATCTCACCCGCACAGTCCCGTATCTCACCTGTGTAGTCCTGTATCTCACTCGCACAGTCCCGTATCTCACTCGCACAGTCCTGTATCTCACACGCTCAGTCCTGTATCTCACCCGCACAGTCCTGTATCGCACCCACACAGTCCTGTATCTCACCCGCACAGTCCTGTATCTCACCCGCACAGTCCTGTATCTCACCCGCACAGTCCTGTATCTCATCTGCACAGTCCTGTATCTCACCCGCACAGTCCTGTATCTCACCCGCACAGTCCTGTATCTCACCCGCACAGTCCTGTATCTCACCCGCACAGTCCCGTATCTCATCCGCACAGTCCTGTATCACACCCACACAGTCCTGTATCTCACCCACGATCGAGGCCACTCACCTCTCCCCTCGGCTGCTAGACCCACTTTCCTGCTCACCTCCTTCATTTCCAAAGCGTTTAACACTGACTGCTCAGCCTATGAAACAAATGGGCTGGCCTGACAGCGACAAAGTATTGCCAAGACACCCCCTGGAAACCCCCTCCCCAGTCTCTAACACCATCTCTCTCTCTGCAGAACATACTGCAGCAAAGCCATGTGCCTCCCTCTGTTACCAAGGCAACCCTTCATGCAACCCCCCCCCCCCCACCCCACAACTCTCCTCCCTCCTCCCCCCTTTCAAGCTCTAAGACACAATGAGGAACTACCAGAGAGAATTAAATCTGTGCCAGTGGTGTCCAGAAGGAGCTGTAGGCAATAGTGGGGAAGAAGGGGGAGGGGGTAGGGGGGGGAAGCAGGTGGGGGCAGGGGCTGGGGTGGATGATGGGGGGTCATTGAGATTGGGGATTTATTTACTTGTCTGGAAGCGTGACGGCCATATGTGGGGGTGTCAGGAGCGTGCCGCGGGCCGCTTTATTGCGGATGAATGGGAGGGGCCGGCCGCCCCCTCCCCGCCCCCTCCCCAGCCCCGGCAGCGCCGCCGGCCTGCTCCGGCTCTGTTATTCATTAAGGCCCCGCGTGTAATTCCTGCCCAGATCGATGCCTTGGGGACCGGGCGGGGTCCCAGGGGCCCCTCCCCGGAGCCGCCCGTGGCATATGGGACCCGGCGCTAATGACGGCGCGCGTCCCACGGCCACGCCCCGGGGGACGGAAGGTCCCGGAACGGCCCCGCCAATGTGATTAAATCCATGTTTGGTGACAATTAAGTACCCTTCAAGCACCGCGCCTGGAGGCACGGGTGGCGAGGGGGCCGCGTGGGGGAGGGGCCCCAGCTGAGGGCCGGTTCAGGTGGCGCCTTCAGTTTTAATCCCTTGCGCTGAATTAATCATGCCCCAATCACATCCCTCCTCTGTCCCGTAAATGCATTCCTGTCTTTATAGCGCTCCGCTAATGATCTGGCGCTTTAAATCACCCCGTGCCCAATTACTGGATTTTTATTCTTTTTTGCTGCCCTGTTTTTTTTGTCCCTGATTTTTCCGCTCCCAATTTAGAATGTGTGTGCGTGTGTGCGTGTGTGTGTGGGGGGGGGGGTGGTCTGTCTGCATGTGTGCATGTGTGAGTTTTCTTCAGGGATTCTCCCCCTAAACCCTCACCCCTCACCCCCACCGCCCCCAAAGTGTGTCTGGCTGGTGTCCCAGTGTTCTGAGCACAGGAGGTACTGTCTGCCCCTCACTCACCCTCCCCCCCCCTCCCCCAAATGCCCGTCTCCAGGGTCACACAGGGCAGAATAAACATTTGTTTGTGCAGTGGTCCATTACTGTTCTTTTCCCTGAGCACTAAAAACCCAGAATATAGAGGCATATGTAGAGCGCCAGGGCGTGTCACAGAAAGAGGGGAGGGGGGGGGTGGGAGAGGGAGAGACAGAGAGAGGGAGAGGGGGAGAGAGAGAAAGAGAGGAGAGAGAGAAAAAGACAAAGAGGAGGGGAGGGAGAGGGGAAGAGAGAGATGAGAAAGAGAGAGAGAGAGAGGGGGGTGAGAGAGTTGAGAGAGAGAGAGAGAAAGAGGAGGGGGGTGAGAGAGAACGATAGAGCGAGAGGTGAGAATGAGAGAGAGAGAGAGGGAAACCCCTTCTGAGAAGCATATCAGGTGCTATCATATGCCTGATCTTTCACTCCGTAATTCGCTCAGCAGTTTAACTCATTTTGATTCAATCTCTCAAAAAGGTCAAGTTGTCACACAGTAAATCTTCTCTTGCAACTGAAGAAAAAGGGAGATAATTCACAGTTTCTTTTGTGGTTTGTTTCACAAGTTTCTGTCTTAAACAGATTTTATGCTAGAAAGGAACGGGGAAGGGTTGCGCTTGGTGTGAGTTTGCAGATGGCTCTGATAGACAGACGCAAACAGCATTCAATGCCTTTATTTAATCATTTCCATTCACTGACTCCACGAAAACAGTAGTCAATCGACAATATAGTCTATACTGACTAGATATTCATCTCCATTTGAAATTCACATTGGAAGTGCTATCTCAGCCATTGTTGATGCTCAAAGCTTTCTGATCTGATCTGCATATGTGACACCTGTGGTCAAACCAAAGATGTGATTGGTATATGGTACTTGTGATGTCACTATTTAACAGTGCTCAGCTAACTTGGACCATTAAAGAAACACATTCAGATAAGTAGCCTCTATAGGTTCAGGTTGCTAGGGATGGGAGTAAGGAACAGTAAATTGGTGGAGGCATCATCTGTTACGAGCGGCTTTTAATTGTACAAGTTTCTGGTCATGAAGCCCCACTGGGGGGCACATGTGAACTGCATGGCTATTTCGAAGCACCATTCACTAAATCTCCTGTTCACGCTAATCGGTCATGTGTGTATGCTCTAGCAGCATCTTCCAGAGGACATGCATAATAAATAACGTGCTTCCTGTAAGCTATCCAAGTTAACACATCTGCCCTGTGCAGTCACTGCTGTACCTGATAAGCAAGTAGAAGACATTTTCAGAACTGCACCTTGTGACACCACAAAATTTAATAAAGTGATCTGAAGGTGCGGCTCCAGACTCTGTACGGGAGGCGGGTACACCACCGAGGAATATTCACCTCGTGTTTTCTGAGTGCTTAACGAGGTCGGGGAATGTTTTTAAGCAGAAAAGAGAGAGGAGGTGACATCCATGAGCTCCGCTCTGCTCCGCTGCGAGGGCTGGAATCGGGGAGAAAAGGAGGAGTTCAGCGATTCCGCCGATCGATGAGGAGAATGCTGGGAGCATCGCGGGCCGGCTGATTGCCCCCCCCCCCCCCACGCCGGGGCCCGTGTGCTCCCTGGAGGAATTAACTGAGAGAGAAGAATGTTTCTGCAGAGAGCCCGTCGCAGGCTCCTGCTCCCCATCAACACGTTTAAAAGAAGAAAGGTTTTCTTTGAGAGAGGCGTCAGGCCGAGCCGTGGGGGCCTGGCCACGGAGGAGGGAGCGCCGGTTAGAGCTGCGGAACCTTCCCCTGATGAAGGTGTGAGGCGCGACGCTCTCGATGACCTCAGAGCCGCGCAGCCGCGGTCTTTCCTGCGGGTCGTGGGCTCCAGGACGTCGGGACTTTTACCCCGACGCTCAAAGAGGCGCAGAGATACTCTGCTTGTGCGCACAGACTGAGGCGTGGTAAGCTTGGCGAAGCCGAAGCGGTGAGCTTGGCCATGCCGAAGCGGTAAGCTCATCAGCGCTCCCAAGCCCAGTCCGGGCTCCCGCGGCTCCGTCTCCGGCACGCGCGGTGGAGTTCCCGGGGAGGGTTGCCCGTGGCGACGGGCGTCCGGCCGACCCGCCGGCGCCCCCGTGGTTCCGAGCCCCGCGCATGCGTGCGGTGACGTCAGGCCCGCCCGCCAGCTGGTGGAGGACCGCAGCCGGCCGCGTGCGCCGGTCCCTCGTTTCTCCCCCTGTACCGCCGCGCGGCCGTCCGGAGCGGGATGAGCGCGTTAGTCACGAACGCGCGCTCCTCTGCGCCGTCTCCACCGGGACTCGTTTTCACTTTAACCAGTCCTCAGGACCGATGGGAGGGTCGCGGGTTCGAATCTCGATGGGGCACTGCTGTTGTCCAGGGCTCTTAATCAGAGACGATCTGCTCAAACTGCTCTTGAGAGAACAGCGTGCTGTAAGGGGCAGCCTGTGAGTACACTAAAAACCGACGCTGAAAATGTGCCAGTGAACTTGGGCTTCACAAACACCCAGCTCTGGTACTGTTGCACTGCTGTTACCCAAGCACAAGTTTTAATTGACTGCATTATTCCCTCATTCATGTATTAATTCATTGATTTGTTCTTATTGATTATTTGGTTGCCAGATTGTTTTATGTTGAGGAAAGTTGCATGGTTGGTCTGTGCAAACAAACAAAATTATGGCCTTATTTAAACTTAGAAAAAGCTCCCTGTAAGGACAGAGGCTATTTGTTACGTTCGCGGTAATGGCTTAAAGTCAGGCGAGCCTGACCTGTGCGGGACGGCGTCTTTGTCTAAGCTCTAATGATGGCCGGAGAGTGAGCCCGCTGCTGCGGGGGATTTAACCTGCTGCTCTGCTAAACTCCTCCTTTATGAGCCTTTAAGCGTCGTTTGCGAGGCTGCGCGTTTTTCCGGCTCGCCGGCAGCTGGCACGGCCGCCCCGCGCCAATTTGTCAAAATCTCACGCGCCGTCTCCCGAACGAGAGGAGGGAAAGGGGCCGTGCTCTTTTCCGTCTTCCGTTGGCTTTTGGGTGAGCACGTTTTTCCGCGGGCGCGTTCGCTAGAGCGGCTCTGTCCCTGGCGCTGCCCGCGGGGCGTGGCGAGCGCGGCGCGTCCTCCGGCCCTGCCGATGCGAGCCGCGGGCTTCTCGCCGGGATTTTGTGTGCCGGCGAAACCAGATGGAAAAACAGGCCGTGCAGCTTACATGTCAGATGGCAGTCATACTTCAGGATTCCATCAAAGGGTTCGAAAGCGGTCCTGCAGGCGAGCACCGGGACCGGTCTAAACAGGCTCTCTGCATGATTGGCTCCCTCTGAAGAGGCTCTTCGCATGATTGGTTCCCACTGAAGAGGCTCTTCGCATGATTGGCTCTCACTGAAGAGGCTGTGTATTCCTTAAAAACAGGAAAGAGAAGATTCAGTAGACGTCGCCATTATAGGGTTAGGAAATGCAGTGCATTCTACCCAGATTCCCCATGCCAAATCTCACCTTGAAGCTGTGATAGGGGTCTTCTTTTTTTTGGGAGGGGGGGCATTTACCCCCAGTCCAGCCATTCCTTGGAGATGCAGGCGTGTGGAGAAGTGCTGCATTGTAATGCTGGGCGACTGCAGGTGACTGCATTATGTCACATGAGATGTGTCTCTCAGGTGTGAGGCTCACCCGTGGGGTTTCTCTTTCTCCTCGCACTCACAATGACTTGTGGGTGAATAAATCACACCCCCCCCCCCCAACCCAACTCCCCACCATGCCAATTCCCTCACAGGTAACCACATCATTTATGGTTTTAAGCCTTTCAGGTCAACATTTTCTTCTCCATGCAGGTCTGTACCGTCACTATAGATACTTTTTTTTTTTTTGCTTTTTTTGAGATTCTGTCCGCCTCTCCGGAATGGTCCCACTGCACTCCCAACATATGTTCAAATCAATAATTTATCAAGGAAAAGCAGCCATAATGTAATAAGCAATTGAGAGGGATAGATGAAGAGAGATCAGCAAGCGACGAGGAGCCGCCATTTGCATAATGGGAAACAAGAGCTGCGCTTTATCTAATAACGCATGCAACTGCTCCCTGGCTCGTAATATTCAGGTAATTAATTCTCGGGGAGAAAGAAAAAACTGATGAGGAAACCTGCTGTTTTATGGTGCTAAAGTCATCTTCCCCTCTCAGCGAATAAGACTGCAGTCATGGACCGGGCGGTCGGACCAGACTGCCAGGGATGTGTCGGGTAGCACTTGAGGCTGTTGTAATGTTGTGATTGAGAAACTGCAGCAGGATAACATTGCAACACTGTTCCAAGTGTGTTGTGAGAGTGCTATCTCTTACATCACATTACATTACAGTACATTTTAATTGCCAGTCATACAATGTCTGCATGCTGAAGGTCACTGAAACAAGTGCAAGCACAGGTCAGATAAAATACAATTCTGTCATGAAGTAGCAGTGCCATAAGGCCATGAAAATCAAGTCTAGTTCACACAGTAAAGCTTTGGCTAAGTCATTAAACTATGGAAATGTCTTGAGCAAGAAGTAAGGCATGATTATAAGAGATATGATAAAATTACCACCATGTCAACATCAAGATACATGTGCGACACTAAAGTGCTAGAACATCCAGATATAAGATACAAGTGTTATGTGAAAGTGCTACTTGATTGGGGGTAGCCAGGCAGAGGAGTGCAGTGTTGGTCATGATAGAGTCTGAAGAGATGTGTCTTCAGACCATGCTGCAAAACAGGCAATGACTCCAAAGTCATGCTCCTGCGCATGCCCGTGTGTGTCTAAAAAGGGAATCAGCCCTGCAAAGATGCTTCTAGAATGTGAAGTCCTGTGAACTTCTGTGTCCTGCCATATTTGTAAGGAAAACCAAGCGTTACATAATTCAGACATGCCTTTCAAAACTCCAAAACCAAACTTGTATTTTATGTACCAAGTATTATTTTGAAATTGAAACATGATAAATGTCTCCATGGAGTAGAAACACAGGTGGAGAAAGGAAATTGAAACAATGAAATAGGGATGAAATAATCAAGGAATAATTAGAGAAGATGAAAAAAAGCAAATCAAAAATGTGCAGAAAGGACAAAATTATGGAATATATGCATTTTTTTCAAAATTCTAATTTGTGTGTGTCTGCAGTTATAATTAATAACATGTTAATTAAGTAGCCTCCTCCCCAAGAGGATGGTCAATGTTACACATATGGATTTTACAAACTACATTTACAGTAAAGAAAATGTTTAAATGGAACAGGAATGTTTTTACAAACTGGACAAGAATAGATAATCACACTGTAACCATGCATTCTCTGTCTTCTTAAAAAATGTTTCAGTCATTTAGATGGGTTTCATTTCTCTAATCTGTGCTGCACTAGACTCATTTTTGGCTTTAGAAGTTGAATATTTGGATTAAGTGCACATTTGAGTAGTCTACGCAAAGTCACCTTGGGTCGGGTTGTCTGCAAAACAAGAAAACAATTCACAGTTCTGCCAAAGATAGCTCTGAACCTGGACTAAATCATTCCTCCAGACAAGGTTTATGGTTTTTGAATTAATTTTTCATGAGAGTCTTTGAAACGCCTCCCCATTAAAGTTGGATTCTGTCCCTGCAACAGACATCGTTCAGGGGACATCTAGCCTGGGGATTGGAACACACAACCACCTGGTCATGACTTTGGATTAGTCTTGGTTCTTATGAGCAGCGGGCTGGAAAGCTGGCGATGGAATCTGTGTGGCATGGTGACCTCACTCTGCAGGCCAGCTAGAGAACGCCGGTCACGCCGGTCCCCTCCATTATCCACCCTGTCGCTAGGTGTGCGGTAGCGAGCATGCCTGTGTTTGTGGAGTCTCCACCTCACCTCCTCCCCTCACACCACAGCCAGGGTCTGCGACTGGGAAGCCTCCCCTCAATCGCTGCTGCTCTCACATGCTGTATTGATGGAGATGTATTAGCCGAAGCTACGCCGTAGCATGAGAGGCTAGTAGATGCGGAAAAGGAGCCTGGAACCAATTGTCATATAATTGGACTCTCTGATATACCAGTGCTGAAATTTTAATTACGCCGATGTTCAGCCACTAATTAAGGCGCGTAATCTTATAATTGCCCTGCACAGAGGGATTGTGGGAGTGCTGCGAGACGAGATGGAAGGAGATCGGATTTCTCCGCGGAGCCCCAATTAAAAGGTCAAGCTGTAACGGGTTTTAACAGTGCCGTGCTGAAACGGCGGTGGTCGATCGTCTGGCCCTGTCACTCACCATGGGGCCGGGGTAGAATATGTCGACTGCGGTACTAATTTCCAATTCGCCTTCTACTGGTGGCAGAATTAGCCAGGCATGAGTTTCAGTTTGGTTAGAGCTAAGAAAGTGCTCACTTAGTTACAATTAGCTTCTTAATTACTGTACTACTGACAATTAATTTTTTATAGTAATTGCTTTTTGCATATATGTATTGCTGCCATGCGTAGTCCTAATTAATTTATGCCCGTTAGTAGACCGTGAGCTTATTAAACTTGGTGCTTATAATTGGAATATAAATTGTTGGGGTAGCCATGTTTCTCAGTGTCAGTGATTCCACATTGTGATTCCGAACATTCCGAGCGTTTCCCCTTTCCCGAGAGAGCTGTCACTCACAGCTCTCTGTACAGGCTGTTTCAGGGATCCCCGATAAGAGGTGGAGCACGGCCTCGTCCTGCAGAATTCAGTTTGTGGAATTGTTCTTAAAAGCCGTTCATCCGTAATGAGGGAATTTCGCTGTGGCACCTGTCCCGGCCCCTGCTGCCTTCAGACAAAGCTGGAGACGATGGAGAAAAGCGAAACGCATTCATGTAGCGGTGTAGTATCACACGTGCCGTCTTGCCTGTGAGCTGACCTTGTGAGTCAATCATTTACAGTCTGTTTGAAGCATTCCTGAAGCTGATGGGCAAAGTTGTGCTTTTGTTTTAAGAGACAGGAGGGATGGGCTGACTTGGAATGTTTAAGTGTTTGGTTTGGTGAGTATCTCTCTGGTCGGTTATGAACTTAATGGTCATCTTCGTGTATAAATGCTTTCCAGGTAACACAGTGTAATAAACGGAAAAGCAGTTTGAACGTAAAGGCAAATGTAAGATGACTGTGATAGCCAGTAAGTCAGAGATGTGTAGCATATTATGCTGAATCATATATTTCACATCCCAGGCAGGTTTCAACAGGAAGTGAGTTTTTGGATAAATTGTCTTGTTGCTCCCTGAAATCCATCCATCCCCAAATCTTTTCCAAGGGCACCAGGACAATAGGGAGGTGTGTTTGGCTGTGGTCCCAGATGCCCCCAAGCAACTCAAGCTCACTTCCATATTTCACGGAAGCAATGACGTCTTTCTCAGCAAGAATATAACATTTTTATCCGCAAAATCTATCCCTCATGTACATGTCCAGAAAGATCTATTTTCTCTCCACCCGGTCACCAAGCATATATTATTTTTTAAGTCTAGCTTATAGAGTAGCCCTCTTTTCAAACAATTGCAAACAAGTTCAAAAGTCCAAGAAAGGTCGTATACATGATGCAAAAGATCAAAAATCTAACCTCTCAAAGACACCCCATGTGCACCACACACCCTGCACGCCACACACCCTGCACGCCACACACCTTGTACACCACACACCCTGCACGCCCCACACGCCGTGAATCCTGGCTAATTTGCTCCTCTCACTTGCTGAAGTCTCAGAGGCCCTGGGTAGCATGGGTGACACTATCAGGGCTCTCATTAATGAATCCTGAGCCGCTACACTCTGATCGTCTGAGGAGGAGGGGATATGGGGAATTAGAGTAACGCGATCGCAGCGGAAACGCCGAGCCGTTCTCGTCACGGTAACGCCGCCTGGCAAAGATTTGGTGTGTCGACGTCAGCTGAACAGAGAGCGTTCCGTCGTTCACAGGCTAAAAAGGTAGCAGGCCTTGCAGACACACACCCGAGTGGACGCGGCCGAACTGCTTGTGTCTGGTGATTGGGTTTGGGAGGGCATTGATTGCCCCTGGCCTGCTGCTCCCAAAGTCCTTAGAGACTGAGGAATGAAGTGCAAGGCGACTGACAGAGAGCTCCGACAGAGGTCGCGGTTAATCCTGGACTGCGTTTTGTGTCTGTGGGTCAGAAGGGGCTTCTCCGGATAAGACCGCCACTTTGTTCGCAAGCTCTTCAGAGCCCTGGCGTGAGCACAGGCCCGTGGGTCGCCACGGAAAATTCTGGTTTGGAGCACTGCCGCAAGGCTTGCCAAAATCTTTAATCCCTCTCCTGAAATGTCACCGTCTATATCCGCAATCGAACGCCATTTGTTGTCAGCTCAGCATCACTGCAAAACAGAATTCCCAGAGTGGGCAGGTGAGGGTTGAGAAATTTTTCTCTTTTTCTGCTTTCTTCTCTGTAACTACAGAAGGTTAAAAAAAAGGTCAGACTCCTCACTGCTTTTCAGTTTCTGTACAATTTGAAACATGGATGAGGATGAACCTCACTTTTATTTTTTGATAAGAGTAAAGGATAAATTATTAAATTAGAAATTGGCATTAGAGGTGGAAAAGCCAGGTTCAGCCAGGAGGTAGAAGTAATTAGTGAAATCAGCTGGCTGAGTTCATGGGTGGAAGAAATGCATGGCAGGACTTTTAATTTTGATCCCTGGACTTTCCACCTCTGGAAACTGGTGGTTTTGTGTTTCCAGAGTGCAGTGTACAATTCCACAAATGGCTATCAGTGGAGACTGCAGGTTTCACAATAGAGGGTTTGGAGCTCAAGAGATGACAGAAAAGAGAAAAGGAGCTCTTTATTGTTCTTCTGTTAAGGGCAGAAAAAATGAACGTGTGTGTACTGGCGTGTTCTTGTGGCACAGGGCTTGTCCCTGAAACACGGCAGAAAGAGCACATGCGTAAAAATGGCTTCTGTTTGCGCTGCGGGTGGGCCCAGATGTCAGCAAACCACGCTGCTTTTTTCTCAGCGCAAAAAGGTGGCCCTTGTTTTCTTTGCCGCTGTCTCAGATCTGTAATCCCCTTTGCCTTCTCCCGGGCAATGGAAGGGGGGAAATGTACCCGTCCTCCCCGCCATCTCTGCTGCTGCGGGCACGCGTGGATTGGCCAAGCGCGACGGCGGCGGAACAGAAAACAGGGCTCGATTATTAATCAAACTGCATTATTCATCGCCCCGCATTACTTATTCATTTCCCCTTTTTTTTTAATTCGACACGGAATGGCGGTGAGCCCCGGCAAGTATTTCCACGAGAGCTCTGCTAATCGAGGCGGGCAGAAAGAACCGTAGCCATGGAAATATCGCCGCTGCTGAACACGACGTGGCCGTGGAAATCACCGGGGGTTGTGATTGCTGTACGGTAAACATGTCTGTATGTGCTATACATAGGCAATGGTGCAGGTGCAATGGCTGTCTTTTACAGGCACACTAATACCCCACGTATTAGGAGTGATCTGTTTATTCCTGTATTTATATTATTGCGTACACACGGATATAAGTAATGCAGTTACGCCAATAGCCTCGTTTACGTATATCTTTCCATAATTGGAGTATGCTCAGCGAAAATGATATACTCAACAGCCATGCTTGTTATCATCAGGGGTCTTCGACTTCTGCCCGACATGCACAGTTTCAAAAAGCCGAAAATTCTGAAGCTTGGGCAAAAATCCAGGTATCGTAATTGGGTTTTTACTACGCCTTAATTATGGCCTTACACTGATCAAGATAATCAGATAAAGGCGTTTACACAACCATTTCGATGATCAGAGTATCGGGGTGAGCTCAGAGCATTGGTGTGCATGTAAACGCACCTATTGTCTGTGAGGAGAACGGCGTCTTCTTTACGGTGTGCTGAACGGCCGGTCTCAGTAATACACAGTGTGCAGCGCTCTCATGAATCCATCAGCGCGTCAGACACAACCTCCTTATTACACTGACGCTGTAGAGCTGTCGCAAAGTGTTTTTGGAAGGTGTTTATCCAGAATCCGGACTAGAAAAACAGAATGTGCCTGTAAGCTTATTACTCCCAGTGGAGTTACATGGCATCGCAGAAATTCGTGCTGTTTCTTACCTTCAGCCACGTTGCTGATGTTTGTTTTTAAACAAAAGAAAATAGAAGAACAGAAAGCGCCGAACACAAATGAGAAAAGTCCAAGGAATCTGTTAGTCGGGGAAATGCAAAAGACATCGGGGAGCCGCAGAAGCCCTACGCCACGGCAAAACCAATAAGGAGATGGCC